>NC_064618.1:430623942-431278942 GCF_023898315.1 Schistocerca nitens | reverse complement strand
TATGTTGCTAATACACGACATTCGAAGTCAATTTTTAAGTACGTTTTTAATAAAGTCATGATAACATGAATGGAACACAGTTTTTGAAGATGCCTTGAGATCGAGAAGTGGATTATGCAATAAAAATTTAGGGTGTTATGTAAACAAAATACCGGTCAAGTGCGAGTGGAACCCGTTCTCTGACGATTCCATACAAACTTAATTATGTAATTAGATACTTCTTCTACAGGTTTTGGTGAGTGAATTTGCGAGTATCAACATATGTGACATAAATTTCCTTATCTTTTGACTGTTCTGATTTAGCAGCTTAAATTTTCTATACTGTCAGTTGACCACAGGACTTATTATTTGAAATACATTTCAACTTGACACCACAACCCCTTGCTGAGAAAAGAGGGTCTTCATAGACGGACGGACAAATTAATCCAACAAGGCTTCTATTTTTACCAACTGAAGCACGAAACCCTAAAAATCTGTGTTGTTGTTCATATCTTTGCAATGCACAAAGTTACAAGAAAGAGAGTCAGGCTAGTTTATGTTCCTTAGGTAGCTATGCAACATTTGCTACACATACGTTTTATTTTGCTTCTGGACAAAAAGCAGTGTGTGGTGTTCAATAAAAAGTTACTATTCAGAACTTCTTGGGATTGTAAAAGGTACTTAGTGTAAGGGCGTTCGAAAAGTACGGTCCGATCAGTCTCGTAATTAAAATCTCTGTGGAAATCAAATTTCTTTTATCTGCAAAAGTTAGCTACAACTTCCAGTTACTTTTCTACCTAGCGGGCCTTCCGACTTACTTGTCGTAGCGTTATACCAAATTTCCAATATTCTCGTCATAGAAGGCAGGTGCCTATGCTTTCCGACAATTCTCTACGCTGATCTACAGCTCGTTATCTGTGCCAAAGTGTTGTCTTCATAGCCAGCAGAGAGGAAACTCAGGGGGGCCAATTACGGGCTATATTGTGAAAGAGGAAACACTTCCCATTGAAAACGGTGCAGAAACAGCGACATTGGCTCTGCAGACTGCAATTGAGAACTGGCATGAAGAAGAAACCACGTAACAGTTATGTTATGCATATACAAATAAAGATTATAAACAGAATAAAAATGGACAATTTACAATAAATATTTGATGAAAAGCAGTAGATACGTCCGTCACACACTTAACCCATTCAGAGCTGAATTTTTCTAGAGGAGGCCAAGTTTTCTTTATGTGGTAATGCTGGTAGGTGATTTTGTGTGATGTATATGGAAATGTCGTGTGGCTAGGGCCTCCCGTGGGTTAGAGCGTCCGCCTGGTGCAAATCTTGCGAGTTGACGCCACTTCGGCGACTTGTGTGTCGATCGGGATGAAATGATGATCATAAAGACTACACCACACATATTCCCTTAGCGGAGAAAATCTCGAACCCAGCCAGGGATCAAACCCAGGCCTTTAGGTATGACATTCCGTCGCGATGACCAGTCAGATTCCAGGGGCGGACATTTTGTGTGATTTTAGATTCAAGGTTTATACAAAAATATGTAACTATTTTCAGAACATACTTTGTACACTTGGCCATTTTATGGACTAAAGTAACTAATTACGAAGTATTCTATATTTAATAAATAGTAAAATGATCATTCAGTAATTGCTTTGCAGAACAACAATAACGTTATTCAATTTTCCAGTGGAATATGACACCAATGTGTGGTGATGGTCAGGACCTGCTGAACTCTGCTGCACTGACTTGCTGATATTTTTCATAGTGATATCCAACAGTTGGCAGCGCTTGCACATGATGAAAGGACTGAACATTCACAGATGGGTACACCAGGTTTCTATTGGGAAAAATATGTTCCTGTTACAGCTAAGATGCAGTAAAACTTAATACACACAAAATTGTAGCCAGAGGACCTGAAAGACTTAAAACAGGATTACATATATTATACCATAACGAATATCTAATCTACATGTTGTACAAATGTACTACTTATTAATACAATCATTAATTAAATATTCAATTACTAGAAACTGGTCAGTTATTTGACACACTAAACTGTTAAATCCTGAAGTAACCTACCAATCTACAAAAATAGTTATAGGAAATGAAAAACATATGACAAAACTGCCACATCAGAAATAAGAAAGACAAAGACACTTCCCACTATATGCAAGTATAACTAGCAAAAGGAGAGCATCAATAATATTTAAGTGTTGATACAGGTAAAACTATCAAAGTTACAGTATAAATATATTTATATGCCTTGCCAAACTTATAAAATGCACAGTAGATGCGAAAACTACATATTGGCATATATAGGTCACATGCATAAAAAAATGCCCAAGATCATCTCATAGGACCAGATGCACGAAATCACCTAAGTCATACAACACAAAGAATATACAGAAAAAAAGATAACATTCAGAACTATCAACATATACACATCTATGAGTGAGTAGCCTTGTAAAACGATAGCATCAATAAAATCCGCCAGTATATGGAAAGCTATTAAAATGAGAATATAAATATATGCATGTATCAAGCCAAAGCTAAAAAATTTTGATGTGCAAGCTGTTGAGCAATATCCTCATAACATGTAGTACCCATAGATCATATGATAAGTTATCAGTAATATCAGGTGTGAAAAAACTTCAGTGCACCCAACTTTGTACCAAAGAACAAGGCACTGATGAAAAACGTATTGAACCCATTAATTTGTATGTAATCCATTGATACTATCCAGACAAAGCAATCAACAACCACAAAACAAAGAAATATATATGACCTAACCTTATAGCCTTTAACGAAAACAGTCAAAAGTGGGCTGGACATGTGAAGATAATACTTATGACCTAAATCAGAAAATGAAGCAACTGTATGGAACCAACATTCACAGCTTGTTAATGTTGCAAAGAGGTGTGATGGTGTAAGCAATTACCTGTACAACTTGTGTAACATGGTAAAAACCAATTAATAATGAAATACATCATCTTCAAATTTCCAAGTTATAAAGGTTACACATCAGTAGACAGAGCAAGACAGAGGACTGTCAAAAGAATTTAAGGTAGATGCTGTGAAATGTTTGTACCCACTAGAAGGCATAGCCCATGCATCTTCATTATACTCTACCATAATGAGTGGCACTAGCCTGCAATGATGCAGTGCATCATGAATGCTAACCAAACAGTATCAGTTCGTGAATTACCTGAAAAGATTTTTGACTAGCAAAGCGCCCAAAAAATTAATCATTTATATTTAAGCATTTGTGAACAAACAAAATCAATAGTTTAAAATAGCGTGTACCTATGAATAGCTATACTGAAAACCAGTACACACCTTACTCAATTAAAACACATTAAAACCAAAAGCCAATACATTAATGTAATCCAAAATCTCAAAAGAACGACACTGGGCACACAAGTCATCTAAAAGACAACCACATTAGTAATTAGCTACTGAGGTGGGCACACAAAATGCTGGAGAAAATCATAAGTAACTCCATATTCACTGTTTGATGTAAGACTACAAACATGTGACAGTACTTCATGAGTCACCTATAAATTCTATAAACAGAAACAATGATACTACTGTGAGTCATGTCCAACAGAATCCAAGTTAAGGTAAATGCAAACTGGCAGAAGATTTACACACATATGGAATGGGTCACATATGACTAAAATAACTGCATGTCAAAAAGAAGAAGACATTCAACGATATCTAGTGATAATTATTGGTTTAACACACATAATTCTACCATCAAGGGTGTAATGGATGGCAAGTGACAACACACACTTCAGCATAGTTCCTCACTCAAAGAACTCCCCAAAGTACGCTATAATCCATACACAATGTACGACACAAAATAAAATCAATAACAATTGTGACATGAAGCAAACAATAGTCAATAAAGGTGTATTAGAGGCATGTACATAGTGCACACTATCACAGTTATAAAACGATACACGATCTGTTGTGTATAAAAAACAGGACGTGGTCAGAATGGAGGGGGGGGGAGGTAGGGAAGGAAGAGGAGAAGGTTACAGTAACTGCACACTCATAATGCAGGGTATGACTGCAAACAAAACATCCCACCACTATAAATAATGCAACTCTAATATGAGAATAAGGAAAATCCCCAACTAATATGACACGCCATCAAGAAAGCAGATGTCAAAACAGGATAACCATCACTGGCAGTTACAGGACATGTGCCATACAACCATATGCAAAATGTACACAACAACACAAAAGCACTGAGAAACGTACCTTAGCTGATGCTGATGGGTGAAATACACACAATCCCATAAGTATCCAACATCTATGAACTGGCTTCCACAGAATACGATTAAAAACGGCCCAACAAATAATAAATTCCAGAAGGTACAACTGAGTAACCACCAATAAGAGAAAATGGCACAAGTACTTGTAAGAGTGACGTTGTGCCTGCCACATCAGCTATAAGCTGACTTGATAAACTTCCAAAACAGAATGTCTAAACATATGGGTCGATGAATACTGAAAGAATGTAGTCGAAATCGAAGGTAAAAGTATAGCCATATGTAGCTATCCACATCAGAAATGTATAATAATAATGTGCACAGGGAACACTGTAACTGGAGTGTGTTAGATAAGAGTACCATCGTAAAAGATGAAAAGAAATTGAGGCTAAAAGTAGAGCTGAAACACCTACATATCAGTGACAACATCTTATGCTGTCAGAGTAGCAATGTACTGCAAAGAGGAAACCTAAAACTTTATCTATGTGTTAACTGGATGGAACCAAAATGGGAGTAGTAAAAAAAAAAAATAAAAAAAACAGAAAATAGTAAATGGAAATTCAAATCATGGTAGTCACTCATGAATTACCTTTACATGTTCACAGGCTTACATTAAACAGTCACATTGGAATTACTCACAATTTCCCATGGGAAAGTTGTGTGGCCTCCTCACTGATTAATTAATAACGTGGTTGTCTTTAGATGTCATGTTTGGCCAATATCTTTCACTCAAGATTTTGGTTAACCTGAATGTATTGGATTTTGGTTGTAATGTGTTTTAAATGATTGAGGTGTGTATTGGTTTGCAATATACGCATTCACTCATAGGTATCTGCCACATTAAAATTTTTAATTTCTTTATTTTGTTTGTTTAGAGATGTTTAAATACATATGAATAACTGTTTGGGCAGTGTGATAGTCAAAAAAACTTTTCTGGTACTTCATGTGTTGATGCTGTTATCATTTATAGTGTACTGCATCCTTGCAGGAGAGTGCCACTCCTTTTGCTAGTGTATTGCAGATATGTTCAGAGTGTTCCATTCAGTGGGTTCAATCATTTCACAGTATCTACCTTAACATTCTTTCAATTTTCTTCTGCCTTGACTCGTCTACTGATGTGTAACCTTAGTACCTGGGACATCTGCTGACACTACATTGTATTGTTGATTGGGTTTTTACCTAGTTACACAAGTCTTACAGTGGTCAGTCTATGAGATTGTTTACAGTTTTTCACCTCTTTGTGACAATAACCAGCTATGTATGTTGGTTCCATAAAAGTGCTTCATGTTCTGTTTTAGGACTTATCTTCACATGTCCAGTGCATATTTGACTGTTTTTATACAGGCTAAATGGGTAGATCATATGCATTCCTTGTGGTTTGTAGATTGCTTGGTCTGAATAGTATCAATGGATTACATACTCATTAATAAGTATGATATGATTTTCATTTGCATCTAATTCTGTGGAAAATGTTGGATATTCACAAAGTTTCATTTATGATGTTACTAATAACTTATATGATCTATGTATACTACATGTTATGTAGAAGTATCTTATTAGTTCTTCACATTTACATGTGTTAGGTAGTAGTTCTCACTTGCTATTGGTTTTATGGCAGTACATGATTTGTGAGTGCATCCACACATGAATGTTGTTTACCCTGAATACTGTGACATGGAGGGTTTCTGTATATTTCATGAAATAGGAGTTTTTCTACTTTTGGTCCTTTTGACACGTTTTGGACACTCATTTTGCATCTCAGCATTTTTTAACTTTGACATGACATATACATATATTTGTGTGACATTTTGATAATTTTACCTACACTGACCGATTCATGCTTTCCTTTTACAAGGGCTTCTTGCACATAGCTGTGAATATGTTGTTAGTCCTGAACATTATTAGGTTTTGTATATTTTGTGTATTGTATGACTTAGGTGGTCTTTTTACATCTGGTCTTACGATGTGTTCATGGACGTTCTGTTTAGGCATATGACATAAATACACCCATAAACACTTTTCACCTATACATTTTGTTACTTCAATGAGCCATATAGCTATATTTATCCACTCATTTTGAAAGCTTTACCTTTATTGACATATAGATATTATTGATGCTTTCCTTTTGCACGGAATACTTGCACAGAGATGCATATTTCCATGGCTTAGTTAGATAAGATGTTGTAGTTCCTTTTAGGTATCTATCATTTTCTATAGCTATTTTTGTAGATTGGTTGGTTACTTCAAGATTTAGCAGTTTTTTGTATCACCTAAGTGACGAATTTCTAGTAATGGAATATTTATTTAATGATTATATTAATAAACAGTACATTTGTATCACTTATAGAGTGGAATTTCATGACGGTATACCACATCTAATTTCGTTTCAAGTGTGTGACAACGGATGTATCTGTTTTTGTCAACTGACTGTAGTAAATTCACTTATAGAGTATTGTCCTAGATTCTCATTCCATTTTTAATCTATATTTTTATTTGTATGGTTGACAAATTGATGATGTTGTCATTATTGTTCATGCGTACAGCCATGAAGATGGTGTGGTGAGTCACCGAAACTGGTTGCCATATAATTAAATAAATCCAAAACTATGTCTGCCAGTGTTTTATTTTATCGCCATTTCCGTAGGAATTTTTATGTGCCCACTGTGCACTCAGAACTTAGAAGAACGTTGCGACACTATGGACAGGCATACTGGGGACACTGCACAACACAGCTACGCAGTATTTCTTCGGATTCTCGTTGTTTCCATTTCACGCCCGATCTGACCTCACTTTCCAAATAGTGCTCGTAGATGAAGTTTTCATAAGGAACCCATGTGCGGCAACGCACCTTCTGGATATAAATTAAGTTTGAGGACCGGATCACCTTCATATCTCCCGCTTCAAGGTGTACGCATAAATGAGATGTCTGCGCTGTCTTCTATCAATGTTCTTATCACGTACCATTTTCGTTTCGATGATACAATTGCTGTGAGAAACTGCTACAGTTGGTACTAGGAGGGGTGAATGAACTGCTGAAGAGCATCCATGTAAGGGGTCATTGTGTCTAAGGTGACCGAACCATGAAGGCAGAGATATGTTAATGATGCACTCTTCAAATTTATTTTAGATCCGAATGGTACATTACTTGACATGAGTCAAAAATGGCTCTGTGCACTATGGGACTCAACTGGTGAGGTCATTAGTCCCCTAGAACTTAGAACTAGTTAAACCTAACTAACCTAAGGACATCACAAACATCCATGCCCTAGGCAGGATTCGAACCTGCGACCGTAGCGGTCTTGCGGTTCCAGACTGCAGCGCCTTTAACCGCATGGCCACTTCGGCCGGCTGACATGTGGTCCCTACCGAAACCTTATTTGCTAAGTCCCTCTTACAACCCATAGAGGCATTAAATAGGATTTGTGAAAACACTTTATGTCTCTGCATATATACAGGGTTCAGATATATAAGAGCAGATATTTGTGTTAGTAACTTTGGACAGTGTACTGAACAACATTACAGCAGTATTACTTCATGTGCAGACTTATAGGTTTTTCTGGTTTGTTAGTACCTCCAAATACATGGGGCTAGAGCAATCGGTTAATGCTTTAGTTTCCTTGGGCGACAAGTAAAGGTGTTGAAGTGTAACTGTGTGGATGAAAAGTTGTTAGTTGACACTGACAGGTGTAGTTCTCTTAGTGCTGCTCTTTCAACCTTACAGAAAACATCAGGTAGTAGATTAAGCAACGGGTTGTCGGAAGGAACGAATGATCACTGTACCTGTACTTATAGACCTAACACCCTGTAAGTGACTGACACGTAACAATAGTGTTAGGCGTTATTACGTTACCAGTCATGCACTTAAGACTAACGCGAATTCGGCGGAATGGTTATATTTTCTGACTTCAATCGTTGTGCGTATTTAGAGTTTCTTAACTGAACCGAATGAGAGATTACTGTTTCTTTGATGTATTGAGCGCAATATGCAAGGAAATGGTGGTGTGCATCACCCATGATATGACAATATCACATCACTGAAGATGTTAACTGATTCTAGTTCCCTCTCAGCAAGTGCAGATGTCACAGCCGTTTTGAATATACTGACGATATGTTCTTGCATAGTTCAGGAACATATGAATAAAATACCATACTTGAAACACAAAAAATTTTCGTATTAAAATGTTTCCTGCGAACTTTGCATTGTGGTCGGTGAAAAAGCTCTTGGAATTGGTAACTGGCGCCATGGAACTGTTGTCTTTTTATATTTTGTACTGATGTCTGAGAGTTCCTTAATATGCTCAGTTTCTATATGTTTGTGAGTAAGTTTGACATTTTTGCGCTTTGTTAGAAATCCAATAGTTGGGTAAAACTTCAGTTAGACAACATGATTATTTTTAATTATAGATCTTTAGTTTCTGAAAATATTATTCTTTCTCAGTGTTACGCCTGTTGACGTATGTGGCTACTGTCCCACTTTCATGTAGTCCTCCTTTATTGAATTAATTGTTAGCCTTTCTTTTTATTATCTTTTTGTTCATTTCTATAAGTTTTCTTGTTTTTAGTGAAATCATTTAGGTTTCTTACTAGCGGTTTCCTCATTAGTCCTGCATTTATATAATTGTTTTGTTCTTTGCTTCTTGTGCTACAATATGTTCTGTTTTCGTCCATTATGTTGGTATTTGCTTAGTTATTGTTAATGTTGTATTTAAGGCACTGGTCTCACAAGGCAGAATTTTCGCTGAGAAGCCATCACACATTCTCCATTAAGTCATTATCCCTCCTCACGTGATTTACATACTTTGGAGCCATGAAGAAAAACGTTCGTGGCTGTCGATTTTTTCGGCCGAACAGGTGCATCACTGTGTACAC
Organism: Schistocerca nitens; assembly: GCF_023898315.1. NCBI lineage: Eukaryota > Metazoa > Arthropoda > Insecta > Orthoptera > Acrididae > Schistocerca > Schistocerca nitens. The sequence goes on along the minus strand of NC_064618.1, from coordinate 431,269,812 downwards.
TCATGGTTCCATAGGCAACCGTAACCATTTTTCCATGAAGGCATTGACTGTCTTGTCTCACCGTGGAATAAATGTATTAACAGTTAGGCTATTGATTTTGAAATGATAAACAGTTTTCTCATTTCCTTTCACACGTCTTCTTTTCATCTGAATACACCTTATGTATGGCAAATAACGAGGAACAGAGATAAAGTGTTCTGACACGTGTTAAGACATAAGGTGAAAAATTCCGTGGCCCTAGAGGGAGCCGTAAAGCGCTGTAACTGTAGGAGAAGACAGAGAATGGAATATGTAAAACAGATAATGTATAACGTTGAATGTAAATGCTCCTCTGAGATGAAGAGGTTGACACAGGGGAGGAAGTCATAGGTCGTCGCATCGAACGAGTCAGGTAACAACAACAACAACAACAATAAGAATAATAACAATAATAACAGTAACAATAATTATAATAATAACAAAGCGAGATCTTTCACCAGTGTACGGACTTAAAATCTAAACCGCCACTCTGTGTCTCGTGATTGAGGTCATGATCATTGTTGATAGAAATCTGTCTGATGGATGATAACGTTATGACAGATTGCTTCCTCGATGGTGGCCCAGACCATTACGAGGGGTCGTCATATATTTCTGTCATATCGGGGGAAAAATACATAATTTTTTGTTTATGTGCTGATACATGTCTGCATTCCTGGTACAGTCTGAAATCTCCACACACAACTAGTGTAGCAAAGAAAAATGGCGCAACTCAGTGATAATATCGAGTATAGTCCAGTATTCCGTTTTCTGCATTTGAAGGGAGACATGGCTGCAGCAATCCATGTGGAGTTGGTACGTGTGTACGGCAACAATGTAAAATCATAAGAGACATCGGTTAGGCGACACAGACGATTCCACTGCGGCAAACATGCCTGAATCAGGAAGAAAAAAGTAGCAGAAAAGTAAAAAATCATAAACAGGCCTATTCTGAAGATTTTGCACGGCATATTGTATGTGACGAAAGTTGTTGTATGCTGGCTTCTGTTGCTCACACCCATTCAAACAGCCCTGGGAAACGATGCAGCAGTGGAAATTGCCCTAGCCCTCATTGTCTAGGTGTAGCCTCTTTGATTAGTAATGAAAACCCGCCACCGTTTAAACTTTGATTAATAATCGGAATTGGCGGCCGACGTCTTCCGGCATAGGAAGTCATCCTCGTTCTGTCAACAGCGTTGTGAAAGAGTGTGGACAAGCGGACAGAGGTTTAGGGCACCGTCTTGTCCTTGGGGTGGGAAACTGCCCCTAAGGCGGAAGAACCAGCAATGATCAACTGCATGAGTATGCAGAAGGCAATGGAAACCACTGTATTTAAAACACTTAACGTATATCCACAGGACATGTGGCCAGTAATTGGAAAAGTGTCATGATGATCTCGCCATTGGCAACAGATCCCGGAATAGACCCCCATTCGCATTTCCGGGAGAGGACTGCCAAGGGTTCAAAATGGTTAAAATGGCTCTGAGCAATATGGGACTCAACTGCTGAAGTCATTAGTCCCCTAGAACTTAGAACTACTTAAACCTAACTAACCTAAGGACATCACAAACATCCATGCCCGAGGCAGGATTCGAACCTGCGACCGTAGCGGTCTTTCGGTTCCAGACTGCAGCGCCTTTAACCGCACGGCCACTTCGGCCGGCGACTGCCAAGGGGGGTGACCATGCGAAAAAGATTCAATAACCAACGAAAGGATAACGCTCTACGAGTGGGAGCGTGGAATGTAAGAAGATTGAACGTGGTGGGGTAACTAGAGAATCTGAAAAGGGAAATGCAAAGGCTTAATCTCGATATACGCCTAGTAGGGGTCAGTGAAGTGAAATGGAAAGAAAATAAGGGTTTCAGATCCACTGAGTAAAGAATAATATCAATAGCAGTAGAAAATAGAGTTATGAGAGTAGGATTCATTATGAATAGAAGGTAGGGCAGAGAGTGTGTTACTGTGAACAGTTAGGTGATGGGATTGTTATTATCTGAATCGACAGTAAACCAGCACCGACAACAAAAGTTCAGGTATACCTGCAGAAGTCGCAAGTTGAAGCTGAATAGACAAACAGAGGAAGTATATGAGGATATTGAAAGGGTATACAGTACGCAAGGGGAGATGAAAATCTAATTGTTATGGGGGAGGAGATAGGCTGCATGATACGGGAAAGCCATCAGTTAGATTACATTGGGTCAGACAGAGATTGCGCAATCAGATGCTGGACATTGTGTCATGGCGGCTGGAGTGTAACACGTGTTAAGTTCGGCTCGCGAAATTTAGTTGAATTCGAAGGTGTTCTCGCAGGTGGTGTTGTCTAGTACAAGTGGAAATCGTGTAAACAACAGTGTTCTGTGCAGTAGTGCTATTTTTTTCTGTGCTCCGCCAATATCTTCGAGAAAATGGTAAACAGAAGAGTCAACAGCAGCGCGTCCAGCAGCGGGGAAGCAGCAGGTGCGGCGGGTCTGCTCTTGGCAGAAGGTGCGGCCGCGGCTCCCGGTATAGCGGAGCTGGTCCGCTCTGAGGTAAACGCTGCGCTTCGCGATAGAAACAATCTCGATCTGATAGCAGGCACTATATCAGATACTGTAACGGCAGCAGTATTGGCCAAAATGCGTGAAACTGTTGAGGCCAATACAGCCGAAATTACAGCACTAAAAAAGTCTGTGTCTGAATACGAGAAAAAGGCACGAGAGTTGGAAGTGAAATTATCTGCCGCAACAGACGAGTTAGAACAGTACCAAAGGCGAAATAGTCTACGACTGTTTGGAGTAGCAGAAAATAAGAAAGAAGAGACAGACAACCTGCTTATACAGGTTGCGCGTGAAAAATTAGGCGTTGAAGTGACCAAGGCAGACATTGACAGGAGCCATCGGATGGGACGAAAACTACCAGGTGCTACCAAACCTCGTCCAATAATAATTAAATTTGTCTCATACCGAAAAAGGGCAGAGATCTGTACCCAGAAGAGGAAGTTAGCAAGGACAGGGCTTACAATAAGGGAAGATCTGACACACGAACAGCTAAAGATTTTAAACAGTGCCATATCCCATTTCGGTCTTCAGAATGTGTGGACTCAGGATGGCAGAGTAATCATTAAGACAGCAGCTGGAAAGAAGACAGTCACAAACATGACAGAACTGAATAGTATTAAGTGAAGCTACTCGAGCCAAAAGTGCAAACTTAACACCATTTGCAAATTGTAGCAGCCCTATACTGAGATATAGTCTTGTAATTGTATTAACTTTTTAATTATACCCATATTTGTACCTTCAACTAATTGTTTTTGTAACTGTATTAACTTTTTACTATTTTTTTGTGTCTGTAGCTCTAACCATTACTTAATTTTAGTTATTGCTAATACTTTTTTCATTTTCTCAGTTTATTCTCTTCCATTCTGTAATAGTTCTATTGCAATTATTAGTCTCTCCTTTAGTTCATTAATCACCCATCTCTTCAGTTTAAATTGTTCATAACAAAAATCACTATCAGTATCACTTTATCAAATTTCAATCTAATTGTAGCTTCCTACGATAATCTCCACCAGTATCACTTCAGTAAATTTCAATTTAATTCTAGCTTCCTACGATAATCTATTAATTATTAAGCTTACTTCTCTCTGCTGGCAGCATCGGCCTCTTAAATCACTCCCCTTTCCCTTATTTCCACCCTAAGCTGTTTCAAATACGCTAATTACATATCTCCTCTTACGACATAGAATACACAGTGATACACAGCCGTCACTATTTTGGTCATATTCTCCTTGCACCGAATACCACTAATCCATTTTCTATACTCCCGCAACCTCAAGAAATCTCTTGCAGTCGCCTTTCTTTAGGCACTCGCGGAGTGCAACCTCAAGAAATCTCTTGCAGTCGCCTTTCTTTAGGCACTCGCGGAGTCACAAACAGGGCGCGCAAAATCTCGGACACCCCTGTGTTATGTCACCTGGCGGAAGCAGCGGCCAGTGCCCCTCGCGGCAGGTAGTGCCTAACAAAAGGTTCGTATGAGCAGTTGCCAGCGGGCTCGTGCGCATGCGCAGAGCTGAATTCGTGTATGAGCAGTGCCTTCCTCCCGCTTCTGGCTACTTGGAGCGTGGCTGTTTGGTGTACGAGCAGTAGCAGCAAGTAGCCAGAAGCTACCCGGAAAAATTTTCCTGGCGCGCCCAAGCTGCCAGATTCGCGCATGCGCAGGGCAAGCTGAGTTATAGTGGGGGGCCCTTCCTCACGTGACCCGTGGCCGTGTCTTCGTTTACAGCTCCCATGTCAAATGAAAACAAAACAGATTTCTGTGACCGGGAGCCATCAAGTGAATTAATATACATTCTCATAACCATGAAAGACCAAAATAAGTTAGTAGTTTCAATTTTCTGATTTTATATTATTTCCAGGTTATTAGTAATCAACCATTAATGTCTTAATGAAGCTATTTCTGTCTGTTTTATAGAGAAATTTGCTTCAGTTAATTTTTTTTTCCGCTGAGGTAGTTAGTTTATTTGAAAATAAAACGAAGTGTTTCATTCCGCGCTATTGGCTACTTTCAACCTCGTTCAATTTAAAGTGAAAATTTTCATTTTCTGGGACGAATGACGTTATACCATAATAAAGAACCAAATATGAGAATACAGTACTGAACATCCAAGAAAATTTGTATCACGAGAACCACATGAAAAGCTGAATATCAGGAACTTCACAGTCCATCTGGACATAGAAATATGCAATTAGAGCGGAATGAAGCATTTAGTATGGTTTACGGAATTCCGATGCTGCTGGAGTAGTCTCTGATGTCCTGTTCCTTGTATGACACTGTAAGATCTCTTAATGCTATATGTGTACGAACATACATAAACATTGCCTTGAAGCTAAGTAGGCAAATTTGGTCAGTGGTTTTGAACTAAATATTTTGTTTGAAATATAATGACAGCTGTAGCAGAATTTTATAGATCTGCCTTCTGTGAAAGTGTCTTTCGATCACAAGGCACTTGTCTCGTACTTCCTCTGGGCCTGAAGTTATTTCTTAATTTGTGTTTACGTCTTAAATTTATGGAATGCCATTCTATGCTAAATTTTAGACTGGCAGCATACCATGTTTTATCGTTTTAACTCCACACATGGCTTCATATTTATTCCTAAAGTAGAATATAAACTGTCAGTTGTACAGTTTCTTTGCCTCATAGACAACCATGTTAATTTTTTCACATTTTGAAATAGTCATGAAATTTATTGTCCTTTATTCCGGTGTAAGCTACACAAGAAACTCTCTCTTTTTTTGTTGGAAGTAATTTGTATTCCATCCTAGTAGCTTTTTGCGGTGATGTGTAGATGTAAACGTGTTAGAAATGCTACATAACAACATTGCAGAGCACGAATTAAAAAAAAAATCTGTCAAAAATTTTATGGTACTTCGAGCTGTGGAGTCTAATTTTGAAATGACTCAAAAGCCAAGAACTGCTTCCTTATTTGCATCCTTTATCTGTGTGGGATATGATAAAACAATTGCTCTAAGTACAATTCAGCATGTCCTCTCAACAACATGCCGCACGGGCGGCACGGCTACACATGGTCACGTGATGCCCCACCAGAAATACGACGAAAAGCATATGAGCAGAGCAAGCACCAAGCACGGGCTGCCTACGTCATCGTAGCTGCGCATGCGCAGTACAGCCTGTTGTCTGGCGCATTCTGGTAACTGCCCAAACTTACTTAAAGGGACAAACCAGTCTGCCACCCTACTCCAGGCTGCTCAGCGGAACGCGTCAGAGCTTTTAGCAGCTCACTGCAACATCCAGTCTTTACCTGCACATTATGAAGAACTTAGCCTCCTCTTCAACCAACTAAACTACCACGTAATCCTCTTATCCGAAACGTGGTTGAAACCACACATATCCTCTGCATCTATTCATCTCCCAGAGTACACATTTCTTAGGGCAGACAGATCAAAAAAGCGAGGTGGCGGGGTCGGCGCGTATATACGAACAGATCTCAAAGCGAAAGTCTTATGTACGTCAAATCCTGCTGAAGAAAAAGAGGCTGAATTCATGTTCATTGAAATAAATATACAAAGTCGGAAATTCTTGACTGGCGTCGTGTACAAGCCACCAAAAATAAGCTCAATGAGTTCCTTCCAGTCGGAATTACATTCACTTCAGTGTCAACACGAACATGTCATCGTAATGGGTGACTTGAACATAGTCCTGCTAAGAGACACTCCCTCCGCAATAAACCTAAGAAGACTGTTTAGCCGGCTGTGGTGGCCAAGCGGTTAAAGGCGCTACAGTCTGGAACCGCGCGACCGCTACGGTCGCAGGTTCGAATCCTGCCTCGGGCATGGATGTGTGTGATGTCCTTAGGTTAGTTAGGTTTAAGTAGTTCTAAGTTCTAGGGGACTGATGACCTCAGAAGTTGAGTCCCATAGTGCTCAGAGCCATTTTTTGAAGACTGTTTGGTTGCAATAGGATGAACATTCTTCCATTACAACCTACACACCATACGGCGCACAGTCATACTCTTATAGACGTAATCTCAACGAAACAGACTGACAAAGTAAGAGATGTTGGTCAAACATCGGCCCCTGGCCTCTCAGCACATGATGTAATATTCCTGGCCTACTCTGTGCAGCCTCCAAGGATCAAATCGCGTTACATAACTTGTAGGAACATGAAACGTATTGACCTCGACACTCTAACAGCCGATTGCTCAGAAATCTCATGGCATCAAATAATCAGAGAACCTACAATCAACGGCAAAATTAATGAACTTGGTGATAAACTCACTGCCCTCTATGACAAACATGCACCTGTGCGCACAATCCATGTAAGAAAATCTCCTGCTCCATGGCTGACAGCTGAATTACGTCAAATGATAATAGGGATGCTGCCCACAGGCGTTTCAAGGCAGATCCGAAACCCGAGCGTTTAGAAGAATATAGAAAGCAACGGAACAGAGTGAAACAATGCATTCGCAGTGCTAAAATCAGGCACGCTCGCTCCCTTGTATGCAGCGATCTGACGCCCACGACTCTATGGAAGAATCTCCGTAGCTCGGGGGTCGGAAAGGCAAAATCGGAAACTACTTTTCATGTGTCAGCTAACTAATTAAATGAATTCTTCTCTGCACCTCTGAATACCCGCACGGCTAATAATTACCGTCCACAAGAATCCCCAAACAGGATAACTATCAACGATACCTTCCATCTAAAACATGTAACAACAAATACGGCAAGAAAAGCAATAATGAGAATCTCTTCTGATGCAATAGGCAACGACAGTATCGGTATAACCATGATTAAGAATGTTGCTGATATCTTAGTACCTGTCTTAACTGACATATTTAATTTTTCCCTCGTGAACGGAATATACCCCACTGCACGGAAAAGAAGCATAATTCGACCCATCCCTAAGATCGAAAACCCGCAACTGCCTAGTGATTACCGACCAATTAGCATACTGCCTGCTGTTTCCAAAGCACTTGAATATATTGTTCATGACCAAATCACTGAACACTTGCATGAATTCAGCCTATATGACAAATTTCAATCCGGTTTCCGTAAACTTCACAGCACAAACACTGCTCTAATTAAAGCAACTGATAACCTGAAATATGCCATCGACAATCGGAAGGCAACAATATTGACGCTACTGGACTTCAGTAAAGCTTCTGACACTGTTAACTTTGACATATTGCTCAGAAAAATGCAACAGCTTAATTTCTCTGATAGTGCAATGAGATGGTTTGAAAGCTACTTAAAAGACAGACAGCAATGTGTTGTCTGCGTAAATGAAAAATCTTCCAGGAAACATGTTTCCTCGGGGGTGCCACAAGGATCAGTCTTAGGACCACTTTTGTTTTCTTTACATGTCAACGATATTTCGTCGGTTCTGTCCTCCTGTAAATATCATTTCTATGCCGACGACCTCCAGCTCTACATAAGCGTCAGACCTGAAGATGTAAACACTGCAATCGCTCAGATGAATGATGATCTGTCTCCAGTAGTGACATGGGCGAAAAACCTGGGGCTTAAACTAAATGCAAAAAAGACGCAAGTAATCTTAATAGCCCATCAGAAATTAATAAGTTCAGATTTCCGCGAACGGCTACCTCCTATTCTGCTCGACGGTACTCCAATACCATATCAGAAAACAGTGAAGAACTTGGGTGTAACTTTGGATGAGCATCTCAACTGAGCGGAGAATATAGTCGCAGTGTGCCGAAAGACGTCTGCTTGTCTCTATGCTCTCAAAAAGTTTCGGAACATGTTTCCACAGGACTTGAAACGCCAGCTCGTGCAAGCACTCGTTCTACCGAACCTCCACTATTGTGACGTGATTCAACAAGGCATGAGTAGTGAAAACAAATGACGGCTAGAGCTAACCATGAATGCCTGTGTGCGTTACACCTGCAACATTCGCCGATATGATCATGTTAGTGCTTCATACTCCGAGCTAGGGTGGCTGCGGCCGGACAAATTGCGTGACTACCACACTCTATGTCTACTTCACCGACTCCTCGTCGCGCAAGCACCCCAGTACCTTGCTTCAGAGATTAAAAACCTGTCATGCCATCATAATCGAAACACGAGGTCACTCTTATTTGGTATCCTAACTGTGCCCACTCACAAAACAAAAACTTTTGCAAACTCCTTCTCAGTTGCCGCTGTCCGCCTCTGGAACAAATTGCCCCTTACCTTGCGCAAAATTCAATCTCCTGCTGCTTTCAAGAAGAAGTTGAAGCATTTCCTACTATCATCCTCATAAAGTTCTCCACAAAATTAATGTACAAGGCCAATCCTCTCATCTGTCAAATAGCAAAGCTAGCGTCTCCTATCTTGCTCCTGAGATGCCTTCCTCTTCATCTATCTCTATTAGCCACGCAATCTTCTTTTCCTTTATATTTCGTTAATTATGTTTCATCATGTCTCTATTCTTCTCCTCCCTTCACCATGAGTCTCCCTCATACTCCCTGCTGCCAGCACTCCTATATAAAATCTGTCTCTTCAATAATGTCTAATTATAACAGTACTTATGATCTACGAATATAAACTCTAATTGTTCATTTCACTTTTTGTACTAGATGTAGTTTAACATGCCTACTAAAACATATGAATGTAAAATAAGTAGAATGCCTGGTTAGATGTAAGAGAGGGCCTCATGGCCTTAATCTTGCCAGGTTAAATAAATCAATAAATAAAAAAAATAAATATAAGGTATACCAAGGAGCAGATATGGACTCAGATCACAATGTAGAAGTGACAAAGAGCAGGCTGAAGTTTAAGAGATTAGTCAGGAAGAAACAGTACACATAGAAGTGGGATACAGAAGTACTAAGGAATGATGAGATAAGCTTGAGTACTGTAAGGCTATAGATACAGCAGTAAGGAATAGCTCAGTAGGCAGTTCAGTTGAAGAGTAATGCACACCTCTAAGAACGGCATCTCTAAAAATGGCAAGGAAATTCACGAACACAGGAATACAAGTCTCTGACGAATGAAATCAATAGGAAACGCAGGGAAGCTAATACGATGTGGCTGCATGAAAAATGTGAAGAAATCGAAAAAAAGAAAAGATGGTAAGAGGAACTCACTCAGGATACAGAAAAGTCAAAACAACCTTCTGTGAAATTAAAAGCAACGGTTGTAACATTAAGAGTGCACGGGACTTCCACTGTTAAATGTAGGGGAGAGAGGGAATAGGTGGAAAGAAAACACTGAAGGCTTCTGTCAGGGCGAAGATTTGTCAGATGTGATAGAAGAAGAAACAGAAGTCGATTTAGAAGAGATAGGGGACCCGATAATAGAATCAGAATTTAAGGGAGCTTTGGATTGCTTAAGATCAAATAAGGCAGAAGGGGTAAATAACATTCCATCAGAATTTCCAAAATAATTGGAGGATCAGGCAACAAAACGACCATTCACGTCCGTGTGTAGAATGTGTGAGTCTGGCGAAATACCATCTGACTTTCGGAAAAATATCATAAACACAATTCCGAGGACTGCAGGAGTTGAGAAGTGGGAGAATTATCGCACAATCTGCTTAACAGCTCATGCATCCCAGTTGCTGACAAGTAAAATATACGTAAGGATGAAAAAGAGAACTGGGGATGCGTTAGATGACGATCAGTTTGGCTTCAGGAAAGGTAAAGGCACCAGAGACGCCATCCTGACGTTGCGATTGATAATTGAAGCAACACTAAAGGAAAACCAAGACACGTTCATAGCATTTTTCGACCTGGAAAAGCGTTCCACAGTGAAAAATGGTTCAAGATATTCCAAATTCTGAAACAAATAGGGGTAACCTATTGGAAGTGACGAGTCATACGCAATATGTACAAGATCCAAGAGGGAATAATAAGAGTGGACGAACAAGAACTTGGTGCTCGGATTAAAAAGGGTCTAAGAAAGGGATGCAGCTTTTCGCCCCTACTGTTCAATTTGTACAGCGAAGAAGCAATGATGGAAATAAAAGAGAGGTGAAAGGATACAAATAGTACGATCTGCTAATGACCTTGCTATCCTGAGTGAAAGTGAAGAAGAGACAGATGATCTGCTGAGTGGAATGGACAGTCTATTGAGTACGGAATACGGATTGAGAGTAAATCGAGGAAAGACGAAAGTAATGAGAAGTAACAGATATGAGAACAGTTACTAATTTCTCATCAGGGTTGAAGGTCACAAAGTAGATGAAGTTAAGGGATTCCTCTACCTAGGCAGCAAAAAAAGCAATGACTGATGGAGCAAGGAGGACATCAAAAGTAGACTAGCACTGAGAAGAAGGCATTCCTGTCCAAGTGAAATCTACTACTATCAACCACAGGCCTTAATTTGAGGAAGAAATTTCTGAGAATGTACGTTTGGAGCACAGCATTGTATGATAGCAAAATATGCACTGTGGAAAAAACGGAACAGAAGAGAATCGAAGCATTTGAGATGTGATGCTACAGGCGAATGTTGAAAATCAGTTTGACAGGTAAAGTAAGGAATGAGGAAGTTCTGCGCAGAATCGGAGATGAGAAGAATATGTGGGAAACACTTGACAAGGAGAATAAACAGAATAATGGAACATCTGTTAAGACATGAAGGAATGACTTCCATGGTACTATAGGGAGCTGTAGAGAGCAACAACTGTAGAGGAAATCACCGACTGGAATACATCCATCAAATAATTGAGGACGTAGGTAGCTAGTGCTACTTTGGGATGAAGAGGTTGGCACAGGAGAGGAATTCCTGCCGGTCTGCATCAAACCACTCAGAATACAGGCCATTCAAAAAAAAAAAAAAAACGTCAGGGCAGTTCAGATCACTTATGTAGTTACCTAATCAGTACGGAGGAGGGCTGGGTTTATCACCGTGACCCCTCCAGAGAAAGGAGCTAACTAAGGACTGGAAACATGTGGATTTACCATCAGGGTAAAATCAGAGACCCAAACATAACTGGTCAGAGTGCTGTTAAATGTTCTTGGGACTGCCTTCATGTGGTGATAAAGGATTATGAACGGAAGTGGCAAACTGTCGTAGAAGAGTACTGTGGAAATCTACTGTCGAGGTTATGGCAATTGTTTCAGGCAAAGGTCGACAGGAAGCTAGCCACGAGGATGTTATTGCTGCATGACTACGCCGCGAACAACACTTCGTCCTGCGCGAGCCATCTGAGGCGAAGGCGGCACGCTTTGAGTCTGTGCTAATGTTCCAGCGGTCCAATGCAAAGCGGTCCGGTGCGGTCACGCTGTCTTACAGGTACGTGTGTAATGCAGCTGTGTTACACGAATAGTTGACGGAGCACTTGAGGGGACGTGTCAGCCACTATGTAATTCTCATCAGATTGTAAGGTAACTATTCGTTGAAAAACTTTTTCATTCTTCCATATCTCGATCCTAATATACTCGCTCGGTAAAGGGCTGAATGTCTTTTAGTTATTCGTCACAATTAAGTAAACCATTGCGGGAAATTTAAGAGTTTAAAAACTCTCTGCGTAGACTTTCTGTATGATTCATTTTATGTCGTACATTGTTATATAAGAAATGTAATGAAGCTATAAAAGTTGTGTTTATAACTGAGAGAGAAGTGATACCCATCTTCATTCTTTAAATATTTGGTTTTATTTCTGCGAGAGCGCCGAAAGCAGTTTGCCGACATCTGTCCATGCGCAATGTAAATAACGTGATCGTAACACCAACTGTACTACACAGACGATTCAAGATATCGAAATGAGGTTTCTTTGCTAAGAGGTGCGAATTTCGGAAAGAAGTATTTATTTTGCCGTATGATTGATACTCTTCACTTGTTTAACTTTCAAGATATGGAAGTAACTGTAGTTTTCTTGATAGAACGGCTAACCTTTATATTTTCATTTTTTAAGACCGTTTAATATCTCGTCAGAGAAGAATGCTGTGGAACTGCACGCGTTAATATTTACGATATTCTATATGTCTATATGAGCCACTTAGCTTTAATCAAAATCTGTTTGTTGTTATGTCAGAAGAGGTAATCACTACCTGTAAGTAACTACATGTTTTACTTATTTCTGTTTCCTTTGAGAACCTTTTTATTTATAATCTCCAGAACGCTTTATAGCTACATGCAACGATATCAGAAACGCTGCTAAAATGATCTTTATACGGAGGGCGTTTCTTTTCCCATATGGAGCCGAGTACCAGTTATAATTGTCTGTCGACAACTTCAGAATTCACACTTCCTGTAGAACAAATACAGCATGTTATATGGGCGTCTCCATTGATCAAAAGTAACTAGTAGTTAAGTAGTTAGGTATCTACTACAACTGTAATGTTACGACCCAAGGTGCAACACATGATTGATAAAATAAAGAATAACTCTGGACAGACCGCCATTTTGACGACGGATAATTAATAAGTTGCATATGAAATTAGTACCCACTTTGATCGACCTGCGTATGGTTACATGACATTTGGTGACAACAGCAAAAGCTCCCCTGCACAAAATACGTGAGTGGGATGGAAAAAAAGCCCTAATAACTGGTACAATAGTGCTACCTTCTGTACCTTGTGCCATGCAATTCATGTGGTTCGCAGGGAATAGACGGAGATGTAGATATGGATGTACACAAGATTCTTGAATAGCACTGATCAAAACTTCAGAAACTGTAACTTCGAAAGCAAACCGCAAACCGCGTCCACTATGCATGAAAATATCAACCCAACTGATCTCATCCGCTTCGTCGCATCGCGCATTGTACGATGCCCGGCGAGTACTCGCTCACGTGGAACAATTCAACCGCTGGCCACTGTTTGATATTATCGCGCTGTTTCCGTGCCGCGTCGCATCGCAACAGTTATCTGACACAGGTCGAGGCCTGTCTACACACTGAACAGTCACACATGACGCTTCTTAGGGCTACAAATTTTGCCTCATACCACTGCGCCAGTATTATTCTAACATGGCATTCAGTGACTTCTTCATTTCTTCTCGACTGAAGCAATAAGTGCGTGGCAGGCTTTTACAGAATGAGAGATGATTTTTGAGCCGCAACGTTTATTGAAAAGCTGAAATCCATAGTTCTACTAGCAAGGCATCGACCGAACCATCCATTGCCGGGAAAAAAGTGTCGAAGTTCTGGGTAAATAAGCGGAGGACTGATGCGATGTTTCGTGGTCGGAGTTTCCAGGGTGATAACTATAACTTTACGGCTTCCTTACCTCGGTTTTGCAATTATCATCTTATTACTATCACGAATGCAAGCACTATATGCGCTCTGATCACAGTGGCAAACAATACAAAGTTAAAATTTACGAGAAGCCTAGGCGAATTTATCTTGCCAGGTCCCGAAATTATTATGATATGGATGACATTTAGTTCGAGTAATCAGATTAGTGCACTAATGTACATAAACATGAACTTGTTCTGTGACGTAGCTCACCCTCGAACCTGCTAAATGATAATATACTCGTACCTACCGATTAATAGATTTAGAAATATATCTCTACGAGATAACTCAGGAGAAGTAACTAAGTACTTCACGTCGATTTCAGACGTTATGGCTTATTATGTCATTATGTGGCTATCATGTATTAACGCTGCATGTAGAAAAAAAAAGTCGGGCACAACGATTAGATCTAACAGTTGTCGAGTTAAAAATAAGTTTCTCCTGATATGAATAATTCCAATAACGGTACTTATTTGCCTCTAGACTCTCCCGCGTCTGTGATGTTACAAAACATTCGCTGATGAAACGTATTTACAACAGCAAACAGATACAGATATTTAGACGCATCCGCCGCTCCGTATGACAGTGTTTGTGAACGAAACCTGCATATTTAAGCGACTGACACTATTAGTTCGATTCTAATGGTTCATTCCATATTGACTTCCAAATCATTCTAAAATCACATGCAAATTCAGTAACGGCAAACGATAACGCACTTACAGCACTTCTCTGCTGCTCGACCTAAATAACGACGTCGAATTACACTCAGTTAGCAATATTGTGCAATACGAAGCTTAATTAACGAGAACCTTGCTGCACCAGTGTTTGCCGATTAAATGACAAATACAGTCGGATGTTCAACAACTCTCCATCAATGTATCTGCAATAGAAACTCTGTAGCAACTGAACATTTTGCGCAGTTCTTTCAGGGATTAGGAACCTCAATGGAAAAATCATAACAATAACAAGTCTTCATGTAAGATACATCGAATTATCGATTTGCGAGTAGGGCTTTGACATTTCAACAGCATTTTACACTCCAGTATAAATTTTTTCCTTTGCATAATATTGAACGTTTTCCTTGCAATTTCCTGCCAAATGAAAATTGTGTTTCAGGCTGAGACTCGAACACGAAACTTCATCTTTCGCAGCTCTTACCGACTGACTTCCGCCCCCGTAGTTTCTATTCTGCCTGAAACTTCATTTTTTAGTACATACGAGTATTCTCGTCGAAATGCATGACAACATGTTTTATATGCTCTCTTTTTCTTCAGTATTGCTTTTTCATTGGGTTACGACTGTAATTTTTGAATTTAGTGCATCACCAATGTTTATGGCATGCGTTCCGAAAAAAAGTAGTATGCATCACAATCATATACACTTTCGTATTCTCATAGCTCGTTTTATAATTTTTTTTCTGGTAGTTTTACCGTAGGCACCAGAATGAATTATAACACTGCAAAATTTATTTTAGGACAATTCTTGCAAAAGCAACACGAACAGAAAAAATCTTAAATCACCATGAGATATAAGAAAACAAATACGTTTGAGAGTCTTTCTTTGTTGTTTATGATCGGCGAATTCACGAACGCTTATTTCTCATTGTCCTGAAAGTCCCAGAAGAAGGTAGAATAAAGTAAAACAGGCTTCAGTATCATGCAAACTGGGCCTCTATTATTTTGCCATGTACTTTCTATTTAATGCAAGTGTTTTGGTCCACGAAGCCTCACGATGGGAAATTCCCTTCGTGAGTCTTTATTATCAAGTAGCACCTTTGGTCACGGAATAAATGACGAAAACAATCCCTGCTGTTAGTCAGAGAGTTGTTAGAGTTTTTGTAAAACGGAATTAATAGCGCTCAGTGAGAGTCAAGACAAGCTGACGGGATCACTGCGAAAGTCTTATTAATAGGAGGTTTTCTAACCAGTGAAAATCTGTTCCCAGGAGTAAAGTCAAAAGAGTATTATGAGAAATTGTTAATTGGAGGTAACCTTTCCAATAGTGGAGGATCTGCTTTGTTATTGCTGGACTTTTACTTTTTGTTTGAAGAAGGAGTAGAGCAGTCATCATACATTAATAAAATGTAATACAAATGCGTGTCACACTGATCGTATTATACACTTAAAGCCAAAGAAACTGCCTTATATCGTGTAGGGCCCCGTGAGCACGCAGAAGTGCCGCAATACGACGTGGAGTGGACTCGACTAATGTCTGAATGTCTGAAGTAGTGCTGGAGGGAATAGACACCATGAATCCTGCACAGCTGTCCATAAATCCGTAACAGTACGGGGGGGGGGGGGATGGAGGCCTCTTCTGAACACCACGTTGCAAGACATCCCACATATCCTCAACAATGTTCATGTCTGGAGATTTTGGTGGACAGCGGAACCGTTTGAATTCAAAAGAGTGTTCCTGGAACCTCTCTGTAGCAATTCTGAATGTGTGGGGGTGTCCCATTATCCTGCTGGAACTGACAAAGTTCGTCGGAATGCACAATGGACATGAATGGATGCACGTGACCAGACAGGTTGCTTACGTACGGATAACTTGTCAGAGTCGTACCTAGACGTATCAGGGTTCCCATATCATTCTAATTGCATGCCCCACTCCATTACAGATCCTCCACCAACTTGAACAGACCGCTGGGTCCACTGATTCATGAGGTTGTATCCATACCCGTACACGTCCATCGGCTAGATACAATTTGAAACGAGCCTCGTTCGACCAGGAAACGTGTTTCCAGTCATCAATAGTCCAATGTCGGTGTTGACGGGCCCAGGCGAGGCGTAAATCTTTGTGTCGTGCAGTCATCCAGGGTACACGAGTGGGCCTTCGTTGAATGCTTCGCACTCTGAAAGCTAGTTAATTGAAATCTGCAGTAATTTGCGGAAGGGCTGCACTTCTGTCATGTCAAACGATTCTCTTCAGCCGTCGTTCGTCCCGTTCTTACAGGATCTTTTTCCGGCCGCAGCGATGTCGGAGATTCGACGTTTTACCGGATTCATGATATTCACGGTACACTCATGATATGGTCGTAGAGGAAGATCCCCATTTCATCGCCACCTCGGAGATACGTGTCCCATCGCTCGTGCGCCGATTGTAACACGACATTCAAACACACTTAAATCTTGATAACCATTGTAGTAGCAGCAACCGATCTAACAACGCAGGCAGGCACTTGTCTCAAATAGGCGCTTCCGACCGCAGCGCCGTATACTGCCTGTTTACATATTTCTGTATTTGAATACGCATGCCTATAGCACTTTCTTTCGAGCTTCAGTGTATATTAGTGTATGTTAGATAAATGTGTCAATCATGGTAACGTGACTGTTAAACTGTTATGCTCTGTTTCGAGGGAAAGATAGATGTTATGCTTTACGGTCCGGTCAGCGATGTGGTCCTTAGAGACAGCTGAGGAACTTTTAAATGGCGGGAATAAGAAATAGAGTCGCACGTGTTTCTGAATGGAATTCTGCCGACATTCGTCTGCCGCTATTTAGGGATTAGACGGAAAATCACAACAATAGTCTGGTTGTTCTCTGAAGGTTTGCTACGTATGTTTTCTACTGCGTTTGATTACAAGTCTTCGAAGGCTCTGTCAAACGGTTATACTGAAACCCTTGTGGCTTACTGATCTAAACTAATTTCTTCTTCTATTGCGTCAAAATACAGTTCCTCCTACACGTATAAACCCTCATTATTCACTGATAAACACTGTGAAAACAAATGTAATACCCTAAAGGACATGGTCAGTTTACTGACAAGTGAGGTGAAAGGTAGTTTTTCATTGTATGATTTCATGGTAACTAATTAGACCCGAATGAAACCCACATGACACAGTAAAGAGTGTCCAGACAGTCTCGTCGATACGCAGTGTACCCCCTCCCCCTGGCAGAAACGTAGGCGTGCATTCTCAAGGGAAACGATCATAAAGATGCAGAATAGCATCCTGTGAAAGACGATGCAAAGCACCCTGCATCTCTTTGCTGCAATTCGGCAATGGCTCTGGCAGGCGCTGAGGAAGGACTAAGTTTCCGCTTAGTCATATCGCACACACTGTGAGCGTGTGGGTGCTATTCTGTCATTCTGCGCAACGGATTAATCTGAGATGTGCCCTTTATCCTGTGGTTTCTGCAAGATGCCATTTCCACCACCACACTACTACAGAAGTCAGACAGACGCTCCTAACATTCTAAAGAGAAATGCCTAGAAAACTTTCTGCAATAAATATTTTCTGGAGTCGTCCGCTGTAAGGAAATGACACAAAAATTCACAAAATTTCTTTCGTAACTAGTGGGATACTTGGGTACTGGAGTAGTGCTAGTTAGTGTAAGAAAAACATGAAACTATCGAAAATTATTACTTGTTTTGCAAAGATTCTGAGAAATCACAATGGCACTTTTAGTTATGAACTGAACATGTTATTTCCAGGTTCTTTTCTGAATGTGAAGTTACCTCTTAAGCATGGGATTCGCTAATGAAAGTTCTACACAAAGTTTAAGATTGATATTGACTTGGCAGAATGGCTGAGAGCTGCGCCTACTCAACTTGAATAATTATCCATTAGAATGTTTCTAGGTACGGTCGAGGCTATTGTGTGTGAAATGCTGTGAAGTGTACTGTTGTGGAGGAAATATGGGGCTCGCAAGAGCTGTAGCGCACAATACCATAAGCTGCGATGACTGCTGTCTGCGCCGCTCACTGCTGACAAATAAGATAACTCTCGTTCTATCTGGATTGTCCTTAACCAATCAAACTCTCCTATCCGCCCCTAGGCTATTGGCGTGGTACACCAGTCAGATAACCAGCCCTCTGTGATGCCACTCAAAAATTCACTCGCAGGGGTTTAACTGTAACTCTGTCTGTTGACACCACACAATAAGTGTGACGGCCAACACTGTGAACAATGCTTAATCGCAAGGACTCAATACAGAGTCGCACTCCGATTCGCTCTCGACAAAGGTGCTCTCCCAGTGAAGTACTGAGGAGAGACTGGTTCCTCGCTCTTTGAGTACACGTACGAGTGCACACGCTCTCGTTACATGTTCTCGCTCCAAGAGCGACAACGGAACGGCCCCTCTTCACGCCAGACGTGAAGGGGTATATCCTTCGGTCTCTTCCATTACTCCTTCAGCTCAAGGCGTCAGGAATATCATCTGCCAATCAGCATTGCTCTTCTAAAACGGGAGAATGACGTTTCGTTTGAGGCGACCAATCCGGAAATCTGTAGCATCAGCGTTTGGAGTTTGCTGTCTCCCTGTGAAAACCTCTTAAACTGCATGCTATGTTTGTAAAGAATGCATAGGCTGGGTGCTCCCACACAATGTAGCGGACTTTGCTTTTAAGCCGAACACGGGGTCCTTCTCCCCTTTCACTTGGGCAGATGCTGTCTGCTCCACGGGCAGTCGCCGTTCGATGTAGATAAGCTGAATCGTCCTCTGAAGGGACCAGCCTCTCGGCGTGCGGTCTGCCTCTCCCGAACTAGAATCTCTTGTGACTCTCGTGTCTTGAATGTGTGTGTGTGTACGACAGCCTCGAGTAGCTCAACCCCGGTGTGCACTTGTTATTTGCATATCGTTTACATGAATTCATACAACATTGACTTTATCTTATCGAGTTTGGGTTCGAATGAAGCGTCTTGATGTGCGGAATATGATTGTGAGGGCGGAATATGTAAGCAATGAAGGTCAGGAGACCACGACGTCTTACAACATATTCAGATGATGAGAGCTCTGATGCTCTTGCTGACCCGGACAGTTGTTGTTCACCACGAAGAGCACGTTGCGTCGAAGCAGCCATATGTGGACATGCATTGACCTGCTGAGAAAGCACATCACCTTCCTGTTGAAGAAATGGCAGCAGCTCGGGGAAAAAGGCTGTGTAATGTAGCAGGTACTGGTTAATTTACTCTGCAGGAACACCATATGTGAACACTAGTTGTACCTAATAGCGAAAGCACTCTAGGACAGGCAGCTAACCAGCTCTGTTCCACACACATGTAAGACAATTATACGCATACAGACTGAAACTAGTCTCATCACTGGAGACAAGAGAGTGCTTATTCACTCTGTGGCCAACTCTTCGTGACACCAGAGAAGCCACACTAGGCGTTTTCGTTGTGTAATTGGTGGCCTATTCAGAGGCACGCGTTATCGTAACCCTGTTGCAAGTAAACGATTCCCGGTTGTCAATGATGCCACAACAGGTGCAAAACATGCCTGGAATTCGTCCATGGATGATGTTTGGCCACCCACTGCTGCTCGACAACGCGTCTGTCTTGACATTCGTCTGAATTATCGGATGTCCAGAAGCTGGTCTACAGGGGCGCGAATGTTCCGCAGACCACTGCTGAAAGCAACGACACGCCACGGAAACAATGTGCCCACCCTGTACTGCAGTCCATCGATACATCTATCCATCTTCGAACATGCCCACGATACTTCTTTTAAAGGAATGAAGCTGTTAAACACTAGTATGTATTCGTCGCTGAGGCACACTAGAATCAGAGTTGCGAAGCCGCTGGAACATGGTCGCACCCTGTAATGAATGTTGCGAACACTGTTCACTTCTCAACTCAGCAGTTACTCAAAGACATAATAGAGGTTTCACAAACAGCATATCTCCTCAGCACCATCTGATATCCGATGAGTGTGACAAAAGAATCATTAACACTGCGAACCGTCTGTATACAGATATTATATCCTGGTACCACTCAACACAGACCTTCAGGGTGTTGCGTTCTTTTCGGACAGTTTTCTCACCAGTTTCCCGATTTCTGCTCTGCGTTTAGCAATGGATACTTTTTGCACACTTAAAGTTAACGACTCTGCTTGTAATTTCACCAACACTACTTAATCCCATTATAAGCTGAGATTGTGCTTTCAATAACCATTTCCTTTTCGATTTCTTCCCATTTTCTTGCATCCATTTCGCTTTAACTCCTTGGCGTTTCTCACTGATTTTTCCTTAGCGCCTTATATTGCTGTATACGTTTCTTTTCCAGGACATTATTGTAATTACTCCTTTGACCGATCAATAAAACTAGTTCTCTTGATACAGAAGGTTTATTCGCAGTTACCTTCACACCTCTGTCTAAATTCTGTGACTGACATTTCGGAGGTTCATTTCTCGTCACCTGTATAATCAATATATCTACAGCCCCATAAAATACCAAATGCGCCTCATCATTCCTCAGCATATATCCCCCACTTCTTTACACACTAATCCTTTCTCACGATATTCTTATGCTCCATCCTATGCGCCATCATTGTTAAATCATTAACTACAGAACAGAGTGTCGTACATAAATGTCCACGGTTTTTCCGGCCGATGTGGCCGAGCGGTTCTGGACGCTTCAGTCTGGAGCCGCGCGACCGCTACGGTCGCAGGTTCGAATCCTTCCTCGGGCATGGATGTGTGTAATGACCTTAGGTTAGTTAGGTTTAAGTAGTTCTAAGTTCTAGGGAACTGATAACCTCAGATGTTAAGTCCCATAGTGCTCAGAGCCATTTTTTTGTCCACGGTTTTGTAAATAACAGTTTATTGTTTAAATATTGTAGTCGAGCCTTACATTCTCTTTAAGTAGTTACCTGTTTAAGGTCCTGATTTATGCTTAAAACTTCAATTGAGAGTAGTGGTGATAAAACTGACCAATTATTTATCATTCAAGAATTTAGGAAGTATTTCTTTTCTTCGAAAGACTGGGAATTTTGATTTCCTTTTGTAACATATTAAAAAATTTTGCACACTACATTAAAGAAAATTTAGCAGTAATTTACATAAAACATCGTCTAGGACTTCAACATTTTTTATTGCTTCACATATTTTGTTGTTTTAAATACGCTTGGACAAAGTAAGCTTTCTGTGCAATAAACCAGCATCTTTCTTTCGTTTTATATGATACTGGTTTTAATCAGTCAGATACAGTGTAGGATGGGTAAATGTTTTGTAGGAAAGTGTTATGTCGTCTGTCAATTGTCGTGTATATATGTATTCATTTATCAGTAGTTACACGATATCTTTCATTGCAGTTACTTTCAAAACTTTTAGGTAGTGTAGTTTTTGGATAGAGGACGCTCATTTGGCAACGAGGAGGCAAAATTTTCATAACATGTACAACAGTGGATGTTGTAGAGTGCATGCAATATCAAATTTCATGTTGTTATTGTTGTGGTTTTCAGTCCAGAGACTGATTTGATGCAGCCCTCCATTCTGCTCTATCCTGCGCAAGCTTCTGCATCTCCAAATAACTACTGCAACCTACATCTTTCTGAATCTGCTTAGTGTATTCATCTCTTGGTCTTCCTCTTCGGTTTTTATCCTCCACGCTGTCCGCCAGTACTAAATTGGTGATCCCTTGACGTTGTAGAACATGTCCTACCAACCGTTCCTTTCTTCTAGTCAAGTTGTGCCACAAACCCCTCTTCTCCTTAATTCTATTCAGTACCTTCTCGCCACTCGGGGTAGCCGCACAGTCTGGGGCGTCTTGTCACGGTCCGTGCGGGTACTCACGTAGAAAGTTCGAGTCCTCCCTCGGACATGGGTGTGTGTGTTGTCCATAGCGTAAGTTAGTTTAAGTTACGTTAAGTAGTGTCTAGGCTTAGGGACCGATGACCTCAGCAATTTGGTCCCATAAGACCTTACCACAAATTTCCAATTTCCGGTACATCCTCATTTTCAGCATTCTTATGTAGCGCCACATTTCGAAAGCTTCTATTCCCTTCTTGTCTAAAGTAGTTATCGTCCATGTTTCAGTTCTGTACCTGGTTACACTCCATACATATAGTTTCACAAAAGACATCCTCACACTAAATCTATACTCGATGTTAACAAATTTCTCTTCTTCAGAAACGCTTTACTTGCTATTGTCACTCCACATTTTATATGCTCTCTACTTCGACCATCACCAGTTATTTTGCTCCCCAAACGGCAAAACTCATCTACTGCTTTAAGTGACTCATTTCCTAATCTAATTCCCTCGGCATCACCTGATATAATTCGTCTACCCCGTGCGGGATTAGCCGAGCAGTCTGGGACGCTGCATTCATGGACTGTCCGGCTGGTCCCGGCAGAGATTCGAGTCCTCCCGCGGGCATGGGTGCGTTTGTTTGTACTTAGGATAATTTAGGTTAAGTAGTGTGTAAGCTTAGGGACTGATGACGTTAGCAGTTAAGTCCCATAAGATTTCCCACACATTTGAACATTTGAATTCGTCTACATTCCATTATCCTTGCTTAGGTTTTGTGGATGTTCATCTTATATCATCCTTTCAAGACACTGTCCATTCCGTTCAACTGCTCTTCCAGAACCTTTGCTGTCTCTGATAGAATTACAGTGTCATTGGCAAACGGCAAAGTTTTTATTCATTCTCCATGGATTTTAATTCCCACTCCAAATTTTTCTTTTGCTTCCTTTACTGCTTGCTCAATACACAGATTGAATAACGTCGGGGATAGGCTACGATCCTGTCTCACTCCCTTCTCAACCACTGTTCCCTTTCATGCCCCTCAACTCTTATAACGGCCATCTGGTTTCTGTACAAATTGTAAATAGCCTTTCGTTCCCTGTATTTGACCCTTGCCACCTTCAGAATTTGAAAGAGAGTATTCCAGTCAACATTGTCAAAAGCCTTATCTTAGTCTACAAATGCTAGAAAAGTAGTTTTTCCTTTCCTTAATCTAGCTTCTAAGGTAAGTCGTAGGGCCAGTAACGCCTCACGTGTTCCCACATTTCTACGGAATCCAGACTGATTCTCACCGAGGTCGGCTTCTACCAGTTTTTCAATTCGTCTGTAAATGATTAGTATTAGTATTTGGCAGCCGTGACTTATTTAACTCATAGCCTTGTCATTTTCACACCTGCCAACATCTGCTTTCTTTGGGATTGGAACTATTATATTCTTCTTGAAGCATGAGGGTATTTCGCCTGTCTCATAAATCTTGCTCACCGGATGGTGTTTTGTCAGGGCTAGCTCTCCCAAGGCTACCAGTAGTTCTTATGGAATGTTGTCTACTCCCTGGGCCTTGTTTCGACGTCTTTCAGTGGTCTGTCAAATTCTTCACGCAGTATCATATTTCCCATTTCATCTTCATCTACATCTTCTTCCATTTTCTATCTGAACTCTTGATATTCATACAAGTGGTTCTCTCGTCTCCGTAGGTCTCTTACATTTTTGTATAGGCAGTATCTATCTCACTCCTAGTGACATATGCCTCTAAATCCTTACACTTGTCCTCTAGCCGTCCCTGCTTAGCCATTTCCTGTCGATCTCATATTTGAGACCTTTGTATTCCTTTTCGCCTACTTCATTTACTGCTTTATTTAATATTTTCTCCTTTCATCAGTTAGATTCAATATCTTTTCTGTTACTCAAGGATTTATACTATCCCTGGTCTTTTTACCTCCTTGATCCTCTTCTGCCTGTACTATTTCATCTCTCAAAGCTGCCCATTCTTCTTTATTTCTTTCCCCCATTCTTGTCAATCGTTCCCTAATGCTGTTTTTGAAACTCTCTAAAATCTTTGGTTGTTGCAGTTTATGCAGATTCCACCTCCTTAAATTCCCATCTTTTCGCAATTTCTTCAGTTTTAATCTACAATTCATAATCAATAGATTGTGGTCAGTGTCCTCATCTGCCACTGGAAATGTCTTTCAGTTTAAAACCTTTCTCCTGTTTCTGTCTTAGCATTATATAATCTTCCAGTGTGTCCGTGCCTCTTCAGCGTATACAGCCTTCTTTCACGATTTTTAAACCAAGTGTTAGCTATTATTAATTTATGCTCTGTGCAAAATTATACCAGGAGGCTTCCTGTTTCATTCCTTGCCCCCCTTCCATATTCACCTAGAACTTTTCCTTTTCCTACTATTGAGTTCCAGTCACCCATGACTATTAAATTTTCTTTTCTCTTCACTATCTGAATAATTTCTTTTATCTCATCATACATTTCTTCAATCTCCTCGTCGTCTGCGGAGCTATTTGGCATATAAACCTTTATTACTGTGGTAGGCGTGGGCTTCGTGTCTATCTTGGTTACAATAACGCATACACTACGCTGTTCATAGTAGCTTACCTGCTCTCCTATTTTTTTATTCATTACTAAACCTACTCCTGCATTACCCTCATTTAATTTTGTATTTGTAACCCTGTATTCACCTGGCCAGAAGTCTTGTTCCTCCTACCATCGAACTATGCCAATTACCACTATAACTTTAACCTATCCATTTCCCTTTTTAAATTTTCTAACCTACCTACCCGATTAAGGGATCTGACATTCCACGACCAGATCCGTAGAACGCCAGGTGTCTTTCACTTGATAACGACGTCCCTCTGAGTAATCTCTACCCGGAGATCCGAATGGGGGACTATTTTACCCTGGGAAAAATTATGGCTGTAGTTTCCCCTTGCTTTCACCGTTCGCAGTACCAGCACAGCAAGGACGTTTTGGTTAATGTTACAAGGCCAGATCAGTCAGCCATGCAGACTGTTGCCGCTGCAACTACTGAAAAGGCTGCTGCTACTCTTCAGGAACCACACGTTTGTCTGGCCTCTCAACAGATACCCCTCCGTTGTGGTACGCCTATCTGTATAGCTGAGGCACGTAAGCCTACCCACTAGCTGCAAGGTCCATGGTTCATTGAGGGTCAAACTTCATATGCCAGTATTACCTCCAATTAACTGAGAAACAAGATTATATCTTTTAGACTATGTAACATATATTTTCCTTTCGATTATACTGCAGTCTTGAGCACTTTGAACGGTCTATGGGGATTTCACGACAATGACCGGCTTTTAGCCCAGAAAACATTTGTTAATAGTTCGTCGGGAAAGCCTTAAGCAATACTTAATTACTTACCTACGTAATACAGAAGCTGACGATAAGAACGAGAGCGTCTATAACTCATCACCACAGGGGATCCAAGTAATATGATGGTGCAGGAAAATAAAAACAAAAATGCTAGTGCCCACTACCAATGAATAACTCAAGACGTAAAATACCTCTGTGCTAAGCTGGAGCGCGAAGGTGGGATCAGCTCTATTGACTAAGGTATCGGAAAAAACTTAGGCAGCGCTTTATTTCCCTTTTCGTTGCGCTAAAGCTACTATTGGAGATTTTATCTCATCGTCGCTCTTCTCTTTCTGTGTGTTTCGCTTCGTCTTCCGTATATTTCAGTTACGACAATCTTTTGATACGTAAACATTTAGATCTTTTGTAGACTATGAAAGACACTGAATGAACGCAATTTCTCAACTGGAACAATAAATAGCAACCGTTTGGGTAAACTACGTTGTTTTAACAGAAATTCCACATTTCTACTTTCTTTTATGATACTGTACGTCACTGTTATCATCACGTCATCAGATAAACGTGTTTGAAACTATTATTTGCGGTGTAATAAATCGATCACTATTAGATTACTAAGTTTTGGAAAATGATATCAGCAAACTTCTTATATGGAAAACGTAACTTCTCCGTTGCGAGAAGCCAGGTGCTGCGTTGGCAGCTTTTTGTAGGCGATGATGCCCCGCTTTTATGCAAGCGTTTTCTTAGCAGGTGCACTTAGACAAAGTGGCTAAGCGGCCGTTGCGCTGCTCGCACCTGCAAGGAGCGCACTCAAACCACAGTTTTACCTCCTCCATTTTCAACTACAGTTCCCTCCCTGTGCTGCTTTTAGAGCTTTCAGGAAGATACTTATATGTTTCCCCTCCAGACGACGTCTTCCAATTGTGTTGAGGAATTGGAAGGACGCTAATGGCTCAACGTTTTGACGGCGACCACGACATAACATACATTATTGAGGATTTGATACATAGGATTTTTCGATGGTACTCAAGGTTATTCCAAAAATGATCTAGTTTGTTAAACAACATCTAAAATCCTTTGGAGTTACATCTGTGATCAGACATACAAACCGAGCATACAATATTCTCCTGAAAACAAAAATTTACTTTTTAGGGATGTTAGATGTAGATCACTTGCTCACAGACGGCAAAGATCCCGAGTTCGAATCCCCGGTAACACACACAGTTTTCATCTGCCAGGAAGTTTTATAACGGCGCACACTCCACTGCAGAGTGAAAATTTCATTATGTTAGACACTGCTAGGCGATTCGTTGCAATTGGTGGCCTATATTATCAAGGTTCTTATGGATAATTGTCCTCATAGACAGATGAAGTTGTCGTTTTTGCAAATAGTAGCTTAAGTCACTGAGTTTTTACAAATACGCTTCTCTTCTGGTACTCTTGTTACAGGTAACGTAGTTTAGAAGGGTTGCTGCCACAATGATATCTTACCTGGAGACGGCAGAATGGGTTTTGCGGTTTCATGAAACACTATCACCTATTACAATTCAGCGACAGATAAGATCTGCCTCTCGTAGAGATATTACATATGTAGAGAGCATGAAACGATGGTGTGAAAAGTTTAAAGGCAACAACGGTGCTGGTTACAAAGCTAGAAGTGGTAGACTGACTACACTGCCGATACCGTACATCCATCATTTCAACACAGTCCATGGAAATCGATGCGTCGTCTTCCTAGAGAAACAAAGATGCCTCAGAGAAATGAGGTGAAGATTTTGAACAAATAGGTGCGTCTGCCTGCGTTCAAAGTGCAACTTCTGAAAGCTTAACAACCAGATGAGAAGGCGAACGCGCTTTGTTACCTATAAACATGCTGGATCGGAGCGATGGAGACAATGACTTTCTCAGCAATGTTTCTTTTTTATGTAGGTGCCTTTCACAACGACGGGAAGTAAATGGTCATAGTGTGTGGAACTGGGTGTCGAATAAACCAAACGTATTGGTACAGCCAATAAAGAATAGTCCGAAAGTGAATATGTATGGTTTGGCTTAATGCGGAACCCAACTATCCGGGCCTGAGCTTATTTGGAAGTTCACGTTGCCTCTCAGTTACTAGAATTCCTGCTATGGGTACTGCCTGAACAAGGTGGCACATCAACACAAGGCGGTGGGGATTTTCCACCAGCTCTTGCATGACAGCTTTCAGCTTTCTGAACAACAGGACAGATAGAGCCGATCCAACGTGATGGCCACCTCGTTCACAAGATGTAACTCTTCTAGACATTTGTGTGAGGTTACGCTAAGGTTAAACTGTTCTGTTCACCAGTTCATGAGGTGCAAACCTTTACGGCTTTACGGCATTAATACGAGGCTCTGTAGAGGAGGTAACGCGAGAGATCGGCACGGACATGAAGAGAATTTTAGTGTTGCCTGTACATTCTTTGAGCAACAGACGGAGCTCATATAGAAGAGCTTCTATAAAAAACTTTATGAGAGATTCTACCACCTGGAAGACGGTGGCGCGAGTTGTACTGAGACCACCGTAAAACTGCTCCGGTGGTGACGTCTCACAGCGAGTTCCTCTCTGGATAAAGTACTCTGCTCGCACTGAATCCCCAACTGACGTCGGTTTAGTCTCACCGACATACGTACTGCTTCGTTTCCCTCATCTCGTGCTTTGCAGATGTTGCTTTTATTAGTTGAAAATAAGCGAACTCGCATGCAGTGGACGTACTGTGTTGCGGTTTGTGGTGAAACCTTCTTAGTTACTGCAACTGATTATTTATTGGGACATTGAAATGTATTGTCCCTTGAAGTGATAGAATCGTACAAATCCTTACGAATCTCACGTGAACAAAATTCAAAATCGATCGTGATGTTCGGTAATTTTAAAGTGACTATTTTCTTTTAAATGCCGATTTACGTAGCGGCAGACAAAACCAGAGTGTAATTAATACCACCGTCATAAGCGTCGTGTAATGTCCTTAGGGCGAACCAGAACCAAAGATCTCTTTCTTGTACTCTAAATTTCAGCATTAAAATTTAGAAGATCTTCGTGCCACTTCTGGCTATTACCTGCTGTATAATATGACGGTAACTCTTACAAAAAACGTTTACTCCCAAATAATTTCAAAACGAAATTAATGCATGAGACTTACGCTGAAGAGCCAAAGAAACGAACACCTGCTTAACATCGTGTGGGACCTCCGTGAGCACGCAGAAGTGCTGCAACACGACGTGGCGTGGACTCGACCAATATCTGCTGTAGTGCTGGAGGGAACTGACACTACGAGTCCTGCAGGGCTGTCCATAAATCCGTAAGAGAACGACGGGATGGAGATCTCTTCCGAACAGCACGTTGCAAGGCATCCCAGATATGCTCAGTAATGTTCATGTCTGGAGAGTTGGGTGGCCATAGTGTAGTGTAACGACGTATGTTCTGTATAAATGATTTTCTTTTGACATATCACCGTGTGCAGACTTCGTCACCTACGTCAGTTACAACACACTTCAAATTATTTAAATTCTTTTAAAAATTGTCTTTGAATGGTTCTTGAACGAAACTGTAATTAAAACATCATCATTTGAGTCGTATGCGCAGAATTACGTCACCCAGTCCAATTGGTTTGCGTAAACTTTTTCAATTTAGATGTCGTTTTGTTTCTTCTCAGAAATTATATTAATGCAAGTTATCTGATTTAATAAATATTAGAACCACATTGAATAAACTTTCAAGACTCAAACTCGCGATGAACGTTGTCAAAATTAATAATCTTGTCAAATAAATTAGTAATTCATTAACATAATTGTTCATAAATAAATTCTCGGAACACGTATTTAAAATTTAGTAGCATCCACTAGTTTATTATCTTCCTACATATAGACGTGAACCTGAGCCTTGACAAGACAGGACTGAACATTTACAACATGATTAAACTTTCTATGACGTCATTGTTATAGAAACATTATAAATTCTTATTTTTTCAGTTTTTAGAAGCACGACGCAACAACTCGGTTTCAGGATCTTCTGTTGCTCTTTGGCTGTCGACCCGCGACGAATAGTGGACAGCAATTTTATCTCTGGTCCCAGCAGTGAAGATGCTGTCTCCGTTCGTTGCGCCGCCCTCTCCGTACACGAAACATAAAAAATAAATACTAAACTTTAGACAATTTACGACCATTACAAATTTTACAAAATACATAAACAAAACACTAAATTAAACTTATATTCACCTGCAAACTGGGCTGACACTGGTGGATGGGTGACGCTTCAGTTTCGCGTCCCACTACAATAGGAGGTATTTAAAATCAGAAGAGTGTTCCTGGAGCCACTCTGTAGCAAATTTTGGGTGTCGCATTGTTCTGCTGGAATTGCCCAAGTCCATCGGAATACACAGTGGACGTGAATGGATGCATGTGATCAAACAGGCTGCTTACGAAGATGTCTCCGGTCAGAGTCTTATCTGGACGTGTCAGGGGTCCCTTATTACTCTAGCTGCACACGTCCCACACCATTACTCTGCCTCCACTAGCTTGAACAGTCCCTTGCTGAGATGAACTCCATGGATTCATGAGGTTTTCTCCATACTCAACAAATCCATCCACTCGATACAATTTGAAACGAGACTCGCCCGACCAGTTCACATGTTTCCAGTCATAAACAATCCAATGTCGATGCTGACGGGCCCAGGCGAGGCGTAAATCGTTCAGTCATCAAGGGTAGACGAGTGGGCTCCGAAAGCCCATATCGATGGTGTTTCGTTGAATGGTTCGCACGCTAACGCTTGTTGACGGCCCAGCATTGAAATCTGTAGCCATTCGCGGAAGGGTTGCCCTTCTATCACCTTGAACGAATCTCTTCAGTCGTTGTTGGTCCCTTGCTTGCAGGATATTTCTTCGGCCGAAGCGATGTAGGAGATTCGATGCTTTACCGCATTCCTGACATTCACGGTACACTCGTGAAATGGTCGTACGGGAAAATCTCCACTTCGTCGCTACCTCGAAGATGCTGTTTCCTATTGCTCGTGCGCCGACAATAACACCACGTTCAGAATCCCTTAAAACTTGATAAGCTGTCATTGTAGCAGCAGTAACCGATCTAACAACTGCGCCAGACACTTGTTGTTTTATAT
This sequence comes from Schistocerca nitens, assembly GCF_023898315.1. Taxonomy (NCBI): domain Eukaryota; kingdom Metazoa; phylum Arthropoda; class Insecta; order Orthoptera; family Acrididae; genus Schistocerca; species Schistocerca nitens. The sequence goes on along the minus strand of NC_064618.1, from coordinate 431,239,188 downwards.
AGGCGCTTCCGCCACAGCGCCGTCTTCTGCCTGTTTACATATCTCTGTTTGCGTATACCAATATTTTTGGCGTTTCAGTGTGTAAGGGGATTTATCCTTCTGTCCATATCTATGATTATTGCTTGTTCAGTATTCATTATCGATGCACTGTTTTCTGCTGTTCCAGAGAAAAGTATGCTTAGCCGACAGGTGCCATTACTAGCTTCACCAAGTTTTCTCATGTCGACTCCCTGCCAATCCCCACAATCTCTGCTAACGTTACATCTGTTACAACAAATGACACTTACGGCAAACTGCCCATGGAAACCGCTATTTGATTCTTCTCAACTGTTCTGATTTCGACGCTTCACGTTACGGCATTGTCAACAACGAGAGCATACGGATCTATTTCCAGAGAAAGGCACGGCTTTTCGTAGAACCATAGTTACACGAAACACATCACTTATTTATGCTACATATTAGAGTCTTTTCATCTCCTGAAACATTTTCCTGATGATGCATTATTTATTATGAGGATTACTAAGCCTAAATGCCTTAAATATTCCATGAACTGAACTTTTATGTTAGTGGTCGCTTCTCATACCTTAATTCCTTAGCCGCCACATATAAAACCTGATAATTTAGTGCACCTTTCATTGTGCCAAACAGAAGGAAGTCGGTAGCTGCAAATTCCGGGCTGTAGGGTGAATGAGGAAGCACAGTCAAATAAAGTTTTGTGAGTTCTTTCCAGGCGAATTGGCTTGTGCGAGAGCTTACGTTGTCATGGAGAAGGAGAAGTTCGTTCACATTTTTGTGACGACGAATATGTTGAAGTCGTTCCTTCAGTTTCCTGAAGGTAACACAGTGGGAAGGACATAAAATGGAATAACCCATTCAGAGTCCCAGAAGACAACCACTAAGATTTTACTGGCAGAGGGTGCAGTTTTGAACTTTTTCTCCAGAAGGGAGGTGTGTGGCGCCACTCCATAGACTGTCGTTTTCTTTCCATTTCGAAGTGATAAATCCAAGTCTACTTGAAAAAAGAGACATCATTGGTCGTATATTTTTTTACTATTGCAAAATCGATTTTCTGTCACTGAGTGACCATCTTCAGTGCTATATTGTATAACTTAAATTGGGATGCACTGTTGACACTATGTGATCGCCGTAAGCATAGTGTCAACAGTGCATCCCAATTTAAGTTATACAATATAGCACTGAAGATGGTCACTCAGTGACAGAAAATCGATTTTGCAATAGTAAAAAAATATACGACCAATGCTGTCTCTTTTTTCAAGTATACCTGTTATCTGGTCGTTGTGCACAAGACAACATGGAGTCGCCAATCAATAAAATCCAAGTCTCATCATCTGCGATGTTGCTCAACAAGAATTTGTCACGACCAGGCTCGTAACGCGCAATCAATTCCACACAGAAGGTCTTTCGTTCGTCTTTATTCTTCTATTAGGCGGCGAGGGACCCAGCGGCCAGTCACATTTGAGTACCACAACTAGCGGACGAGTGTGTCAGCACCAGCAACAGAAATGTTCAGTTCTGCAATGAGGTATTTTATTGTGATCAATTGATCACCTGGAATGAGAGTGGCTCTGAGCACAATGGGACTCAACTGCTGAGGTCCTAAGTCCCTTAGAACTTAGAACTACTTAAACCTAACTAACCTAAGGACAACACACACATCCATGCCCGAGGCAGGATTCGAACCTGCGACCGTAGCGGTCGCGGGGTTCCAGACTGTAGCGCCAGAACCGCTCGGCCACCAGTGGCCGGCTGGAATGAGAGTGTCCGCACGTGCCAACACTGCAAGAGCCACTTGTGTATTGCCGACCGTCACGCAGGAGTTTCAAATAGCGCTCTCATCTATAGAACGTTCATGAAACTATGGGGTCTGAAGTGAGAATATTCCACGATGTCGCACAATAAATTCCGCATGAAACTATTGGATCTGAAGCGGGAATATTCCACGCTGTCCGACAACAAAGTCAGGATCTTTCTTCAACTAAAATTAGCAGGTTAAAATATGTGTTGTATTACTTACTGAATACCCCTCGTATATTATTACTGTTTGTTTCTGTACACTGAGAGATGAGAGATGAAGTTTTTCGTGCAAAATGCACTGAAACAGAGCTACCTCCACCCCTCCCCCCCCCCCCCGCCCATTTCATGCATTCAGGAAATACGTTCAGGATGCAATGATGATGACGATGAGGTCCCATATTCCGAGGAGCGTAGGGGAAGATGCGGGAGACCCGCGCCGCCCACTAGCAAGGTCCTAGCGGAGGTGGTTTGCCATTGCCTTCCTCCGACCGTAATGGGGATGACCGATGTTGATGAAGACACAACAACACCCAGTCATATCGAGGCAGGAAAATCCCTGACCCCACCTGGAATCGAACCCGGACCCCGTGTGCGGCAAGCGAGAACGCTAGGGCAAGTATTGGCATATTAAATCTTTACACATATTTCATCCTGTATATTTTACGAGTGCAAATAGAAACGAGATGGGTTTTGCAGTGAAGAGCTATGTTGTTCACATTATAATTGCGTTTTAGTTCGTCGTACTCCAATTCTGTCAAATTCAGCTTTCCCGACATTTGTCATATAAAGTATTTGATCACTGATACCTATTCCGGGTCTATAGTTCATGTGTTCACGGCTGCCATAATTTCTTCGTTTCACTGAAAACGTTTCCTAGCAAACGTTTTCTTAAAAAGGAGTCATAGGAAGAAGGACAGAGATTCGTAGATGTAGTGAATAAGAGAGATATTCAAACAATGTTATAGTTAATTTTGTCTTAGATCTGAAGAATAATTTGCAGTAGCCCTCAATACTAGTTTGTGCAAGTCTATCCATTTCTGTGTTAATACCGTAAGGTACATCAACAAATAACCTGTCGATAGTCAGGCTTTCATATTCCTCTTCAACTTTTACCATCGTTGCCTGTTCCAGTTCCCTCAGAGTTTTATACCCTGGGGCACTTTCGTGAGCAGAAACAGGGTCCTTAAGATCAGATTAATTTTCTCTGCAATGTACGCCCCAAAGTCTTATCATCAGTTTAGTCCGGAAGATATGTGTATCAGTCGCTAGTTATTATCCTACTTTTTACAAAGTGTTTCATAATTGGAAGCCAACTTGCATCCCAGGTAAAAATAGCGACAACCGTCCGAAAAGACAAAAGTGTCTTTGCCTTATCTCATGCACAGCTGTCAATTCCTACTTATTGCCTTTATTGCTTTTTCATTTATGGCATGCAGTGTTGGAGCTACAACTGTTACAATGAATTAAATTTTGAAAAATCTGTTCCATTCCTTTCTAAACCATTCAAAAATTGCTTACAAAATCGTATCCTTGTTTCATTTTGTCAAACAAATGTTCAAATGTGTGTCAAATCTTATGGGACTTAACTGATAAGGCCATCAGTCCTTAAGCTTACACACTACTGAACCTAAATTATCCTAAGGACGAACACACACACCCATGCCCGAGGGAGGACTCGAACCTCCGCCGGGACCAGCCGCACAGTCCATGACTGTAGCGCCTTAGACCGCTCGGCTAATCCCACGCGGCTGTCAAACAATCAACTAATATGTTACCTCAGATTTGAAGATGTTCAAATGTGTGTGAAATCTTAAGGGACTTAACTGCTAAGGTCATCAGTCCCTAAGCTTACACACTACTGAACCTAAATTATCCTAAGGACAAACATACACACCCATGCCCGAGGGGGGACTCGAACCTCCGCCGGGACCGGCCGCACAGCCCATGACCTCAGATTTGATTCCACAGGGATACGCTCCTCCTAGATCGCATAAGAGTGTAAAGTTTCTTGAGAGAAATTTAACGTATTCCCCACATTATTAAGTGATGTAGTCAACTTTTTTATTATTTTAAACATCAAACTGTGTAAACTGCAATGGATTTTTTTATGAAATTCATAAGAGGAGATATTTTAAAGCAAAACGATTCCTTACATTTCGACGTATTACTGATTGCACTACGACTTTTAGTGTAACACCTGCCTATTCCAGTTCCTTTAACTGCACTTAGTACGTAGAACAGTTGTAATAAAATTCTGCTAGCTTAAGAATTTGAACAAGATATCTAAAATTTTTTAAATTGAGTTCAGTGTAATATGTGCAGGAGTAACTGACACCACTGGCTAGTTTACATAGTTACCACTACGTACAACTGTAAAACATTAGCTCCAAAAGAATATGGCCGTTAAACATCTCGACTGATTTCCATGTCCGATTTGATACATAAATGCATCACACGCTATAGTTTCTCTCATTAGTTAACTTCCTTTTGCTATTTAAATTGTTATCAACAATACTTATGTCACTCAACAGCTGTACTCATCAGAATAATTACAGTGGATTGATTACGTTTTTGCCATGACCCTCTTCAACGACTGTCTCTCACAATCACTCAACGCACACTCTCATCTGTGTTGTGACTTAGCGGACCATATACTATGGATCACACATAGTATATACAACATTTTAAATATGTGCAATGGAAGAGTTTTGACGAAGTAATGTCATAAAAGGAACAACTGAAGAGTTAAATAAACTCAGAAATTACTAAGTCACAGCTGGAGGGTCGTTGTGGTTGGTTGTTTTTGGGAAGCCGATTCCGTGTAGTGGAGATACCTCGTTCGTCCAGCTCGTGCAGTTTCCTCCCGAGGTCCTGACGCATTGTGCTCTTGCGCCTGTATGCAGATAAGAGCACGTACGTTTGGTACTGTTAAAAGATAGGTTGGCCAGTGTGGTAGCTATCATTCGTCACAGTTGTTCAAGGGCTACGTTTAACGCTATGACAACGAAGCTCATGATATTTTTACCTTTGGCGCTTCTGTCTGCTGTGTGACTTCCTTCTAAGATTCTCTTTTCTCAGGAATGAGTAGAGGTATCACCTTCAAATACATGTCAGATACTAAGGTCTCTGGTGTCTTGGCCGTGGAATAAATTTAAGCTGCTAAGTCAATGCAATCAGAAAATACGGCCATTTAAGTCTAGTATTTCGATACTCGTAAACTCTCTCATCAAAACACGCGGGGCATATCCCGTTGTTCTAGAATCACAAAATTTGGCTAGATGCAGGGTTCATAGCATAAGTCAAGAAAGATTGCAAAAATTGTTCATTTGTAATTATATGACATAAACAAAATCTTTGTATTTTTGGTTGTCCGTCTTTCCGTCTGCCCATCTATCAAAATCACATCTTATCACGATTGGGTAGAGGTAACGAGTTGAAACCAATATCAAACACTACGGCCTACTGTTCCTTGGCGGTGTTAATAATTCAAAGCTCTAAGTCATTATAATAGAAAGATACGGTCGTACATTTCATATATTTCAATACGCGCAAATTCAGTCATAAAAACCTATATATAAACAATATATACATACAAATATGTCGGTCCTGGTGCTCTAGCCACAAAGTACTTGCCTGGAAATCGGGAGGTCGGTGGATCAAATATCGGCCAGATGACGGTTTTTTCAGTCTTCGTTTTAACCTAGCAATCACCTCATGTGAGGAGATGCCAGAAATAAGTCCCTTATCCCAGGCTGATAAAGGGGCTAGGTTATTAACACGCAAGTCACCGAAGTGCTGTCCAATAGAAAAGGCTGCGCCAGGCTATTGAGCCACACGAAACAGTTATTAGCTACAAACGTAATTAAGAGAGTGAGTTCTGCTCTACTACGTTGGTTTTTTATTTCATGTTGGTCCCATTGGTCAGCGCGCTGCGTGCGCTGTTTGAGCCACTATACACTACTGGCCATTAAAATTGCTACACCACGAAGATGACGTGCTACAGACGCGAAATTTAACCGACAGCAAGAAGATGCTGTGATAAGCAAATGATTAGCTTTTCAGAGCATTTACACAAGGTTGGCGCCGGTGGCGACACCTACAACGTGCTGACATGAGGAAAGTATCTAACCGATTTCTCATACACAAACAGCAGTTAACCGGCGTTGCCTGAGGAAACGTTGTTGTGATGCCTCGTGAAAGGAGTAGAAATGCGTACCATCACGTTTCCGACTTTGATAAAAGTCGGATTATAGCCTATCGCGATTGCGGTTTATCGCATCGCGGCAAAGCTGCTCGCGTTGGTCGAGATCCCATTACTGTTGCAGAATATGGAATCGGTGGGTTCAGGAGGGTAATACGGAACGTCGTGCTGGATCCCAACGGCCTCGTATCACTAGTAGTCGAGATGACAGTCATCTTATCCGCATGGCTGTAACGGATCGTGCAGCCACGTCTCGATGCCTGAGTCAACAGATGGGGACGTTTGCAAGACAACAACCATCTGCAGGAAGAGTTCGACGACGTTAGCAGCAGCATGGACTATCAGCTCAGAGACCATGGCTGCGGTTACCCTCGACGCTGCATCACAGACAGGAGCGCCTGCGATGGTGTACTCAACGACGAACCTGGGTGCACGAATGGCAAAATGTCATTTTCTTCGGATGAATGCAGGTTCTGTTTATAGCATCATGATGGGGCATCCGTGTTTGGCGAAATCGCGGTGAACGCACGTTGGAAGCGTGTATTCGTCATCGCCATACTGGTGTATCACCCGGCATGATGGTAAGGGGTGCCATTGCGTACATGTCTCTGTCACCTCTTGATCGCATTGACGTCACTTTGAACAGTAGACGTTACATTTAAGATGTGTTACGACACATGACTCTACCCTTCATTCGATCCCTTCGAAACCCTACATTTCAGCAGGATAATGCAAGACCGCATGTTGCAGGTCCTGTAGGGCATTTCTGGATACATAAAATGTTCGACTGCTGCCCTGGTCAGCACATTCTCCAGATCTCTCACCAATTGAAAACGTCTGGTCAATGGTGGCCGAGCAACTGGCTCGTCATAATACGCCAGTCACTACTCTTGATGAACTGTGGTATGGTGTTGAAACTGCATGGGCAGCTGTACCTGTACACGCCATCCAAGCTCTGTTTGACTCTATGCCCAGGCGTATCAAGGCCGTTATTAGGGCCAGATGTGGTTTTTCTGGGTACTATTTCTCAGGATGTATGCACCCAAATTGCGTGAAAATGTAATCACATGTCAGTTCTAGTATAATATATTTGTCTAATGAATACCCGTTTATCATCTGCATTTCGCCTTGGTGTAGCCATTTTAATGGCGAGTAGCGTAGATTGATCTTTTGCTTTAAGGGAATTGCTTGCAGTCTGGTGTCGTGATGGTCATTACTCGGCCACGCGGGTTCGATCACCTTTCTGTGCCGCATACTACCGCTCTGTTTATCAAGTTATACGAGCAGGTCCAAGTTCGTCGCTTGTCCTCCTTTTGAAGTACTGTCAGCCTTCACGCTGACGTTATGTTAAAGATCATGTAAGTATGTGAATGCCAAATTACGGGTAATTATGCACCCACCATTCGTAAGCGCGGCATGACCAAACAACGGAGCGCCATGTTAGCACAACACAGTGGGCTCGCCGCGCTGTCGATGCGCGGAAGGCGGCGCAGACGTATGACGGCCATCCGTCGGCAGCACAAAACGGCGCCGACAGCGTGGCCGCTTTAATGGCCAACCCCGGCGGCTAAGTGAATTGCTCTCTGGCCGGAGCATAAACTGGCGATTGATAGATCACAATTTATCAACTCGAAAAATAAACGAGCCGCCCCATCCGGAGCGGAGGGAGGTCGCTGTTAAAGGCGATGTGTCCGCTGCACCGCGCCGCAACGCACGCTCTGCTGCTTCTGCCTGCAGAGGCTGCTGCGGTTGCACAGTAGGAAGGTGCCCGCTCTATATGACGCACATATATTGCCAAATTGATATACTCTTGAAATGCATACTGTACGGAGATGTAGAATGAAATTTAGGTTTGCAAAACCGTACTTTCTGATTAAATATTACTCCACCGATTATCTTTCTGAGATTGTTCGGGTTAATTTCTCAGTATTTTGGTATAAAGCACCCTTGGTCTCTGGGGGCTCTTTACAGAGTAATTACGCTTCCGTACCTCGGTCGGCAAAAATAGAATCCTTAATTTGCTCTGTTGTCCTTCTGTCTATTGACACACAGTCAACATGGGTTTAGGAAACATCGTTCCTGTGAAACACAACTAGCTATTTTTTCAAATGAAGTGCTGAGTGCTATCGACAAGGGATTTCAGATGAATTCTGTATTCCTAGATTTCCGGAATGCTTTTGAGACTGTTCTGCTCATGCGGCTCGTAGTAAAATTGCGTGCTTATGGAATATCGTCTCAGTTATGTGACTGGATTTGCGATTTCCTGGCAGAGAGGTCACAGATCGTAGTAACTGACGGAAAGTCATCGAGTAAAACAGAACTGATATCAGGTGTTCCCCAAGGTAGTGTTATAGGCCCTTTGCTGTTCCTTATCTATATAAACGATTTGAGAGACAATCTGAGCAGCCGTCTTCAGATGTATGCAGATGACGCAGTCGTTTATCGGCTAATAAAGTCATCAGAAGATCAAAACAAACTGCAAAACGATTTTGAAAAGAATATCTGAATGGTGCGAGAAGTGTCAGTTGACCCTAAATAACGAAAAGTGTCAGGTCATCCACATGAGTGTTAGAAGGAAGTCGTTAAACTTCGGTTACACGATAAATCAGTCAAATATAAAGGTCGTAAATTCAACTAAATACCTAGGAATAACAATTACGAACAACTGAAATTGGTAGGAACACATAGAAAATGTGTTTGGGGAAGGCAAACCAAAGATTGTGTTTTATTGGCAGGACACTTAGAAAATGTAACAGACATACTAAGGAGACTGCATACACTACTCTCGTCCGTCCTCTTTTAGAATACTGCTGCGCGGTGTGGGATCCTTACCAGGTAGGCCTGACGGAGTACATCGAAAAAGTGCAAAGGAAGGCAGTATGTTTTGCATTATCGCGAAATATGGGAGAGAGTGTCACAGAAATGCTACAGGATTTGGGCTGGAAATCATTAAAATAAAGGCGTTTTTCGTTGCGACGGAATCTTCTCACGAAATTCCAGTCACCAACTTTCTCCTCCAAATGCAGAAATATTTTGTTGACACCGACCTGCATAGGGCGGAACGATCACCACGATAAAATAAGGGAAATCAGACTTCGTACGGAAAGATATAGGAGTTCATTCTTTCCGCGCGCTGTACGAGATTGGAATAATAGAGAATTGTGAAGGTGGTTCGACGAACCCTCTGCCAGGCATTTAAATGTGATTTGCAGAGTATCCATGTAGATGTCTGACTATCAATCAGCCCTGATCTTAAGAACCACTGGTACAATGTATGTAGTTCAAATGTATATAACATTTTTAGGTCAACGGTTCCTCGGCGATATAAAAGGTTTCAGCTCCTTAGACAGTGCAATTAAGAAATACGGACATTTGGGTCACATATTTTGATACACGGGAACTCTCTCGTCAAAATCTATAGAATAGTTGGCCTTGACCTAGAACGGTGGTCGTCAAACTGTGGCCCGCGTGCCGCATGCGGCCCCGATCAGGTATTCGTGCGACTCGCAGTTGTCAGCCTTATATTAATGAAATTTGCATTTAGCAACCAACAGCCGAATATATGAACGCTAACCAACGTTAACAGCTTCCTAAGTTTATAATTTTTCTGATCCGCAGCAAACAAAAAGTGGCTAAACAGACAGTAGTCCTACATATGTGCTTCATTTTGATTGAAGATGGTGAATTCGGCCGCGTACCTCAGGGGCAGAGTGGAAAATAGCACGGCCACTGCGGGATTACAGGATGTAACACGGGGATTGTTACATGTCTTCTTAGTCCAGTACTGACAATCATGGGCTTCCGTGACTTGAGCCGGACAGCTGCTATGGTATACGTCTTGACAAAGAAGTAGCTTTGATTCGTGAATGTGCATTGTAGAGATAAACATCTTGAAATTTGGTACATACTTGTAGCAAGAAATGTGGACCATAATGAAGGCTGTTGTAATGCCATATAGGTAGTAGAAGAAAAATTAGAAACAACAAATTTATGCAATGTTGCATAAAACTTTTAAATAGAAGTACAATTATTATATTTAACTAACCATCCTCTCACAGGGACAACACAACAACACTGACACGCAATTACTTTGAGGTGACTGAGGATGGCCGAGCGGTTCTCGGCGCTACAGTCTGGAACCGCGCGGCCGCTACGGTCGCAGGTTCGAATCCTGCCTCGGGCATGGATGTGTGTGATGTCCTTAGGTTAGTTAGGTTTAAGTATGCCTAAGTTCTAGGGGACTGATGACCTCAGCAGTTAGGTCCCATAGTGCTCAGAGCCATTTGAACCATTTTCTTGACTGAGGATGGCAGCAATCTGATGTGAAGAGACCCAAATGGTGCAAACATAAACGATTAATACTTCGGGGCTGGCGTTCAGCTTTTCGCGTTCTAAATATAGATAGTCTGTTGGGGAAGCACAACATACAAATTTATCTAGATTAAAAATAATAATACCAATGTATAACTCGTATTACAGGGAAAGGACTACTGGATTTCTGTAATAAATTTCAGCTAGTAATACAGAATACCCTGTTCCTGAATCACAAGAGAAGGAGCTATACTTGGGAAAGGCAGGGTGATACGGGAAGATTTCAATTACATTACAGCATGTTTAGACAGAGGTTCCGAAATCAGATACTGGGTTGTAAGGTGTATCCAGAAGCAGATATAGACTGAGATCACAATGTAGTTATAATGAAGAGCTGGACAAAGTTTAGGAAGAATCAACATGCAATGAAGTGGCATACGGAAGTACTAAGGAATCATGACGTACATTTTAAGTGTCTAAGGCTATAGATATAGCAATAAGGAATTGCTCAGTAGGCAGAACATTTGAAGAGGAGTGGACATCTCTAAAAAGGGCAGTCAGAGAAGTTGAAAGAGAAACATACAGGGTGTTTCAAAAATGACCGGTATATTTGAAACGGTAATAAAAACTAAACGAGCAGCGATAGAAATACACCGTTTGTTGCAATATGCTTGGGACAACAGTACATTTTCAGGCAGACAAACTTTCGAAATTACAGTAGTTACAATTTTCAACAACAGATGGCGCTGCGGTCTGGGAAACTCTATAGTACGATATTTTCCACATATCCACCATGCGTAGCAATAATATTGCGTAGTCTCCGAATGAAATTACCCGAAACCTTTGACAACGTGTCTGGCGGAATGGCTTCACATGCAGGTGAGATGTACTGCTTCAGCTGTTCAATTGTTTCTGGATTCTGGCGGTACACCTGGTCTTTCAAGTGTCCCCACAGAAAGAAGTCACAGGGGTTCATGTCTGGCGAATAGGGAGGCCAATCCACGCCGCCTCCTGTATGTTTCGGATAGCCCAAAGCAATCACACGATCATCGAAATATTCATTCAGGAAATTAAAGACGTCGGCCGTGCGATGTGGCCGGGCACCATCTTGCATAAACCACGAGGTGTTCGCAGTGTCGTCTAAGGCAGTTTGTACCGCCACAAATTCACGAAGAATGTCCAGATAGCGTGATGCAGTAATCGTTTCGGATCTGAAAAATGGGCCAATGATTCCTTTGGAAGAAATGGCGGCCCAAACCAGTACTTTTTGAGGATGCAGGGACGATGGGACTGCAACATGGGGCTTTTTGGTTCCCCATATGCGCCAGTTCTGTTTATTGACGAAGCCGTCCAGGTAAAAATAAGCTTCGTCAGTAAACCAAATGCTGCCCACATGCATATCGCCGTCATCAAAACCTGTGCACTATATCGTTAGCGAATGTCTCTTGTACAGCAATGGTAGCGGCGCTGAGGGGTTGCCGCGTTTGAATTTTGTATGGATAGAGGTGTAAACTCTGGCGCATGAGACGATACGTGGACGTTGGCGTCATTTGGACCGCAGCTGCAACACGGCGAACGGAAACCCGAGGCCGCTGTTGGATCACCTGCTGCACTAGCTGCGCGTTGCCCTCTGTGGTTGCCGTACGCGGTCGCCCTACCTTTCCAACACGTTCATCCGTCACGTTCCCAGTCCGTTGAAATTTTTCAAACAGATCCTTTATTGTATCGCTTTTCGGTCCTTTGGTTACATTAAACCTCCGTTGAAAACTTTGTCTTGTTGCAACACCACTGTGTTCTAGGCGGTGGAATTCCAACACCAGAAAAATCCTCTGTTCTAAGGAATAAACCATGTTGTCTACAGCACACTTGCACGTTGTGAACAGCACACGCTTACAGCAGAAAGACGACGTATAGAATGGCGCACCCACAGACTGCGTTGTCTTCTATATCTTTCACATCACTTGCAGCGCCATCCGTTGTTGAAAATTGTAACTACTGTAATTTCGAAAGTTCGTCCGCCTGAAAATGTACTGTTGTCCCAAGCATATTGCAACAAACGGTGTATTTCTATCGCTGCTCGTTTAGTTTTTATTGCCGTTTCAAATATACCGGTCATTTTTGAAACACCCTGTAGGTACAAGGAAGGTAATGGCGAATAAACCACGGGTAACAGAAGAAATAGTTCAGACGATCGATGAAAGAATAAAGTACAGAAATGTCCAGGGAAAATCAGGCATACAGAAAAACAAGTCACTGAGGAATGGAATAAATAAGAAGTACAAGGAAGCTAAGATGAAATGGCTGCGTGAAAAATATGAAGGAATTTAAAAAGAAATAATTATCTGAAGGACTAATGATGTATATAGGGAAGTCAGAACAACATTCGGTGAAATTAAAAGCAAGACTGGTAACATTAAGACTGCAGCGGGATTTCCACCGTCAAATGCAGAGGAGACAGCGGACAAGTGGAAAGAGTACATTGAAGTCCTCTATGAGGGGAAGATTTTTCCGATGTGATAAAAGAAGAAACAGGAAACGATTTAGAAGTGGTAGGGGATCCAGTATTAGAATCATAATTTAAGAGAGATTTTAAGGACTTAAGATTAAATAAGGCAGAAGGGATAGATAACTTTCCATCAGAATTTCTAAAATCAATAGGGGTAAGTGGCAACAAAACGACTATTCACGCTGATGTGTACAATGTAGGGTCTGACGACATATCATATCACTTTCGGAAAAGTATCACCCACACAATTCCGAACACTGCAAGAGCTGAGAAGTACGAAAAGTATCTCATAATGAGCTTAACAGCTCATGGATCCAAGTTGCTGATAAGAATAATAGACAGGAGAATTTAATAGAAAATTGAGGAAGTGTTATATGACGATCAGTTTGGCTCATGAAAGGTAAAGGCACTGCAGAGGCAATTCTGACGTTGGAGTTGATGATGGAAGCAAGACTAAAGAAATATCAAGACACGATCATAGGATATGTCGACCTGGAAAAAGCGTTCGACAATGTAAAGCAGTGCAAGATATTCGATATTCTGAGAAAATCAGGGGTAAGCTACAGGGAAAGAAGTACAATATGCAATATGTAAAAGAGCCAGCAGGGAAAAATAAGAGTGGACCACCAAGAACGAAGGGCTCTGATTAAAAAGAATGGAAGACACCGGATGTAGTCTTTCGCCCCTCCTATTCAATCTGTACACTGAAGAAGCAATGATGGAAATAAAAGAAAGGTTCAGGAGTGCAATTAAAATTCAAAGTTAAAGAAACAATGATATGATTCCCTCATGACATTGCTATTCTGAGTGAAAGTGAAGAAGAATTAAAGATTTCCTTAATGGAATGAAAAGTCTAATGAATACAGAATATGGATTGAGAGTAAATCGAAGAAAGACGATAATAATTAGAAGTGACAGGAATGAGAACAGCGAGAAACTTAACAACATGACTGATGGTCATGACGAAGTTGAAGTTAAGGAATTCATCTGCCTATGCACCAAAATAACAAATAACGGACGGAGCAAGGAGGACATCAAAAGCGGAGTAGCATGGCAAAAAGGGCGTTCCTGGCCAAGAGAAGTCTACTTGTGTCAAACATATGCCTTAATTTGAGGAATAAATAAGAATGTATACATTGTATGGTAGTGAAACATGGACTATGGGAAACCGTAACAGAAGAGAATCGAAGCATTTGAGATTTGGAGCTACAGGCGAATGTTGAAAATTAGGTGGACTGATAAAGTAAGGAATGAGGAGGTACTACACAGTATAGGAAAGGAAAGGAATATGTAAACAGGAGAACGGGCAAGGATGACAGGATATCTATTGAGATAACAGAGAATGATCTCCATGGTTCTAGAGGGAGCTGTAGAGGGCAAAAACTGTAGAGAAAGACGGAGATTGTAAAATATACAGAAAATAATTGAGGACGTAGGTTGCAAGTTCAAGTCTAAGATGAGGAGGTTGGAAAAGGAGAGCATTCGTGGTGGGAACAACAAATGAGATAGGATCTAATGACTCAAAAAAAAAATTGCGTGTGCAGCCCAAGGTGCCGCCCAAAGTGACGGTACTGACTCATGAGACAAAAACTTTTACAACCATTGATGTAGACTTAAGAAATTTACTAGGAATCTGAGTTTCACAGTACAAGCAAAGGAAAAAATCGACTTTCTTCTGTCTGTGAAGACACCTTTCCCTCAGGAAACAGTAGGCGTGTATTGTGCGAATACCTATATCGATGCCCTCCCGGCAAGCCGGCGGTCTAACGCACTGCTCCCCGGCACGAATCCGCCCGGCGGAATAGTTTCGAGGTCCGGTGTGCCGCTTAGCCTGTGGATGGTTTTTAAGGCGGTTTTCCATCTACCTCGGCTAATGCGGGTTAGTGCCCCTTATTCCGCCTCAGTTACACTATGTCAGCGATTGCTGCGAAAACAATTTCTCCACATATGCTTACACATCATTACTCTACCACGAAAACCTTTGAGGTTGCACTCATCTGGTATGAGACGTACTGGGGGGGGGGGGGGGGGGGGGGGTTTGGTCCACTGGGGGCCGAACCGCACAATAACTCTCGGTTCGGTGTGGAGCGGCGGTGGGGTTGTGAACCACTGAGGGCTACGGCGGAACTAAGCCTCTCCGTCGTTTCTAGGTCCCTGGTTTCATACATATACGCACACCGATATCGATAACGGCAAAAATTTTCGAGATTCTTGATTTATGCGTCGGCTGAGTCATCTATATACGCAATTCAGTTTGTACGGAACGCTAGTGTGACAGTCCTACTCGCACTTATTCAGTTTTGTTTCATTTAAATTCACTTCCCACTCTAATTTATATCCGTATTGCAACAAACATATCTGCACAACAGTGCAAATATCGCTGCTATTCACTTTATGTCTTGTTTGGAAACATACTTGTCCTAGTAACTCAAGGTGGTTGCTGTTGAGAAAAACGCCCACTTAACCCTTCGCCATCAAGATTACAGTCTCGGTACTGTCACCAGCTTGCTTTTTTGCCACCGTTGAGGACATCTCCAAAGTGCTCTCTGAAATCAGTGCATGAGTGGCTCAAGGAGGCTATTCTGTTCTGTTCCCACAGCAACGGTAAACGTACCACAACAGTACTTTTGTCTCTGAGGATTGTAGCATTATTATGTGATTTATGTTGTAGGTTCTGGTGATATGTAGGTGTTCTTACTGTTGTGAAGCTACTACATATTCACAGAAAAGAATGTGTTTTTTTAATTTTTTTTGAGTCATCAGTCTTTTGACTGGTTTGAGCGCTCCTTCACGAATTCCTCTCCTGTGCCTACCTCCTCATTTCAGAGTAGCACTTCCAACCTATGTATGTCCTCAATTATTTACAGGATGTTTTCCAATCTCTGACTTCCTCTACAGTTTTTGTCCTCTACAGCTCTCTCTAGTACCTGGAATTCATTCCTGTTGTCTCAACAGATGTTCTATCATCCATGCCAGTTCTCCTTGTCAGTGTTTTTTTCATATTCCTTTACTTTCCTGTACTGTGGAGTACCCCCTCATTCCTTAGCTTATCAATCCACCAAATTTTAAACATTCTCCTGTAGCACCACATCTCAATCGCTTCGGTTCTCTTCGGGTCCGCTTTCCCATAGTCCATGTTTCACTACCACACAATGTGCTCCAAACGTAGATTCTTAGATATTTATTCCTGAAATTAAGGCCTATGTCTGATACTAGCAGAGTTCTCTTGGTCAGGAATACCTTTCTTGCCGATGCTAGCTTTATATGTCCTTCTTGCTCCGTCCGTTATTTATTTTGGTGCAGAGGTAGTACTAGATATTATACATCTGCCCCTATAACTTACACCTATTTCTCTCAGAATTTAAAATATCTTGCAC
The DNA here is from genome assembly GCF_023898315.1 of Schistocerca nitens. NCBI lineage: Eukaryota > Metazoa > Arthropoda > Insecta > Orthoptera > Acrididae > Schistocerca > Schistocerca nitens. The sequence continues at coordinate 431,222,978 of NC_064618.1, read as the reverse complement.
TACTTTATATTGTCGAACACTTTTTCCAGGTCGGCATATCCTAACATAGTGTTTTGATTTTTCTTTTGTCTTGCTTCCATTTATCAACTTTAACGTCAGAAATGCTTTTGCGGTGCCTTTACCTTTCGTAAGCCAAACTGATTGTCATCTAACACATCTTCAATTTTCCTTTCCAGTGTTCTGCATATTATTCTTGTAAGTAACTTTGATCATGAGCTGTTAAGCTGATTGTGCGACAATCTCGCACTTGTCAGCTCTTTCAGTCTTCGGAATTGCATGGATGATAATTTTCCGAAAGTGATATGGTGTGTCCTCAGTCTCTACATTGTACACACCAATGTGAATAGTCGTTTTCTTGACACTCCCCCCCCCCCCCCAATGATTTTATAAATTCTGAAGGAATGTTACTTGTCCCTTCTGCCTTATTGGATCTTGAGTCCTTCAAAGCTCTCTTAAATTATGGTTCTAATACTCGATCCCATACCTCTTCTAAATCGACTCATTCTTCTATCACATCGGACAAATCTCCCCCCCCCCCCTCCTCACACCACAGAGGCCTTTAGTGTACTCTTTCCGCGTATCCGCTCTCTCCTCTGCATTTTACAGGGAAGCACCCGTTGCACTCTTCCTGTTACCACACTTGGTTTAAATTTCACCGATGGTTATTTTGTCTTTCCTATATATTTTGTCAGTCCTTACGAAAATCATCTCTTTTTCGATTTCGTCATATTTTCCATGCAGCCATTTCGTCTTAGCTTCCCTGCTTATCGTACATATTTCATTCCTCAGCGAGGAGTAGTTCTGTGTTCCTGAATTTCCAGAACATTTTTGTTTTTCCTTTTTTCATCGATCAACTGAAGTATTTCGTCTGTTATCCCTGGTATCTTCGCAGTTACCATCTGTGTACCTATTTTTTTCTTTCCAACTGTGATTGTAATTTTTGGAGATGTCCGTTTGTCTTTAAGTATACCCCTATTCCTCATAGCTGTATCTATAGCGTTAGAAAACTTCAAGCGTAGCTGGTAATTACTTAGTCCGTCCATATCCCACTTCTTTGCGTATTGATTCTTCCTCACTAATCTCTTGAACTTCAGCCTAGTCTTCTTCACTATTATATTGTGTTCCGAATCTATATCTGCTCTTGGATACACCTTACAATCCGCTTTCTGGTATTGGAATCTCTGTCTGGCATGATGTAATCTAGCTGAAAACTTCCCGTATCACACGGCCTTTTCCAACTATACCTCCCTCTCTTGTGATTCTTGAGCAGAGTATTGTCTATTACTAGCTGAAAGTTATTAGAGAACTCAATTAGTCTTCCTCCTCCTTCGGTACTTGACCCAAGCCTATATTCTCCTGTAACTTTCTCTCTTACTTCTTCCCCTACAACTGAATTCCTGTCCCTCATGACTATTACATTTTAATCTCCCATTATATACTGTGTTACCCGTTTAATATCGTCGTATACTCTGTCTCTTCATCTTGAGCTTGCGTCGTTGTCGGTGTTGGTTTGATGTCGATGCTGGTAAGAGCAACCCTATCACTGAACTGTTCATATTAACACACTCTCTCTCCTACCTTCATGTTCATAACGAATTCTACTCCCGTTGTACGATTTTCTGCTATTTTTGATATTACCCTATACTCATCTGACCAGTGTTTTTTTTTTTGCATTGCCCTTAAATGACCCCTACTATATCTAGAGTGAACCTTTGCACTTCTATGTGCAAATTTTCTAGCTTCCCTAACACGTTCAAGCTTCTGACATTCCACGCCCCGACTCTTAGAACGTTATCCTTTCGTTGATTATTCAATCTTTTCCTCATGGTCACCTCCGCCTTGGCATTTCCCTCCCGGATCTCCGAATGGGGGACTATTGCGGAATCTTTTGCCAATGGAGAGATCATCATGACACCTTTCCAACTGCAGGCCACATGTCCTGCGGTAACACCTTACGTTTCCTTAATTCAGTGGTTTCCATTGCTTTCTGGATCCTCATGGGGTAGATCATTGCTGATTCTTCCGTCTTTAGGCGCAGTTTCCCATCCCAAGGACACGAGAGTGCCCTGAATCTCTGTCCGCTCCTCCGCCCTCTTTGACAAGGCCGTTGGCAGAGTGAGTGTGACTTCTTATGCTGGAAGTCTTCCTCAGCGAATGCTGATTATCAATCAAAATCTCTCGAACCCAGAACCGAGGAAGTTTTGATTCCCAATTAAAGACGCTACCCCTAGATCACGGGGGTGGGTTAGTGAACCTAAAATAAATCATAATTCAGCTGTTACTGGGACCTTGTGTTTACACACAAAAATATATAAGTGCGTTGTGAAAAGTAGTGCCTCCGAACATTCTTCTCTTTTTAAATAAGAGAAACGTTATTTATATTCTGCATCTTTCTCCTTCATGTCCCAATATTTATTTCTCGACTTAGTCATCCTAGTGACGAACACATTTCTCCTAACGAGAGACTAGTCTTTTGATATCATCACTGTAGAATGTTTGATTTTTGACAGAGCCACAGCCCCACTTCTGCCCGCACCACTTCGAAGTAAAATCATCGAAAGTGTTCAAGTTTTGGAAACATCAGAATCGGAAGGAGGTCAAGGCCGAGTTGTATGGAGGATGATCGCTGGCAGTGAACCCAGTGCGTCGGATTGTTGCAGATGACTGTGCTCGTATGTGGTCTGCCTTTGTCATGGCTCCCTGTGTGGACGCACGCTCGGAATTTGATACTCGGTTACAGTACCGTGTTTCTCACGCACCGACGTAGTTACTTTACCCACCGCCACATAACACGCTAACACTCGGTGTTCTCTAGCGGCAGAGGGCTCCAAATACCTAGTCATGACGTATAATGAACTAGAATGGTAACAGAGTTTTCTTAAATATATTTAAAATTTTTTGAAATTAAAAATTCGCAGGCACTACTATTTAGAGCGCCCCCGCAAAATACCACTGAATAGACTGGAAAACATTATTAGTTGGCTTCGGTTTCACTCTTTGGAGCTACAGGTACTTGTGGCTGTTCGTTTAACTCATAATGCTTCGAACGCAATGGTAAACAGACAAAAACGAGCAACGTCGAAAACACGAACGCAGCTGTATGTAGGTTATACAGTACTGGAATTTAGCACCATTCACTTACTGTATAATGTAGCAGCAGCAGCAGCAGCACAGAAAGGAAGAAAAGCCGGTGAAAAAGAGGAAGACTGCTGTGAAATGCGCATTTCTATGTGAGTGAGTAAACCCACTGCAAAAAGAGTATTGGAATTTAACGCTCTGCGTTTGTTTCATAGGAATCATCCCAAAATTAACCTCAATCGGTTTGCTAAGCCAAAGAAAATCTAAATCAGGATCGTCTTGCTATAGTTTGCGAATGCTGGTTTTTTACTTTTCTGTATTTAATTCCGTTCCCAAGCTCACTTATTAAGTGAAAACTTTTGCACGTAGGACACAACGTTCCCAGTTTGCGAAGAAGCACTGGCTAGTAAATTCATATGCTTCCAGTTGTTGAAGAGAGAAAACCTTTGAGATGAGTATATGCTATGTGATTTTCTGTTCGGTTTCTTGCCTCTGCCGAGCAAGAGCTTATTGCAGAAGCCAAAAAGTAAAGATGGTAATCAATAGGTTCCTCTTTCAATACAATTCCGGATACGAAATGGAAACATATTACACATTGCTTGAAAGTAATAGGCAGAGAAGCACCTTAAAACACCTGTTTATTTATAGCAACTGCAGGCAATATTTGTGGTCCGTAGGCAAATAAAGACAAGGTGACGAGATGACAAACGTCGTTGTTGGTACTGCCGGTTTCGAGGCCTGTAGCTAGTTGACATGACAAATCTAGTATCTAGTTGACATGACAAATCCACTGCCGGCCGAAGTGGCCGTGCGGTTAAAGGCGCTGCAGTCTGGAACCGCAAGACCGCTACGGTCGCAGGTTCGAATCCTGCCTCGGGCATGGATGTTTCTGATGTCCTTAGGTTAGTTAGGTTTAACTAGTTCTAAGTTCTAGGGGACTAATGACCTCAGCAGTTGAGTCCCATAGTGCTCAGAGCCAATAACCACTCAGAGACGGCAAGCGGCAGCACTAACTGTGGAGGGTGTATAAAAAGCGTGTAGGGAAGATGCGGAAAAAAAAAGAGTGTAGTCGTTGTAATGTGGATACGGAGCTATTTGACGTACAAGAGGGCATGATCATTGGCTTTCAGTCTAAGTTGGAACCATTTTCGTAACGGCTAATTTATTAAACAGGTAGCATGCAGCCGTTGTTAAAGGATACCGTCCATGGTAAAATTGCGCTATCCAAAACTGGTTCCGCGCAACTGTGGTGCACCACGGGCCATTGATGATAGGGATGAGAGGTGGCTGCCGAGATGTGTATCAGCGAATACACGTGCATCTGTTGAGAAGCTGACGGCCCAGATGAATCAAGGGGCTACCAACATTGTTTCCTCAACGTCCGTGTCCCGAACGTTGCTGCGTGTGAGCCTCCACAGCAGCCACTTAGTTTATACACCCACGTTGACGCTGTTCATCGGCGACGAAGGCTGGAATTAAGCCAGCTGTACCGGAACTGGTCGTCTTCTCAATGGCCAAAGTTGGCCTTTTTAGATGAAGCATGCTTTATGCTCAATCGGAGAGATTGTAGTTGGGGTATATGGCGTTTAACGTCTGAAAGAAAACACCCTGCAACAGTTGTCGGAAAGATCTAGGTCGGAAGGCAGCCTCGTCATGCTGGAATGCACAAAGGATTAACACAAGTATCTAACAATTCCTGGGGAACATGTGCATCACTACATGCAGCTGGATTTTACTCGGCATGATTGCATCTACCAGCAGGACAATGCAAAGTGTCTCACAACTCGCAGTTTGCGTGTGTGGTTCGAAGAGCACCGTACTCCCATGACCACCAGACGCCCTGGATTGAAGTCTAATCGAGAACCTATGGGACTTGGCCACGGTACGGGAGTCGGAATGGCTCCTCATCCGTGTCTGTGCCTTTTAGAGCTTCACTGACTGTTCCTGCGCGTTCCTCAGTGGTACACTCTGCAAAAGGTTGTTACTCTGGCTTTTGACAGAAGGTGACGTTAATGTGACATGGACAACGTGACAGTGAAGCTGTGCCAAAGCATCAGAAAAAAAAATTATTACTTGATCTTCGCATAAATACGCGAGATTCTCATTTCCAGAGATGGATAATCTGTGTAAATAATGAAGCTTGCACGGAACCCTCGGTGTGTGTCAGCACTACTCGAACTTATCAGGATTTCTTCAATTCATTTGACTTCTTACCCTCATTCATTTACGTTTCCATTATAAATATAGGAAATTTTCAGAGTTACGTTGTTGTTAAACGGGTAGCACATGGATTGTTTGCGAAGTTTTGCCCTACGCACTTATCGAAATTTGTATATTTTTCTTCACCGATGGATACGATTTTTATCGAAATAAGGGCCTCCCCAGTATTACTACTAAAAGAAATGACAGTATTTGTATAACAAAAAAAACTTAATATTAAGCCGGCCGGGTTGGGCGAGCGGCTCTAGGCGCTACAGTCTGGAACCGCGCGACCGCTACGGTCGCAGGTTCGAATCCTGCCTCGGGCTTGGATGTTTGTGATGTCCTTAGGTTAGTTAGGTTTAAGTGGTTGTAAGTTATAGGGACTGATGCCCTCAGAAGTCCCATAGTGCTCAGAGCCATTTGAGCCATTTGAATATTAATATGACTGATCTTCCAAACTTGAACACTCTGACTGAAACACTTCGCTGATATTCATCAAAATAGGTAGACAAGGTCCCAGAATGGCTTTGGAATGCCGTAGAATGACGAGTTTTGAGATGTACACGTACGTCAGCCAATACTCCTCTGTCAGATTTAAATGTCTCACTCAGTCTAAACCTTTCACCAATGAAAAGACGCTTATGCAATGGATCAACACAAGTACGTCTGTCCTTTGGGGCCATGTCCACCGTCATCACCTGCATGCATTTTGCAATGTCCTGACAGGTCGTAGCCATCTGGCTCAGTGACAGACATTACACGACGCGCATATTTTACTAGTACATCCTACATCTATCTCTATACCGACCTAACTACTCTGCACATTCTCAATTAACTCACTGGCAGAGAGTTCATCGAATCACCTTCAAGCTGTTTCTGTACCACTCCACTCTCGTAAAGCAGGCGGCAAGAACGAATGCTTATTCTCCTTGCGTTCGACATCTGAGTTCTCTTATTTTATTACGATGATATTTCTTCGTACGTAGGTGGGCGCCAACAAAATATTTTCGAAATCACAGGAGAAAGTTGCTGATTTGAAATTTCGCGAAAAGAACTCGTCCCCACGAGAAACGCCTTTGTTTTAATTATTGGCACCCCAAGTTGCATACCAATCTTTGACATTCTCAACACTATTTCACGATAATACAAACCTTCTTCGATGTCCTTCTCCAGTCATGTATCATACGGATCCCATACCGTGCAGCAGTAGTTCAGGAGATGTCGACAAGCGTAACGTAGACAGCCTCTTTAGTGGTCCGGTGGCATCTGCTAAGTGTTCTGCCAATAAAATATAGTCTTTGGTTCGCTTTCTCCACAAAATTATCTAAGTAAAAACATTTTTGGTAAGATCTTATGGGAGCAAACCACTTAGGTCATCGGTCGCTAAGCTTAAACACTACTTAATCTAGCTTAAACCAACTTGCGCTGTGGACAACATGCACACCCATGCCCGAGGAAGGACTCGAACACCCGACGGGGGAAGCCGCACGACCCGTGACAAGACGCCTGAGATGTTTCCAGCTTACGAGTAAGGTTCTCGTAATTATAATCCGTAAATATACAGCTGAATTTACGGCATTCAGATTTGTGTGGTTCATCGTGCAACCGTAATTTACAAATGACTTTTGGTACTTATATGGACAACTCACACTTTTCATTACTTAGATTCAACTGTGACTTTTCGCACGATACAGATATCTCTTCTAAATCGTCTCAAAACTGGTTTTGATCTTCTGATGACTTTACTAGACGGTAACTGACAGTATCATATAGGCGTCACTGGATGCGGTTATAAAGGGGTGTGAGGTCAGCACACAACTCTCCCGGAAGTTGTTAGTTTTAGTGACCGCATCCGCTACTTCTCAATCAAGTAGCTCCACGATTTGCCCCATAAGGACTGAGTGCACCCCGCCTGGCAACAGTGCTTGGCAGACCTGGCCGTCACCCATCCAATGCTAGCCAAGCCCGACAGTGTTTTATTTCGGTGATCTGACGGAAACCGGTGGGGCCACTGCGTAATGGCGTTTGGCACAATACTTGTGGTATTACACCCTAAAGGACAAAGCAAGTGCATATTCTAGTTGTGTGGGCTCTCAGAAGTGACGAGAGAATTGACAATCACAGGTTGTGTTCAAAATAACCACCGGCAGCGACAACACACGCTTCCAGTCCGGTATAAAAGGGCTGCTGCACACGTGCTAGCATTTCATCGGAGATGATCGATGAGACTGCAGTAGCACGTCGTTGCATATCATCGAGTGTAGTTGGTATGTCCTTGTAGACAGCGTCTTTCAGCTTTCCCCACAGAAAAACGTCTACAGACCTCAAATCGGGGGAACGGACTGGCCAAGTTACAGGCCCTCTGTGTCCAGTCCAACGATTTCGAAACCTTTCTCGAAGACATGCTGCTGGAATTTGTACACTTTGGGCCGGACAGCAATCATGTTGGTGTCACAGGTTCCTTCTAGTCTGCACAGGAACGTTTACTAACATCCGTGGACTATGGCCTGTTAGGAAGCTGCGATACTCGTGAGCGTTCACTGTCCCGTCGATGAAACACTGACCTATGAGCAGATGGTTCACTATCCCACATCACACGTTTACGCTCCATGGACGCTGTAGTTACGCCCGACGATACAAAAGAGGGTAGTTCCGCCCGACGATACAAAAGAGGTTATCAATAGACCAGTAGAGCATATTTAGGCGGTTTACCTGGCTATGATCGGTAAATATAGATTCGTCACTAAATAAAATGGCCTTAATACCCATTTTCTACGCAGCTCTTTGTAGTGGACTGTTAAGGCAGCCAGTCCACAGAGAAGTAGCCGAAAGGGCACGCGTCAACGCACGCCGTGTGGCGTTAAGTCTGGAACAGGATTCGTAATGAATGTGATAAAAAAAAGAACGTAGCTACTAGAACACTTAACTTTTATATTGTCCTTTGGTATAGAGCATTCTGGATGATACAAGGGAGACTCTATCTTGAGGTACATGCAACGTTACAAATGGTTAATGGCGCCTTGCTATGTCGTAGCCATTAACTTAGCTGAAGGCTATTCAAACTGTCTCTCGGCAAATGAGAGAAAGGCTTCGTCAGTGTAGTCGCTAGCAACGTCGTCGTACAACTGGGGTGAGTGCTAGTCAGTCTCTCGAGATCTGCCTTGTGGTGGCGCTCGGTCTGCGATCCTGACAGTGGCGACACGCGGGTCCGACATGTACTAATGGACCGCGGCCGATTTAAGCTACCACCTAGCAAGTGTGGTGTCTGGCGGTGACACCACATTCCTCCCCCGCAAATCGGCGAACGGTCGTGTGATAAGGCTTCCGCCCGCCGTGGGGAGGACCCCATGTTGACGTATGCGATGAGGTGGGGAGCCTAACAACAGGCGAGGCTGTGCCACCCGCACCCTGCCATTCGGTCCGAGGGGAGCTAGGAAACGCCTGAAAACCTAGTCCAGGGTGCACGTCAACATGCGGTGTATGCGCCCGTAATGAGACAGGAGGGGCCGAAGGGTCGACCTCCATTGCGTCGGGGGATCCGACGCGCGATGACGACATCTGGGCCGGAGCGGGCAAGAGTTCCATGGCGGAGGACAGCGGGTCACTGGAAGCGATCGGCGGCGCGTGACCCAGGGAGGCGCTGGGCGGCTGCAGCGAAGCGTCCACCGCAGGCGGCGCCGGCGGGAGAACAGGCGGCGGCGGCGGCAGTGGCATGACGCCTTGAGGCCATATGGAAGGCAGCGTCGGTAACACCTAGGGATGAGGCGAGCCAGTAGATGGGTCCTCAGGGCGCTGACCGGACGGCACCGTCGCTGAAAGCAGACGGGGAGCGGCAGAACCCGGGCGACGACAGAGGCGCAGCTGATTGAGATGCCGACGCACCTCACCAGAGGCCCCCAAAACCAAACACATCGCGCAGCCGAGGCAGTGAAGAATGCGCCCTGCGAGCCAACGCCGTGAACCACGATAATTGCGATAATAGACAACGTCGCCAGGAGCAAAAGCAGGAGTCTGCCGCTGCACAGGAACCTGATGCGGCAGATGCAGCAAAGACATCAAGGTTCGATGAGGACGACCATGGAGCAACTCAGCTGGCGAGTGACCATCGCGGGGCTGAGAGCGATACGAGGACAAAAAGAGCAATAACGCGTCCTCCCGAGAATGCGACTCTTTCAACTTCAACATCTGTGACTTGAAAGTCCGGACCAATCGTTCAGTGGCACCGTTTGACTGAGGCGAAAACGGCGCGGATGTCAGATGTTGAATACCATTGGCCGTGCAGAATGACTGAAATTCTGCGGACATGAATTGTGGGCCATTGTCGGAAACAAAAGTCTGCGGAAGACCTTCAACGCAAAAAAAAGCGGATAACGCTTGGATGGCGGCAGAAGACGTCGTGGAAGACATCTGGACAACAAAAGGAAAATTACTGATAGAATCGACCACAACCAACCATCGAGCATTCCAGAATGGACCGGCAAAATCTATGTGCAAGCGTTGCCAAGGGGAAGTGGCTTTCGGCCATGCAAAGAATTTCCGCGGCGGTGCGGATTGTTGTTCGGCACACGCCATGCAAGAAGAGCACATATTCGTAATCGCAGCATCGATTCCGAACCAAGTACAGTGCTGACGAGCAAGTTGTTTCGTGCGCACTATACCCCAATGTCCGTGGTGGAGAAGCTTTAAGACAGAGGACTGTAACGATCGTGGGACCGCGACCCTAGACTGATAATGATCAGAACGCAACAACAAAACACCATGTCGTACAAAAAGTCTCTCCTTGTGAGCAAAAAATCGGCGAACTAACGGATCCACGATCCGCGACTTTGACAAGGGCCATTGCATAGCAACAAAACGCAAAACAGTAGCAAGGACAGGGTCAGCAGCTGTGGCTGTAGCTACACGACGAAAATCAATCAGAAACGATTCGACCACGTCATCGGTTTCCGAATCAATGAACGTGCAAGCAAGTTCGGAAGAATCGAATGCTCGACCCTCAGCAACAGGCAAACGGGACAACGCAGGAGCGTCGCCGTGCTTAGCAGCGGACCGATACAAGATATCGTAGCGGTTGGCGACCTCATAACGCAATGCGTGGGGAACATTGCGCGCCCTGAAAAATGTCGGTTGCGCTCTTACTTCCAGTTCCAAATGTGCTTCATAGTTCTTAGCGCAACCAAGGCCCGGTGCAAAAATGTCTGCAAAGTCTTCACATAGACTAGAAACACTGGCGGAAGGCACAGTCTCGTTCACTGATAGGACCCGATTGACTATAGACATGTTAAACAACTGAAATCAATCTAACCCAAACAAGTTCACTGCCGAAGAAGAACGAAGAACGTAAAAAGACACAAGTTTTGTTTGGTCCTTGTATGTAGCAAGAAGAGTGCACTGTCCTAACACAGGGATAGCTTGTCCGGAATAACTCTTGAGCTGAACATTTGTGGCACGCAACGGAGGTGCGCCCAGTTGTTTGTACGTGGCGAGATTGAGCAATGAAACTGCAGCTCCGGTATCGAGCTGGAATGGTATCACTTGTCCGGCAAAGTCCAAATCTACAAAAAGTTTATTGTCCTGCTGACGACAAGAGCGACTGTTTTGTGCAACTTGAACAGACACTGGAACAGAATCACGCGCGACGTGACGGGATTTGCGTCGACGGCGACGCGCACTTTTTGTGGGACGAACACAGTCACTGTTAGCGAGAGGAACACTGGGCGGAGTGGCACGAACTACATGAATGTCCATGGGCGAAGGTTCACGAGCCTAATTGTCCTTGTTTCGATTCCGGCGCGAAGCAAAGGGCCTGGAAAGGTTGTGATTGTCTGATCTGAGCTTTTTCTGGCAAACACTTTGAACATGTCCTTTCTTATTACAGAAAAAGCAAATAGCTTGGCGTGACGGGCAATTCTCACGCGAATGTCTAGTTGCAAACCGCGGGCATGATTTGAGCACGGCATTGGCATGCTGACGCGGCACACGTGTTTGTGAGCTAGGCCGCAGCTGCGGGGACGTGCGCGAGGGCCGGTTAGCGTCCCGTGCTGCGGGCCCGGCGGGCCGGTTAATGTGACACACAGCTGGCGAAGTTGCAAATGATTCCTGAGCAAAGTCAAGTGTGTCTTGCCTATCCAATATGTCTATCACTTGTTGAAGGGAGGGATTTACGAGTTTCAAAATCTGTTCCCTTATGCGAACATCAGACACGTTCTGTGCTATTGCATCACGCACCATAGTATCTGAATAAGGGAGTCCACAGTCACATTCAAATGCACAGTCCCTAGTAAGTCCTTGCAAAGTTGCAACCCACTCCCAATTAGTCTGACCGGCCGTACGTTTTGTACGAAAGAACGTATACCTTTTTGCAACTACATTAACTGTGTCTTTGAAATAGGCATCTAAAGCAGACAAAATTTCTTCGTATGACAGAGTTGCTACGTCGCGCCGGGGAAACAATTTCACTATCACACGGTAGGTGGACACACCTACACACGAAAGCAAAAACGGCTGCCGCTCATTACCTTGAATTCTGTAGGCGGCGAGATGAAACCCAAATTGTCGGGACCATTCTGTCCAAGATTCGTTGGCTGCATCAAAACTATGGAAGGACGGTGCAACGGCGTGTTGAGGCGGCGGTAGCGATGAAGCGGCGGCGGCCGCATCGTTTTGCAGCGCACGTTGACCCTGGACGAGCTGTCCAAGGGCATCCAATAAGGCCTGCGTCTGCTGATTCTGCAAGCGATAAAATTCGGACAGTACATCTGGAGAATGTGGCGAAGCCATGACACAAGTAAATGTAAGCAATGAGAAAGAACACGATCCTGATTAATCCGCGTCGCCAATGTAGTGGACTGTTAAGGCAGCCAGTCCACAGAGAAGTAGCCGAAAGGGCACGCGTCAACGCACGCCGTCTGGCGTTAAGTCTGGAACAGGATTCGTAATGAATGTGATAAAGAAAAGAACGTAGCTACTAGAACACTTAACTTTTATATTGTCCTTTGGTATACAGCATTCTGAATGATACAAGGGAGACTCTATCTTGAGGTACATGCAACGTTACAAATGGTTAATGGCGCCTTGCTATGTCGTAGCCATTAACTTAGCTGAAGGCTATTCTAACTGTCTCTCGGCAAATGAGAGAAAGGCTTCGTCAGTGTAGTCGCTAGCAACGTCGTCGTACAACTGGGGCGAGTGCTAGTCAGTCTCTCGAGACCTGCCTTGTGGTGGCGCTCGGTCTGCGATCCTGACAGTGGCGACACGCGGGTCCGACATGTACTAATGGACCGCGGCCGATTTAAGCTACCACCTAGCAAGTGTGGTGTCTGGCGGTGACACCACACTCTTAGTGGAGAGAAAGTGACAGAGACGGAACTTCCTCGTATGACTGCGCGGGAGCTAACATGCGGATCAACTGCAACAGCAGAAAGAACATTAATTCTCTTCTGTCATCACTTGCTTCCTTCTGTTTCTTTGTCTAGGTGCTAGACAAGCCTTTTCACGTAAATGGTTGAAGAGGTTGATAAATAACTGCCGAGGCGTTGACGTCTATTGGGATATTGGACGTCTATTGGGATATCTTGCAGCATGAACGAACTGATTTCTTCCTACAGTCTCCGTACACCACGAGCATGTCTGATTTTTCTGCATTGGCAAATTCCATCGTCACTCACGACCTACTGCCTGGACTGTCACACACTGACAGACTAGCAAGCTGCAGTGCACTCAAGATAAAAACAAGCCCGCTGTAAGTAAACACCTAGCGACTACGCGCATTGAATGGCACATTGTGTCGCTGTGGAAACTTTCTAACTACTATACCTCGTAAAGGACTCGCCCTAGAATCCTGCAACAAACACCGCTTATTTTCTACTTCACCCTATCTCTGCTGATGTCAATAAGCACTGTTACATTTAAATAAAATTTTTGTTTGCTCATAAAATACACTTTCTAAGTATTATCTCAATCTGTTGACTGACAGACCAATCCATTTTGTGGAAACTGATAATCAGTAGTACTTCACGCAGTATTTGCGGTGCAAGTTTTGGGTGATTCACCCTGTACATACGAGGTGGAGTTGGAAAATAAATTTCCCCTGTCGACTGTGGGCAGACTTGTGTGGCATGGGCGAAAGACATCATTGTTAGAGGTCGACCGCGATCAAGCAGATGGCGCTTTCGCACTGCCTGCGCAAAGCGGAGGCCAGCCGCTCACTCTTTTCCCGGAGCTATGGAGAGAAGGTGCGTTTTGGAGTCGTAGTCAAAGGCGGAAGTGAAAGCTGTTATCCGCTATAAATGGGCACGTGGAGTATCCAGCACAGAAATTCACAACCGCCTTGTTGAGTTGTATGGGTTAGGTGTGATATCGAGCCAAACGGTGCGGAGATAGTGCCAGCAATTCAGTGAAGGACGTGAGCAAGTGCAGGACACACCGAGACCTGGACGGACGCGCACGGCCTCTACTGATGCAAATGTCAGGAAGGTGGATGACATGATTAAAGCGAACCGGCGTATCAACATTGATGGATTAGCGGCAGAACTTGGAATCGGACATGAGCGAGCTCAAAAACTCATCCACGACATTCTTCGATACAGGAAGGTGTCAGCACGATGGGTGCCCCGCCAACTCACCCCGACACACGTGGAACAACGCATGGCGTTCAGCCTGGAACAGCTCGTGCGTTACCATGGCAATGACCTGTATGCAACGTCCTGATTTTTTTTCCTGGAAGGCTTTTTGAAGCTTATAAAGCGTTATGACAAATGTCTAAATGTACATGGAAATTATGTAGAAAAACAAAGATATGTCTTATATTTAAAGGCTCATTCTCTTTTTCTCCTTTCACACACCACTCTGACCACAGTCGACTGGGGAAACATATTTTCCAACTCCCCCTCTTATTAGGACCAGCAAAGAGCCTCTAACACTTCCTTGGGGAACGCCGTATGTCACTTGTGTTTTACTCCATAACTTTTCGTCAGTTACTACGAATTTTTACCTTTTTGGAAGGAAGTCACAAACGTAGTCGTACAACTATGACGATAGTCCACAGGCATGCAGTTTGTTTAGAAATCGATTTTGAGGATCGGTGTCGGAAGTCTTCCAGAAATCTAGAAAAAAGGAATCAGTTTTAGATCCGGTGTCTGCAACTCTGATTCTTTCGTGCGAATAAAGTGTAAATTATGTTTCACATGAACGATATTTTCTAAATCCGGTCTGACTATTAGCCATTAGATCGTTTTGTTCGAGGTAATTTCGAATATTCGAAGGCAGTATATATTCCAATGTATAATCCGACTGCAAACCGAGGTCACTGGTATGGGTCTGACATAGCCCCATTTCGTTTCTCGGCTCTAGGTGTGACATTTGTGTAGTACTGGCTAGCTATAATTGAAGTGCAGCTTCAGACGGAATTCCAAAGTGGGCTGTAATTATCGTATGACAGCGAAGCTTGGTAAATACGCTAATGCGTTAATGCGGAATCTGTTTACACTGGAAAAAAAAAATACTTCCAATTTTGGGTACCAATTGGAAATCTGGCACTGTACTCTGTTTGACGGTATGATATTCACCCGTCATTTGAAATGCTATAACGTGAGTGAACAGCATGGTTATGGAGATGACAGACCGTGCGCTGCTAGTGAAACAGTTTTTTGCGAACGGCAGCATTAAAGTGCTGCACTGAGAGAGTATCGCTGAGTGAAAGGTTGGAGGAGTGGCCCGATGTCATTAAATGGTTTGTAGAAGATAATAAAATTCGAAACCACGGATGAGTTTGGTGTGGCGCCTGGAATAGGAAGGCGTCCTACAGCACGGGAAGTTATTAACGATGTAGTAGTTTCTGTAACTGCACTTGAAGCACGTGCCCTAGGTAGTGCTAGTCCTCGTGCTGTTTCATTGAATTGCCCATTCCTTGGGCAACAGTACGGAAAGTTTGTCGGTCTATTCCACACTGGCACTGGTAGAAGATCCAGGCGGTGCAGCAACTGAAACTTCAGGTTCTGCAGCAACGTTTTCAATTTACTCTTCGGTTTCTGGCGCGAACCGAAGTTGATGACATTCAGTCTGGTAACATTCTGTGAGGTGATGAGGCATATTTTACACTAAAGAGTGCAGTGAATGCACAGAGCTGTGGGATCTGGGGTACTGCTAAACCGTGTATTATGCGTCAAGAGCCACAGTATTCGCTGTATGCGACTGTGTAGTGGGGATTCAAAAGCACCTTTAGCCTCAGCCCACTCTTCTGAGAAGTGGATACGGTAGCTCATGTGCGGCATACCGTGACATCTGCATTTTATCGAGATGTCCATGTACAGCGTGTGCTTCCTTCGTCGGAAGAGCACATTTGTGTGGAAACTACTATTTTGAAGCAAGATGCGGCAACACCTCATATCGATCGCCCCGTGAAAGGTTTGTTTAACGCTCGGCTTGCAAGGTCACCAGATCTGAGTCCATTTGACTTTTGCCTTGCTTGCCAATAGCGCTCGGCAGACCTGGAGGGTCACCTATCCAAGTGTTAGTCAATTTTGACAGCGCTGAACTTCGGTGATCTGGCGGGAACATGTGTTACTACTCCGGCGAGGCTATTGACACTTTACCTGTAGCCACGTAGTATATGCAGGGCTGCACCGCTGCATATTCGGCCATCTCACTTGCGGATATGAACCGTGGGTCAGGCATGACCCATGCAGGCTGTTTTTCAACATAGGACTCACTGACGTGCTTATCGTCAAGCCTGTGGCATCCACCACAGAGACCGGGGCCGCAGGTCGCGGTAAACCTATTCGCGTCCACGTCTATCGTGGGCACGTGACACCGTTTCTTTAGTACTCCTTGGACCTTCCCTTAGGTCTCCGCTCAGCCTTTCGACAGGCAGCTAAACTCCGGGCTCCAGAGCGGCTGTCAGCCACCTCTTCTCGCCGTTACACAGCCAGTGATTTCTTCAGCTGCTTCTCGTCACGCAGTGCTGTCTAGCTCTCGCCGTGAGCCGCCCCAGGGATCCCACTTCACAGGACCTGCGTCTGGAATGCCCAGTATCCACCGTTCCTGCGACCGTGTCGCTACAGCATCTGACTCCTCGTCGACGCTCAGAGGCACAGACGGTTTTGACCGTGTAGGCTGCAGATTCCTCGACTTGCGCAGTAGGGTGGTGGGGTTTCGGGTTCCGCTAAATAGTAACAGATAGCTGGCTAAAGCCGGAGATAAATTCTGCCGAAAATTCTACAGAGGCGCAAACCGTGTTCAGAAGGGATAGATTAAAGTAGGTGGTGGTGTGTTTGTGTTTGTTGGTAGTAGTTTATCATGTAGTGAAGTTGAAATAGGTAGTTCCTGCGAATTACTATGGGTAGAGGTTATACTCAACAGCCGTACCAAAATAATAATTGTCTCCTACCGTCCCCCCGACACAGATGATATAATAGCTGAACGCTTCAAAGTAAACTTGAATCTTATTACAAATACAGGGTGTTTCAAAAATGACCGGTATATTTGAAACGGCAGTAAAAACTAAACGAGCAGCGATAGAAATACACCGTTTGTTGCAATATGCTTGGGACAACAGTACAGTTTCAGGCAGACAAACTTTCGAAATTACAGTAGTTACAATTGTCAAAAACAGATTGCGCTGCGGTCTGGGAAACTCTATAGTACGATATTTTCCACATATCCACCATGCGTAGCAATAATATGGCGTAGTCTCTGAAAGAAATTACCCGAAACCTTTGACAACGTGTCTGGCGGAATGGCTTCACATGCAGATGAGATGTACTGCTTCAGCTGTTCAATTGTTTCTGGATTCTGGCGGTACACCTGGTCTTTCAAGTGTCCCCACAGAAAGAAGTCACAGGGGTTCATGTCTGGCGAATAGGGAGGCCAATCCACGCCGCCTCCTGTATGTTTCGGATAGCCCAAAGCAATCACACGATCATCGAAATATTCATTCAGGAAATTAAAGACGTCGGCCGTGCGATGTGGCCGGGCACCATCTTGCATAAACCACGAGGTGTTCGCAGTGTCGTCTAAGGCAGTTTGTACCGCCACAAATTCACGAAGAATGTCCAGATAGCGTGATGCAGTAATCGTTTCGGATCTGAAAAATGGGCCAATGATTCCTTTGGAAGAAATGGCGGCCCAGACCAGTACTTTCTGAGGATGCAGGGACGATGGGACTGCAACATGGGGCTTTTCGGTTCCCCATATGCGCCAGTTCTGTTTATTGACGAAGCCGTCGAGGTACAAATAAGCTTCGTCAGTAAACCAAATACTGTCCACATGGATATCGCCGTCATCAATCCTGTGCACTATATCGTTAGCGAATGTCTCTCGTGCAGCAATGATAGCGGCGCTGAGGGGTTGCCGCGTTTGAATTTTGTATGGATAGAGGTGTAAACTCTGGCGCATGAGACGATACGTGGACGTTGGCGTCATTTGGACCGCAGCTGCAACACGGCGAACGGAAACCCGAGGCCGCTGTTGGATCACCTGCTGCACTAGCTGCGCGTTGCCCTCTGTGGTTGCCGTACGTGGTCGCCCTACCTTTCCAGCACGTTCATCCGTCACGTTCCCAGTCCGTTGAAATTTTTCAAACAGATCCTTTATTGTATCGCTTTTCGGTCCTTTGGTTACATTAAACCTCCGTTGAAAACTTTGTCTTGTTGCAACACCACTGTGTTCTAGGCGGTGGAATTCCAACACCAGAAAAATCCTCTGTTCTAAGGAATAAACCATGTTGTCTACAGCGCACTTGCACGTTGTGAACAGCACACGCTTACAGCAGAAAGACGACGTACAGAATGGCGCACCCACAGACTGCGTTGTCTTCTATATCTTTCACATCACTTGCAGCGCCATCTGTTGTTGAAAATTGTAACTACTGTAATTTCGAAAGTTTGTCCGCCTGAAAATGTACTGTTGTCCCAAGCATATTGCAACAAACGGTGT
Organism: Schistocerca nitens; assembly: GCF_023898315.1. Lineage (NCBI taxonomy): Eukaryota > Metazoa > Arthropoda > Insecta > Orthoptera > Acrididae > Schistocerca > Schistocerca nitens. The sequence goes on along the minus strand of NC_064618.1, from coordinate 431,204,765 downwards.
ATTTCTATCGCTGCTCGTTTAGTTTTTATTGCCGTTTCAAATATACCGGTCATTTTTGAAACACCCTGTAAGTACCCCACTCGTACAGTTATAATTGGTGGATACTTCAATCTACCCTAATTTGTTGGCGAAAATACATGTTCGAAGCCGATGGTAGACAGAAAACATCTTCCGAAATTGAACTAAATGCTTTCTTACTTCGAACAATTACTTCATGAGCCCACACGAATTGTAAATGGTTGCGAAAACGCACTTGTCCTCTTAGCCGCAAATAATCCTCATCCACTAGAGAGCGCCATGACTGATACAGGGATTAGTGAATACAAGGTCATTGTAGCGAGGCTCAAAACCGTATCAACCAAAACCACTAAAAATAAACGCAAAATATATCTATTTAAAATAGCAGATAAAAATTCGCCTGATTTCTTCCTAAGAGAAATTCTCCATTCCTCACAATATAATTATGTAAGGGTAGACCAGATATGGCTCAAGTTCACAGATACAGTATCGACAGCAATAGATAGATTCATACCGCATAAGTTAATAAGAGACGGGACTGATCCACCATGTTACACGAAACATGTCCGAACACTGCTGCAGAAGCAACGAAAAAAGCATGCCAAATTCAGAAGAACAAAAAATCCCCAAGACTGGCTAAGTTTTACGGAAGCTCGAAATTTAGTATAGACGTCAATGCGAGATGCTTTTAATAGTTTTCTCAATGAAATATTGTCTCAAAATGTGGTAGAAAACCCAAAGAGATTCTGGTCGTATGTAAAGTACACCAGTGGCAGAAAACAGTCATTACCGTCACAGCGCGATAGCGATGGATATGTTGCCGACGATGGTGCCACTAAAGCGGAGTTACTAAATACAGTTTTCCGTAATTCCTTCACGAAAGAAGACTAAGTAAATATTCCAGAATTTGAAATCAGAACAGCTGTTAGCATGAGTGACATAAAAGTAGATATCTTAGGTGTTGCGAAACAACTCAAATCACTTACGAAAGGCAAGTCTTCCGGTCCAGATGGTATACCAATCAGGTTCCTTTCAGAGTATGCAGATACAATTGTGCCCTTCTTAGTCGTCATATACAACCGCTCACTTGACAAAAGGTCTGTTCCTAGAGACTGGAAGGTAGCACAGGTCACACCAATATTCAAGAAAGGAACTAGGAGTCACCCACTGAATTACAGACCCGTATCACTGACCTCAATTTGCAGTAGGATTTTGGAGCATATAATGTACACGATCATTATGAATCACCTTGAAGAAAATGACTTATTGATACATAACCAACACGATTCAGAAAATATCGTTCTTGTTCAACTTAGCTAGCTCTTTATTCCCATGAAGTAATGAGTGCTGTCGATAAGGGAGCTCAGATCGACTCCCTATTCCTAGATTTCCAGAAGGCTTTTGATACCGTTCCTCACAAGCGACTATTCATGAAATTGCGTGCATATGGAGTAACGTCTCAGTTGTGTGAGTGGATTCGTTATTTCTTCTCAGAGAGGTCACAGTTCGTAGTGAAAGACGGAAAATCATCGAGTAAAATAGAAGTGAAATCTAGCGTTCCGCAAGGTGGTGTCATAGGCCCTCTGCTGTTCCTGATTTATATAAATGATCTAGGTGATAATATGAGCAGCGCCCTGAGATTGTTTGCAGATGACGCTGTAATTTACCGTCTAGTAAGATCATCAGATGATCAATTCCCATTACAAAATGATCGAGAGAGAATTTCTGTTTGGTGCGGAAAGAGGCACTTAACACTAAACAAAGAAAATGGCGAGGTTATCCAGATGGGTAGTAAAAGAAATGCGATAAATTTTGGATATATGATAAATCGCACAAATCTAAGGGCTGTCAATTCGACTAAATACCTAGGATTTACAATTACGAGCAAATTAAATTGGAAAGACCACATAGATAATATTGTGGGGAAGGCGAAACAAAGACTGCGCTTTGTTGGCAGAACACTTAGAAGATGCGACAAAGCCACAAAAGGGACAGCCTACATTACACTTGACCGTCCTCTGCTGGAATATTGCTGCGCGGTACGGTACACTTACCATGTAGGATTGACGAAGGATATCGAAAAAGCGCAAAGAATGGCAGCTCGTTTCGTCTTATCCCGTAATAGGTGTGAGAGTGTCACTGATAACACATGCGAATTGGGGTGGCAGTCACTGAAAAAAAGGCGGTTTTCTTTGCCGCGAGATCTTTTTACGAAATTTCAATCACCAACATTCTCTTGTGAATGCAAAAAATATTTTGTTGACACCCACCTACGCAGGGAGAAATGATCGTCATAATAAAATAAATCAGAGCTCGAACGGAAAGATTTAGGTGTTCCTTTTTGCCACGCGCCATTCGAGAGTGGAATGGTAGAGAAGTAGCATGAAAATGGTTCGATGAACCCTCTGCCAGACACTTAAGTGTGAACTGCAGAGTAACCATGGAGATGTAGAAACGGAATGTTCACAAGCTCGAAGCCGTGTAGAACCGTGTCGCCCTAATTCCGCGGCACCTCCCTCATCACCGCCACTAAGACTCTCATGGAATTTTCCATAGTGAGTGCCTTCAGGCGACGTCAAAGGATGACATTTCAGTTGTAACCAAGTTGTGTGGACCTTTGTTCTCAGTAGCTGTACTAAGTTCATATCATGGTTGATAGTTGTTAATGCAATGCATGCACATCGATCACCACCTTTGTAACCTTGATCAAGGACATAACATAGGGCAACTTTCCAGTCTTTCGTCCAGTGAGCTGCTGTATATGACTGCTAGATCTGGAGCTATTGAACCAACATACTCTGAAAAAAGCGTAACTCTTATACATTTCGGCCTGGAGGGCTTCCCTTTGTTAAATGATTTAAGCTGCTTCGTTACACCAATGATATTTCCTTCTAAACGACTTTCCTTGGGAGTTATTCTCGTTCCGAATTTGAAATATTTCGTCTTCTTTCGTGTTTAGTAAGTAAATTCTATTGGCACTGATATTGCTAACATCATCATTGTTATATCCCTGTGAAGGTATTGATTATGCCTCACCGCTACATTACTTCAGCTATGACATTCTCTTTCGATTTTCTGCTCTTCGAGACAGAGTTCCATTGTTGAAACTATTAAATCATCTGCCCTTGAAGTCTGGGCCAAATTTGGAGCTTCAGTAAAAGATCGCCAGTGTTGTTAATTTTGTGGTCTTTTTATGTTGCTTCTGTAACACTGTTGTGACCTGTTTTTTTTTTTTTAATTTGTGAAAAGCGGGCAAAATGAGTGGCTGTCAGTTGCAGTCAAAGATACTACTTTATTCATTTGACAAACATTACAAGAATAAAGTAAACACTAAAAACAGGGTAATCCAAACATTAATTTTAGAACTTAATTACCGGCTAAATGCGCCATTCAAACCCACGCCTCAAGGGCAAAACAACTTTAGTTTAAAACCGGCTGAAGCCAATCACTCAAGACACAAAAACAAGAATTTCAATTTTAAAAGGCAAAAGGCCTCATCTTAAAACATTTCTGTAAGTTCAAGCCCCACACAATCTCACGCCTTAAGGGCAAAACAAAAATCGCCTGTAGGCCAATAACTTAAGACTCAAAAGTAGGAATTTGAATTTAAAAGGCAGGAGGCCTTATCTTAAAACATTTCTCTAAATTAGGCTGCAGGCCCAAACAATCTCACGCCTTAAGGGCAAAACAACCTTTAATTTAAAATGGGCTACAAGCTATACATAAACGAACAACAAGGGCAAATAAGAAAAACAGCACATCAAACGGCTCTCAGAAGTTTGCAAGGGTAGGCCTGGAATTCAAACACTAACGCTCGCTTACGTGAGACAGGCAGTCGGCCCAACAATTCTCAATCCGATGGCCACCAAACCGACAGACAGTCAACGGACCGAGCGACAGGACAACTTCTGCTCCACCCGACCAGCACTCAACACGGAGTTCAATGAAACAACGCAGAAGGTATCGGCAACCACAACGGATTACACATTCAGCTGTCAAACTACACGCCGTGCTGGACAGCCACAACACGACGAGGGAAATACAGTGCCTGAATTTAAATCAACGGCGAGGGCAGGTAACCGGAACGTTATCGGCCACAAGGCAGAATATTCCGCTGGTACACTTCAATCCAAAAATAACCAAGTTTGTTAAACTCCACAGGAGGGCGGCTAGAATTTCGCTAACTTGAAAACACACTTTGTTGCTCAAGGAAACGTCCCAACAGCCCACAACGAAATTCGAACTACACAATGTGAATAGTTCGGGCTGGATGGTAGATTAAGTAAAGACTCAACTTTCGTATCCGGGGTCGGTGGGCCACGGACCTCGTAGCAGTGGGAACAACCCCTCACATTCCGACCGCGCGTGGACGCCGCCAGCGGCCCTGGACAGACACGCGCCACGGAGACTTCCTCGCTGCTCCACGCCAACCGACCAACTGACCGCACACGGCACAGCCGGAAACTAGAAGCGCGAGTCCAAAGGTAGTACAAGGGTGCGAATATCGATATACACTGCTGCTGCGATTCGCGGAGAGAGAGGATAACACCATAATCGCGATAAGCGCGGGAGATTAATCACAAGATAGCAACCAAGGTTTAATGCAAAGTATAACACGAGCCAGACACGGCTCAGGCAGTGCATTGGAGGTGATTCATTTGGAAAGGTTTCTGAAGTGATTGTGTCCACACGAATTCAAAGACTTTGAACGCAGAGTGATTGTTGGAGCTAGACGCTTGCAACAGTACATTTCGGAAATCGTTCGGGAATTCAATATTCTGAGATCCACGGAGTCAAGAGGGTGCTGAGAATGCCACATGTCAGGCACGGACAGCGCAGTGGCCGGCGACCTTCACTTAACAACCAATATCAGTGGCATTTGGGTAGAGTTGCCAGTGCTAACAGACAAGGAACACTGCACGAAATAAAAGCACAAATCAACATGGGACGTACGACGGACGTATCCGTTAGGATAGCGCTGCGAAATTTGGCGTTAGTGGGCTATGGCAGCTGAAGACCGACGCGAAAGCCTTCGCTAACAGTGAGACGTGGCCTCTCCTGTGCTCGTTGGCGTATTGATTGGACGCTAGCTGACTGGAAAACTGTGGCCTCCCCACATGGGTCTCGATTTCGGTTGGTAAGAACTAATGATAGTGGAGCAGACCCACGGAGCCACGGCCTCAAGTTGTCATTGTGGAGACTGTGCAATCTGGTGGTGGTTCCTCCATAATGGTGTGGGCTGTGCTTTCATGGAATGGACAGGGTTCTCTGGTCCCACTGAACCGGTCGTTGACGGGAAATGGACATTCTGGGCCGCCTGTAGAGCCTTTGGAGCCATTCGTGGACTTCATGTCCCCAAACATTGATGGGATTTCTATGGACGACAATGCGCCATGTTCCCGAGACACAATTGTTGACTGATTTTTACCTTGCTTTCTTAAACAGATATATTTTGTGTATACTTTTTCCTGTGGATTTGGATGTGTCTTGCTAACATGACCTATTGGTCCTTTATTCCTGTATCCCTCATGACACTCCGTATTTGCTCAGGATTATTTGTTGCTACGAGGTCAAGTATGTTTTCCAACCATTTTACACTTTGGGTGGGCTCCTGAAATATTTGTTCAAAATTATTTTCAGAGAAAGTATTTAGTACGATTTCGGGTGAAGTTTATGCGTGTCACATACTTCGGACATGCATTTTCGTCGATATATCGAGGGTAGATTGAAGTATGCACCTATAACTGTATGAGAGGGGTACTTATTTCCAATGGGACTGAAGTTTCCGCGAACTTTTCAACAGCTTTGTCGTGTGAGCCATGAGATCGGTAAAAGGAGCGAATTACTAATTTATTCGAGTATAACTTGTACCCATACTTACTAACAGCAACCATGTTCTTCAGTTTCACTACAAGGTAAACTATTTGTGACAGCAATAAACGCTCAACCACCAACGGTATTTATTCTACCCTTTCCGAACACCGTTAGAGTTTTTACAAAAATTTCACCTGTACATATCTCCGGCTTTAGCTTCAGTTCTTTTTATCAGTCCTTGGAGCTCTTGTTCTTTTGCAACATTGCTATGACAGTTTACAAGTGCAATACATTTAATTAAACAACACGAAATTTGATATGACCGGTGGTTAAATATGAAGAAGAAAGCAGTAACACTCACAAACAGTGCAAACAGGTATTTAGATATAGTGACAGATGGAGAACGCATAAAATAAAATAAAATTATCCCTACAGATGAACTTATAGCACCTGTAAATAATACAGTAATGAAAGTGGTGTCAAGAAGTTTTCTTAGAGATATAACGTTTTATTATAAAAGAGTATATAATAATAAGAGAAATTAAGTTCAGTTTTACCTTTTTAAAATACTGAAAATATGATTAAAAGTGACTGCGATTTAACATGAGTGGGATGGGTAACAAAAATGAGAATTCGTAAATGAAACTTCAGCAAAACTGTTACAAGTTTAACACGTAAGTCTTTGTGACGCAGAATTACAAGAGGAGAGATTGCTAACACTCGTAATGTCAGACGAAGTATCACTTCACAGTGGGAAGTGGTGTGTCGTCATCCCACGCTGGCGCCCCATAAACCACACTTGTGTAATCCTCATTGCCGCTAGAACTGTCCTCTTGAGTGTGCCCGCCTGTTTATTGATGCAGCAGAAAGTGAGTTATTTACAGTCTCCTCGTTGATTGAAGAGTCTGTTGTCGACTTCACAAAGAAACAGCGTGCTATTACCGATGTTTACCGACTTATTAAACATTTTTCACCATTGTTCGAACGTTACAGGTCCTTTTATTAACTCCTCAGGCATTGGTCAACGGCGAGAGGCACTTCAGCACATTTATATTTCACAGTCATCGCTACGAATCGAAAACAGCTACGTTGATAAACGCATTGCTCCACTGTCCTAACATAGTAACTTTAAGATTATTGTTTTATGAGACAACAGTCTGTAGCGAAATTCACTTTGATCAAGTTAGCTGTCCGCGCTCTTCACCGAAAACAGTCCACCGTCCGCACACCGTAATTTTCAATTTTACTTTTTCAATTGACAGTCCATAACAGGAAGGACTTAATTATATTTGTATTTTAAGTTCAGAGTCTACGATGGGCAGCGAAGACACAGTCTAAAGCTGATGCTACAAACATTCTGTTCTCGCTCATACACGACATAATCAGTCCTGTACTTCTCCCCAGACACCGTTGTTACCGTTTCAGATAGCGATCTCTCAACACATTTCAAAGCTGGTCTCCGTCACAGACTGTTTCATACCTTACGGTCTCGTGAATTTTTAAGCGAAGCTACAATGTGATGAACATAAGAGTATTTTAAGTATAGAACAGAAAATAAAAAAAAATCTTTGAAAAAAACCAGCCGTCAAATATTTTGTTAAGTTATTTGACACTCCAACACCCTAGAGCTCAAAAAATATAGATGTTATCAAGGTAAACCCGTACACTGCCTGAAAGTAGATTAAATTTTCTAAAAGAGATGTCTGGGAAGTTCAGTTTTCTCATATGGAGAATGGAGTAAAGCAAGAAATACGAAAAATGCCTTCCGCGCCCAACAGTCGAACGACTTGTCTATCTCTCATCGGCGCTATAATTTCCGTGTATTACGTCGAACAGAGGTTGCTTTGAATGAACGTTAACAAATTATGCTTGTAACATATTAGTTACATGACATTGAATAGACATATGAATATAAAGACTTTGTGGAGTAATGTACACGAGTCATGAAATGAGTGAATTCTGAGTCCAGGATTCGGTCGAGTAGATTCTCTATCTGGAAAAGAAAGTAACCATTGAGTGGTAGGGTATGAGTATGAACGTAAGATGTGTAGTGAACTATCGATGTATGAAAAACTACCTGTACTTATGTTACGTGCGCAGTTCCTTCACTCGTCTCCGCCTGGCTGTTGGAGGTGCAGGCAACGTTCCTTTGGCACTAGGAGGCTCTGTTGAAGGGTTCTGGGCGTTAGAAGGTCCACGAAAAGCCTGAAGGCCTGTGGAATGTCCAGGCTGAACAGTGAATCATTGATGTCCTTCAACTGACAAAAGTGTAATAGAACGTTTAATATTTTGACAAAGAAAAATTGATCAGTAAAGATGCCTAATTCTGTGAAATATTACATGAATTAACACCTTCTATCGCCTCAATTACTTCAGCCCGTTACTGCAAGTGGCTCCTCAAGATCGTTTCGTCTTCTACATCGAATTTGTCGTCAATGTTTGGGCACGACCCGTACATTACTGTCACTGTTTCGTACAGAACAATCATGCTATCCTACACCCACACCGACCTTGGCAATCCGTACTGAATTTGCAAGATATAAGAATGGGTGGCTTTGAGGGATGAAGTAGTGAAGGCAGCAGAGGATAAAGTAGGTAAAAAGACGAGGGCTAGTAGAAATCCTTGGGTAACAGAAGAAATATTGAAATTAATTGATCAAAGGAGAAAATATAAAAATGCAGTAAATGAAGCAGGCAAAAAGGAATACAAACGTCTCAAAAATGAGATCGACAGGAAGTGCAAAATGGCTAAGCAGGGATGACTAGAGGACAAATGTAAGGATGTAGAGGCTTGTCTCACCAGGGGTAAGATGATACTGCCTACAGGAAAATTGAAGAGACCTTTGGAGAAAAGAGAACCACTTGTATGAACATCAAGAGCTCAGATGGAAAACCAGTTCTAAGCAAAGATGGGAAAGCAGAAAGGTTGAAGGAGTATATAGAGGGTCTATACAAGGGCGACGTACCTGAGGACAATGTCATGGAAATGGAAGAGGATGTAGATGAAGATGAAATGGGAGATATGATACTGCGTGAAGAGTTTGACAGAGCACTGAGAGACCTGAGTCGAAACAAGGCCCCTGGAGTAGACAACATTCCATTAGAACTACTGACAGCCTTTGGAGAGCCAGTCCTGACAAAACTCTACCATCTGTTGAGCAAGATATATGAGATAGGCGAAATACCCTCAGACTTCAAGAAGAATATAATAATTCTAATCCCAAAGAAAGCAGGTGTTGACAGATGTGAAAATTACCGAACTATCAGTTTAATAAGTCACGGCTGCAAAATACTAACACGAATTCTTTACAGACGAATGGAAAAACTAGTAGAAGCCGATCTCGGGGAAGATAGGATTCCGTAGAAATTTAGGAACACGTGAGGCAATATTGACCCTACGACCTATCTTAGAAGCTAGATTAAGGAAAGGCAAACCTACGTTTCTAGCATTTGTAGACTTAGAGAAAACTTTTGACAATGTTGACTGGAATACTCTCTTTCAAATTCTGAAGGTGGCTTCAAATTCTGAAGGTAGCAGCGGTAAAATACAGGGAGCGAAAAGCTATTTACAACTTGTACAGAAACCAGATGGCAGTTATAAGAGTCGAGGGACGTGGAAGCAGTGATTGGGAAGGGAGTGAGACAGGGTTGTAGCCTCTCCCCGATGTTATTCAATCTGTATAATGAGCAAGCAGTGAAGGAAACAAAAGAAAAATTCGGAGTAGTGATTAAAACCCATGGAGAAGAAATAAAAGCTTTTAGGTTTGCCAATGAAATTGTAATTTTGTCAGAGTCACCAAAGGACTTGGAAGAGCAGTTGAACGGAATGGATAGTGTCTTGAAAGGAGGATATAAGATGAACATCAACAAAAGTAAAACGAGGATAATGGAATGTAGTCGAATTAAGTCGGGTGATGCTGAGGGAATTAGATTAGGAAATGAGACACTTAGAGTATTAAAGGAGTTTTGCTATTTGGGGAGCAAAATAACAGATGATGGTCGAAGTAGAGAGGATATATAATGTAGACTGGCAATGGGAAGGAAAGCGTTTCTGAAGAAGAGAAATTTGTTAACATCGAGTATAGATTTAAATGTCAGGAAGTTATTTCTGAAAGTATTTGTATGGAGTGTAGCCATGTATGGAAGTGAAACATGGACGATAAATAGTTTAGACAAGAAGAGAATAGAAGCTTTTGAAATGTGGTGCTACAGAAGAATGCTGAAGATTAGATGGGTAGATCACATAACTAATGAGGAGGTATGTAATAGGATTGGGGAGAAGAAAAATTTGTGGCACAACTTGGCTAGAAGAAGGGATCGCAGTGCGGTTCTAGGGATCACCAATTTAGTATTGGAGGGCAGCGTGGAGGGTAAAAATCGTAAAGGGAGACCAAGAGATGAATACGCTAAGCAGATTCAGAAGGATTTAGGTTGCAGATGTTACTGGGAGTGAAGCAGCTTACACAGGATAGAGTAGCATGGAGAGCTGCATCAAACCAGTCTCAGGACTGAAGACCACCACAACAACAACAACAACAACAAGCTTAAGGATCCTCTCAGGAGCCGAGGGTTTCACGTTGGTAATGTAAATGAACCCACTTTTTGACAGCTTCCACCTTCACTAGTCTTGATGCAAGTAGTTTCCCATCCACTATAAAACCTAATGGAAAATTCTGAAGGACCATTGTTGAGCTGCAGTTCAGGTGGGAAATATGGGAGCCTTGTTTGCTGTAGCTTTGTAGGCTGATGTCACTAAATGCGTATTCCTTGGGTTGTTGAGTGTTGTGGTCGGGTGGGTATCACCACAAAGGGCAATCAGCAGTTTCTCACCATCAGTTGTTGTTTCCTTGGACGGGCTGAAGAATCGGCGAATTTATGATGTATGATTCGAAATTCGGGATTTTGGAGAGAGTCTTGAGAAATTTAAAGTTTTCGTGTTTGAATAACGCGGTTGTACAGTCGCAGCCACTCAATGCGGGGAAGAAGCATTCAACAGGCAACACACTGTGCCACTGCACTTCCCAGTTAGTAGAGGAGCTGAGGGGCTGTACCTAACCCCAGCTTGAGGAAATGTACATTAAGGACGAGTCTGGAGACCGGTCATTATGACAAAAGGTTCACCTCATCCCCCTCAATCGCGACACTCTTATGAGCCGAGGCCACGGATTCAGCCCTCCGCACTACCAGTGTGTTTGTGTCGTAAACTGCCTTCTTGCAGTCGGTACCATTTGCATTGCAGTTTGTCATTGGCATGTTGACGTGGGCTGACTCCCATTACCACACTCAAACCTTTGGTTCCCAACAGGCTTATTTAGCTTATATCTTGCAAATACAAGACAGAGAGTCAATGTCAGTGTGATTGTAGGCGAGAAGGGTACGGAACTGTGACATTAATGCAAAAGATCGTGCTCTACGGTTGATGACTGTTTTAATAAGACGAAGACAACCTGGACGACCCCATGCAGTACCACTGTCTGAAGCAGCTGAGGTGACAGAAAATTTTAATTCATGTAATATTTTGCAGAATTTTGCATCTTACCAATCAGTTTTTCTCTATCACAACATTAATCATTCAATTACACAGCAGTAACTCACTGTTAATCTGGACATTCCACAGCCTCTCATGCTTTTCCTGGACCGTCAAAAGCTCAGAACACTTCACCAGCAACATGTACAGCCAAATAAACATTGCCAGGGCCTCCAACAGGTGAAAGGGGCCGGGGGGGGGGGGGGGGCAAGCAAAAAAAGATTTCCGCACATGCACATAACATCAGTACAGTATTTTTCGTTTTCTAGGGAGTAGGAGTGGACATTTTTGATTTCTTCGCAGAAGGGCCAAAAGATCACTGCATTTCAGCGACCTCTGGTACCGTTGCTGCTAGTCAGAAATGAAATCTGCCTCGAGTATTTGGTAGGAAATTTTTTCTACCTTAATTTTTTACGATTCAGAACAGGACTTAACGACAACTACAACAGAAACGAGAAATAGACGTATATTACTGGAGAGAGCACCGCTTCAAGGTTTTAAATCAGTCGATGGTATGAATAGCCCTGGAAGGCGCGGATCCGCAGTGCGAAGGAAACAATGTTTCTAAGCTTTATTATATTCTACCCGTTAGAGCAAGTGTAGCAAGGTGTGTTTCACCAACCTCGGCTGTCCACTTATATTTCCAATTTTTCTGTACTTCTCGTAGTTTTCACGCAGAACTCTTCTGAAACGCCGGCCGCGGTGGTCTAGCGGTTCTAGGCACTCAGTCCGGAACCGCGCGACTGCTACGGTCGCAGGTTCGAATCCTGCCTCGGGCATGGATGTGTGTGATGACCTTAGGTTGGTTAGGTTTAAGTAGTTCTAAGTTCTAGGGAACTGATGACCATAGATGTTAAGTCCCATAGTGCTCAGAGCCATTTGAGCCATTTTGAATCAAAGCACGTGGCGAAGCGGTGTACAGCCTAACTATGTCATTGTGTGACAAACTATGTGTTGTAACCGACTATCGAACTGGAAAATTTCGTCCTCACATGGAGTACCCTCTCCTTCAGCATGGAAATGCTAGACCACACACGAGCACTGTGACAGTTGCAACAATCCAACGTCTTTGCTTCACTAACATCGTTCATCCTTCATACATTCCCTATTTGGTCCACCAGATTTTGACCTTAAAGAATACGTTCGACGACTTCACCTTGATAGTGATGAAGCGGTGCAAGCAGAAGTGAGGTCTTACAAGGGAACCTCCCCATCGCACCCCCCTCAGATTTAGTTATAAGTTGGCACAGGGATAGGCCTTGAAAAACAACACAGATCAATCGAGAAAACAGGAAGAAGTTGTGTGGAACTATGAAAAAAATAAGCAAAATATACAAACTGAATAGTTCAAGGTAGCCAACATCTATGACAGTGTCAGCTGTCGAGCGCCGTGGTCCCGTTGTTAGCGTGAGCAGCTGCGGAACGAGAGGTCTTTGGTTCAAATCTTCTCTCAAGTGAAAAGTTTAATTTCTTATTTTCAGACAATTATTAAAGTTCAGGCACTCACACATAATCAACTTCGCTCTCCAAAATTCCAGGACACGTTTAGATTTGCTTGGACATATGCAGGATTTGACGGTCTACACACGGAAACATTTGAAAACGTAAAAAACGTATGTTTTGACAAAGCACAGGGAAAACTGTGCGACTGTGAAACTGTTGCATTCATTTGTTGCAGTTTATGGGACAAACTCTTATGTTTTCATCACTTTTTTGGGTGTGATTATCACATCCACAAGAAAACCTAAATCGGGCAAGCTAGAAGAATCTTTTTATCCATTCGCCAAGTGTGCAAGTTAGGTGGGTCGACAACATATTCCTGTCATGTGACGCACATGCCGTCACCAGTGTCGTATAGAATATATCAGTCGTGTTTTCCCGTGGAGGAATCGGTTGACCTATGACCTTGCGATCGAATGTTTTCGGTTCCCATTGGAGAGGCACGTCCTTTCGTCTACTAATCGCACGGTTTTGCGGTGCGGTCGCAAAACACAGACACTAAACTTATTACAGTGAACAGAGACGTCAATGAATGAACGGACAGATCGTAACTTTGCGAAAATAAAGAAAGTAAAATTTTCACTCGAGGGAGGACTGGAACCAAGGACCTCTCGTTCAGTATTTGCTCACTCTAACCAAGGGACCACGGCGCTCCTCAACCCCATTCTCCTTGATGTTGCATATGTTGCACATGGACTATTCAGTTTGTATATTTTGTTCATTTTTTCATAGTTTCACACAACTTCTTCCTGTTTTTTCGATTGATCTGTGTTCAGTTTGTCAAGGCCTATCCACTGCGTCAATTTATAACTAAATCTGAGGGGGGTGCGATGGGGAGGTTCCCTTGTTAGCTTCGTCAACAAGGTCAGACGTAATATAGTGACCGTATCGACAAACTGGTCTCTCCTGGGAGAAATGTGTTCGTCGCAAAAATGACTGTGCTGAGGTATAAATTAAGAGACAATACTCAAGGAAAATAAAGATGTGGAATGTTAATAACGTCCCCCTCCCGTCCCCCCCCCCCCCAAAAAAAAAGCCGCGGACACTACTTTTTAGTTGGCCCTCGAACTGATGAATAACCCCGTAATAAAGTCAGTGCTAATATTCCACTGCTTCAGTCATGTGAAACTTTGATTAAGTGTATTCTTCTCTTACATAAAGTCATTCGATAGGGTACGGTGTAGCCTCAAACGCGTAAAGAAAATGTGATGATGAATTCATAATGTTGTTGATGTCTTCGTACAGCAAGCAAGTCGTGTTCCTAAGAGCCAACCACACTGAAACAACTTTACTTCAGCAGTATCGCATTAATTAAAACAATAATGTGAAGTTTCCTTAGAACTGACTAATTTAGTGTTTCTCTTTGAGAATAATGTTGCGTACGCAATAGTGCAGTATAGACGAAAAATTCTGCTCAAAACGAGGAGAGCATCTGTGAATTTTTGATTCTTCCATTTCTCTTTTTTATATGTTGTTTCTCTGGCCAAGATTAAAAGCGCTCCAGATTCTCTTTGTATCAAAGAAAGTGAAGCCCATTCCATAGCTTGTGCTGGTATCACCCACCGATAATTAAACTTTCATCCAGTGCTTGCAACACGGGCCTACGTTTTTCAGACAAGTTTACTCAGCCCACACACAGAACGAAGAGAGGGATTGAACTAGAGAGAAAATTAGTTCATCTAGAAGGAACATAAAGTAACAGTAAGTAAGTAAGTAAAGTCTTTTGATGCGCAGTTCTCCATTCATGTCCACGGTGCGTGGGTAAATACTCATAATTCAATGGAAGGCAGACAATAAGCATCGGAATTAAATAACAGAAGGAGATCCACAGGCATCAGTAAAACAATTTACGCTTAGTTAAGAGAGCTTCTAGTAATTTTCCCAAAAATTTTGTGCTGCGTAACAGACTGACCGATAATAAAACAAGATAATGAAATTACACGTATTACATGCTAATATTAAGATTGCTTAGTTTGGTTGTTCGTTGCTTGATTTAGAAAACTCGAAAATTCTGTCGTTAGTAAGGAAAGACGAATAAATAAAACTGTATCAAATAAACCTCACAATAAATTCACATTACCTGCAGTGTTCTTAACGGGACGCATCTTGTCAGTAGTCTCTGCCAGCCACTTTGTGACATACCAGCGGCCGGTCACTTGGGATGCCAATTTGTGAATATTATTGTGAGTCCCTGGTTTAACAGTGCGCGTGATTCCAGTAATGTCGAAGTCGGTAAGGCATCCTAAGGGCGGTACCAGACATGTGTAAATCGGGGAACACCGAGCGAGTACTCGTCATGTGCCAAATAGGTGAGGTGCTGGCCATTATATCCAGAAATATTAATGAGATGGCAGGCGCCGTGAACATTCACATGGTAGCGCATTGACTCACTCTGAAACAATGAGCAATCGAATTTCAGTTGCTCTATGGAATTTAAATCAATTCGGAACTCGTAATAAATGCACATTCTTTGATATTAAGTTGATGCATAACCTCGTAACTATTTTGTTTTGCATTTTGATGTCTCGGTTGATAGGATTTATTTACCGATTGTCATTTTTATTAGCCGTTCACTGTTGCTGTTCGAGTTTACTTACTGTCAATATGACATCTGGAGACAATGAGTGAAGGTATAGGCTCTACAAACTAGAGCGGCAAGTGAATGAATCAGAGCATTTCCAACACACAAGGTTTCTGAGATATACTTCTGTTTCACTTCAGGAGAGAGGTGACAGCAGCTGAGACAACCAGAAACATATGCGCTGTGTATGGGGATGATGCCACTCGACACAGCAAGGCAAGAAAATGATTTTCCCGTTTTAACGAGCGTTTTCATATTAGTGACTCTCCATGTTCAGGAATATATTCGGGGTTCGGTGAAGATCGTTGAAACGCATTAATCCAAAATGAACCACGTCAGTGTACTCCGAACTATGGTCATTCCAGCTCGTTGTTACATTTTTTCTGTAATGGGAAAGGTTCAGGACTAGGACGTATGGGTAAGTATGCTCTAAGTCAATATCACAAAAATCAGCGGATGTCCGTATGTACATCTCTGCTTGCTCGTCGTCAATTGTCTCGTAAACAATACCGACCATTCCTATGCTGTGTCGTTACTGGTGACGAGAACTGGTATCCTTATACTAACAGAAGGAATATAATAGAGTGTCTCCGCCCGAACGTAGCATAAACTCCACGTACAAAGGCCTGCTCTCATCCTCGAAAGATAATGTTATGCACCTGGAGGAACAGCGATTGTGAGGTGTGCTATGAATTGCTTCCCCAAGCGGTAACCTTCACTGCTGACACTTATTGTCCTAAACAAAGAAGTATTGCAGACACATTTCAAGTACAGTGCCCAGTAAGACTGCGTAAAGTGGTTCTACTCCACGATAACGCCAGCCCGCATCGTGCTATGCTGACAGAAAACACTATACAGGACTTCGGTTGTGAAGTCATTCCGCACCCACCTTAATCACTAACCTTGCACCATCATATCTTCACCTTTTCCGCTGTCTGTCGAACAACCTTCAAGGAACTTCCTTTTCGGATGGAAATGCCCTAAGAAAGACGGCTCGATGAGTTCCTCGCCTCAGACCCACGTGATATCTACAGGATTTCTACAGTCGGGGACCGAAATGTTTTCTCAGTGTTGGCAGCCGGTTGTAAATAGTGAAGAGAATATATTACTGACGACTAAAGTCACTGTTATGTGTATCTGCTGTGTTTATTCAACACGGAAAAATGTTACGAACATATGCACCAACCGATAGTAATAGAGGGAAAGAGAAACGGGGAGGAAGAAGAAAGTTGATGGCGTAACTCAATTAAAGCAGAGAAGCATGAATTTAAGTTAGCTAAAAGTATGTTTCTGCTCATAACTTGCTGTTCTTATCTTAACTTTATTGCTGAGTATGCTTCATATGCGTATTCAGATTAATGTTGATATTTGTTCCCACTCCTGTTGTTGTTGTTGTTGTTGTTGTAGCGTGCACTGTAAAATTAGAAAAAGATCTGCAGCCTTTCTAATGAACGTTACAGTTACGTTAACAATAAAGATATTAAGGATCATAACAAGCCAAAGGCCTAGTCAAATTTTTAAAAAATTTCTTTTGGATATATACAGTGAGTATCATAATTAACGGCGTAATCTCAAACAGCTGAAAGTGCACAATACTAGAAGCAATAAAGTCTAGAAAAAATCGGCTTTGAAACGAATACCTTAAGTGTTATGTGCATTTATTCCATTTCACTGTCGCGAAATGATTTCTTCAATTGAACAATTGCGCATCGCTTGACGATGAAATTAACTTCCGTGTGATGTGCATCTGCCAAGAAATACATCTTGCTAAAAATTCGACCTTACATAGAAAGAATTGCTGCAGTATAATGCAGACAGTAACTGAAAGAAACATCCTAGAAGACGAAGTGACACTTTTATTGAAAGACAATAATTACACTGAAGTCGCCGCGATTCATGAGATCCTGTGGACAATACAAACGGCGGGACGTGTTTTTTAAGAGGGAGTATAATCACCACGGACGATAATGCATGCTGTGCGAAGTGTTCCCACGGTGGACATAAGATTGGTAAAGAGTTCTTGATGTGCGGTGTTCCATCCCGCGACCTGCACGGTTGATAGCTGCCCTATAACTCGATAACGTGTTGGTGTGTGTCGAAATGCTGCAACACGTCTACCCTCCAGATCCCACAAGTGTGCGGTGGAATTTAAGTAGTAGGAACAGCAGATCAATCCATTCGCCGAATGTCCTCCCCTTCGAAAGGCTCCTTCACATGCGCCGTCCGATGCGGTCGGTCATTGTCATCCACAAAAATGAATTCAGGCCCGAAGGCAGTCCTGAGAAGTCGCACATGTAGAAGAAGTACAGTGTTACAATGTCGTGCACTGGTGGGTATATCGTTTGCGACGACGTGGAGATAAGTGTGCCGACGTACCATTATACGAACCCATACCATAACACCTGGGCCAACAAGTCGAGCATGTTAGACATTGCTGGACTCACTGTCATATGGAATAGGGTGGGAGAACGCAATGCACCCTGGAACACTGTCGAACATAAGGGCCGCCTTAAGATGAACACACTGTACATTCATTCTACGTAATAGGTGTTTCACAGTTCGTATTATACATCTATAGAGGTTGTGGAAGGGCTGTAGAAGATTAAATTTTATATAATAACCCACGTTCGGAAATGTCATCCAACGAAGCTACAAAGGGCCAAAGTTACAGGCGCCGGTGGCTGTAAATGTAGAGGGTGACAGTTATTGAACCATATAAAATAAAATCGTCATAACACCTGAACAGTTTCCGTTAGGACGCTCAAATTGCACGGTTGGCTGGATTACGGGAATTAGTATGCACGTGCATGGTTTCGTTTAGCGACGAAGCCCACTTTGATTTGGATGGGTTAGTCAATAAGCAAAATTGGCACATTTGGGCGACTGAGGATCCTCGTTTTGTGATGGAAAAGTCTCTTCACGCTCAATGGGTGACTGTGTGGTGTGCAATGTCCAGTCACGGATATTCCTTGGTGACACGGTGACTACCGAACGATACGTGAAGGTTTTGGAAGATTATTTCATTCCCGTTACCCAAAGCGACTCTGATTTCGACACTATATGGTTCTTGCAAGACGGAGCCGACTCCATCGAAGCAGGAGAGTGTTTGATGTCCTGGAGGATCACTTTCGGGACCGCATTCTGCCTCTGGGCTACCCAGACGCCACTAGCATGGGCCTCACTTGGCTGCCGCGTCTTCCGGGTCAAACACATGCGACTCCCCATTTTGTAGGGCTATGTTAAAGATAAGGTCTACAGCAATAACTCCAAGAGCATTGCTGAGCTGAAAACAGCCACTCAGGAGGTCATCGACAGCATCAATGTTCCGACACTTCAGCGGGTCATGCAGAACTTCGCTATTCGTTTGCGTCACATCATCTCCAATGATGGCAGGCATAATGTACATGACATATCCTAAATTTTAATATCTATAGTGACGTTTACATGTTCTATAAAGTGTGTGCACCGCGTAATTTGTAACTAATTTGCATGTCTGTCATATAGTTCAATAATTGTCACCATGTTTGTATATACAGGGCGATTTCGTGCTAATATTTCAAACTTTCAGTGATTATGCATACGGATAAATGCATCAATCTGAGGGAAGGGTGCCAGCTTAGGAAACGAACTAATCGAAAATTACAAGTTTCAATCATTCTGATACCTCTGACAGAGATGCATGTACGGTACTGTCGTTGTGGAGAATGTAGGGTAAGAATCTTTCAGAGGTGGTAGTATGGATCAAAACAAGAAAATGTCTAGTAGACACGCATACCTAAGAAGCTGTTAGTACTTGCTTATCTTCGCTAGCGTTAAACACATCCCCTCTATTGAACAAGTGTTCATAGCTCGTAAGGTATGCATTTTAGGGCCCACGCTATCTCCACATTTTATCTTGTTTTGGCCCATACTACCATTTCTGGAAGTTGCCTACTAAGGAAAGTATGTGTGCGTAAATTTTCTTGTTTTGTGTGTCTGGAATAGTGCTCGTAAGGTCTGAAACTGCTTAGACATGTGCACGCGGCCTCGGCAGAGAAGCTGTGCTGCACAGATATGAGTTAGACGTCATGTTTGCTCTGCGAAGATCCGAGTCAGATGTGTCTGTTGATCACGAGGAGAGGAGCGAAGACAAACAGATGGGCTTTGGTGTTAGATGTGAACAGTCGAGTTTTGGTTTAGTAGGAGTAAGCAGCAAATAACGAAGATTTTTGAACATTATGTTATGGATTAATGGAACATTTCTTCCAGAGAGAAGAAGAACTGATTTTGAAATTGGTGTGATTATATTCTTTGTGCTGAATGGGTTATAGATAATGATAAAGTTTGTTTTATTTACTGTAGCGGTTTGATAATGCGGCATTCTTGGTTCGTCAGAAATCCAGATATAGAATTTTTTTCCTTTACATTTTTTTTTTGGAATTTGTATATAATTGTGAGGGAAATGGATTTAAGAATTTTGTTTAATGAAAAATTATACATGCGAAGTTTAATTCTGTAAGTTTTGGATTATAGTTACATGATATCGGGTAAATCCTAACTGTTATTGAAGTTACATTAAGATTTATTAAGTCAAATAATATGTGACTGGCGATGAATTCATTTAGTCAGTCATTGTCCACATTCCAAGAGTCAACTAATTTTCAATACATTTAAAACCATTACAAAAAATTATGAACGAAGAATGATACCAATACTTTTTGAGAGAACACATTGCACATTGTGAATCTCAGTAGTTAGATTTTACAGTTCTCTTATCGAGATGGGCTGTATCTACGAGAGCAGTTTGCACGACATTATACAGTGCGACCCAGATGAGCCAAATAGTGTAGAAAAAAGATACTTTGATTAATTAAATTTCACAGGTATCAACTTTAGTTTCTAAGTAATCAGTTTTTCATCGAAGTTAGTAGGCAAATTTTTTTGATAGCAATAAGTTTCAAACAAGTCATGAATTTCTTAGAATGCTCCCAAGTTACATTTATCTATGCATTCTCGCAGCTGAGTTATGTCACTAACAAGTAACGTTACGCAAGGAATCGACTTTTGGGTCCATTCTAAACAGGAAAACCAAAATTTAGCTTCTAATAGACAATTTAACATTAATAGCGCAATCAAGCTACAGATCCACTTTCCCTAAAGTAAATTTAAACAGACAACTGTACAATATTAACAACAGTACCATTACACGTATCCTACTGTCAGACGTATCAGAACTTTCTGAGCACGACTTAAATTATTATAACGATGGTATCATTTCCTTCTTCATTTTAAAAAAATAAAAAAAGAAGCCTCCGTCCACAGGCACTGGTGGGCCATCAGCACCGACTGACCGCCATGTCATCCTTCGTCAGTCGTGTCATTAGTTGTGGTATGGAGAGGCGTGGGGCTCAGAACACCGCTCTCATGGTCGCTATTAGTACCTTTAAATATACTGTACAGTACTTCAGATAGCTGTTCATCTAGTTTAAATTCAATCACTACTTACACTGTACCTTGTATTCCTCTTTATACCTTCATTAAATGTTTTCGTAAACATTCCTATATTTCGGAGTTTCGGTACTTCGGAATGTATTTGCAACAGTTAGTAAGCTTTCATCGGCCACAGTGAACTTGCAAGTGTACGTTGCTATACGTTGAATTTATTTTAATTGCGAAAGAAGTCTACGAACGGAAACGTATCAGAGATTGGAAGATTTTCGGTTCATAGCACCTAGCCAAATATAACGGGTGATCAAAAAGTCAGTATAAATTTGAAAACTGAATAAATCACGGAATAATGTAGATCAGAATAGCAATAATTAGCATAACAAAGTAAGACAAAGGAAAGATGATGATCTTTACAGACAATGCTCAATATGTCCACCATCATTCGTCAACAATGTCAATAATGTTGTGAACAGCACTGTAAACATGTCTGGAGTTATGGTGAGGCATTGGCGTCGGATGATGGCTTTCAGCATCCCTAGAGATGTCAGTCGATCACGATACACTTGCGACTTCGGGTAAGACCAAAGCCAATAATCGCACGGACTGAGGTCTGGGGACCTGGGAGGCGAAGCATGACAAAAGTGGCGGCTGAGAACACGATCATCACCAAACGACGCGCTCAAGAGATCTTTCACGCGTCTGGCAATATGGGGTATTTTTTTTTTTTGGTTCTAATAAACCCCATGTCATTCCAAGCATGTGTGTAAATTTTTACCTCTCTATCTACATTATTCCGTTGTTTATTAAGTTTTCAAATTTATACTGACTTTTTGATAACCCGGTACCTTTAACGCAGACGAAGAGTATTATTATTTAAACCGTTGTAAATATTTTTCTATTACTGGTAACTTAGGGAAGCCTGTAGTGCGTGTTTCATCTTCAGGATGATCTACGGAAGACACGTTTGTTTCCACCTAGTGATGGCATAGGTAGCCACCGTTATCTATGGCATGCGGATTTTATCAGCACAGACCAGCGCTCCTGACACAGGATTGTGGCCAATGCTAGTGGGAGCAACGCGTGCGAAAATCCAAAAAGGCGCGCAAGCAATGCAATAAATTTCTCGCAGCAGCTGTTACGGAAAATGAGGCACGCGGTCGAATCCGCGGAAAAGCCACACGTATGGCGGGGCGCGATGCGGTGGCGCTATCTATTTCCCGCCAACACTGCCGCACTTTCTCATTTCCACGCGCTCAGTCAGACGTCCGCTGTCAGGAGGGGGGAAAAAGGGAAAAATAGGGGGGAAAATAACGCTGTTTGTCTGAGTGGCGTCACCGGGCGGTGGTGCGGGCCGTGTGTTCGCTACGGGCCACGGTCGAGGGGGTAGCCCAGAGGTGCGTTTCCGTCGTGATTTACTCCCTCGGACAACGTTAATGGAACCCCTTTAGCCGGGCTGCGATAGTGCAGCAGAGGAAGCGCCGGCGCGCGCGGCCGCGCGGCGTCACCGGCCGACGAGTCAGCGGCAGATAACGCTGGAACGGCGGCCTACGGCCGATATCTATTAACGCAGCGGCTCGCCCAATATATAACGCCGCTGGGCGAAACAGCGGGACCGATGCGCTGCGGAGAGCAGCTGCGAGCACAGCCGAACTGCCCGCCCGCCGGCGGCACTCGCCGCTTTCAAATCGAATTCCGTTCAAATAAACCCCTGCGACGCGACTGCGTTCTGCAACAGCGGCGCGCGCCGGGTTGCCTACCTGCCGCCAGTCTGGCAGGCTAAACGGCGCGGGCTGCCAGCCGCGCAGGGGCGCCCCGCGCCAAAACTCCCGGCAGCGCTGCGGCGAGGCACTCGTAATCGATTTCCGGGGGCCCGATCAAAAGCAATTAGGACTGATGGGTGAGTATTGGTGTGAACGGTGGAGTGATCAGGAGCTGTCGAAAGCGAGAGAGAGAGAGATACAGTGAGCGAGAGAGATAGTAACACGCGCGGACACCAAGTCGATGTTTTGATTTTGCTCGGTGTTGCGTGTCAGATAGCTCCCAGCGTACGCTTAGTAGTAGACCATCGGATCTCACGGCCGAGCGCCGCGTATCGCACATACGCTATATATGACGGTCTAGCGCCCTCGCAAATCTATTGTTTGCTCCGTGTGAATGAATATCAAACATAAAAGACGCGTCCGGAACTTGCGCGCACTGCTGATTGAATCCGTTAGCGTGCGTATTTTGGAGCGTGTGTTCGTGCCTGCGTGTGTATGTGTGTGTGTGTGTGTGTGTGTGTGTGTGTGTGTGTGTGTGAATGCGAGCGCCGTCCGACCCGTTTTTGTTACGCCCTTTTCCGCAGCGGTTATTGTTGATTGCGTCAATAAACATCATAGATAGAAAGTGCCGCAAAAAGTTAATATTTATGGGGAAATTTGGCCGCAGAATATATACCGGGCGAAATGAGTGGGCCTGTTGCTGCCCTGCCTACTGGCGTCGGTCTGAAATCAATTAGGCGCAATTCGAGGGGTTGGAGGGAAGTGGGTGGAGGAAATACAATAGGTTCATTCCCAACCCAACCGCAGACACCTGTTAATTTTTAATCATCCTCTTTTTTTTCAAATCGATGTCAACTTTTTCATGTACTGTAATTCAGTTACTTGTCACTTTCGAAGTGACACCTCGAAAATAACATTTTGAAAAATCGCTAGAAGTCTGTGTTATCACAGTGATAATAACGATTACCATAGCCAACGCCGGATAGCTTCATCGTTTTGAAACTAACGTTGCTAACATTTGACACAACTTAATATTAATGTAAGTGTAATATTTCAGCTTCTAAATGTAATAGAGGATATCAAATAATAAAGTACTAGTGCCGTTGTTTCAGTGCCTCCTATGTTTCAGTAAAATGAATTCATTCAACTGACGAGAAACTAATTATAGACACTATTTCTATGTAGAGGGTATAAGCGTACAAAATATGTTTCAAAATATAATTTTTAAATCAAACTTAACTTCCTAATTAAACTTCAGTTGGTACTGTCCGTTTCAATAGGCTTCCTATAAAAAAGAAAAATATGAATACGGCTTAAGACTTTTATGATCTGAGTTGAAAGGCTGCCTCCTGAGAAACGAGTATATCTTCCACTCAATCAATGGGTTCCTCCAACGGCATTCCACGGTACTGTGGTGCAGGAATTTCAGCGTGTGACAGAACTGCACACATGTATTTGCAAAGAAACAAAAAATTAATTACGTACCTTTATTTTTTATTTTGTTCCTTATCGTTCGCTGTATTTGTTCATAGCGAACGTTACATGACATAAGTTGAAGTTAGTTGTTGATCCTTTCAATCAGTTTTTTTATTACAGAAACTAGCCAGCTCTCTGACCGAACACGCTGAGCTACTGTGCAGGCATCCCTTAAGAAAGCGACTTACTCCAGTTTGTTACAGCACGCTGAGTACTTACAGAGTGAAGCATCTATTTACACACGAAGATTATGTAGGTAATACAAATTCATTCTTTTTCATTCGAAGTCACTTTTTTAAAACTCTTCCTGTATCTGGCGGAGATATATTAAAAAAGCTTAGTTCGTTGTTTCCTGCACAACAGTCAAGTGTCATAGTGTGCAAAGGACATATGTTGGTCCATAAGGTCTGAAGTAAAATCTGAAAATCTGGTGGATAAACAGATACACTATATGCTCAAAAGTATCCGGAGGCGAATATTACGCCCATACTGTACAAACAACGTCCTCCGTACTTCACTGTCGGTACTACAAACGATGTCAAGTAACATTCTCCAGGCATTCGCCTAACCCAAATTCTTCCATTGGATTACCACAGAGTACAACCAGACAGACTACTCCAGCCAACTCGTTTCCAGGTATCCATCGCCCTGTGGCATCGCTCTTTACACTACTCCAAGCGTCGCTTAACACTGGCTACAGAAATGTGCGGTTTACGGGGAGTTGCTCGGTCATTGTATCCCAGTCATTTTAATTGCCTGCCCACAGTCGTCGTTCTAGCTGGTACCATTTTACAAGAAGTTTCTCCTTACACTTATTTCACGCCATTCTTATAAACATTTCCGTAATGCTCCACAGTCCCTGCCCATCATTACCTGAGGCTTGCCTGGTCTTGATTTATCTGTTGTTCTTCTTCCGAGTTTGCACTTCACCGTCACATCACCATGAATCTATCTGGCCAGCCTTGAAAGGGATGAAATGTCCATTATGGATAAATTATCCGGGTGACATCCAGTTACTGATGAATATCCGAAGTTCATTGAACTCTCCTGACCAGCAGTTCTACTATTACAGCGTCTCTACTGATAACGCAATACTCCCGCCTCCTTTTGTAGTGGCTGGGCTGCCCCCCCCCCCCCCCCCCAGACATCTAGTGGTCAATTCGCATTGAATTGGTATGTCCAGGTGCCTGTGATTAGATAGTGCTTACAGTCAAGTAAAATGAGAGGGAGGAGACCCTGAAGCTATGTTAACAGCCCGACAGCCATTTTGGAAGACATCCTATTAGATGCAGCTTGTTATTTTTTAAATGAAACATAATTTTTAGACGTATCAAGCACGGGAAAACAATGGCATCTTTCATTTGAATTTTTTTTCCATTTTAGTGCAGCTGAAAAGTAGACTGAGAAGAGGTCTAACGCTGTGGGAAGGGAGAAACAACACACTGGACACATTTGAAGTGATATTGCAGCTATCGTATGATGACAAATATTTGACATGTGAGGAGAGAAATTTGGGAGACGGTGATTAAGAGTGATTAAGAAACTTACTAAAAACTTTCTAAAGTGAAGATTGCATAAATATTCCTTTATTTACAAAACTGATTTCGACAGGCTTTGCTGTCATCTTCAGGTAATCAAAATTTTTCTTATAAAACTTGTTTATTTTTAGTTGGTATCTTAAGCAAAGTTGTCATCTTGGCGTGAGGTTCTAGCCCAAAATGAATACGTTTTATACGAAAAACTTGCTATTGAAATCTCTGTCCGAGCATAATGTAATGCAGGAGGAATCTGCCAGCCTTTTCCTATTACACCTCCTCCACTCGTGACATTTTAACAGTGTATTCTCGTTTAACAATTTAAATTTATTGTGGAACACCCTGCATCATTTCTGCTACCATGTCCTTACTCTTCCGTAGCTCTTTCTTGTCCTGCTCTCCCGACTACAGCGTTTCAATCCCCCATAATTATTATATATAACTCTTTTTACATTGAGCTGTGCACGACTCACGTTTATCCCGTTTGTTGTTTGTCATCTTCTATTACGGTACTGCGGCCTCGTTTTCTTATTGCGTTTACTGGCATCACTAACTTCCTGCCTTACTTGCCGTGAGTGGCAGCAGCATCGCGTATCGATAAGTGCACCGTCGTACCATCTATGGAGCGACCGATAGTACTTCCTCGTCGTCGTGTGTCTGGCATTTAGTTGGAGACGGAACAGCAGTGCAGTCGGCACGCAGCAGCATTGAAGTCGGGGACGGAGCGCCGGTGAGGCGACGACAGTCAGTGCTCGCCGACCGCTGGCGACACACGTGAACTGTACGAAGGAGGGAGATTGGAGCGGGACGACCGTTGGTTGGTCGTTCGGTTGGTCGTCTTATCGGCAGACGTATATTTTGTCCTTTCACCCTTTACGGGCCTGGGAAGTCGGTCGGTTGGCGTGGAGCAGCAAGGAATTCTCGGCGGGGCGTAGTTTGGCCGGGGCCCGCTGGCTATCTTTCGCGGTGTCGGAGAGTGTGACGCGGTTCCCATTACTACGAGGTCCGTGGCTCACCGATCCTGGACACGAAAGTTGAGTTTTGATTTAATCTACCAGCAAGTCAAAACTGTTCACATTGTGTCATTTAGAGTTCGTTGTCGGCTGTTGGGATGTTCCCTCGAGCAACAACGTGGTTTTCAAGTTGGAAAATTCTAGCCACCCTCCGGTGGAGTTTCACTCTATTTGGTTATTTGAATTGAAGTGCACCAGCGGAATCTTCTGCCTTGTGGCCGTTAACGTTCCGGTTACCTGCCCTGGCTGTTGACGTAAATTTCAGGCACTGTGGTTTCTCATCGTGTTGTTGCGTCCAGCACGGTGTGTAGTTTGACAGGTCCATGTATGATTGGTTGTGGGCGCCAGTATCTTCTACGTTGTTCCGTTGAACTCCCTGTTGTGCTTTGGTCGGGTGAAGTGGAAGTTATCTGGTTGGTGGGTCCGTTGACCGACGGTCGGTTGGGCTGTTGTCGGATCGTGAATGGTTGCCCCGACTGCCTGTCTCACGTAATGCAGCGTTAGTGTTTGAATTCCAGGCCGACCCTCGAACATCTGAGCGCCCTTGGGTGTACTGCCTTTTTTTATTTGTTCTTGTTGTTTGTACTTGTATGGCTTCTAGCCGATTTTTTAAAAATTAAGGCGTAAGTTTCTTTAGGCCTTCAGACGAATATAAAGAAGTGTTTCACGTAAGACCTTTGGTATTTTAAAGGTTTTAGTGTTCTTGTATTTTAACTGTTGGGCCTTCAGCCGATTTTGAGTTTGAGTTGTCTTGCTCTTAAGGCCTTCAGCCCAGTTCAAAGAACTGTTTCAAATAAGGCCTTTGGCATTTTAAAAATTTTAATGTTATTGAGTTTTAAGTGTTGGGCCTTCATCCGATTTTGAGTTTGAGTTCTCTTGCTCTTAAGGCCTTCAGCCTAAATTAAAGAACTGCTTCACGTAAGGCCTTTGGTATTTTTAAAAAAAATTAATGTTACGGAGTTTTAAGTGCTAGGCCTTCAGCCGATATGAATTTAACTTGTTCCCTCTTAAAGTGATTCTTTGGGCTTTCAGCCTAACTAAAGGACTGTTTTAAGATAAGGCTTGCCTGTTAAATTTCTGATTATGCTTGCGTTCTTAGTCATTAGCCTTGAGCCGTTTTTAAATTAAAGTGGCTTTCAGCGGGTAATTATGTCCTAAAGATTAAAGCTGCGTGTTAAAAATATTGGGCTCTTGTAATGTTTGATCAAATAATAAAGTTGTATGTTCGAGTGTAACTGACAGCCCCTTATTTTGTCCCCATTTCACGATTTAAACTACCTGTCCTGTCCTGCGGGTTAAGCAGGGTGTCTCCTCCATACTGATTGAACCATTCCATTTCCTCCTATACATTCTCTACCTGATGATCGTATGCTTGGACCATCGGCATGTGTGCCTCAAGTAATGTTATTGGCATTGGCCTGCTGTCGATTCTGATAAGAACAATTCTATCACTGGGCTGTTTGCAGTAACTCACTCACTACTCTACTCTTCAATCCGTGACAAAACGCACTCACGTCATACAGTTTTGTGCTGTTGTTGATATCACACTATATTATCTTCCAGTTCCCTTCATTGTCTCCTATATTTAGATATGGGCTTTGCATCTCCCTTTCCACCTAGCTACACTGTCGAGTTTAGGTATTTGACATTCTACACTCCGACCAATAGTATGATATCCTTACATTGACTTCTGAGTCCTCCTTCTTCACTCAGGAAACGTGAGTCTGAAATGTGGTAGATGTATTTAATATAGATATTAATATAAATATAATTAATCGATAACCATTTATGTACGGAAAAGAGCGGTATTATTTGTGGTGATTGCAGAGGACTTCCTTCGGTTTACTGTAATTTTAAATTGCCTGTTCAAATCATTCTTCTGGTGATTATTGGGTTACTGCCCTTGCAGTTTCCACTTTCGTCAGCATCTCGTGGTCGTGCGGTAGCGTTCTCGCTTCCCACTCCCGGGTTCCCGGGTTCGATTCCCGGCGGGGTCACGGATTTTCTCTGCCTCGTGATGACTGGGTGTTGTGTGCTGTCCTTAGGTTAGTTAGGTTTAAGTGGTTCTAAGTTCTAGGGGACTGATGACCATAGAAGTTAATTCCCATAGTGCTCAGAGCCATTTGAACCATTTGAACTTGCGTCAGCTTGCCCTCAGTGAGCGAAGCCGCCGGGAGGTAAACATCAGTCGCCCGAGACCCTGAGAGCAGCCCACTCTGTCCCTTTACTGCAGCAGATGGAGGCTTGCGTCCTTGACAGCACTAGCAATGTTCACGGAAGAGTGCTCTTGCAAGCTGGATTCAGTAAACTCTCCATCCCAGCAGCAGTCATGGATATCATAAAATCTGTTTACAGAGACCTGGCAAGTCCTGAATTACTGAAATAGTGTCTGCATGGTCAGACTCAAAATCCAAATAAGTCGTTCAGTAATCTTATATGGATTCACTTACCAAAAAATGTTTTTGTTGGAATGAAGACACTAAATTGGGGGCTCTGTGATGCCATTATTTCTTTTAATGATGGCAACAATGGTATGGTGAAAGTGCTACAGCATATGTGTATTAATCCTGGAGAAAACTGCATTAGAGAACTTGAACGGATGGATTAGTATGCAGCACTGGTGGCCACTAAGGAGTCCAGAAAAAAGAAATGAATAAAAAACTCGGCAAAAGTTCAAGGGAATATATACAGTATGATGAAAGGTGCTTCCGAGTGACTAAAAACACCAATTTAAGCGTTTATTAAGTGAATTACAGTCTTTTGAAACTTTGGAAACCGTTCCTGAAAATTTACAATTTCTGTTGCATTTTTCCCTAAATCTCATAAACAACTTCAAGTAGAATAATCAAATTTTCTGGCAGTAATAACATACATATCCTGAGTCTACCGAACAAAAAGAAGAACATAATTTTATGTACAATTAAAATTATTTATGATCAGGTACAAAAAAGTACACGAAATTTTAACCGTGTAATTAAAAATTTGTATTCTCGAAAGCAGTGGCGGAAATGCAATTATTAATATACAGTGTCGTGTAGAAGTTTCATGTCAATGGCTACAGTGATTCCTGAAATACAGGGAACCCAAGTCACTAAATTCAACATTGTTGGGATAGGGAGTTCCAACTCCCATTAGTTCCGTACGGGTCAACGATGGCTGCTTTCTGTGGTTTTACAACAGGTCGCCTACAGGCACGTTGATATCCATGTGACTCGCCACAAACAGAAAGGAGGCTCAACGCTGAACACAACAGAAGTCTACTCAATGTCTCCGTGCTTTCTGCTTTGAAACTCTCTGTTGTCTTTGGTACAGTGTCAGCAGTAAACGAGTCATGGTAATACACATTATTCGACTCCGTTTTGGCCTGATGCAGCAACAGCAGTTCAACGTTCTTAAAATGGAAAACAATCTCTGTTGTAGATATTTTATTTATATTGACGCTTTTCGCAACTTCATGTTATCTTGAACAGCGAATGCTGTGTTCGAACATTATGAGATATCTCGAGGAAAGCGATTTATTGACGAACAGGCCATATGGATTCTCATTCTTGTGAAACACAACTACCTCTTTATTCTCACGAAGTAATGATTGCTATTAACGAGGCATGTCAAATTTATTTCATATTTTTCAGATATCCAAAAAGCTTATGACATCGTAGCTCACCAGAGACTGTCTCTGTTGGGTGACTGGATTCATAATTTCCTGTCAAAGAATAGTATTTTCTCAAGAAGTAGTATCTTGAGTTCCCCAAGGAACTGCTGTAGGCTCTCTACTGTTTTCGATATAAATAAACTATATAGGAAACAATCTGAGAAGCACTCTCAGATTGTTTGTGGTTGATGATCTCATTTACTGTCTTATAAAGTCATCAGATGATCGAAAAATATTGCAAAACGATTTAGGGCAGATACCTGCGTGATGTGAGAAATGGCAATTGATTATAAATAATTAAATGTAGGAAGTCATCCACATGAGTATCAAAAGGAATCCACTGAATTTCGGTTACACTAAGTTTCTCCTACTTATACATGTATATAATGGTTAGCGTGTCCGACTGCCATGCAGCGGACCCGGGTTCGATTGAAAAATATGGTAAGGCGACCGCTCGCGATAAACAGGAAATCTGGGTTCGAGTCCCGGTCTGGCGCAAATTTTCTTCTTCGTTTATCCACTATAGAGCTGATGGTTGTCCATATTCGTAACTGCTGATACATTTCATGTTTTTCATTGCGATTTGCTACACATGTTCACCTCCTCATTGTCTTAACTCATGAATATAGAGCCCCCTGCCAGTGGGGCCGAGTTCGGTTGCCTTACACGGTCGAGACTTAGACCGCAAACCATACTCAGTTTTCCCACGGGTAGAGAAAAAGGAGGAGACGCTCCTCTACCCTCACTTAAACGGAGTGACTCTCTGTCTAGTCCAGTTACAAAGGGGTCCATTCGGTATACTACCGCCGGACGAGTGGTCAGAGGTTGCCGGAGGGAGACAATGGAATCCACGTTGGAGCGCTGACCCGGCGAGCACGAGGCCTTTGACGCGGCTGTGAAAGAGCGCCGGCCTCCATTGACAAACAGCTGCGCCACGACGCACTCTGCGCGCCGGCGGCTTGAGTGCTCTCCAAACGTCCGGGCCGAGGCGGCCCGTGGCGAAATCACGCGTGCTGTTCAAACGCCGCGGGTGGGCGCCGCTGCCAACCGCTGCATGGCCGCCACTGTGTCCAGAGCGACCTACTGCCCGCTGCCAGAAACATCTGCTGTGTTTGCTGACCACCGAGCGGTAAGGTCTACATCCTAATAGAAGGTGTTTCGGGAGAAAAAGTAAGGTGGTGGTGTAGACTAATTCTGATAAAAAATATTACATATATGAGGATCGTCCAGAATGTAAGGACCATTTAGTATAACTAAATAAAAACGAAAAATATCAATACAAAATTTTATTTCCGTAGTTAGAGTACCTTACTCGGTTTTTGAAAATAGTTGCCATATCAAAAAACATATTACGAGGACTATTCGAAATACAAGGTCTGACCGGTCACGAGATGGAAGCCACTGTGAAAATCAAACTGCTTTATCTGCGACAGTTAGCTACACTTTCCAGTTACTCAACTCTTGGCCGGCCGGTGTGGCGGAGCGGTTCTAGGCGCTACAGTGTGGGACGGCGCGACCGCTACGGTCGCAGGTTAGAATCCTGCCTCGGGCATGGATGTGTGTGACGTCCTTAGGTTAGTTAGGTTTAATTAGTTCTAAGTTCTAGGGGACTGATGGCCTCAGAAGTTAAGTCCCAAAGTGCTCAGAGCCATTTGAACCATTTGAACTCTTCATAGTTTTCGTAGCGTTGTACCAACTTTATAATACCCTCGTCATAGACGGTAGCCGTCTGTGCTTTCTGTCAGTTCTCTACACTGATCTACTACTCGTTGTCTGTGCCAGACTGTTGTCTTCATAGACAGTGGTTCATGTATGTAGGGGTGAAAGTCATGGGAACCAATTACGGACTGTATTGTGGGTGATCAAACACGTTCCATCGAAAACGCTACTGCGGCGAAGGCTTCTTTAGGAGTCTGTTTTGACCACTGGAAAATCACTGAGGCAATAGCAGCACGGCTGGTGAATGTGCGGCCACGGAGAGTGTCTTTCATTGTTGGAAAAAGCCAAAAGTCACTAGGAGCCAGGTCAGGTGAGAAGGGAGCATGAGGAATCACTTCAAAGTTGTTACCACGAAGAAACTGTTGCGTAACGTTAGCTCGATGTGCGGGTGCGTTGTCTTGGTGAAACAGCACACGCGCAGCCCTTCCCGGACGTTTTTGTTGCGGTGCAGGAAGGAATTTGTTCTTCAAAACATTTTCGTAGAATGCACCTGTTACCGTAGTGCCCTTTGGAACGCAATGGGTAAGGATTACGCCCTCACTGTCCCAGAACATGGACACCATCATATTTTCAGCACTGGCGGTTACCCGAAATTTTTTTGGTGGTGGTTAATCTGTGTGCTTCCATTGAGCTGACTGACGCTTCGTTTCTGGATTGAAAAATGACATCCAAGTCTCATCCATTGTCACAACCGACGAAAAGAAAGTCCCATTCATGCTGTCATTGCGCGTCAACATTGCTTGGCAACATGCCACACGGGCAGCCATGTGGTCGTCCGTCAGCATTCGTGGCACCCACCTGGATGACACTTTTCGCATTTTCAGGTCGTCATGCAGGATTGTGTGCACAGAACCCACAGAAATGCCAACTCTGGAGGCGATCTGTACAACAGTCATTCAGCAATCCCCCAAAACAATTCTCTCCACTTTCTCGATCATGTCATCAGACCGGCTTGTGCGAGCCCGAGGTTGTTTCGGTTTGTTGTCACACGATGTTCTGCTTCATTAAACTGTTGCACCCACGAAGGCACTTTCGACACATCCATAACTCCATCACCACATGTCTCCTTCAACTGTAGATGTATTTCAGTTGGTTTCACATCACGCAAATTCAGAAAACGCATGATTGCACGCTGTTCAAGTAAGGAAAACGTCGCTATTTTAAGTATTTAAAACAGTTCTCATTCTCGCCGCTGGCGGTAAAATTACATCTGCCATACGGTGCTGCCATCTCTGGGACGTATTGACAATGAACGCGGCCTCATTTTAAAACAATGCGCATGTTTCTATCTCTTTCCAGTCCGGAGAAAAAAAATCGGAGGCCTTAGAACTTGAATGCACCTCGTAAATGGTTCAATCATTAGCCAAGCTCCCAAAAGACAGGATAACGCCTCCTGAATGCGACGTATACGCTGGCCAAAAGAAGTGCTACAGACGAAAACGTCGTCAAGCTAAAGGTGAGATCCCCAAACACAGGGTCCAACTGACCGATGCCCCAGCAGACAAGCCAAAAGAAACCGGACTGAACTCATACAACATCCAGTTAGTACAAAATGCGGTCACCCATCTGGAATCGTCAGTAAGCGGTTCCTGATAATAGACTTGCTTAAGATCAAGCACAGTAAATTAGTTGGCTCCAGAGAACCACGTGAAACAATTGTATCAATCGGGCAACACCACGGATTCAGACCTTTGGTTAAAGCTCCCTTATTCTACCACCGGCTTAAAATCGTTGCCTTGTCACTTGGGCGGCGCATAATGCAACGTTTAGTTCACCTTCTGCCACAATATCCTCATTCTTTTTTTTTTTTTTTTTGGGGGGGGGGGTGAGAAACGATATGGAGTTTGGCGCATATAGGGACATCATCTGACAAAGGGATTTTATACTGCAGTTTATCCATTATGCCTAAACGTTTATTGAGGACATTGGTTCAAAATGGTTCAAATGGCTCTGAGCACTATGGGACTCAACTGCTGAGGTCATTAGTCCCCGAGAACTTAGAACTAGTTAAACCTAACGAACCTAAGGACATCACACACATCCATGCCCGAGGCAGGATTCGAACCTGCGACCGTAGCGGTCTCGCGGTTCCAGACTGCAGCGCCAGAACCGCGCGGCCACTTCGACCGGCGAGGACACTGGGATAGTCTCCCAAGATCTACAGCAGTTGGCGATGCTGACCTTGCTCAAGAATGGTAACTTCGAGTTCAGAATGCCATGAGTTAAGGAGTCCGACCTTGCCCCTGCTACGACAAGAACAAAGGGCTATTGTTTCCAGAAGACGGAACTTAAAGGGAAAAGTCTTACTGACGAAATCAAGCAGCAATCTGGTTTGCTGAATAAACTTACAACCGAGATATAAGTGAACGGACAAATTCTTAACGACAACCAATTTAATTGGACACGAAAAATCACAAATGGGTAATTTCCCCACACCTCACAAATCAGAGGCATCACTTGGCCATTAACTGCCGACGTGTCTGAAGAGTGGAACGCAAAGGGGGACCACGTGTGGTAGCCGCGCAGTCTAGGGCGACATGTCAATGTTCGCGCAACCTCCCCCCCCCCCCCCCCGTCCAACGTTAGAGTCCTCCCTCGGGCATGTGTATGTGTATGTGGTCCTTAGAGTAAGATAGTTTGTGTGTCAGCTTAGGGACCGATGACCTCAGCAATTTGGTCCCATAGGATCTTCCCACAAATTTCCAAATTTTCTGCAAAGTGGGCGTTATAAGTAACCTACCACATTCCAAATACCTGTGGTAATCTAACAAAGAAATTTAAGGGCCTGATTCCAACAGGCCAGAGACCGGTTTCCAGTTTAGTTGAGCACAAAC
Organism: Schistocerca nitens; assembly: GCF_023898315.1. NCBI lineage: Eukaryota > Metazoa > Arthropoda > Insecta > Orthoptera > Acrididae > Schistocerca > Schistocerca nitens. Next base: position 431,169,909 of record NC_064618.1, on the reverse strand, counting down.
ATACGTCAAGGAAAAACCGTTAATGGCGCGGATATACGAGCGCGTCGGCTAGGAGGTTTGCGCCGGCCGGTCTCACTCAGTTCAGAGCATATGGCATCATCCGTTAGGTCTCGAGCCTCGATGGAGTAGACAGTCACGCACCAGATGGTCCCCTTTTCCACATCGGAAACAGAAGATTCAAATAGTATCCGACAGGGTTTGCTGCCTTATACTTGGAATGCGGACTACAGCCCTATTTGCTGGTTGTGCTGCTCGTCTGCTAATCTCAGAGCCCCCAAGGATGACCACAATTAATTCAGAAAACGTAGTGGGCATCTGGGCGAATGCAGTCCGCGACCTATCTTCCGGTCTGATGCCCTTGACAATTTTGATCACGCTGTCATGTTCTCTAACCATCATCTACAAAGCGGCAACTGCCGTTCGCACACGCTCCATGTGTTCGAGCAAATTCTACCCGCTAATAATGATCGCACTTTAATTCAGTACTGACGTGGGGTGATAACTTTAACAGTATCACACGACTTCTTACATCTCCTAAAGTGCGCAATTCCCTAAGTATTTCCGGAACTACACTACTCAGCAAACCTCGGATCAGAGGATATAATAAATTCAATATAATTTTATCCATATTTTGCAGCTTAAAACATGACTGTATTCAAATCATTGGAGGTATTAATTAAACAACGACTACAGTCACAACTTTTTCGTGTTTTATTAACTACACGATGCATTTCGGACCCTGTGGGTCCATCGTCAGGTGTAATTTGTCTTAATGCGTGTTTTACTTCTTCTCCTGAATGAGGTGAAATGCATATTCCTGTCACGAAAAGGTTTAAAGTTAGGTTATGAATTTCGTAAGTCGAACGCGGAAAATATGTGCAAAATGGTGGAAAATGAACAGTGTAAATTTAACGTTTCATCCAAGGAAAGCATTTTAACGTTTTAGTACCGTCAAACAGTCTTTTCTTCGTCGTTTTAGTACATGTCACTTCATTCAAGATGTACATTTGCACACACATATTTATAAACATTTCACAGATGTTTTCGTACGTGGTGCTGTCAAAGATGAATTTATTCGTACTGCTAAAGATATAACTATTAAACAATTGACATATGCAATAAATAACTTTAGAATAGGTGAATAGGTCTTTAAAATTACTGAAATAACTATGGCTTGCGAAATCTGTTTGTTCATTTAACTTAGAGTCTGTTTTTTTTTTTTATTTTGTGGAGGTATACGTCCAATTGTTGTAACAGACTTAGGGTCTTACCATTGGCTTCGTTACGTAGTATTACCAAATTGTTTTCTAGACTGTTCATGACATGTTTCGTTTCCAACATATGTTGTGGAAAGACTGACTTTTCAAAATTCAGGAGCCTGATAGCATTTACATGTTCTTGAAAATGAGTCTTCAAGTTTCTTCCTGTTTTCCCCAGTAAGTATACACTGTTCATTTTCCACTATTTTGCACATAATTTCCGCGTTCGACTTACGAAATTCATAACCTAACATTAAACCTTTTCGTGACAGGAATATGCATTTCACCTCATTCAGTATAAGAAATAAAACATGTATTAAGACAAATTATATCTGACGATGGACCAACAGGGCCGAAATGCATCGTGTAGTTAATAAAACACGAAAAAGTTGTGACTGTAGTCGTTATTTAATTAATACCTCCAATGATTTGAATACAGTCATGTTTTAAGCTGCAAAATATGGATAAAATTATATTGAATTTATTATATCCTTTGATGACCAAACGTCCTGCTTGTTATCAACTCCAGAAAAATACTAATCAAGGATGAGACACTATAAAGATAACGCATTCATTAACAACATATATGGCCGGCCGAAGTGGCCGTGCGGTTAAAGGCGCTGCAGCCTGGAACCGCGAGACCGCTACGGTCGCAGGTTCGAATCCTGCCTCGGGCATGGATGTTTGTGATGTCATTAGGTTAGTTAGGTTTAACTGGTTCTAAGTTCTAGGGGACTAATGACCTCAGCAGTTGAGTCCCATAGTGCTCAGAACCATTTGAACCATTTTTGAACAACATATATGCTGTCATCAATGCCCACTTATGCTGATAACTTCCTGTTGATTCACAAAAGTATATGTAAAATCAACAATAAAGAGTAGCCTTGAATATGGAAAATAGTGAGAGAGTGACTCAGCTTCTCTCATTATTATTGAATGAAGACATTGTCCATGTTTAGGTGGTTTTATGTGTGTAGATCTAGGTAATATAAATTTGCAGTAATCGGAGTCCTATGGATATCATTTCAGTAATTAGTTAACCCTTATGTCACTTGAACAGATTAACCAAGGCTATCAGCCATACTTACATGTGAGGGAGTTACTCCTGATAACATTTCCTTGGTGCAAATCATCTTTTACCTCAGATAGCTTCCAACAAAGCTAAAGGCCATAGGATACCTTCCTATATTTCTGAAATAATTACTGATGCTCAGGCATCCGGCGACTCTTGTATTAAACCATTAGTAAATTCAATAGCAACAGCTTACAATTCATTTAGCTCCTCACACAGACTGGTATATAAGTGACTAGGGGTCCGGTAAAGCTTTATTTCCGTGTTAGAGTTAGTTTCACTCTCTATCCATGATCATATTAATTAAGACACAAGCCGGTCGAGGTGGCCGTGTGGTTCTAGACGCTGCAGTCCCGAAGCGCGGGACTGCTACGGTCGCAGGTTCGAATCCTGCCTCCGGCATGGATGTGTGTGATGTCCTTAGGTTAGTTAGGTTTAAGTAGTTCTAAGTTCTAGGGTACTGATGACCTACGATGTTACGTCCCATAGTGCCCAGAGCCATTTGAACCATTTGAACCAAATAAGACACAGCATGTACAGCATTACGTGAACTGTTTCCTTACAATCGATGTTCAAAATACTATCTGGGTTATGGTTGGTTAGAATGTACACTGTTTGTTGCTACAACTGAACGAACGTAATGTTGTCACTCACTTAGCTAACTGTTCAGTGTTCAGTATGGACTTGGTTTCCAGTGCACTGTAGTAGAAGTGTACTCGAATACAGAGTTGACTGATGCCCATTTGCTTTGTGGATTAGTAGATGCTAATGGCTGTGGCTCTCAACGTTTGTATCGGGAGAAACGCCCATAACACGACGGAAAACGATTGAAGCAATTAACCGTCATCTTAGGGGCAATGGACGTTTAAGCCTACTACTCACGGCTGAGGGAGGCCTAGAAGCACGAGGATAAAAAAAAATGGTTCAAATGGCTCTGAGCACTATGGGACTTAACATCTATGGTCATCAGTCCCCTAGAACTTAGAACCACTTAAACCTAACTAACCTAATGACAGCACACAACACCCAGTCATCACGAGGCAGAGAAAATCCCTGACCACGCCGGGAATCGAACCCGGGAACCCGGGCGCGGGAAGCGAGAACGCTACCACACGACCACGAGCTGCGGACGCACGAGGATACCTCGGCTTCATAAAGTCCAAGACAAACCTACTGCCAGCGAGAGACAATTAGCTGAAACAAGTAATGTTGGCCACACAAGTGTCTGGAGAATGCTACACGAGAACCTGCTGTAACCATAGCATCTATGGCGTGTGTAGGTGCCATCAGCAGCAGATTTTCAGCGTGGGTGTACTTCTGCGAATGATCCATTCAACAATGTGTCAATCCTCAATTTAATGGAAATGTGTTGTCACACAAGAGCCTTCATTTCAAAGTAGATGATTCATGTTTGTTCCAGATTCTTTAGTTCGCTAACGTATAGTTTTGTGACTATCGGACTCGACTTGCTGATTGTCACGAACGGCAGTGGAGAAGATTGAGCTAGTTGCTGCATAGACCAGCCTTGTCTCCTATGAATGAGATACCTTGTTGACTCGGTAGATTACTGTTTCGGACATGGATTTACATACACAGTTTATAAGAAAAAACACTGTGGAAAGTCCCGCGACAAAAATAAACTTTGAGTGGAAACCTGTGTCAGAAATCGTCATCCACTGAGTCAACACAGCACTGCTTTCATAGGAGACAAGGCCCGTCTTTGCAGCAGCTGAATCCTTCACTCCACTGCTGATTGTGGCAATCAGTCGCAGTCAGTGGACAACAAACGATATTGTGAGACTCTCAGCATATGGTCCATCAGCGTAAAATGTCAAATCTGCTGCAGAAGGCATGGCCTAGCGGTAGGTGCCGGCGACCATGTCTTCGACGCTCTGCAGCGTCTTTGGATGACATTTCCGGACACAGTTTCCTATCCTCACTTTGTTCCTCAAGATAGCAGTTACAACCCGTGGAAGTTTTGTCGCTGTAGTTTTGAAACACCCTGTACGTATATAAAGGATTAACCACAACCTCGCTGACAAAATTTCGGAGGTTTCTCAAGGATGTTTCGTGAGTATTTTTGTATAAAGACACATGGTCTCTATTGGCTCGAAACAGAATAATGTAATGTTTCGCTGGCCACTATTTTTCGCCGCAAAATAACAAAGCAGCCTCACTTGTCGCAGGAAGTAATGGCAGCAGGTGTGTGTGGAGAGGCACTAATACCGTCTATCCATTTCCTTAAGGTGAGCTGAGTTGGAGGCTGGCATCACTATAGCGATTATTTTATTTTATTCTTTTATTTACACGTCAAGTTCGGTAGGACCAAACTCAGGAGCAAATCTTCAAGGTCATGGAACGTGTCAGTACATGAAATTACACCATAAAAGCAATAACAGGTAAAAATAAAATGTTTATGAACCTGAAAAATGTCAAGCCATAAGTTTAAGTAAATACAATCAACATTACAACAACAATGAGCTTAATTTTTCAAGGAACTCCTCGACAGAATAGAAAGAGTGCCCCATGAGGAAACTCTTCAGTTTCGATTTGAAAGCGCGTGGATTACTGCTGAGATTTTTGTATTCTCGTGGTAGCTTACTGAAAATGGACGCAGCAGTATTCCGCACACCTTTCTGCACAAGATTTAGGGCAGTCAGATCCAAATGCAGGTTTGATATCTGCCGAGTATTAACTGAATGAAAGCTGCTTATTCTTGTGAATAAGCTAATATTGTTGACAAGAAATGACACTAATGAATATACATATTGAGAGGCCAATGTCAACATACCCACACTCGTGAACAGGGGTCGGCAAGATGTTCGTGAACTTACACCACTGATTGCCCGAACCGCCCGTTTCTGAGCCAAAAATATCCTTTTATAATCGGAAGAGTTACCCCAAAATATAATACCATTCGGCATAAGCGAATGAAAATAAGCAAAATGGACTAACTTTCGTGTCGAACGATCATTCACTTCAGATACCGTTCGAATAGTAAAAATGGCAACATTAAGTCTTTGAACAAGGTCCTGAAAGTGGGATTTCCACGATTGTTTACTATCTATCTGAACAGCAAGAAATTTGAACTGTTCAGTTTCTCTAATCATATGCCCATTCTGTGAAATTAAAATGATAGGTTTTGTTGAATTAAGAGTTAGAAAGTGTAAAAACTGAGTCTTACTGTAATTTAGCGTTAGTTTATTTTCTACAAGGCATGAACCTGTGTCATGAACTGTACTATTTGAAACAGAGCCAATGCTGCACACAAAATCCTTTACTACCAAGCTAGTGCCATAGGCAAACATAAATATTTTAGAATTACCCATAATACTAGAGGTAGAGGTCATATCATTTATATAAATAAGGAACTGGATTGGCCCCAACACTGGTCCCTGGGGCACCCCCCATTTTACCATACCCCACTCAGACTCTACATCACAGCCATTCTCAACACTGTGAATAATGACTTGTTGTTAAAGTAAGAGGTGAACCAGTTGTGAGCTACTTCCCGTATTCCATAATGGTCCAACTTCTGGAGCAATATTTTGTGATCAACACAATTAAACGCCTTAGTTAAATCAAAAATTATGACTAGCGTTCGAAACCTTTTTTTTAACCCATACAGTACCTCCCACAGAAAAGAGAATACATCATTTTCCATTGATAAATGCAGTAGAAATGTAAGAAGAATGCAGGACTCATAGTTATGTGCTTGTTTTGGTATATACTATTAACAGCACCCTCCAGGGCAGATGTTGTTAATGGTGTGTGGAGTAATTCACCATCAGCAGACTGCGCCGTGGCCGAGTGTCTGGAGGAGCTCTCCACTGTTGTGTAATCAACATAGCAGTAAAATGTTTGCTTCATAATGATATTTCTATGAGTTAGCAGTGGTCATCATCCTGACAATAACCCATTGCCTCAATTCGACCCTGCTACAGTAGAGATCACCCACTCTGGACCTCTATAGTAATTATGATTTCTTCAGTTCGTTACCCCATTAACGTCTTTTGAGGGGTAATACCTTCACAACTGCACAAAAGTCTGTAATACAACAACAGTCAAGCAATAACCGTCTATGTGATGGGAGTAGTATACTGGGGTTGCTGCCAGTGGAAGAATATATTAACCTAGCGCCGTTGTTCTATTCTTCACTCTTCCATGGCATTTAGTGAACCTACACATGAGATTCATTTCGGGAAGTAAAAATTGAAAACGAAAATGTAAACATTAGTTCTAATGGTTTAAAAGAAAACTGGGGCCTTGTAAACGAGAAATAAGTCCAGCCCCCACTTTTAAAACTTTCAGCAGTAAACATATTGGTACTGCTGTGGGCCACTGTTATCTAACGGCTAAGTCAGTCAAAACAAAAAACGAGGCCTAATTGAGCAGTCCTGCATGCAAATCTTGAGGTCGACGAGGAAAATGGCTTTTACCATTGTCAACAATAACTACCACGAGACAATGGAACAAGTGTTTCTGAAAAACACACACAGTGCATATAATCGACTTTTGCATTTTATACAGATATTTACAGTGCAATACAGATACAAAGATTAATGAAATCAAGAAGTTACACGATGTGCTGTTACAAAGGGAACATGAGTCCCTTATACCGAACTACTTACAAAATATCCTCCAACATCGCCCGAAGTTTTGCAGCCGGTATATATAAGTAAGAGTATGTGTGTGTGTGTGTGTGTGTGTGTGTGTGTGTGTGTGTGTGTGTGTGTGTGTGTGTCTGTGTTTGATGATCATGATAATGATGACAAAATTTTAAATTCACATTGAGATGACTACAGTTATGTTTAACTGCTTAAACTCAGTGGCAGATAGTATGACAGAATCCAGTAACTTGAGATTAGTTTAGTCCTAGCATCGTGGATAATTATTATACGATTGAACATATGTATGAGCCCTTAGCCTAAACCTCAGAATGTTCATGACACTTCGTATAAAGTTTTTTTTCTGTACATTTTGCTCATTATCTGTCTGTTGATGTGTGTGTTTAAAGTTAATTGACTGAATAACATTAGCGCCAGAAGACTTCTCGAAAGTTTTTAAATTTAATTTAAATAGCGTGAAAATTGTACCAGGATCATTCAATAAGTAATGCAACAGTATTCTTCCTGAAAGCAGTTTGTTTGTATTCAGTATTACAATACACAACATTATTCCCCGCTCATCTGGCTATAAAACCTTGTTTTTCAATATAATCTTCGTTCAATGCCACGGTCTTAAATTTCACTGGGATCGCCTATACGACTTCACTGTACCAGTCTACTGGTCGACGTCGGGACCAGCACACTGCTACATCAGTAATCTCCCACCATGTATGTATGGCTTCCTTGGAGTGTATCCTTTGTTGCTTGCCACAGGTAGCCGTCCGAAGGAGAGAGATCCGAACTGTAGGGTGCATGAGGAAAATCTGTCCAATGAAGTTTTGTGAGCCCCTCTCGGGTGCTTGGACTTCTGTGGAGCCTAGTGTGGCCATGGAGAAGGAGAAGTTCATTTTGAATTTTTGTGGCGCCGAACACGCCAAATTGTTCCAACATGCAGGAGTCACAGCTGTGTGTGGGCGGCTGGAACGCGGAAGATTGGACAGATGCGTGCCACCTTGTTGCCATGATGAGAAATGCCTCGCTCAATAACCCACGGTGCTTCTTTTCACTGTCAGGTCTCAGCAGACATTCTTCAAGAACCTATTAATATTTGCTATGTACTAGATTTCCGCTACCTCCCTTACAGATGCAGTTTTGAAGGTTACGTAAGCAGTTAGCGTCTATCCGAAATTCGTTAAACCCTAGTGGCTGAAGCGAGAAAATCCCATGATGTTCCACAACAAATGTGGACTAAAATTGGTCGGGAAAAAAATGTGTTGCATTAATTAGTGAACCTCCGTCGTATATATTTCGATCTTCGTACAAAATTCAGTTCCATATAATAGCTATTTATTTTATAATTCTCCTACCAACAGTTTTAACATCATTTTCAAAAGGAAGTCCTGTATCTGTATGTTACTGAAATGACACATGATTTTCCTACATAATGCAGGTGACTAACAGCCATTTTGATTTACATACGGTAGGTGACTATCGACCACTTTAATTTATTGTGGAACATCTTGGCCCACAGTTGAATTGTGCCGTAATGGCTAACGCTCTCGTGTTGTTTAACTATGATATACATTGTTTGTAGTAACAGCAGGAAATATATTTTTATTTTACACTGCGTACGCTTCAACTCAAGATTCGTCTATGGTTCAGAACACTGCCTGTTAGCTTCCAAATTTACTCTCGTAACTGTCAGTCCTTTTATATTTTGTAAATTACTGAAAATTTATACAGAAAAGTAACTGAAATATTTTTGACCAAAGTAAACTTTAATGGACAGTAGAAAAAGCTTGTCTTTTAGCTTAAAGATGTTGGTTGATAGCATGTGGATTACAAATACGCCGAGAAGAGAACATACGATATACAAAGTTACGTTTCATTCCCCCATTTAAAGATATGCTCGTAAAATCCTGGCCATATCATTCGAAAGTGAAACATTTCTAAAATTAAAACTTTATATCAAGGCAGTGAGTTTCCTGTGAATGTTATTCTCTATGAGATTAGTAAATGAATGGAGAAAATGTTAATTAGCTTTTGTAAGGTACCTCTACATGTAATAGCTATCAGATAATAGGTACAAATTCATATGTGAATTTCATACCTTTATAACGTGTGACCGATCATAACGAGGCTTCATCTTCGTCATAATATTCATATCACATGATTACCCCTAATACTGTATTGTATCTAATTTTTGGACATTGGTGACTTGTGAAAATTCCAGCTATTTAGAGACTAATTCATTCACATGAAAAATTTTGGGCAGAAATTAATAAAACGGATAGGTGACTGCCTCAAGCAGTGGCAAAAATTTGTGAAATATGGGAGACAGATACGAAGTAATGGACACTGCAGTGGCTGTTTAGTTCACTAGCCGGGACGTAACACGTGATAGGCGGCAGTCCAAATAGTAAAGTGAAGGGAAGAGTAAAAAACACGGTGTAATATTCAAATAAAACGATACTATTTTGATGGTTGATGGCAGACTAATATTTTACTCGCGGACCGAACACTGCCCAGTAAAGTAGTTTAGTAATAACAGCCATAATTGTAAAATATTTAATTAGTACCTACGACAGTCCTTGGTACTGCAAACTTTTTTCAAAAAAGATGCTTATTCATGGAAACATTTATTTTATTAGCTTGTTCCGCGCAGTATACGAAGAGGAGGAGTCATAGGAAACAATCCAGTCGTCAAGACAGATGGAGAGTGAAAAGTGGATAAATCTGGATAAGAAACGACCCCGCTTCAGCTCGTTCACCGTTGCTCACCAAAATATGCTTCTTTTCGTTCGTCCAAACAGCTACCGAAGGCGGTTGCAGCACATTTAATTAGAATGCGCGACAGCAGTTAAAATAATCGTCAATAAACGTTTTACCTAATGATAGCTGTTCTCAATATGAATCTGTTTACTATTTGTTGCTTTGTAGTCGACTTATCCTTAATCAGATTTTCGTGAGTCGTGTAATACAAATCGTGTTTGCGAAGTTAGTATTTTTTCATTGTTCCGCAATTAGCATGAGAACGCTGTGAGGTGAAGTGGCCATTCGGATGCAGTTTAATAACTTTCCTTTTATTGTTAAAAAATGTTCAAATGTGTGTTAAGTCTTATGGAACTTAACTGCTAAGGTCATCAGTCCCTAAGCTTACACACTACTTAACCTAAATTATCCTAAGGACAAACACACACACCCATGCCCAAGGGAGGACTCGAACCTCCGCCGGGACCAGCCGCACAGTCCATGACTGCAGCGCCCAGACCGCTCGGCTAATCCCGCGCGGCTTTCCTTTTATTATTTCCAAAAACATCTCAGGCGTTTCGACATTCCATCATATTCAAAGACAGTGTTATGCCAGTCATATAAAATCGTTCATTAGATACATTGTATCACGTCGATATTCTAAATCACGATCCAAATGCAAATTGAAATTGACGGAGTGTCGAAAAGCGTTAGGCGTTTTTTGAGATAATAATTGTGTGGACAAGACGTAAGAACAGTTATTAAAGTGTATTTTCATTGTTAATTCATTCTGAAGTTACATAATACATTGCTGAAAACAGTTTTGTATATAACGGAAACCTGTATCTCAGTACTCTCTTGACCAAAGCAAGTTGCTGTACATAACAGCTTTTACAAGATAGGTAAAAATTAAAAATCCTTTTTCATAGCTGTTCATTGGAAGACACTGCGTCTGTAATTGTGAGTAGCCGCGCGGGATTAGCCGAGCGGCCTGGGCGCTGCAGTCATGGACTGTGCGGCTGATCCCGGCGGAGGTTCGAGTCCTCCCTCGGGCATGGGTGTGTGTGTTTATCCTTAGGATAATTTAGGTTAAGTAGTGTGTAAGCTTAGGGACTGATGACCTTATCAGTTAAGTCCCATAAGATAAAAAAAAAAAAAATTGAGAGTACGGCAATGTGCAGAGGCGTGTTAGAATGGGCTTCAACGGGGATTTGCCTCAGGAAAATATTATTATTTATTTACTTTTCATGATATTCAAAAGTTCATGCATCATGAGAGATGGCAATTTTGTTTCCAATTTTTGCCATTAGGAGCGTATTAGGATGCCTGGATACATCAGTGATATGTTTCTCTTTGACTATCAGATATTGTATGACTAAACAAGAGAGAGTCGACTGCAGAGAGAGTGTGTGTTAAGTCGTCGGTGAGTGAAGATCTTTGATGGAGGACGCACTGGACTGACCTTGAATTTTATTTGAGATGCCCGTGGTATGGCTTAGGATCGAGAATGATTTTGAGATGATTTTATAGCGAGCCGACACATTTCGAAAACGGTAACATGAATATTGTTCTTAATAGCTGCAAGCGCTAACCATGAAATATAGTAGTGTAATGATTACATTTTGTTAAACGATATCTACGTTATGATATCAAGAGTAGATTATCGATAATGTGTTCAAAATCTTAATTACTGTTCAGCACCTTCCAGTTTTAGTTAAATCTACACTCCTGGAAATTGAAATAAGAACACCGTGAATTCATTGTCCCAGGAAGGGGAAACTTTATTGACACATTCCTGGGGTCAGATACATCACATGATCACACTGACAGAACCACAGGCACATAGACACAGGCAACAGAGCATGCACAATGTCGGCACTAGTACAGTGTATATCCACCTTTCGCAGCAATGCAGGCTGCTATTCTCCCAGAGATTCTCGTAGAGATGCTGGATGTAGTCCTGTGGAACGGCTTGCCATGCCATTTCCACCTGGCGCTTCAGTTGGACCAGCGTTCGTGCTGGACGTGCAGACCGCGTGAGACGACGCTTCATCCAGTCCCAAACATGCTCAATGGGGGACAGATCCGGAGATCTTACTGGCCAGGGTAGTTGACTTACACCTTCTAGAGCACGTTGGGTGGCACGGGATACATGCGGACGTGCATTGTCCTGTTGGAACAGCAAGTTCCCTTGCCGGTCTAGGAATGGTAGAACGATGGGTTCGATGACGGTTTGGATGTACCGTGCACTATTCAGTGTCCCCTCGACGATCACCAGTGGTGTACGGCCAGTGTAAGAGATCGCTCCCCACACCATGATGCCGGGTGTTGGCCCTGTGTGCCCCGGTCGTATGCAGTCCTGATTGTGGCGCTCACCGGCACGGCGCCAAACACGCATACGACCATCATTGGCACCAAGGCAGAAGCGACTCTCATCGCTGAAGACGACACGTCTCCATTCGTCCCTCCATTCACGCCTGTCGCGAGACCACTGGAGGCGGGCTGCACGATGTTGGGGCGTGAGCGGAAGACGGCCTAACGGTGTGCGGGACCGTAGCCCAGCTTCATGGAGACGGTTGCGAATGGTCCTCGCCGATACCCCAGGAGCAACAGTGTCCCTAATTTGCTGGGAAGTGGCGGTGCGGTCCCCTACGGCACTGCGTAGGATCCTACGGTCTTGGCGTGCATCGGTGCGTCGCTGCGGTCCGGTCCCAGGTCGACGGGCACGTGCACCTTCCGCCGACCACTGGCGACAACATCGATGTACTGTGGAGACCTCACGCCCCACGTGTTGAGCAATTCGGCGGTACGTCCACCCGCTCTCCCGCATGCCCACTATACGCCCTCGCTCAAAGTCCGTCAACTGCACATACGGTTCACGTCCACGCTGTCGCGGCATGCTACCAGTGTTAAAGACTGCGATGGAGCTCCGTATGCCACGGCAAACTGGCTGACACTGACGGCGGCGGTGCACAAATGCTGCGCAGCTAGCGCCATTCGACGGCCAACACCGCGGTTCCTGGTGTGTCCGCTGTGCCGTGCGTGTGATCATTGCTTGTACAGCCCTCTCGCAGTGTCCGGAGCAAGTATGGTGGGTCTGACACACCGGTGTCAATGTGTTCTTTTTTCCATTTCCAGGAGTGTATTTTGTAGGAAAAGTAAAGAGCAAATTTGTAACTTAAATACTATGTATCTGTAACTGTTTTCGTTGTGTATGACAATCCAGAGGATGATAATAATTTGAAGTCAGTACGAGTCACTTCTGTGTTATTAAAAGGATATTAACGTAATGTCAATTCCACCTTTTTCATTTACTTGCAAAATTTTTTCTATATTTTATCCTCACACACTGCAAATCATAATATTACTACACTATCGCGCCTTGCATCACTGCGTGGACAGTGAGCTGCATTTTTAGCAAAGATGAAAGAATTATAATTTCCAAAGCACCCTAAAGTAAATGATAAGGCAGTTAGCCGTACAATGATTTATTTCAGGATCGTGCAGTACTGCGCTTCGTATTCTTACAACTGAACAAGGCAGAGCAGACCTGACTTATCGGTTGCAGGAAAGAAACATTGTAGGACATAAACGAACTTTCTGAGATGTAATTAGCAGCTGTATTTGTGTAAAACATTCACATAATTCAATAAGAGCATTTTCTAACGTGGCACAATTTCTTTACCAGACATTTACTCATTGCGTTGTGATTGTTTAACGAGGAAGCCATTCTGTGTACTTTTGATTGCTATTCTTTATAATAAATTCCATTTACAGATAGATTCAGTTTAGTGTCATTGGCCCCAGAGACGTTGAAAGTAATTTACATACTAAATGTTCGTGTTCGAAAGTAGAGTGGTAAATGCTATTCTTCATAACAGAAGACTGACGGCACTAAAATCCAAAATCAAAGTCTTATAGTTTGCGATTACAAGCTTTTAGATAACAAGTTTAATCTGAACCTAAACGTTAACTTGTGACAAGAATAAAGAAAAATTATATCTTTAATAAACCAACTGTGGAAAAAAAGTTCAATAATGCAATTACCACTGAAACTAGAACGCGTAACATCAACCGTGACTAAAACCAACATCTCTCAGATATATTCCAGAAGGACTGAACTGAAAGCTGTTGGTAAAAGCAAATGATAATCAAGAAGAGAATATTATCAGCACATATTGAAATCAAAAACATAAAATTAGTTTACACACTGTAAACAGTCAAAAGGAAGTAACAAATGGCACAAACTCACTGAACCACAGATAGAGTTATAGGATATGGTAAAATAAACAAGGTAGATATACAATAGCACATAACAATCGCTATGATTTTGAAATAACAGATGGTTAAAATGGCTGCTACAATCAATAACATAGAACGCTATGAAACTTATGCAAATGTTTGTGGTTACGCGACGAGCCGATGGAAGTGATCTCAACAATTAAGTACCTTCCGAAAAGGATTTAAAGCGGAAAAATCATTGCATTTAGTCGCCGGGGAGGCATATATAAGACTAAAAAGGTTATCAGAATGATTCTGTAGGAAGTGCAATTCATCCATGAAGAAGGTTTGAACTGTTGTTTGGCATTGTTTGTCGGTATGATACCTTCACAAAGTTAGAGTAACCGAATATACAGCAAAAATTCGAAAAAAAAAGGTTGAGTGATTCTCATCGATATGTTAAGCTACTTTGTTGGGATCACTGAAATTCTCTAAAGCTCCTTTGTGAGGTGTACTTTTAGGACATGTGTAATGTGAACACTGGCTCTTAAAATTTCGATGGCGTTCTACGGAAAGGCAAGAAATAATGCCCTTTCACTTATATCTCTCGAAGAACATGCAAAAAATTGAAGGAATTAAAGTCTTGCAAAGAAGTATACATTGCATGACACCATCAGTACTTGGAAATGGGAAGGTAGCATAATTAAGTTGACTCGCTATGTCAGGTTACGATACGAATTAATGGCTCAAAATGGCTCTGAGCTCTATGAGACTTAACATCTGAGGTCATCAGTCCCCTAGAACTTAGAACTACTTAAAGCTAACTAACCTGAGGACATTACACACATCCATGCCCGAGGGAGGATTCGAACCTGCGACCGTAGCGGTCGCGCGGTTCCAGACTGAAGCGCCTAGAAGCACTCGTCCATACCGACCGGCTACGAATTAATGTCTTGCCGTATTATTGCAGAGAAAATGGCATAATGTGTTGTACCACCTTTACTGCGTGAGCCCGATAGGCTGTTAACGGGCAGAATACATAATCAAATTCGCGCTGTACTGGCTCATATTCCCCGTGTGTCGAAGTAAAGCTGTCCTGAACCGAAGGCTTCAGTGCTTTACTAGGAACGATGCTACTGCAAGTAACTCTTAATGCCGGCCGAAGTGGCCGTGCGGTTAAAGGCGCTGCAGTCTGGAACCGCAAGACCGCTACGGTCGCAGGTTCGAATCCTGCCTCGGGCATGGATGTTTGTGACTTAGGTTAGTTAGGTTTAACTAGTTCTAAGTTCTAGGGGACTAATAACCTCAGCAATTGAGTCCCATAGTGCTCAGAGCCATTAACTCTTAATCTTACTTATCTGTTACAACGTTCAACGTGGACTATAAATAACCGTGCAACACATTATTAAATAATTCTCATAAGAGGAAGAACCTATGAATGTCATTAGAAGATTGTGCCCCATCAGAGATTGTAATGTCGTTGCTTGGGGGTTTGAATTGTTTGGTACTTACCCAGTTAGCCAACAAGACATACATTTTCGCATCCACCTAAACGTTGACTTGTGACAACAATAAATAAATATTGTATCTCTGATACGCCCACTGTGGAAAAAAGTTCAATAATGCAATTACCACTGAAACTAGAACGCGTAACATCAACCGTGATTAAAACCAACATCTCTCAGATATATTCTAGAAGGACTGAACTGAAAACTGTTGGTAAAAGCAAATGATAATCAAGAAGAGAATATTATCTGCACATATTGAAACCAAAAACATATAATTAGTTTACTTACTGTAAACAGTCAAAAGGACAATAACAAATGGCACAAACTCACTGAACCACAGATAGAGTTATAGAATATGGTAAAATAAACAAGGTAGATATACAAGAGCACATAATAATCAGTATGACTTTGAAATAGCAGATGGTTAAAATGGCTGCTTCAATCAATAACATAGAAACAAGAAACTCACAGCTAAAACCCAAAAACTAAAAAAAATCGTACCCAATGATATTCGGTTCAGACCAGTACACTGCCTGAGAAGAAAAGCGAAGCATCCAGAACATGATCGGATGTCAGTGTAATTTCATACACCGACACACGATTTCGGCGGGTATGTAACTGACTAAGAGATGTAATCATTTGGGGGAGGGGTGGAGGGAATGGCCACCAGAGTGAACTAGTGCTGTTCGTATTAGTATTGTTGTCAGCCCTGGTAGGATATATAAGGGACATGAACAGCTTCGGATGTAGAGTGATCACTGTGAGATCCAGTGTGTTGGTGTGAGATAATGTTATCAGCACCCGACAGAGTCAAAAAGGGGTGTCCTTGTGGGTATTCACCTGTCCACCTTGTCGAGTCGTTGAGTCTCCAAATTTTAGGAGCATTCAAACGTCACAGTAGCCCGAAGTGGTACTACAAGGGAACGTGAGGCAGGTGTGTCGTCAGAGACCCAGTCGACAACGTATCGCCACGACAAGGCAAGATCGTGATATGGTACACGTCTGCATCTACATCAGGGCCGGCCAGAAATTCTGCACGCGTGCGGTGCTCCTGCACATGTGCAACTTCCGGGTCACAGTGTGCACGCCGCTGCCGTCAGCGTTCACGTAGTGCATGTTTCTACGCACAGATGTCGCTTTATCCACTTGCTGGGATACTCTGTACCGGCGAATTCTAGTGCTCTTTCCACAGCTTGCAAGCCAACCATGGGAAGGAATTTCGCGTATTAAACATTACTGTCACAGTCTGCTCATTGAGACGTCTACTTTTATGTTAACAGTTTAACCCAGTAAGACAAGCAGTACAGTTAACAACCGTGGGTTTTTATTAAGGCAGCTTGACTGACGGCACGTAAATACGTGTAATGTTTTTGATCTAGTATGTAAGAAAGAGCATTTAGCGACTTCCAACGAACCTTATTCATGATTTCAAATTAATTCACACACATAATTTGTGTCTTACTGATCTCTGAAGAGAATGACAACCGCAGACCTCTCGATGATCACCTGTTATTTCCATACCATTATTGCTACATCTTTCATCAGTTCCGTCTGAAATCTGCATAATAACCGACAATTAGATGAATGTTATGTTTTATCGACTTCAGCTGATCGTAGCCCTTCACACATTAATAAAAACCTCTAAATGTAAGTATACATTGGAACAATCGGTTTAATGACCAATTTTCCTGATAATAACGTAACATGGAGCAGAATGAGGCAATAATGCACAATTAGTAAACAATAATTTGCAATTACTAAATGAATAAATCCGAACACGTTTACACTGGTCAAGAGAAATGATATAGTTAAAATCGTGCGCAAAAGCACGGCTCATAGACAAACGCAAGAAGTTGCGAAAATTTTCATTACTTATGCTTGATCGAAACCTTGAGTTATTTATTTCCATCACCGAGAAAAATCTTTCACAAACAATCTCTTGGTTGTACCACATAAACAGGGAAGTGGAGCCGCCGCCGTTCATTTAGGACACATGTCTAATTACAGATGTCGCTGTCGCTCCCTGTCGCACACGTGCGCACATGTGCAGCACTTCCGCACGTCTGCACACTGTGCAGCGTTTGGCCGGCCCTGATCTACATCAGACTCCGCAAGTCGCCTAATGATGTGTGGAAGAAGGTACTTCTTACGACTAATTGAGCCCTTTAACCCTGTTCCACTAGCGAATAGGGGGTGGGAAGAAAGATTGCCGGTAAGCCTCTGTATTGGCACCAATTTCTCGAATTTTCTCCTCGTGGTCATTACGTGAGACGCAGCTGGGGGAAATTAATATGTTTCTGACTCTTCTCGGAAATTGCTCTCCCGAAATTTCAATAGTAAATCTCTCAGTGATGCACAACGCCTCTTCCATCGTGGATGAGTTACACTTCCTTAAGTATCTTCCTATGAATCTGAGTCTGGCATGTGTTTTCCCAATATTTTTTTATGTGGCCATTCCACTTAAGGTCTCTCCGGATAGTTAATCCTACATATTTTACTGTAGATACGGTTTCCAGTGGCTTGTATCAATAGCGTAGCTGTACAATAGTGGATTTCTGTTCCTATGTATACGCAATATCTTACATTTATTTACGTTCAGGGTCAGCTACCAGAACTTGTACCATTCATCAGTTCTCTGGAGGTCATTCAGCTGATGTTGCAAACAGCCTTAAAGAGCACCCGACGTTTTCTGCTAGATCATTTATATACATTGTAAACAGTAACGGTCCTATGGCACTTCTTTGAGATACTCCGGAAGGTACCTTTACATCTGTCTATTTTATTCCGTTAAGAGCAACATGTTTAATAGTGTCTGCAAGAAAGTCTTGAATCCAGTCGCAAATCTGTTCCGATACTTGATGAGCTAGTGATGTTTTAACTAAAGTGCAGTGCGGGACGGTTTAGATGCCTTCCTGAAGTCAGTGAACACGCCATTGGCCTGACGGCGTTGGCAACAGCGCTGTAGATCTCATGGAGAAGCCGAGCTAGCTTTCACAGGATCTCAATTTGCGTAATCCAAGTTCATATCTATAGAGGAGATTTTCGTTCTCCAAAAAACGTCATAAATACTTCAGCGTAAAACAGTCTCCATTGTTCTGCAACAAACTGACGTCAACGATATAGGTCTATAATTGGGTACATCTGTCCTACGGCCCTTCCCAAAAGCTGGATTGACCTACGCTTTCTTCCAGTCGTTAGGTACACTTCATTGAAGAGGAGCAGGTTCTTTCCCATAATCCTTGTACAATGTGCACCAAGTACATCGTTATCCCTTCTTATGGGCGCCCGCTATTCGAGACCGAATAATGGATTTCATACATTAATAAGTACTATTCTTAGCCTTGGTCGCAGACTGGAAGCAGTCGGACTGGGGAATCACCGTCCAATGCTTAGGACCGCCATTAACACTATAACACAAACGACTAAGTCTTGGATGGTTCCGTGAGGGGAAGCATGGACTCTTTATGAATGGCGTCGCATTGTGTTCATTAATGGATCCCAGTTCAGTACTACCTGGGATGACCGTCGTCGGCGACCATGGCGGCGATTTGAGACGGGGCCTCCGTCTTCCATTGTTTTGAGGGACATAGCCCTAGTACTCTTGGCATCATTGTGTGGGACGCCGTTCGGTATAACTTTAGGTCATGGATGACAATGAGTGAGTG
This sequence comes from Schistocerca nitens, assembly GCF_023898315.1. Taxonomy (NCBI): domain Eukaryota; kingdom Metazoa; phylum Arthropoda; class Insecta; order Orthoptera; family Acrididae; genus Schistocerca; species Schistocerca nitens. The sequence continues at coordinate 431,150,826 of NC_064618.1, read as the reverse complement.
AAATATGACGACAAATATGTTATCTCTCCTGCGACAGTATTGTGATGCAGTTATTGGGGAGGATAGTGTTGAATAACGTGAAGTAGTAGAAATGAGAACAGCGAGAAGACATGTGGGTTGCTGGTTACGAAGTACATGAAGTTAAGGAATTCTACTACCTAGGCATTAACCATGAACCATGGACCTTGCCGTCGGTGGGGAGGCTTGCGTGCCTCAGAAATACTGTAACAACTAAAACGGCTTCTGACATCAAATGTAACAATTGTGTTACTAAATGTGGCACTTCTGTCACTAAATGTAACTGGGTTTTCTCTTTTGATGCAAGTCAATTGTCAGGATGAGCATTCTAAAGCATTCTGTCAGGGTGAAAATATTAAATAATTTAACTTTTCTCTCTTAACAACATGTGGGCAGGGTGGGTTCTTCCTTGGCTCGGGTATGAGGTCGAATGAAACATCATTTTTACATAATATAACTTTTATTGAAGATTTGTACAACTGTATCTTACGGGATGTTCTGGTTCGGAGAGCGGCAGCTGTGTCGTTTGTGAAGTCTTCTGCTGCGGCAGCGGCGGCGGCGGCGGCGGCGGCGGCGTCTGTTTACGCGTAGCGGTGTGTATCTCGTGTCGCCGTCTCGCCCAGCTGACTGGAGACGCGCAGCGCGAGGTGGCCCGTTTAATTATTGCGAGCGAAATCGTGCATCGGATGATACCTTGGGTGTCGCGTCCCAGGTTTCTCTTCTCTAAGCGGCCGCGTGTGTTCTGCGTCGGCCAGCGGAGCGGCACGGCGGGGGAAGGCCAGTGTGGCGGACTCGAACCACAGACTCCCGCTTGCCAGTCTTCGGCTGTCAGGTCTTCATCCCAGCTCACAGGTGACTACTGATGTGAGGCCGTCTCCTTCCCGTCCTCACGAGTCACCCGGGTATGTTAAAACCAGACTTCAAATACCTTTTAACTTCTGTCTTCTGGCGCCGCGGCTGCTGCTTGCTATTCCATTACAGCAGCGGACTTGGTTCGTCTGTGCATGATGCAGACTCTTCTTGCATGACGGTCTTCAGCACCGAAACTGACTGAAAACTACTGATACTCTTCTTTTCTTCCTTCGTCTCTCGTCTTCGTCTCCGTCTCCGTCTCCGTCTCCGTCTCCATCCCCGTCTTCATCCCTCTGGCCCACTGCGTCTCACGTATTTATTCACTTCAGTTTACTGGAGGTGAACGACTTCACGGTCATTGCCTCTTCTGTCACGTTGAGAAGCTCCTCGAAGAATCTTCTTAACGTCGGTCATTGGCTCTTGGAATGTAGGCGAGGGCTTTTGATCCCATGTGACGACTGAGAAACACGTGAGCCGGTCATTGCCTCTTCTGTCACGTTGAATAGCTTCTCGAAGAATCTTCTTTACGTCGGTCATTGGCTCTTGGGATGTAGGCGAGGGCCTTTGCTCACATACGACAACCGAGAAACACGTGAGCCGGTCGGGCGATGCCCTGACGGCCGAATCGACAACGCCCGCTTATGTGGAACTTGCTGACTTCATGGTCATTGTCTCTTCTGTTCTGCTGTTTTGCCCGCTGAATGCCAGTATGTAAGTCTCTAAACTAAACCAAGTTTTTCATTTATATCCTAATTTCTAGTTCACTTTGATTTCACTGATTTATTTACTTAAGTACCACTCAACATTCCTCCACCCTTCGGAGAAATTCGCCCTCGAATTTACCACTCAACATTCCTCCACTCTTCACACGGCAAAAGCACTAACATAAGCAATGAAAACTCTCGACTTAGAAGATTACACACACTTCACATTAAGTATGTTGAAAATACTTTATCACTTTACAAAAGCACTGTACGGTCATGAATCACATAGTTCTTACATAAACGGTTGAAATAAGTGTAACAAACCTTGATGACAATGAATAAACAAAAATAGATTATTCACTTAGAAAGTTACATAGCAACACCTGTTTAATGTACCCTAAACTAATGCAAGAATATCTATTCTACAGTATTGTTTATTTTAACATGAGTCTGTTTAATAAAGAATGAAGTACAATAAACCAAATTAATACACTAATGCTCAAACGTAACTACTGAAGTACACCAGTTAAGAGTGTGGTATCCAGTTAACAGGGATTTGATGAAGTGGTATATCATTATTTGGCTTATTTTTTCGTCTTAAATAAGAGAAAACTGTACAAAGCAGAAACACCAACACAAAGGTTCCAGATATACCCGTTCCTAGGATTATAATTTTAGTTTTGTGTTCACTTTTCAACTTTAAAACATGTAGCATCATAACATTGCCATCAATTTTGCCTTGCTGTGAGTTTATGAACATATCTAATGGCTTCAGAAGGGAACTGTCAAGGGAGTCATTGAGGTAGGACAGGTTTTGTGTAGGAAATGCTTGCATGGCGTTTTCTGAAAAAAGCAAACAACATGTTTATGGACCTACCAACCTAGTAAAAACAAAAACAAAGAAAAGAAGGAATACATTGTTAACTACAAGATCTACATGTTTCTACGTTCAAGTTTTCTTTCTTAAAAAATAAACCATTATAATTTATTAATTATTTACATTTGTATACTGTCCACAGTCTACTAAGATTCAACTAGGACATTCGCACCCTTGATCGAAGATTGTATGGTGCCATGTCTGTATGTTGTGCTGGCGTGGCCACTCTTTTTCCTCTTCGGGAACTTCCTCCAACCTTCGGAAAAGCAGACACTATTGTTGAAGGAATTACATCTGGAGCGCCCTTGAAAGGTTTTAAACGACTTGCATGCACAATGGTAGTTCGGGTGGGCAGTTGCAATTTAACGTTGACTGGTGACGTGATCTCAATAATTTGGTAAGGACCTCTGTAGTTTGTTACAAATTTCTTCGTTTTTCCTTTCGCTATGTAAGGAGTTGAAAGCATAACCCACTGACCGATTTTGTAATTTGGATATTTAGCTTGGGTATTACGTAATCTTTCCTGTCGTTCCAAAGCCTTTGTATTAGATTTTTGAACCTTTTTCCATACATCCTTCATCATTCGACTGAAATCTCTTACTGTTTCTCCGACTTTTCCGTTTTTCTGCCTGGTTACATCAAAAGGGGACGGCATTTTTCTCCCATAGACCACTTCATAAGGTGACATGCCAGTTGCTTCATGCGTTTTAGCGTTGTATACCGACACGATTATTGGTAAATACGTATCCCAATTAGAATGTTGTTCGTTAATATAATAACTAAGCATCTTGCCGATTGTCCGATGAACTCTTTCTGTGCGCCCGTTGCACTGAGGGTGTAACGGAGTTGTGCGTAATTTGCGTATTTTTAGTAAGTGGCATAGCTGTTTCATTAGTTCAGACATAAAATTAGATCCCTGATCTGTGATAATAGCTTCAGGTACGCCAAATTTAAGTATCCACTTGTTAACTAAAGCTTGGGCAACTGTATTTGCTTGCTGATCTGGGAGACTCACCATAGCTAGATAGCGTGAAAAGTGATGTATAATTGTAAGGACATACTTATTACCAGCCGGTGTTTTATGAAATGGCCCGTAGAGATCCACTCCGCAGATTTGAAATGGACATGAAGCCTCGGGGAGCCTCTGTAAGGGTATTTTTGAACGAGAAAGTTCAGTTCGTTGTGCGCACGCAATGGAATTACGAACGTACTGCGCAACATCCTGCTTTCTGGTTTGCCACCAAAATCGCTCTGCTACACGTCTTTCGGTTGTCCGCTGTCCACCGTGTCCTGCAAGGATATGATCGTGGGCCTCTGCCATTATTTCTTGTCTAAGGTGTAGGGGAACAACAATTCGCGGTCCAAGTTTTGTTTTACGGCATAATACATCATCTTCAAAGCAAAATTGTTTCTGAGTTGCGTATTTTTTGCATTCTGTATCCTCATCTTGTGCCTTTCTCCAGTCCTCAGTATCTCGGCCTATTGCTTCCAAAAGTGCTATTTTCCGACTTAGGCAATCTGCATTCGTGTGTTTTTTGCCTGGTTTATGGATAACTTCGAAATCCATTTCGGAAAGACATAGGGCCCAACGCGTGAGACGACTAGATGGATCCTTTAACCCAAGCAACCATTTTAAAGCTGCGTGGTCTGTAATGACCTTGAATTTCCTACCATACAAGTAGCATTTAAAGTATTTGATGCCATAAATAACACTTAACAATTCTTTCTCCGTTGTGGAATAATTTCTTTCTGCCGTTGTTAGTTGTCTCGAAGCGTAGGCTATGGGGTGTTCCGCGCCATTAATGTTCTGACTCAAAACAACTCCTACTGAATGACCACTTGCGTCACAGGATAAAATAAATTTTTTATTATAATCTGGGTAGGCTAATACTGGACTGTGTGTTAACTTATCTTTAAGGGTTTGAAATGCTGATTCACAATCTTCAGACCAATGAAATTTTGCACCCTTTTTCAATAATTGGGTTAAGGGTCGGGCAATTTCAGCGAAATTTTGAACATATTTCCGGTAGTACGATGCGAGACCAATGAAACTTTGTACTTCCTTAACGCGTTGTGGTGTTGGGAAGTCCTTAACTGCCGAAATTAACGAGGATCTGTTTTAATTCCTTTTTCACTAATGACATGCCCTAGGTATGTAACCTCTGTCAATGCAAAAGTACATTTTTCCATATTTAATGTTAATTTAGCTTTTTTAAGTCTCTGAAAAACATTACGCAGACGCACAGCATGTTCATTAATGTCTTTGGAGAATACAATAATATCGTCTAGATATACACAACATTGCTGAGTTTTGAGTCCTCGCAATACTTTATCGAGTAGTCTTTGAAAAGTTGCTGGTGCATTTTTCAAACCGAAAGGCATTCTTTTAAATTGCCAATGGCCTCCAGGGGTAGAAAATGCTGTTTTATGCCTATCTTCAGGTGCAACTTCCAATTGATGATATCCGCTACGTAGATCGATTGTTGAATAGTATTTACTGTTACCCAAACTGTCAATGATGTCTGTAATGTTTGGAAGAGGATAAACATCTGAGATAGTTTGTTTGTTAAGGTGTCTGTAGTCACAACAAAATCTATATCGTTTCGTACCGTCGGGAGACTTCTTTGGAATAATTACGATATTTGAATTATAAGGCGAATCAGAATATTCTATAATTCCATCTTTTAGATGCTGTTCTATAAATTCATCCAGTACTGGCTGTAAGTGATGCAGAACTCTATAAGGCTTCCTATAAACTGGGGGGCTATTTCCTGTTGGGATCCTATGCTGTGTGATATCTGTTGCTGGCAGTGGACCTTCTGCATTAAATAAATCTTGAAACTCAACTAAAACTGCTTCTATCGTGTCTCTATCATTTCCTTTCAAATGCTCAATCTTCTGGCGTAATGCGGTTTTATAGGCGTCTGTTTTCTGACCATCGTTAATATCTGACCAAATGAAATCTTCTTCTTCAAAGGTACTGACTGTAGCTACTAATATTCCCTTATGCAACTCTTTGTCCTCCACTCCGAAATTGTCAATATGTACCGGTACTTTTCTTTCTCCCTCAACGTCTTGAACCCGTACAACACTTCTACGTACAAAACAATGTGATACATCTAATTCCTCATTTTCCTCTAAAGGCTCTATTAGACACACTGTATCTGTAGGTACTTCGGGGTCAACGGTCATCCAGAAAAGTTTTCCTGAGCCAGATGGTATCTGATCCCGCGAATCAACCTTCAAGGACGTTGCACGCAGTGTAGTTGATTTCGCCTTCCGGTTGGGGAAATCTTGCGGCAGCGGGCCCTTTGCAGCGGTGTCACCTAGCTGAAACACTATTCCGCTAAGTTCTACAGTTTGCTGTCTGAGGTCGATTTTAGCGTGATGTTTATTCAGGAAATCTAGTCCTAGGATCGCGTCGTACCCGTCAGTTACCTTTGTTACCACTTCTACATCTTCTTGAAATTGTACACCCTGAATAGAGAAAATCAGTGATGTACATCCTAATGACTTCACTGTACCTCCTCCTACTCCATTCAATCTATACCTTGGAGGGTCATATTTCTTTTCTCCAATACATTTATTACTCACTATTGATACGTTTGCGCCTGTATCCACTAGTATCCTTGCCTCTTTATCCTGTATAGTAGCAGATAACCAGCATTCCGCCTTCACATTCGCCTTAATGGCATGAAATTTTATTGGGAACGCCTGGCGGCGGCTCCGACATTCCCGTTTGAGTTTAACTGATTTCTGTTTCCAAAAACTTTCTTAGACCTGCATTCCTTGAACGTGTGACCTATTCTTTGACAATTAGTGCATTGAGGTTGTCTACAGTTTTTTGCTATATATCCCTGTCGATCGCACCTAAAACATCGTACTCCTGCTGAAAATACATTTCGCTTCTCCTTGTATCTGGTGGCAATGTCTATTTCTTCGAAAGCCGTCGCCACAGATACAGCTTCCGCTAAATTTTTAGGAAACTCTGCCCTGACACGACGGGACGTTTCAAGAGGTAACCCACGTAAAAATGTATCCAGAGCTCTATCTTCTGCCTCTTGTAAAATAACTTTATTTGCTTCATCACTAGTTGTCAACTGATAGGTGTTAATATTAACTTTTCTAATCCTATCTACAAAACTTTCTAACGACTCGTTTTGCCTCTGAGTGATAGTGTTTAACTGTTCCCTATAAAATCTACAGCTGTTCTGTTTTTGAAAACGTTTAAGCAATCCTTTCTTCAATTCCTCAAATGTTGGAGCATTCCGTAATTCTTCATGGTATAATACGTGTGCTTTAGCCTCTCCTAGCAATCTTAACTTTGTCATTTGTAAGAGCTGTTCATCTGACCATGATCCTAACTTTGCAGCTGCTACTAAATCATCAAAAAAGGCTGTTATGTCCTCGCCAGGTTTACCTGAAAAAGGAGTTACTAAGGCTGCTGCTGAGGAATCTAGGGTGGGAGGGATTGAACTGGTTTGCCTAACCTCACTCAACTGTTTAAATAATGCATTATTATCACTTTTAAGCTGTTCTATCTGATTAACTAAGCTCTGAATAGCTTCCTCAGTAGAAACCGCTTGTGGTGCTGACTCTGACTTTGACGATTTCGTGTCATCATTTTACAAACTATTAGTTACACAATATTACCACACTGAATTCAAAGGATGTTTAAATATTTTCGACAAACACTTAAAATTATGAGAGAGAATACACTTCTAAATAAAAAAAATATTACGACTACTATGCAAACCTCTATCCTTTCACACATTAAACAATACTAACTGTGGACCTTTAGTGACTGTCATTCACACCTCATATTGAGCCAAGTGTTTTTTCTCTGACACCAAATGTAACAACTAAAACGGCTTCTGACATCAAATGTAACAATTGTGTTACTAAATGTGACACTTCTGTCACTAAATGTAACTGGGTTTTCTCTTTTGATGCAAGTCAATTGTCAGGATGAGCATTCTAAAACATTCTGTCAGGGTGAAAATATTAAATAATTTAACTTTTCTCTCTTAACAACATGTGGGCAGGGTGGGTTCTTCCTTGGCTCGGGTATGAGGTCGAATAACATCATTTTTACATAAGATAACTTTTATTGAAGATTTGTACAACTGTATCTTACGGGATGTTCTGGTTCGGAGAGCGGCAGCTGTGTCGTTTGTGAAGTCTTCTGCTGCGGCAGCGGCGGCGGCGGCGGCGGCGGCGGCGTCTGTTTACGCGTAGCGGTGTGTATCTCGTGTCGCCGTCTCGCCCAGCTGACTGGAGACGCGCAGCGCGAGGTGGCCCGTTTAATTATTGCGAGCGAAATCGTGCATCGGATGATACCTTGGGTGTCGCGTCCCAGGTTTCTCTTCTCTAAGCGGCCGCGTGTGTTCTGCGTCGGCCAGCGGAGCGGCACGGCGGGGGAAGGCCAGTGTGGCGGACTCGAACCACAGACTCCCGCTTGCCAGTCTTCGGCTGTCAGGTCTTCATCCCAGCTCACAGGTGACTACTGATGTGAGGCCGTCTCCTTCCCGTCCTCACGAGTCACCCGGGTATGTTAAAACCAGACTTCAAATACCTTTTAACTTCTGTCTTCTGGCGCCGCGGCTGCTGCTTGCTATTCCATTACAGCAGCGGACTTGGTTCGTCTGTGCATGATGCAGACTCTTCTTGCATGACGGTCTTCAGCACCGAAACTGACTGAAAACTACTGATACTCTTCTTTTCTTCCTTCGTCTCTCGTCTTCGTCTCCGTCTCCGTCTCCGTCTCCGTCTCCATCCCCGTCTTCATCCCTCTGGCCCACTGCGTCTCACGTATTTATTCACTTCAGTTTACTGGAGGTGAACGACTTCACGGTCATTGCCTCTTCTGTCACGTTGAGAAGCTCCTCGAAGAATCTTCTTAACGTCGGTCATTGGCTCTTGGAATGTAGGCGAGGGCTTTTGATCCCATGTGACGACTGAGAAACACGTGAGCCGGTCATTGCCTCTTCTGTCACGTTGAATAGCTTCTCGAAGAATCTTCTTTACGTCGGTCATTGGCTCTTGGGATGTAGGCGAGGGCCTTTGCTCACATACGACAACCGAGAAACACGTGAGCCGGTCGGGCGATGCCCTGACGGCCGAATCGACAACGCCCGCTTATGTGGAACTTGCTGACTTCATGGTCATTGTCTCTTCTGTTCTGCTGTTTTGCCCGCTGAATGCCAGTATGTAAGTCTCTAAACTAAACCAAGTTTTTCATTTATATCCTAATTTATAGTTCACTTTGATTTCACTGATTTATTTACTTAAGTACCACTCAACAATACAGATGGCTGGTCCGTAGGTGCAACCACAATGGAGCGGTATCTGTTGAGAGGCCAGACAAACATGTGGTTCCTGAAGAGGGGCAGCAGCCTTTTCAGTAGTTGCAGGGGCAACAGTCTTGATGATTGACTGATATGGCCTTGTAACATTAACCAAAATGGCCTTGCTATGCTGGTACTGCGAACGGCTGAAAGCAAGGGGAAACTACAGCCGTAATTTTTTCTGAGGACATGCAGCTTTACTGTATGATTAAATGATGATGGCGTCCTCTTGGGTAAAATACTCCGGAGGTAAAATAGTCCCCCATTCGGATCTCCGGGCGGGGACTACTCAATGGGACGTCATTATCAGGAGAAAGAAAACTGGCGTTCTACGGATCGGAGCGTGGAATGTCAGATCCCTTAACCGGGCAGGTAGGTTAGAAAATTTAAAAAGGGAAATGGATAGGTTAAAGTTAGATATAGTGGGAATTAGTGAAGTTCGGTGGCAGGAGGAACAAGACTTTTGGTCAGGTGAATACAGGGTTATAAATACAAAATGAAATAGGGGTAATGCAGGAGTAGGTTTCATAATGAATAAAAAAATGGGAGTGCGGGTTAGCTACTACAAGCAGCATAGTGAACGCATTATTGTGGCCACGATAGACACAAAGCCCATGCCTACTACAGTAGTACAAGTTTATATGCCAACTAGCTCTGCAGATGATGAAGAAATTGAAGAAATGTATGATGAGATAAAAGAAATTATTCAGGTGGTGAAGGGAGACGTAAATTTAATAGTCATGGGTGACTGGAATTCGTCAGTAGGAAAAGGGAGAGAAGGAAACATAGTAGGTGAATATGGATTGGGGGGAAGAAATGGAAGAGGAAGCCGCCTTGTAGAATTTTGCACAGAGCATAACTTAATCATAGCTAACACTTGGTTCAAGAATCATAAAAGAAGGTTGTATACCTGGAAGAATCCTGGAGATACTAAAAGGTATCAGATAGATTATATAATGGTAAGACAGAGATTTAGGAACCAGGTTTTAAATTGTAAGACATTTCCAGGGGCAGATGTGGATTCTGACCACAATCGATTGGTTATGAACTGCAGATTGAAACTGAAGAAACTGCAAAAAGGTGGGAATTTAAGGAGATGGGACCTGGATAAACTGAAAGAACCAGAGGTTGTAGAGAGTTTCAGGGAGAGCATAAGGGAACAATCGACAGGAATGGGGGAAAGAAATACAGTAGAAGAAGAATGGGTAGCTCTGAGGGATGAAGTAGTGAAGGCAGCAGAAGATCAAGTAGGTAAAAAGGCGAGGGCTAATAGAAATCCTTGAGTAACAGAAGAAATATTGAATTTAATTGATGAAAGGAGAAAATATAAAAATGCAGTGAATGAAGCAGGCAAAAAGGAATACAAACGTCTCAAAAATGAGCTCGACAGGAAGTGCAAAATGGCTAAGCAGGGATGGCTAGAGGACAAATGTAAGGATATAGAGGCTTGTCTCACTAGGGGTAAGATAGATACTGCCTACAGGAAAATTAAAGAGACCTTTGGAGAGAAGAGAGCCACTTGTATGAATATCAAGAGCTCAGATGGCAACCCAGTTCTAAGCAAAGAAGGGAAAGCAGAAAGGTGGAAGGAGTATATAGAGAGTTTATACAAGGGCGATGTACTTGAGGACAATATTATGGAAATGGAAGAGGATGTAGACGAAGACGAAATGGGAGATAAGATACTGCGTGAAGAGTTTGACAGAGCACTGAAAGACCTGAGTCGAAACAAGGCCCTGGGAGTAGGCAACATTCCATTAGAACTACTGATGGCCTTGGGAGAGCCAGTCATGACAAAACTCTTACCATCTGGTGAGCAAGATGTATGAGACAGGCGAAATACCCTCAGACTTCAAGAAGAATATAATAATTCCAATCCCAAAGAAAGCAGGTGTTGACAGATGTGAAAATTACCGAACTATCAGTTTAATAAGCCACAGCTGCAAAATACTAACGCGAATTCTTTACAGACGAATGGAAAAATTGGTAGAAGCGGACCTCGGGGAAGATCAGTTTGGATTCCGTAGAAATGTTGGAACACGTGAGGCAATACTAACCTTACGACTTATCTTAGAAGAAAGATTAAGAAAAGGCAAACCTACGTTTCTAGCATTTGTAGACTTACAGAAAGCTTTTGACAATGTTAACTGGAATACTCTCTTTCAAATTCTGAAGGTGGCAGGGGTAAAATACAGGGAGCGAAAGGCTATTTACAATTTGTACAGAAACCAGATGGCAGTTATAAGATTCGAGGGGCATGAAAGGGAAGCAGTGGTTGGGAAAGGAGTGAGACAGGGTTGTAGCCTCTCCCCGATGTTATTCAATCTGTATATTGAACAAGCAGTAAAGGAAACAAAAGAAAAATTCGGAGTAGGTATTAAAATTCATGGAGAAGAAGTAAAAACTTTGAGGTTTGCCGATGACTTTGTAATTCTGTCAGAGACAGCAAAGGACTTGGAAGAGCAGTTGAACGGAATGGACAGTGTCTTGAAAGAAGGATATAAGATGAACATCAACAAAAGCAAAACAAGGATAATGGAATGTAGTCAAATTAAATCGGGTGATGCTGAGGGAATTAGATTAGGAAATGAGACACTTAAAGTAGTAAAGGAGTTTTGTTATTTAGGGAGTAAAATAACTGATGATGGTCGAAGTAGAGAGGATATAAAATGTAGACTGGCAATGGCAAGGAAATCGTTTCTGAGGAAGAGAAATTTGTTAACATCGAGTATAGATTTAAGTGTCAGGAAGTCGTTTCTGAAAGTATTTGTATGGAGTGTAGCCATGTATGGAAGTGAAACATGGACGATAACTAGTTTGGACAAGAAGAGAATAGAAGCTTTCGAAATGTGGTGCTACAGAAGAATGCTGAAGATAAGGAGGGTAGATCACGTAACTAATGAGGAGGTATTGAATAGGATTGGGGAGAAGTTTGTGGCACAACTTGACTAGAAGGAGGGATCGGTTGGTAGGACATGTTTTGAGGCATCAAGGGATTACAAATTTAGCATTGGAGGGCAGTGTGGAGGGTAAAAATCGTAGAGGTAGACCAAGAGATGAATACACTAAGCAGATTCAGAAGGATGTAGGCTGCAGTAGGTACTGGGATATGAAGAAGATTGCACAGGATAGAGTAGCATGGAGAGCTGCATCAAACCAGTCTCAGGACTGAAGACCACAACAACACAACAACAACAGGCATTAAACAAGGAGGACATCAAAAGCAGACTAGCACTGGAGAAAAAGGACATTCCTGGCCAAGAGTATTCTACTAGTATCAAACAAAGCCCTTAATTTGAGGAAGAAATTTCTGAGATGTAACACAGCATTGTATGGTGGTGAAATATCCCTACGAGAAAAACCGGAACAGAAGAGAATCAAAGCATCTGAAATGTGGTGCTACAGGCGAATGTTGAAAATTAGTTGGACTGATAAGGCAAGGCACGAGGAGGTTCTGCACGGAATAGGAGAGGAAAAAAATGTATGGAAAACACTGACAAGGAGAAGGGACAGGATGATAGGAAATCTTTTAAGACGTGGAGAAATGACTCCCTTGGTACTAGAGGGAGCTGTAGAGGGCAAAATCTGTTGAGGAAGACAGAGACTGGAATACATCCAGCAAATAAGTGAGGATGTGGGATGAAGGTGCTTCTTTGAGGTGAAGATGTTGGCGTAGGAGAGGAATTTGTGGCAGACCGCATAAAAAAAATCCCCATATCTGTTCCCGGTAGAATATGTGTGGGGTCATGTTGGTTGGATGTCAACTCATTCCAGTGCCACTTTCCATTACAATAGCTTTCCAGTGCATGCAAGCGGGCTACATAGGGTGCGATTTTTTATTGGTAAGTGAGCTCAGACTAACAAATTCTTTGTAAATTTGACTCCATTTTCTAATCATTGAAATAACATCGGTATTTCGGCTATTGCCGGAGTCAGCATCGACACAAACAGGGAAGGAGAGAAACTTCGATGGCCAGTCGCAGGAATCCAGTATGATCTGTACATTGAACTTTAAGATTAATATAACACTTCATTGCTGCAAAGAAGAGAACCATTGCTTAACTTGTACCTCCTACGTGCAAGTACTTGACAATCTATCACTGCTCACATACCGCAGGCTAAGTAACGTGTTCACCGACCAGTGATGGACGGTTGGTTAAGTTAACGTTGACAGAGGGCGCTGAACTCTGTCTTCCTGGATGTGTTTCGTCACCCGCTCTTTCCATTGGTGCGCGGTCGCCTACGTGATGCCGTTTCGCGGCGCTGCGCAGGTCGGTGTGCAGTCGATGATTTGTACTGCACAAACATCACGTAACCTCTTAACCTCTGAAATCTCATTTCTGCGTGCTTCACTTACTTTTCAGACATTGAAATTAGAAGGTATCATATGAAATGCAATGACAACACTTATATGTAGATAGGCTGATTATACACTGATGCGTCAAAGAAACTGGTATAGGCATGCATATTCAAATACAGAAATACACTCCTGGAAATGGAAAAAAGAACACATTGACACCGGTGTGTCAGACCCACCATACTTGCTCCGGACACTGCGAGAGGGCTGTACAAGCAATGATCACACGCACGGCACAGCGGACACACCAGGAACCGCGGTGTTGGCCGTCGAATGGCGCTAGCTGCGCAGCATTTGTGCACCGCCGCCGTCAGTGTCACGCAGTTTGCCGTGGCATACGGAGCTCCATCGCAGTCTTTAACACTGGTAGCATGCCGCGACAGCGTGGACGTGAACCGTATGTGCAGTTGACGGACTTTGAGCGAGGGCGTATAGTGGGCATGCGGGAGGCCGGGTGGACGTACCGCCGAATTGCTCAACACGTGGGGCGTGAGGTCTCCACAGTACATCGATGTTGTCGCCAGTGGTCGGCGGAAGGTGCACGTGCCCGTCGACCTGGGACCGGACCGCAGCGACGCACGGATGCACGCCAAGACCGTAGGATCCTACGCAGTGCCGTAGGGGAACGCACCGCCACTTCCCAGCAAATTAGGGACACTGTTGCTCCTGGGGTATCGGCGAGGACCATTCGCAACCGTCTCCATGAAGCTGGGCTACGGTCCCGCACACCGTTAGGCCGTCTTCCGCTCACGCCCCAACATCGTGCAGGCCGCCTCCAGTGGTGTCGCGACAGGCGTGAATGGAGGGACGAATGGAGACGTGTCGTCTTCAGCGATGAGAGTCGCTTCTGCCTTGGTGCCAATGATGGTCGTATGCGTGTTTGGCGCCGTGCAGGTGAGCGCCACAATCAGGACTGCATACGACCGAGGCACACAGGGCCAACACCCGGCATCATGGTGTGGGGAGCGATCTCCTACACTGGCCGTACACCACTGGTGATCGTCGAGGGGACACTGAATAGTGCACGGTACATCCAAACCGTCATCGAACCCATCGTTCTACCATTCCTAGACCGGCAAGGGAACTTGCTGTTCCAACAGGACAATGCACGTCCGCATGTATCCCGTGCCACCCAACGTGCTCTAGAAGGTGTAAGTCAACTACCCTGGCCAGTAAGATCTCCGGATGTGTCCCCCATTGAGCATGTTTGGGACTGGATGAAGCGTCGTCTCACGCGGTTTGCACGTCCAGCACGAACGCTGGTCCAACTGAGGCGCCAGGTGGAAATGGCATGGCAAGCCGTTCCACAGGACTACATCCAGCATCTCTACGATCGTCTCCATGGGAGAATAGCAGCCTGCATTGCTGCGAAAGGTGGATATACACTGTACTAGTGCCGACATTGTGCATGCTCTGTTACCTGTGTCTATGTGCCTGTGGTTCTGTCAGTGTGATCATGTGATGTATCGGACCCCAGGAATGTATCAATAAAGTTTCCCCTTCCTGGGACAATGAATTCACGGTGTTCTTATTTCAATTTCCAGGAGTGTATGTAAACAGGCAGAATACAGCGCTGCGGTAGGCAACTCCTATATAAGACCCCAAGTGTCTGGCGCAGTTGTTAGATCGGTTACTGCTGCTACAATGGCAGCTTATCAAGATTTAAGTGATTTTGTACGTGGTGTTACAGTCGGCGCACGAGCGATGGGTCACAGCATGTCGCAGGTACCGATGAGTGGGGATTTTCCCGTACGACCATTTCACGAGTGTACCGTGAATATCAGGAATCGGTTAAATCATCAAATATTAAACATCACTGCGGCCGGAAAAAGATCCTGCAAGAACAGGATTAACGACAACTAAAGAGAATCATTCAACGTACAGAAGTGCAACCCTTACGCGAACTGCTGAAGATTTGAATGCTTGGCCATCAACAAATGTCAGCGTGCGAACCAATCAACGAAACATCATCGATATTGGCTTTCGGAGCCGAAGCTCTACTCGTGTACCCTTGATGACTACACGACACAAAGATTTACTCCTCGCCTCGGTCCGACAACACTGACATTGGACTGTCGATGACTGGAAACATGTTGCCTGGTCGGACGAGTCTCGTGTCAAATTTTCTCGAGCGCATGGATGTGTACGAGTTAGGGGACAGCCTCAGGAATGCACGGACCTGCATGTCAGGAGGGGACTGTTCAAGTTGGCGGCGGCTCTGTAACAGTGAGGAGCTTGTGCAGTTGGAATGATATGGGATATGTGATACGTGTAAATACGACTGTGACGGGTGACACGTACATAAGCATCCTGTCTAATCACTTGCATCCATTCATGCCCCATTGTGAATTCCGACGGACTCGAGCATTTCCAGCAGTACAATGCGGCACTCCACACGTCCAGATTTGCTGCAGAGGGCCTCCAGGAACACTCTTTTGGATTTAAATACTTCCGCTGGTCACCAAACTCCCCATAAATAAACATTATTGAGCATATCTGGGATGCCGTGCAACGTGCTGTTCAGAAGAGACCTCCACCCCCTCATACTCTGAAACGTCC
Organism: Schistocerca nitens; assembly: GCF_023898315.1. Taxonomy (NCBI): domain Eukaryota; kingdom Metazoa; phylum Arthropoda; class Insecta; order Orthoptera; family Acrididae; genus Schistocerca; species Schistocerca nitens. The sequence continues at coordinate 431,135,112 of NC_064618.1, read as the reverse complement.
CCTTAGAAAAATTGTACATGACTGTGCTTAAACTGACACACAATATATTTTTAGCGCAACGCAATCTGACTTTCAGTAATCGCTACAAGAGAATGTCCCTGACTAAATTAACCTATACGTTTCACAAATCACTTACCTCACAAAAATCTTCGTTACTCGAACTACTGCAATACAGCGAGCGCCACTACTGTCAGCTAAATAAAAGATTGAAACTATGGAAGGCACTAACTACTGATAGGCATAGTTAGCAAATGAAAGATTTTAATAGAGAACAAACAATGTATTTACCTTAATAGTCATAATATATATAGCAGTTCATGACATCAATTCTTACAAATGTACTGTTTCTGATGGACACGCCTCCAGATTATCCATTCTCAAAAATCCGCCATCTCACTTCACCACATCCACCACTGCTGGCGGCTCGCCACCAACTGCGCAACGCTATGCGCTGTTAACATCCAGCTGCCCAACACTGCAATGGCAGACAACAATGCAAACTAGCCACAGACTGCACACAGCACAGCCAGTGATTTTCATACAAAGCGCTACGTGGAGTTACCAATAAGAAAACCTAAATAGCCTACTTACATTGCCCCCATGTTCCCCACAAAAAATTTTACAAATTGTTTTGGGCACTGTCCAATACATATTTGTTAAAATTTTTTCACAATTACAATAACAAAGAAATCAAATGCACACACTTATTGATACAATGTTGGTCAAAAGCTAAAATTTTCTCACAGTCCATAAAGACAGTCCTGATCGTTCATCACAGTAAAATTGCAGTGTGCTTCTCAAAGTCTGAGCATTTAAAGAAAATGCACATGGAAGTAGTGGATTTCCATGCAGTCTTGAAAAAGTAGTGTTGTCCTTCCAACGGAAAGACAGTGCTCACTCTTGACATGAAGACAAGTAATGGGCCACAACAGAGCAAACCCACAGCAGAGTCGAAGTTGAAGAATATTGGTAGGTAGGTCATCACAGAGCAGACCGCTGTAGTCTTGTTAGAGATTACGGTATTGGTGGGCCACCAGAGCTGCAGACCCACTGCAGTCCTTGTAGAAATAATGGTATTGGTGGGTCATCAAAGATGCAGACCCACTGCAGTCCTTGTAGAGACGGCCAGCAGCCATCTGTTGTGACTGTGCAGGTGCACAATCACCATTGAAGAGTCTTGCGGACAATATAGCAAGTCCATAAACCACCACTTGTGCCCTCACAAAGTTTTTGGAATTGTCTTTAAAAGTCTTGCAGACAATATAGCAAGTCCGTAAACCACCACTTGTGCACTCACAACGGTTTTGGAATTGTCCTTAGAACCAGCAATGCTGTTAATCAGTCCTTTGCTGAATTATTAACACACATGCAAACACTGTCAGTCCCTACTTCTCACATATTGTCCATATACTATGACCAACAGCAACGTGTTCAGTGAAATGTAACTTACAAGCTACTTAATTAAATGAACTGGTGACAATTACAATTTTATAACATAAGAATACAAATACAAAGGTACAAAATACATCATTAAAGAACATAACAATACAGATAACATTTGTAGTAATACAGGCTTTACAAAATAATAGAAATAAACATATACATCAGTGTTACAGGAATTATGAGATAAGTAAATACATAAAAGATCAGAATAACTTTTGAAATATCAACTTTACACATAAGCATTAAAACAAAACATAATAAATAATGTCTAAACATCTTTACAAAGTAAATAACATATTATTAATGCCAATTATATTTGAGGATAACAGTATTCCTCATCATAGTGAATGTAGTTTAGTATTAGAAAAATTCTACAACATAAGTCTTATCAGATAAACATATAAATACAGGAAAAACATAAATACCCAAGGGTACTCAAAAACAGTGGGATAACACAAGGAAAGGACAGGGTTTGTTTTACTGCAGTATTTTGCAAACAAAACTTTCTTTATTTCTTGGAGATCTCCCTTCATTCATCATTATTCCCAAAAAGTCCTATCTAAACCTCCTTCCTGTATTCTATTCATATTTCTTTCAAAATAATTATTTCTCATTGTACAATACTCATTTTGGCCCAAATCTTTTTCATATACCAAGTCAATGCATTGCTTCCAATTCATCATAGTTAGGTTCTTATATAGTCTACCCCCTCTTAAGCTAACTTAAATCTACTGAGCTCAGATGCTAAACTAAGGAACGAGGCAATGCAGCAGCAGAAAACAATTAACACAAACAGCAATGATAAAAAATACAAAAGGCAAAGCAAGCAGCATAAATTACAACTAATATAAGGCAATGAGCAGCAAACAAGAAAAATAAATCAGTAGTAAACTGGCTTAGCAGAGTAATACAAAGTCAAATTCCGTAACACTATGCCTGGCAAACAGCAGCAGAAAATGAAATACCTAAACATGACATAGCTCAAGCAAAAAAATAGTACACTAAAGGTAACAATGCAGATAAGGGAAATGTATAATCACATCTTAATGTCTAAGTAATTAAAGTGGTGCACCACAACATCTTATTGTAAAAAAAATATTACCATGTACTTGAAAAGGATATTATGTATGCATTTACTGTTACTAGTCCCTTCTTATTGTTCTTTCCTTTCCAAGTGCTCCTTTTTTTGAAGAATTTGGATCACAAAATTATTATTCAATAGATCTGTTGACAGAAAGTGTTCACATTAGCAAATGCATTTAATTTTATTTTATGAAACCAATGCTGCAAGACAGCTGGAAACCAGATATCAAATGAAAAAAGCAACTATGTACAAAGTAAAGCATAAAATAATCATTCAGTAGTCATGAGGCATTTCGTAAGTTAGTAGAAATTCTCTCAATTCTCATAGATAGACACTTGTCCTAATCAGGTGTGCAGATGTAAGAATGTTTCCAAGTTATTATTAGCGTGTCATATTTACGATGCTTTCTACAAAGGATCGTCAATAGCGAGGAGAATGGCCTCCCTTTTTTTTTTCTACCTGTGCCGCTGAAAAGGGCTCACAATAATGGCTTTTTCTCCAGGCGTCTGACACACCTGGCCGCTCAGCTGGGTGCCCACGACGCATTACGTGCAGGTGGTCACTGAACTTTCTTACCGAAATATTTACGACACCAGTTTCCGCTACAGTGACAGTCTCATATAAAAATATTTCACAGGTGAAGAATTTGGGTTACAAATCTGTAGAAACAAAATCCTATAAATATAACAGCGTCCAAAAAATTTTCGCCAGCATTGTGATACATTTACGCTTTTACACACATTTCCTACCTCTTAAAGTACGATTCTTGGTTTCCAACATCCTTTTTCACAAGGCAGTGTCCCTAACCGCTACTCATTACTCCTTACCTTATTACACATATATATATTCGTCGACGCTTCTTTAATATTTCATCATATGAAATACGAAACATAATCAAATTCCTCATATAGCATCAGCTTCTTGACCATAAACATACCTCAGCAGCATAATACACATCGTCGTCGTAAAAATAACATCATAACACCTAAGTCAAATCTCAAAAACGTTGTAGCTTTCTGCAATAATTTCAAACCCTAAAAAATATTCTCTGCTCATTTCAATAGTGTCATCTACCTCAAACGTACTTTAAAATCATGCTCCCTTACCAAATACATCATTCAAAGCTCTCATAGTATCACAATGGTTCCAAAAAATATGAACAGTTCACTAAGTACAGACAAAATACAATTTCGTAAGTGTGAAGTTATCCAACGGTATAATTACGTAAACATCTGTCACTGATGTAGTAAAAAAAATGTTTGTCTCTCAGTTAAATGATCTGATAGCTGTGTAATACTGTGTTGGAGAAATATGGTACCGATGTGTAAAGTTGCATAAGCAAATACCATATTAGCTAGGGTTCCTTGTGGTTGCCACACACATGGTACACAAAGTAAGCGTGTACCCCCCTGAGGATTAATGTAATTATACCCTCAGGTGTTACAGATTACAGCAATGGAATGGAATGTATCACGGAAAACCCTTGTATCATTGCACTTCAAGTATCTTAAAAAAATAAATGTTTTAAGTACAAAATTAATCACTCAAATACGTGTCCTGTAGCGCTAAACTGTGCGTCATGTTGTACGATAATCTCTGTGGAAGTCTCGTAGTTATCGTCCTCCGAAAGCTAAGTTCTGCAGAAGTCAATGTACTTACCTCATGATAAACAAAAGTGAAATGCTTTGCGTATAGATATCTTAGTTATTACGCTTATTGTTGTGATGAAGAAAGTACTGTGCTGTGACGTATTGTTGTGCCACGGAAAAGGCTGTCTCATTGTAGCTATACCACAAAAGTTAAATACTAAAACATGTTTTACTTTCCAGAAGAATTCAGAAAAATTGTGCAGATATAAAACAGATACACTGCAAAAGCAACATTGTAAATTGTCACTCATTAGTAGCATCGTGATAACATCGTGTAGCTGTCACATAAACTAACCACTGTGTCCTCTGGTATCTCACAGAAAGTACTTTAAATCCAGAATTTTTTTTTAAGTAAACCAAAATTTTGCATGAAAATCTCATTAGCATTGCCAGTATATGTTCTAAGTATGCGATCCTTATAGTAGTTACTTGATAGTGGAACTAACAAGCAAGAATGTACACACACAATAACACTGTGATGTCTGTTCACTATAACAATGCATTCGTAATTTCTGTTTCAATAAGTTCTCTTGGTTCTTGACTGGATATTTAACTTCAAACATTGTTGCTTGTTAACAGATTCTAAGTCTGACAAAGCATACTAGAAACGTGAAGTGAAAAGTTATATGGCAAAGACAAAGTTAAAAAGCAGATTATCTTTCTATAAACGGTTTTACATGTGAAATGTGGTGTAAATCTTTACTCTTCCTAGTACGCAGAGTTTCAACTTCAACGCAATTATCATGTGGTATACGTCGGATTCTGTAAGGTCCATTGTAAACTAGAAAGAATTTGTGACTCAAGTGTTTCTTCTTATGTGACAATGAATGAGCTTTAATGAGAACTTTCTGACCAATATATAATTTCTTTACATTTGCTTTACTGTGTAGTTTTCTCCTTTTGTCTGCTGCAGATTTTATATTTTTAATAGCCAAATCAATTATGTCTTTGTGTCGAAGTTTACGTGTATTCGGGAAAGGTACAAGCTCTCTGATTCTGTTCGGTGGTTTTTCATTCTTCAGTACAAGAGTAGGTGGTAAAGCAGTGGAATCATGAGGCATTTCATTCAGCACGTTTTGAAATAAGTGTAAATATCTGTCCCAATGCTGATGCTTTCTGTGACAATAAAGTCTGCAAAGCTTATTGATTTCTTTCATAATCCGTTCGGAGGGGTTACAATGTGGTGAGTACAATGAAATAAAAACAGGTTTGATTTTATGGTTGCGAAGCATGCGTGACCCAACAGCAGATCTGAATTGTGGTCCGTTATCTGAAATGACTTTACTAACGTGTCCAACTTCACGTAAGAAATTTTTAACAAAGGCGTTGGATACAGACCGTCCAGTGGCTTTACGTAACGGTGTGAAAGAAACAGATTTGAAAAGATCAGAATAACTTTTGAAACATCAACTTCACACCTAAGCATTAAAACAAAACAGAACAAATAATGTTTTAACATCTTTACAAAGTAAATAACTTATTATTAATGCCAATTATATTTGTGGATAACAGTATTCCTCATCATAGTGAATGTCGCTTAGTATTAGAAAAATTCAACATAAGTCTTATCAGATAAACATATAAATACAGGAAAAACATAAATACACAAGGGTACACAAACATATAGCGGAATAACATAAGGAAAGGACAGGGTTTCTTTTACTGCAGTATTTTGCAAACAAAACTTACTTTACTTCTCGGAGATCTCCCTTCGTTCCTCATTATTTCCAGAAAGTCCTATCTATACCTGCTTTCTCTACTCTGTTCATATTTCTTTCAAAATAATTATTTCTTAGTGCACAATACTCATTTTTGCCAAATCTGTTTCTTATATAGTCTACTCCTCTTAAGCTAACTTAAATCTACTGAGCTCAGATGCTAAACTAAGGGACGAGGCAATGCAGCAGCACATAAAACAATTAATGCAAACAGCAATCACAAAAAAGTGCAGATTTGCAAAGGAAGCAGCATTTTAGAAATTAGCGAAGCAATTGCAATATTACGACTAATATAACGCAATGTGCAGCAAACAAGAAAAATAAATCTGGCTTAGCAGAGTAACACAAATTAAAATTCAGTAGCACTATGCCTGGCAAACAGCATAACTAATGTAAGTAGGCTATTTAGGTTTCCTTATTGGTAACTCCACGTAGCGCTTTGTATGAAAATCACTGGCTGTGCTGTGTGCAGCCTGTGGCTAGTTTGCATTGTTGTCTGCCATTGCAGTCTTGGGCAGCTGGATGTTAACAGCGCATAGCGTTGCGCAGTTGGTGGCGAGCCACCAGCAGTGGTGGATGTGGTGAGGTGAGATGGCGGATTTTTGAGAATGGATAATCTGGAGGTGTGTCCATCAGAAACAGTACATTTGTAAGAATTGATGTCATGAACTGCTATATATATTATGACTATTAAGGTAAATACATTGTTTGTTCTCTATTAAAATCTTTCATTTGCTAACTATGCCTATCAGTAGTTAGTGCCTTCCGTAGTTTCAATATTTTATTTAGCTGGCAGTAGTGGCGCTCGCTGTATTGCAGTAGTTCGAGTAACGAAGATTTTTGTGAGGTAAGTGATTTGTGAAACGTATAGGTTAATTTAGTCAGGGACATTCTCTTGTAGGGATTACTGAAAGTCAGATTGCGTTGCGCTAAAAAAATAGTGTGTGTCAGTTTAAGCACAGTCATGTACAATTTTTCTAAGGGGACGTTTCATACGAACGTTTTGTGGCGGCCTGCGGTATGAGTCATTGCCTATTGTCTCTTTGTTGGTGCGCGTCGTTATTGGGATTTGGAGACCTAACTTCTACAAATTCACCGTGACGAGAGGGCCCTGCCCTGTTTAAATCCCGCCAGTTCTGATGCAATTCAGGTCTGTCGTTACGATCACATCGTCTGTCGTCATGTTGGTAGTTCCTGTAGTTTCTTTCTTGTCGGTTAAGTGGTGGAGAATTTCTCCCTGAATCGTAACTGCGCGCTGGACCGTTGCGTCTAAAGTTATTCTGTCTCCCGTAATGATAATTATTTTGGTTCCCATATTGTCTGTTTCTCTGATTGTCTCTGTAATAGTCATTACCGCGGAGAGGTGATATTTCCCTGTAATTATCACTACTCTGCCAACGGTTGTCATACGGGTGGTGTCTGTTTTGGTCACGATTTACATTATAAGAATAGCCTTGTCGTGTATTATTTATTTCTGTCATCGCAGAATTGTGACAGATGTGACCTGGAATTGTTGTGTTCCTATTTTCGCGTTCCGCGATTGTCAGTGTCAATTTCTAATTCTTGTAAGAGTCCCTGAAAAGCTTCAATGTCGTCTTTGCAACGTCCTGCCAAAATAATATGTCGTAAATGTTCAGATAATTTGATTAAGCAAATGCGGATGAGTTCTGAAGGGCTGTATGGGTTTGAGAGGTACTGATTCTTGTGCAACATGTCTTCAAAATATTTCACAAGACTGGAAAATTCAGATTGTTCGAAATGTTTCATCATTATGATGCCATGTTTTACTCGGTCTTTTGTAGCTTGAGACCAATATGCTGAGAGGAAGGCATGATAAAATCCTCCTTCACTGTGACAATCGTGAATGACCGATCGCATTCTTTCAGCTGGTTCATTCTCTAAGTAGCCACACGTAAGTTCTAATCTGTGCTCTAATGACCAGACGGGAGGAAAACAATGAGAGAATTGATGGAGCCACACTTGTGGATGAATGTCGTTGCAAGAATTCTTAAATGTTTTGAATTTACCTGTAGTAATGAACAGCTTATAGTCAAAATCATCGTGTCGGCGAGTTGCATATCGGTCATTGTTACGTCGTGTCGGCGGTTCCATCTCAAAATTCGGTGCACCTTGCCAATTTCTTTCATAATTTCCGAAATGCCCTGTGTTATTATTTTGTGGCCTTTCCGTATTTCTAAGTCCCTCTTCCCGTGTTGGAGCATGAGTGTCCTCTGAAATATGTTATTTTTGTATTACTTGTGCCAACTGACCTTGTACTTCCCGGCTTTCTCTTTTGTGTTGCGTATTAATTTGATTCTGATTTTGTTTGAATTTCTTAATTTGTTCATACTCTTCTGTGTCATTGATGGCTACAGGTCTTGTGTCATTCAGATCATCATCTACCTTTGCAGATAAGTTAGTCAACTGATCCGAAAGTTCGGCTACTTTCTCCGATAGTGTACTTATTTCCTCAGTGTGTTTTTCTGAACCAAATTTCAGAGTGTCCATTTGTGTTGAAATCGTATCTACTGTGTCCTTTAAGTTTTCCTGAGTTTTTGCAAGCTGCGTAACCGAATCGGTAGATGCAACTGAGTCAATTTTAGCTTGCAAGGTCTCATGATTTTCATGAACAATAGTTTGCAGTTCTTTTGTGGCTAATTCGTGATTCTGTAACGTATTTTCATGCCGCGAAAAAATAGGTAGGAAATGCTCACAAATTTGTGTTTTTACGTCATTACAGACTTTTTCACATTTCGATTCGATTTTATGTAACTCAGTAGTTAAATCTTCACGTGTTTGTTCAAGCGTATGTTCCACTGAGTCTAACTTTTGAAGCTTTTGTTCCATTGTGTCTAACTTTTGAAGCTTTTGCTGTGTTTGTCTCTGATTTTGTTCCATTTGTTGCATTAATTGCAATAATAATGTATTAGTGTATGGAATCTGTTCCTCTATGCTTTTCTGCAGTGTATTTGCACCGGCAACATTCACATTTTGACAAGCAGAAAATGTGTCTTGACTTATTTGAGAAAACGGTGAGGACGCAAAACCTGAATCTACAGTATTTGCAAGATTGTGTCTTGTCATTTCGGATTCCTGAGGCAAGCTGTTGCCGACCGATCGATCGATAATGCCTCCCTGTTCACTAATTGTTTCACTGCCTACACCATTATTTGCAGCCCGCTCCATTTCCCTATGCACAATTACCAAATTACTACTTTGAACATTAGTTAATTCATTACTCGGCGGCGCTGATAAGATACGCTCGTCGTCACTATTATTTCTCAGTTTACTTTGGAGCCTAGTGTTACGTTTTTCACACGCCATTATTGTCACAATATTTCACACGACAACACAGAAAAGCACAATTTGAAGAGCAAAATAAGAAAACACATTAACATAGCATTGAAAATAATATCTCGTTAATTGCAAGCGCAGCAGGGAAATACTTGGTGCAAATCTACATGCATGCCACAACTGTTTTACTATACAACAATGAAAGACTGCAACTACGAAGGAGATTCTCTCTACAATTACGCACTAGCAATAAGCAAAAGCTACACTAATTACACAAACTACAAGAAAAAATCAGAAGATTCCAGTGAGGTATCCTCGGCTAAGGGTCGACATATGAAACGACCCCTTAGAAAAATTGTACATGACTGTGCTTAAACTGACACACACTATTTTTTTAGCGCAACGCAATCTGACTTTCAGTAATCCCTACAAGAGAATGTCCCTGACTAAATTAACCTATACGTTTCACAAATCACTTACCTCACAAAAATCTTCGTTACTCGAACTACTGCAATACAGCGAGCGCCACTACTGCCAGCTAAATAAAATATTGAAACTACGGAAGGCACTAACTACTGATAGGCATAGTTAGCAAATGAAAGATTTTAATAGAGAACAAACAATGTATTTACCTTAATAGTCATTATATATATAGCAGTTCATGACATCAATTCTTACAAATGTACTGTTTCTGATGGACACACCTCCAGATTATCCATTCTCAAAAATCCGCCATCTCACTTCACCACATCCACCACTGCTGGCGGCTCGCCACCAACTGCGCAACGCTATGCGCTGTTAACATCCAGCTGCCCAACACTGCAATGGCAGACAACAATGCAAACTAGCCACAGACTGCACACAGCACAGCCAGTGATTTTCATACAAAGCGCTACGTGGAGTTACCAATAAGAAAACCTAAATAGCCTACTTACAACTCGTACGGGTTATGGACAGCGCTGCAGAAATCGTGGTGTCAGTTCCATCTAGCACTACTTCAGACATTAGTCGAGTCGCCACGTCGTGTTCCAGCACCTGTGCGTGCTCGCGGAGGCCCTGCACGTCATTAGTCAGGTATACGAGTTTCTTGTCTTTAATATCCGCCTCAGCAGTTAAGTGATCGGCGCATATGATGACTGTGATCGGTATATAATTCACTTCGTCGGAGAACTGGAACGGAATGTACATAGCTTCATAAAGCCAACTCAGCAGCTGTTTGAGTGGGAAGCAGTGGCTACAAGGTATGGAAACCCGAATAAGTGTTCCAGAGTGTGGTGCTGACAACTACCCCTAGCCCCTCCCCTATCCACCAGACCGTATCCAAATGACATCATATGTCAGAGGATGTCGAGACGGAGGGTCTGCAGTGCCAAATCACCTCTGCCTGCTCTCAGAGCTATATATATTTATACATCACGTTAGTGTCCGCCCCTGGTAGCTGAGTGGTTAGCACGACGGAATGTCATGCCTAACGTCCCGGATTAGGTTCCCGGCTGCGTCGGAGATTTTCTCCGCTCAGGGACTGGGTGTTGTGTTGTCCTTATCATCATCATTTCAACCCCATCGACACGCAAGTCGCCGAAGTGGCGTCAGCTCGAAAGACTTGCACCAGGCGAACGGTCTACCCGAGGGGAGGCCCTAGCCACACGGCATTTCCATTTCCATCGTTTTAGTTAAACATTCTCCGTTTGCTTGTCGCGTAGATTGCATGTGACGAAGAGGTTTTATACGATTACTTCTTTTTTCATCATTAGATAACTATCAGACTGTTTGACAGATATACGCTTCCCATTCATCTGTTGAATAACATGTTCGAAACTAAAAAAAAAAAAAAAGATCCTGATTTAGCGGTGCATGCTAACCCAGAACTTTATTCTGAAAATAAGCAGCGAAATCTTCCTGGACAGCCACGTCCCTCGTGGTAACATAAGGTATCAAACACCTTGCTTCAGTTTCAAGAAAGCTCTGTACTTCTGTTTGACAGTGTGGTTACTCAGCCTGCAATTTGTTAATGAGGTATCTTCTAGCACGCAGCAGTCAAGACTCTGTGCTTTTCGTACTTAGGTTCCAGCAATGTATAGTAGATATCGTACAATGAAAAGGACGTAATTCAAATGCTACAAGTGCATATTTCTGTTACACAACCGTCTTCAACCACCCATAAAGTTAGCTGAAGCATCAAGGTGAAGCATAGTTAGCCGAAACGAATAACTAATGTTTGATGTAGCAAAATGCTGCTTCTTATTAAATCAGTAAATGACTGGCCCGTCGATGTATAACTACGTGTACTCTGAATTGCTGCTTTTTAACACTTTTCATGTAATAGCTATAAATTCAAGGCTAGTTACCTGTTGAAATAAACTATAATATGGTCCAGTCTTGAAATAAATTATAATGTGATCCAGACTGCAATATATACGATTTATTTCAAAATGTCAAAGTGACCTCACTCCATTTTATCACTTAAATATACATCTACGTCTTTAATCCGCTAACCACCGTTTGGTTTGTGCGGGAATTGTAATAGTAAACCACACCGTAATGCGGAACGGTTCTCTAGCAGTGTGTCCTCGGCGGGCGTTGGACATCGAAAGAATGCCAAGACAGATGCCCGACGCGGGAGCGCCAGTTTCAAACGTGCCACCTGACGTCACCGGTGCTGCCACGGGCAATAGATCCGCGCGCGCCACGTTGGGTATGTCTGATTGGCTGCTGATGATGTCATCATGTCTATATAAGGGAGAAACCGTAGCTATTAGGGAGAAACCGTAGCAGCCCCGGCAGTCTGTGAACTCCTGACGACGATGGGGGAGATGGCCATCGAAAGCTCGAGGATTTTATTCGAACTGACGTTGCTTGAAAATCGAGAACGTTTTATTCGGTTCTCTAGCAGTGCGTGTCACTAGAGTTGGCTCAGCATCTCTGTGACGCTTTCCCCCTTACAAAATGAACCTGTAAAGAAATGTGCTGTTTTTGTTCGGATATTCTCTATTTCCTCTATTAATGGTAGCTGGTATGCCTCTCAAACTGATGAGCAATATTAAATAACTGTTCAGCGATCTTCTTCTTGTGGGTGGAGTGTCATTGCTGGGGATTCTTCCAATCAATCTCAGTCGGATTTCTGCCTTCTCTGTGATTATGTGGTTATTCAAGCGTTACGTACTACATTATTTATTGGATATTACGCTGTTACTACATTTACTTTTGGCTTAACACTGGGATTTGTTGACACATTCGAGACACTTCAATCTTATTCATAATCTACATAAGGATCTGAATTTAGAGATCGATTCTCTACTATCATTATCACCGAAACATTGAGAAGTCCTCAACGGGAGTGACTTCAAACAAAAGATAGAAAAGCGATCATGGATGCTTGTAGAATATTCATGAAATACACATAGTCATTGTACTAACGGCAGGACACAAAGGATCATGTGAAGCCAAACAGTAATTAATAATAGTATAGGTTTTAAAGCGACGAAAATTAAAATTCCTGTTAAGCAAATTGCTTATCACATCCCACAGCTGTAGATTTAAGGTGCTCCTTACTTTCTGTCCTAAAATAACATTTAGAATATATGTAGTACATATGTACAAATGTTTACAGTAAATACATTTAGTATTTTCTAGGTATTTAGTTAAGGTGTAGTACGATAGCTGAACTGAAATGGCGTCTAGGAATGATTACTTTATATTGGTTGGGGTTCATATGATTTCTTTTAGAAACAGCCATTGCCGCCATCAACAATAAGAATTACTGGTTTTTGAGGTTCAGGATTGCATTTTCGGCCATCGGCTGTTTTGAAGTGGGACACTACAAACAGCATTTTTTTATTAAATTTTGATGTGTGGTAATCAGTAATTGAAAATGGAAAAAAACTAAAATGGCCGTCGTGAACTTCATAAATAAATAATTTTAACTATCGAAGATGAGAATGATGGCTTTTAAGGAAACCGCTGTATTTATTCGTGTGTAGCAAAAGCAGTTATAAGAAAATGCATCCCTCCCTACCATGACTATGGGTTACGTCATTTATTTAAAGTAATAACGGAGTCAAAGCACTTAGTAACGAATGTTTCACATTTTGTTATTCTTTCAGCTGTTCTCAGGTACACAGTACTGACATATGTTTGCACAGAACTGAGAAGTCTACTTTTTTGATGCTGCAAATGAAATTATCGTGATCTTTGACTGTTAATTTTTCTACTAATCCGAGTGACTAGGAAGTCCACTGAAAGGCGTCCGAAGTAGTTTCGTTTATACAAACGTTTAACCCCTCCATACTTCCCTTCCTCGAAATGACGATAGAAAAAGGTATTCTTTGCTTCATTATACTGATGTTGCGGCAACTCTATATTACAACATACCATACTGTAACCGTGGTAGTACTTCTTGGTATCGTCAGACAAATTGATGGACACCTAATTGATATTTATTAGTGATTTATCAGCCTGAAAATAAATTAACACCTTAGACCTAATTAGGCTGTGCTAATACAGAAGGTGTAGTTAGTGCCAAATAACATCCTAATGAAGAGTAATCGTCGCAGAACTGATACGAGATTCTTCATCCATGACGGACTTGTGAAGAATATATATATATATATATATATATATATATATATATATATATATATATATATATATATATACTGCTGGCCATTGTAAATGCAACACCCTGAAGGAAGCATCCGAATCGAGTGAAATTTACACCATGAGTTTGCAGCGATGAGATATGCAACTGATTAGAATTTCAGCGCAGACGCACATCACGCGCGCCTGTGGCGCCACCTCATAGCGCCATTTAAGGCTTGGAAATTTCGACGAGTGTACGTTCGGCACGTGTGTTTTCCTTGTGGTTGTTTCACAAGACGATCAGTTATGCCTCGTAGACAACAGCGAACATCTTTTGATCAAGTATCCGAGTTCGACAGGGGAAGGATAGTGGCTTACCGAGAATGTGGATTATCATACAGAGAAATCGCTAGTCGTGTTGGACGAAACCAAACAACTGTAATGCGGATATGTGACCGTTGGATGCAGGAGGGTACGACGGACCGACGTGGTCGATCGCATTCACCTCGGTGCACCACTGCACGTGCTGATAGGCAAATTGTGCGCATGGCAGTGACGGATCGCTCAGTGACATCCCGAACCATAGCACAACACATTGCGTCTGTAACGCATCATCCAGTGTCTGCGCGTACCATTCGACGCCGTTTACAGCAGAGTGGTCTGTCCGCAAGACGTCCATTGCTTCGTCTACCATTGACGCAGAACCACAGACGTCTCCGTCGCCAATGGTGTGATGACAGACGGATGTGGACGGCAGAATGGAATGACTTTGTCTTTACTGACGAGGCACGCTACTGTCTGCAGCACCACGATGGTCGGATTCGAGTGTGGAGACACCGTGGAGAGAGGAAGCTGGACAGCTGCATTATGCACCGCCACACTGGTCTTGCACCGGGTGTTATGGTATGGGGCGGTATTGGATATTACTCTCGCACGCCTCTAGTACGCCTTGCCTGTACTTTAAATAGCCGGCGCTACATATCCGAGGTGCTGGAGCCAGTTGTCCTTCCTTACCTTCAGGGCTCGGCCACAGCCGTATTTCAACAGGATAATGCCCGACCACACGTGGCATGCATTGTCCAAAGGTTCTTCGTCAATAACCAGATTGAATCGCTTCCCTGGCCGGCTCGCTCTCCGGATCTTTCGCCGATAGAAAACATGTGGTCCATGGTTGCTCAACGAGTGACCCAGATTACATCCCCAGCTGCTACACCAGATAATCTTTGGCCACGTGTGGAAGCTGCTTGGGCTGCTGTACACCAGGAACACATCCAACGTCTCTTTGACTCAATGCCGAGACGTGTGGCAGCGGTGATCTCCAACAATGGCGGCTACTCTGGCTACTGATTCTGGCAGGAACCACATGTCACAGACGTCTGTAAACGTAATCATTTGATACTTGGTCAACATGTTATCTACAAAATAAATTTTGTTGTGCTACCTCTTGTCTTTCTTGGTGTTGCATTTACGGTGGCCAGCAGTGTATATAATAATTACGGCATACGAAACTCTCCTGCAAGTAGTAAAAGAAATATGCATAGCCATGCAAGGCAAAAATAATCTAATCATATTAGTTGCCTGTGAATACGAGTATATCCAATTGCACGACAGAGTCTCCAGCAGTCACCATGCAACTGATAGCGTCCTTCTCCTCCGTTCACCCCCTCTCTGCTGGTAGTTGCCACACTCCAGTGAGACACCATTACCAGCTACTGACTCAGTAGGAAAAGAGCCTCATTGTGAGTCTCTGTTCTCTTTGCTGTTAGGATAGCATAGTATCGAGATTTATGGGGCACTATGACGTCACAATGGCCTGCTATTGGTCAGTGGAATGTAAGCGCAGGCGTATTCGTCGTCAAGGTTCTGGTCGACCACATCTGACTACCAAAGAGAGGATCACCATATAGTGTACCAGGTACATCATCATATCTTAATCTGCCATCCAAGAGCAGTTAAAGGATTCCCTACAACACTCTGTGCCATGATGCATCATTGGTCGGAGACTAACAGCAGCCGGACAAGGAAATTACTGTCTGATGTGTAGGCTGCCTTAAAACACCACAACACAGCCGGCTATGTTTGGAATTACGCTTTGGCTAGGAAGCGTGGACTTGTAATGAATCGTGTCGTGTTCTGTTAAGCGATGAATCGTGGTTTTTGCACTATCGCAAATAACCAAAATAGGCAAATATCGTGGAAACCTAGGCACAGGACACGCTTTTCCAGAGTTTTAGAGAGGCACAGCGGTGGTGCTACTATGACAACCATTTTGTTTCCAGCTCCAACTTGCGGGTACTTAAGTTTTCTTTTGTGAGGGAGTGTATATGTATCACCTACATTTGTGTATTTCAGAGAGTGCCGGTAGGTTAGAGCTTTTGCTTGTATGAAGCATATTCCCAGTAGTTGGACCAATTTAGAATCTTATGATGAGCTGACCATATAATTCCCAAACTATTTTTCAGACAGTAATTTAATTCTACGTAACTGACGGGGAAGGAATAGCTTGGAGAGCGCCATTAAACCAGTCTTCAGACTGGAAGGATCAATAACAGAACTGCATCACTTCAAAAAAATCTAATACTGCTATTACTATTGTCTAACAGGTCATCAGTAAACACCACCATCAACAATGTCCACCATACCCTTTCTTGGGGCACGAATGAAATTATTTCTACTTCAGCTGTAGGTTTCACTAATACGACTACATACATACATCAATTAGTTAATTGTGCCATAGATTTTTGAACGGTTGTAAGAAACTGTTCCGGAGTTAGTATTTCAGGCAGGATTTACAACCTGCTCTCAGACAGGTTATGGTGTTGAACATGTGATCGAAAATTTTAGTTGATTCATGTTGATTGCTTTTCTGTGCCACTGACTGCTTTAATAATAGGCGTTGAGTGTGGACATTTATTCTCCGATTGAAATGGATTACTTGTGATATATTTCTCTAGAGAGTACATATATTGCGACGGTGTCGTTAAAATGCCTAACCTCTTGAGTAGGTGCTTATATGTTGACCAAATATGAATACCGAGTATTGTATTTATAAATGACAGAGCACAGCACTCAGTCGTCGTTTTTTGCAGGTTTTGTTTGGCAATTCCAGATTTCGGCTACTGCCTAGCCATTATCAGTGCTAAAACGTACAAGAAGTATATGGTCAGGCGATACTATAAAAAGTTACAACACGTGGCATAACCTATATGGCTTATAAGTTATATTGCCTACCACTATTTTCTAATCTCAAAGCATATAAGTTCTGTGTTATTTGGACGTCAGTTTTTTTATATTTCCTATGTTTACTGGCAAATGTGTAAATAGGTCGGCCAGCAGTTTAAATAATTTTACAAAAATTTTATGTAATTCCCATGAAAATTTGAGTTTTTTTTTCCCCTAGAGACGCTAACTGCTTTCTTTTGAGTACTGTATATTGCGTTGCTCATATACGGGGCGCCATAGAGCCAGTCGTTGTGCTCTCCATACAGCCTACCTTCATTATACAGTAGTATACAAAGAACTGTGGCTGGCGCTCTATCATGTATAAATGAGATCACAGTCGGTGAGAGCACCCACTTTCCTAATAGCAGGTGACCTGATCAAGTTCTAACAACCCTGCAACAACAAAGCTCTGCATTTAATAACGATTGTGGTGTTTCTCACGCTGCTAAATACTGCATTTTCGGGCTACAACAGTCATATTATTTGGCAGGTGCCATTAGAGCACAGTTAATAAAGTCATTTCATGTAGTAATCAAAAATCTAGGCACTCATCTTTTTGTGTTTCCCACGCTGGTCTCGTCGTAAAATCATGGCTCAATCGTTGAAAATCTAGGTGGTTATGATTCCAAGCTCGGATGCAGAGAGGCCTAGGTTTTATTCTGCTACATTCAAAAGTTTTGTAGATGCGCTTCACAAACCATTCTTGAAGAATACACTTTTGCTGGACAATGGTGATGTAAAAAAATAATCAGCACTCCGAAATTAAGTTACAATTCCTTTTAATTGCTTTTATTGCAATATCACGTAAACACAAAACATCACTTCACAATACAAACCATACTTGAAAACATCTCAACATGACGTCCAAGACTTGACTTTCTCAAGGTCCGACTCTCTAACAAGTTAACAACTAACTAACTATCGCTTACGCGCCCAAAAGTCAGAGTTACAAGTACGTCAAAGATCATAGTGACAAAAGAAATAATACACATAAGAATAATATCATTGCAATATAAACATATCGATGTATCAAAAATGAAATCAAATCTGTATGTTGTCTCATAAATACGTTAACTACTTTACAGAAAAGTAGAATATTACTGGTATCGAGAGGTTCAGGTGAGGTACCATAATGGTTACGTAATTCAAGTACCATTACAAAGTATTCTTCTTATTGCTTGCTTTTGAGCAGTCAAAACTTTCTTTCCATGATACTATTTATCCCAAAAAATTATGCAATAATTGACACGACATTCACGTTTTATGGGGTATTCTTGGGTTACTGCACGCGGTAGAGTTCGAACAGTATTCGTATATCGATCACAGTGGCACACGTGTTAACAACTTGACACACAAGCGTAGCGGCTGGCCACTTCCAATTACAGACTCCCCGCTGAGGAGACCGGCGTGCCAACTGTTAACTGGTGGCGACCGCGACGTCTGGACTTTCATTTGTGGTCGGGCCGCTAGACAGTAACGGCGGCGTGCGGCGTGTGGCGTGCGGCCGCTGCCTCGTCCCACGCTGCCTTCTCAAAGGGAGGACAAAAGACTGCCCGCTGCCACGTGACGCCGAACGCTATCCCCCTCCCCCCCACCCAAGCACTTTCACACACACACACACACACACACACAGACACACACATATACACTCACTCACATACACACTCACACTCTCTCTTTCAGCGATTCACACCAGGCCTGTGAATGTGTCCGTGCGCGGATATAGAGAGAGCGAGCTATATTGGCCGAGAAGCGCACAATGGGGCGTGTGCCGAACGCCGCAATGACTGACCATCAGTCATTCGCAAAGGACTGCCGCCGCCCCAGAGAGGTGCGGCGAGGGCGGAAAGGATGGAAGGAGAGGGAGGTGGGCGGGTTCGGGGCGCTCCGTAGCCGTGCACGTTCGCTGGCCAGGCTTTTTGTGGCGTCGGCTGCCGCCGCACGCGTTTGAAAAAGAACGCCGTGCCGTAGTCCGCCAAATGCAGACTACCAGCGTGGAAAGGGGCAAAAATGAGGCTCTGTTGAAACAGCCGGGAAACAAAAACATGCCGAACACCCCGGCTAAGTGGCCTCCTTTGTGTCTGGAGACAAAAAGAGCTCACCGGAGAGCAGGATGTGGCATGGAAATCGGCAGCTGAGGCGCTGTGCTACAGTGATTTGCATACTCACAGGGGAAGGGGCTGGCGAAAAGTGAAACAGTAATGATCAAAGTGTTGTACAACCTCCCCGAATATAAAATACAACTGATCTTGTAATAATTAATTTATCCTGTCATCCAACTTCCAGCTATTTGGAGAATAACATAATTACACATAATACATCTTTCATTAGTGAACCACCACCTATGAACGTTAATCGGATCTGACTGCCGAATCCAGGTCCTGAGCTAAATTACCGATACTACAACGGACTTTTTTGTTGGCAGGAAGACTGGACTTGGCTGCTCCACATTCTTAAGCCAAAATCGAGTAACTACCTTAACGAGACGTAGTGGCTCCAGCATCTGGAAAACTGGTAGTAAGAATGGTGGTTATCGCTCGGACAACCGATTTTCGGTTTTAACCTGACTTTTGAAACCGTTCAAAATAACTGGTTTCTGAAACAACCGATTTTAGGCTTCTCATTTGTGTTATTTCCTGTAATAAACAAAGAAATCCTACAAAGAGTGAAAAAATTTTACTAATTCAGTTTGAATAGACATAGAACCAAATTATTGAACTCGCAGATCGAAGAAAACGTAGTCAGTCCACCTTTAGCTGTTTTTTTCCGACAAATAAGTGGTGGAGTACTACAAAAAACTCCAGTAATCTCCTAATCACTGTAATTTTTTGAAACTCCTTAAAAAATTATATTTCATCAGGGATTGTAGCACTGTTTGGACATAATAGTCAGTGCTACAGAGTGAAAAGTGATGCTGAAGAATATTGTTCTTGTTAATTTGCCCGTTTTCGGTGGCTACAAACAGATGATGACATATTATGTAGAAACAGGCAGCTTATCAGCTTCTTTCTAAAAATGGCTCTGAGCACTATGCGACTTAACTTCTGAGGTCATCAGTCGCCTAGAACTTAGAACTAATTTAACCTAACCAACCTAAGGACATCACACACATCCATGCCAGAGGCAGGATTCAAACCTCCGACCGTAGCGGTCGCTCGGCTCCAGACTGTAGCGCCTAGAACCGCACGGCCACTCCGGCCGCCAGCTTCTTTCTATTTTTATTATATATTGTGGGTAAATTCTTGGTACGTTTTTAATTTCATTACTGTTAATTATTGTTACATTTCTCTTTTACTATCTCATAGCAGTGTAAGGCCAATCTTAAATCTTTTAAATCAAATAAAGCATTCTACTTCCTTCCTAGGCCACTTCGCAAAAGTATTTCCAAACTAGGATTGGTACCATACTGCTGTACAAGAGATTGTTGCGACAACACCGAGAAGCTATCGCATGGACCGGGAGGGGGGGGGGGCAGGCAGGTCCTGCACATTGCAAGTACACGCGTACCTTAAGTGTCACAGCAATGCTATACCAATTCTTATTCAAGTGTTATTGCTCGTTTATGTCGGCATTGTTGCACTGATCGCGTTTTCCACTTTCTATAACGATGCAATGTTTCAAACCAAGGTTTTCTTTACGAATAAAAACTACTCTTTTGTAAAAAGAAATTAAAAACTGAATTTTTAGGACTGCTGCTATAGCTAATTGATTGTCTTGCTCAATTATTAGTAAAGAAAAAGCATCTGTTATAACCGGTGCCAGACAAGTACCAACAGATATCGGTTATTCTAAAATATCGACATCAGTTTTAACTGGTCGGTTTTCCCCATCCCCGGGGTAGAGAAGCGTGCAGACTACATGATCCGTCATATCTCATCCAAACCAGTAGACAGGGCGTGTTAACAATACAGGGTGTTACTAAAAGGTACGGCCAAACTTTCAGGAAACATTCCTCACACACAAAGAAAGAAAATATGTTATGTGGACATGTGTCCGGAAACGATTACTTTCCATGTTAGAGCTCATTTTAATACTTCTCTTCAAATCACATTAATCATGGAATGGAAACACACAGCAACAGAACGTACCAGCGTGACTTCAAACACTTTGTTACAGGAAATGTTCAAAATGTCCTCCGTTAGCGAGGATACATGCATCCATCCTCCGTCGCATGCAATCCCTGATGCGCTGATGCAGCCCTGGGGAATGGCGTATTGTATCACAGCCGTCCACAATACGAGCACGAAGAGTCTCTACATTTGGTACCGGGGCTGCGCAGACAAGAGTTTTCAAATGCCCCCATAAATGAAAGTCAAGAGGGTTGAGGTCAGGAGAGCGTGGAGGTCATGGAATTGGTCCGCCTCTACCAATCCATCGGTCACCGAATATGTTGTTGAGAAGCGCACGAACACTTCGACTGAAATGTGCAGGTGCTCCATCGTGCATGAACCACATGTTGTGCCGTAATTGTAAAGGCACATGTTCTAGCAGCACAGGTAGAGTATCCCGTATGAAATTATGATAACGTGCTCCATTGAGCGTAGGTGGAAGAACATGCGGCCCAATCAAGACATCACCAACAATGCCTGCCCAAACGTTAACATAAAATCTGTGTTGATGACGTGATTGCACAATTGCGTGCGGATTCTCGTCAGCCCACACATGTTGATTTTGAAAATTTACAATTTGATCATCAGAATCGAGGAAGTACAGTACATACTGACGAAACTAAAATGAGCTCTAACATGGAAATCAAGCGTTTCCGGACACATGTCCACATAACATCTTTCCTTTATTTGTGTGTGAGGAATGTTTCCTGAAAGTTTGGCCGTATCTTTTTGTAAGACCCTGTATATGGTACTCTGGGACTCAGCTATATTTTAGACGCATGTTATTTACTATGTTGACGTATCAATATTTCTTACAATCTTTGTTACAAAACAAGTTCCCCGTTGCATATGTACGAAGAACTTTGCTCTTAAAAATTCTAACGCCTTCTTTGTTTACTTCAGTACTTACAATGTGTATGTGATGTATGTTAGGTAACACAGCAGAAGAAGGCGCGTGTGAGCACTGGATACACTGCCTTAGGCGACCGAAAAGTAGTAACCACATACACGTCGTATTAAATTATATGATGGTGGTCTAAACCTCTGAAATGCATATTGCAAATAAAGAAATTTGTGAATGATGACAGTTGTTTCGATTTCTATTGTAGTTAATAGAAAGCTCGTATAGAATAAATAAAGCGAATGTGAAAGTAAATAGAAAATTTACATAAAGTATGAATATTGATATCATATCTCAGTAACTATGCGCGAATGTCCGATGGTTATTTTTAGGGTTCCATGCTTCAATTGGTAAAAACGCAACCCCTATAGGATCACTTTGTTCTCTGTCTACCAGTCTGTCTGTCGGTCTGTCCGACTCTTAAAAACCCTTCTGCAGAGGAACGGTTAATTGTATCAAGGTGAAATTCATGTCAACTTGGCGGTTGTAAAACTTGAAGCTTTTAAGTGAATGTAATCGAAAATACGGCAGTTTATGTCACATATTTTGAAACTCGAAAACAGTTGGGTACTTCCCATTGACCTAGAAACATGTAATTTGACAAGAGTTTCACCGTACAACTAAAGGAATAAATCCTAAAATTGTGAAATTATAACTATACCATTCGAAAAAAATCTTGGTATTTGTTATCTGATGGTCTGTCCACCCGTCTATTAAAACCCCTATGTAACTTATGTTACATAATGAGGTGTATAGACCCTTCGTGTTTTTAAAAATGCAAGCTTCTAGGCCAATGCAGTCAGAAGATACGGCCACTTATGTCGCATATTTTGACACTCGTAAACTCACACATAAAAACCTATAACGTACTTTCCGTTAGCTTAGAAGTATGAAATTTGACAAGAATCAAGATTTCACAGTAGAACTAAATAAAAAGATCTGAGAATTGTACATTTGTAGTGACATCACACAGAAAAAGTTTTTTTTTTTCCTTGGCTTACTGTGTTTTATTCGTCTGTTAAGATCCTTATCCACAGGAATGGCAGGACATATCACGTTGCCACTTACATCGCATACTACGACCTAAAATCCCTTGGAGGTTTAAGAAACGTAAACTTTTCCGTCACTATAGTCAAAAGGTACTGTCATTTAAGTCACATATTTTGATATTCACAAAGTCGCTCGTTAAAACCCATAGGGATAGTTTCACAGAGCAAGTAAAGGGAGAAATCAGAAAATTGTTAGTTTTTAATTATGTCGCACGAACAAATTTCTCTTTTGTCGTTTGTCATCCAACTTGAAACTTAAAATTAAAACACTGTCGAGAGTGACACCTTGCCAGTATCAGTGCCGATAGCACGCAAAAATCGTCGAAATTTTCAACTCTAGAGATGACTGAACTGACTATAAACATACCAGCATGAGATTTTCACTCTGCAGAGGAGTGTGAGCTGATATGAAACTTCCTGGCAGATTAAAACTGTGTGCCGGACCGAGACTCGAACTCGGGACCTTTGCCTTTCGCGGGCAAGTGCTCTACCAACTGAGCTACCCAAGCACGACTCACGCCCCTTCCTCACAGCTTTACTTCTGCCAGTACCTCGTCTCCTACTTTCCAAACTTTACAGAAGCTCTCCTGCGAACCTTGCAGAACTAACACTCCTGAAAGAAAGGATATTGCGGAGACAGGGCTTAGCCACAGCCTGGGGGATGTTTCCAGAATGAGATTTTCACTCTGCAGCGGAGAGTGCGCTGATATGAAACTTCCTGGCAGATTAAAACGGTGTGCCCGACCGAGACTCGAACTCGGGACCTTTGCCTTTCGCGGGCAAGGGCTCTACCAACTGAGCTACTCAAGCACGACTCACGCCCCTTCCTCACAGCTTTACTTCTGCCAGTACCTCGTCTCCTACCTTCCAAACTTTACAGAAGCTCTCCTGTGAACCTTGCAGAAACATAATTAAGTATGCACGGAATTTTTAGAGCTCGACTCCTACTCGGTCGCGATATGAAAACCATAGTGAAAATCAGAAACGTTCCATTTGCAGCATTTAGGTAATATTCGCCACTCCAACTTAGACGCTTCCCAACACCATCATTATAGAACGCAGCCACCTCTGCTTTCTGCCAAATCTTTACGCTGGTCAGCAGATCGTTGGCTGTGCCAAAACGTTATCCTTACAGCCAGCGATTCACGTGAACAAAGAGATCAAAATAGGATCTGTATGGTGAGTGAGCAAGCCCTTCCCGTCTGAAACGCTGCAGGAGCGTCTTTGTTGCATCTGCAGAATGGGGAAAAGCATTTTCATGAGGAAAGAGAGTGCTTGACCGCAACATAACTCTTTGCTTCTTATAAACTGTCCTTCAGCGCTGGTTTTCTCGAATGGCCTGATCCACTCGCTCAACAATATGTACGGTTGACACTCCCTTCCTTCCCTTACCGCCTGCATCATTACCGTCTGTGCGTCCTGCTTCAAACTTCCTGCACCAGAGCCACACTAGCCTCTCGTGCTGAACAGTTGTGTGGGCTGCATGAAATCAGGCGGAGACCCTCAGTATGAAGAAATGAAATGACAGCACGTGCTTCACATTTGGCGTCAGATTCTATTGTTGCCTGTATCTTCACATGCTTACTGCGATCACAGAACCGAGAAGTGTGACGAGACACATTCGACTTGCATACTAATACAGACAGGGTATCACATCCGCGTCATCGGATTTTGCCGGTGGCTTCCACTTCAGGGCTGATCTTTGAGTTGTAGAAGACATATGTTCACTTCTGCTATGTAAACAAAGACATTATTCCCTGAATGTCAGTATTTTTCAAAAAGTTCAATTTCAGAGAAAAGGTAGTTTTAGTGAAAGGAAGAAACTTGTCGATCAGGAGAAGTCCCTCATTCTACGTGAACATTAACTCTGATTGGATATACAGGGTGAGTCACCTAACGTTACCGCTGGATATATTTCGTAAACCACATCAAATACTGACGAATCGATTCCACAGACCGAACGTGAGGAGAGGGGCTAGTGTAATTGGTTAATACAAAGCATAAAAAAATGCACGGAAGTATGTTTTTTAACACAAACCTACGTTTTTTTAAATGGAACCTCGTTAGTTTTGTTAGCACATCTGAACATATAAACAAATACGTAATCAGTGCCGTTTGTTGCATTGTAAAATGTTAATTACATCCGGAGATATTGTAACCTAAAGTTGACGCTTGAGTACCACTCCTCCGCTGTTCGATCGTGTGTATCGGAGAGCACCGAATTACGTAGGGATCCAAAGGGAACGGTGATGACCTTAGGTACAGAAGAGACTGGACCAGCACCTTACGTCCACATGCTAACACCTTTTTATTGGTCTTTTTCACTGACGCACATGTACATTACTATGAGGGGTGAGGTACACGTACACACGTGGTTTCCGTTTTCAATTACGGAGTGGAATAGAGTTTGTCGCGACATGTCAGGCCAATAGATGTTCAATATGGTGGCCATCATTTGCTGCATACAATTGCAATCTCTGGCGTAATGAATGTCGTACAGGCCGCAGTACATCTGGTGTAATGTCGCCGCAGGCTGCCACAATACGTTGTTTCATATCCGCTGGGGTTGTAGGCACATCACGGTACACATTCTCCTTTAACGTACTCCACAGAAAGTAGTCCAGAGGTTTAAGATCAGGAGAACGGGCTGGCCAATTTATGCGTCCTCCACGTCCTATGAAACGCCCGTCGAACATCCTGTCAAGGGTCGGCCTAGTGTTAATTGCGGAATGTGCAGGTGCATCATCATGCTGATACCACATACGTCGACGCGTTTCCAGTGGGACACACTCTATTCCACTTCGTACTTGAAAACGGAAACCACGTGTGTACGCTTACCTCACCCCTCATGGTAATGTACATGTGCGTCAGTGAAAATGACCAATAAAAAGGTGTTAGCATGTGGACATAATGAGCAGTTCCAGTCTCTTCTGTACCTAAGGTCCATCACAGTTCCCTTTGGATCCCTACGTAATTCGGTGCTCTCCGATACACACGATCGAACAGCGGAGGAGTGGTACTCAAGCGTCAACTTTAGGTTACAATATCTCCGGATGTAATTAACATTTTACAATGCAACAAACGGCACTGATTACGTATTTTTTTATATATTCAGATGTGCTAACAAAACTAACGAGGTTCCATTTAAAAAAACGTAGGTTTGTGTTGAAAAACATACTTCCGTGCATTTTTTTATGCTTTGTATTAACCAATTACACTAGCCCCTCTCCTCACGTTCGGTCTGTGGAATCGATTCGTCAGTATTTGATGTGGTTTACGAAATATATCCAGCAGTAACGTCAGGTGACTCACCCTGTATATTTGCCTCAGACAACTAAAGTCATTCCTGATCAGTAGTGTTAGAAAGGTTTAAGTGGGCAGAAAGCTCAGAGACTCGTAGCGATAAGACGATTTCCTTGCTGCCTCCATTTCATTCGTGAATTACAGAAGAAAGAAAGAATCATACGTTGCTGGAAGCAGTGGAGGTGATTTTTTGCACATGGACATATAAATTTTGAGTACCAGAACTTTTCGGTCGTTATATTCTCTGTAATGAACATTAATTACACGTGGTGGGCTTCGTAGACTTTGTGGCTGAGGAACAAGATCTCTCCTTGTTATCAGGTGCTCTGCATAACCAACAAATAGTCTTACTATTCGTACATTTTGCGAATGAATTTACTAAGAATTTGTTTAAAATTTTCAACAGGACTGCGTCTGAAAAGGAACAGCTCTACTTAATAGTACGGACCTGCGCATAACGAAAAATGAAATGTGCGTATGCTATTTTTGCCTACGAGTCCGCTTATGGGGACTTTGGCCGGCTGGTACAACGTTTTTTACTTGACGCCACTTTTTCGACTTGATGGTGAAACGATGGTGAGGACCAAACATACACTCAGTCTCGAGAGGAAAAAAAAATCCCCAGTCTGGAGAGAAATCAAACGCAGGTCCCCGTAATCGACAGTCAGTAACGCTAACCACAGTACCACTAGCTGCTACTCTGGTATTAGTGTTTTGTAAGGCTGATCATTGAACAATGCAGTACAAACACGTTTTCCTAAATAATTACAGCAGGCTACATTTTTAAAACTTTTGTCAGATGATGTCTCAAGAGTAGGAACTGTACCATCAAATTTTAACGTTTATTTGGAAAATTACTTTCATTTTGTTCCATTATATCAGGATTTTTCACAAAATAAAATCCTTTAAAGATACGAGAAGAGTATTTGCAACAGATCCATCGTGAAAGCTTGAAAAAATCATAAGTTCTAGGTAACTTAACTGAATATTCTGAAGTTCGAAATAAGACTTATATTGGAGTAATCGTTGTTTTATTTTGAAGCATATATACACATCACGAAAAGTTTTGCATCACCCCGGCTCCCAGAACTCCTGAAGATAGCTGTTGACTGTGGATATTGTATCACAGATACCATCCCTTTGACTTTTCCGAGATTTCACTTGATCCGTCCAAAGATATAAACAACCATGCATGAGCAGCGTCCATTAGACGGCCGATCACTTTGTCATTCCACCAGGAAGGTGGTATACGGCACGTGTTGTTTGTAGTTCAGTCTTGCCTAGACGGTCAATACCGCGATTCGATCGCGTCCGCATTGTTATTTTGTGCCAGGAAGGGCTCTGAATAAGGGAAGTGTCCAGGCTTTTTGGAGAGAACCAAAACGATGTTGTTCGGACATCGTGGAGATACGGAGAGACAGGAACTGTCGATGGCATGCCTCACTCAGGCCGCCCAAGGGCTACTACTGCAGTGGATGACCGTTACCTACCGATCATGGCTCGGAGGAGCCCTGACAGCAAACCCACCATGTTGAATAAAGCTTTTCGTGCAGCCACAGGACCTCGGGTTACGACTCAAACTGTGCGCAATAGGGTGCATGATGCGCAACGTCAACCGACGTCCATGGCGAGGTCCATCTTTGCAACCACGACACCTGGCAGTGCGGAACACATGGACCCAACAACATGCCGAATGGACCACTCAGGATTGTCATCATGTTCTCTTTACCGATTGGTATCGCATATGCCTTCAACTAGACAACCGTCGGAGACGTGTTTCGAGGCAACGCCTTAGACACCCTGTCCAACCAGTGCAGCAAGGTGGAGGTTCCCTGCTGTTTTGGGGTGGCATTATGTGGGGCCGAGGTACGCTGCTGGTGGTCATGGAAGGCGCCGTAACGGCTGTACGATACGTGAATGCGATTCTCCCACTGATAGTGCAACCATATCGGCAGCACATTGGCGAGGCATTCGTCTTCATGGACGACAGTTCGCTCCCCCATCGTGCACATCTTGTGAATGACTTCCTTTAGGATAACGACATCGGTTGACTAGAGCGGGCAGCACGTTCCCGAGACATGGACCCCATCGGACACGCATGGAATAGATTGAAAAGTTCTGTTTATGAACGGCGTGACCCAGCAACCACCCTGAGGGGTCTACACCGAATCGCCGTTGAGGAGTGGGACAATCTGGACCAACAGTGCTTTGATGAACTTGTAGATAGTATGCCACGACGAATACAGGCATGCATCATTGCAAGAAGACGTGCTACTGGGAATTAGAAATACCGGTGTGTACAGGAATCTAGACCACCACCTCTGAAGATCTTGCCGTATGGCAGTACAACATGCAATGTGTGGTTTTCATGACCAATAAAAAGGGCGGTAATGATGTTTATGTTGATCTCTATTACAGTTTTCGGTACAGGTTGCGGAACACTTTGAACCAAGGTGATGCAATTTTTTTTGGTGTGTGCAGTAAAAATATTATTAACAGTTATATCACTACATTATGAGTATGCCGTTAAATTTAATTTTCCATCTTTCTAATTTTATATTTCCTTACAGAGTGTTTATCGTTTTGGTCCCTCATCAACAACTAAAGATAATTCATCATCATACTTTCTTTGCAACTTCCGTGGTATGTATCTTTATCTTCTGAACAACCGTGTGGCAGTGCGTTTTCTTTTCTACCCTATAATGACCCAGTTATTCATTAAAAATATGTTTTACATTGACGTCTAAACGTAACAATGGTTTGAGGAGGATGGTAATGACCTCACGTCGGTATCTCGGCCACCAAATTCGCAAGATCTGAACCCGATGGAACGCACCTGGGACGCTATTGCTGGGGCCTGGCTACCACCTACGACAAAGCAACGAATCATACAGCCGTGTAAGGCAGGCTGCCGAAACTCCGATCGCCTAACGATACAACTTTCGGAGATCAAACGGAAGCAGTTCGACATCAATAACTGGACGAACTGTTCTCGACTGTGCCTTCAGCTGCCGCCACCGTACCGCCCATGAGTCACGTGTCAGCAGGTAGGTGGAGTCAGTATCCATAAACCAAGTGGGTGTTTAGGTAGCTGCAGCACCACTATTGAGACATTCAACTCTCCAGTTCTAGGCTTGCTATGCTAGGCAGGCCATCAAAGTATACACGCCCAGCCAGCGAGGATTATGTCAACACAGCGTCCACGGACTTCAACCGTACTCGAGCCGCGACTTCCAAAGACCCCGTCTTAACCGTCCACTACACCTCCTCACAATCTGTCCTCGAGTTCACCACCTCGCTGGATATTATCATCACCATCCTCACTGTCTCCAGTGCGTCCTCGAGCGGCCTGTCGCACTCAAAAATGGTTCAAATGGCTCTGAGAACTAAGTTTACATTTTAATTCTACCCGTGTTTGGGATTATTTCACACATTGTATGTCAAGAAATAGGAAAAATTGAATCATTTGGAAAATTAGGTATAATTTATGCTATGTTATCAATTTAACATCTGAGGTCATCAGTCCCCTAGAACTCAGAACTACTTAAACCAAATTAACCTAAGGACACCACACACATCCGTGCCCGAGGCAGGGTTCGAACCTGCGACCGCAGCGGTCTCGCGGTTCCAGACTGTAGCGCCTAGAACCGCAAGGCCACTCCGGCCGGCGTATTTAAAAACAACTTATTCGAATAAATGTACGGTATAACCGCACCCTCCCCATATTTCTAAGTGCCTCCGTCCTTACAGTGTACTGGTCTGTCACTGTGTTTATGGCCGCAACATCTTTCGACAACACCAGTTTCCACATATCCGTGTCCACGAAATTTTTCGCTACTTTTCGGTGGCCTCTCGCATTTAGAAGGTACATCTTGTATGGCAACGAAAGAGTGTCGGCCGAAAACGGCCGGCTTTTGTGCGCCGAAAGAATCGTCCATTTAAGCCCGGGCAGACCGCGCGCCGCGCCGCCTCTTCTGCTTCGAGGGGCAGAGCGGAGGCGCGCCCGCCTCCCAGCCAGCCGGCAGCTACACAGGGGTAAACAAAAGGCAGGGGCTGCCGCGCTCATTGAGGATTCCGCGCGACGGAGAGCGGCGCAACCTCCGTAAAGCGGTCCTTTGTGCCTCGGCGCGGCTGCGCCTCACGGTTTGTATCTATTAGGGGCGTTAAAACTTTGATCATGCCCGCCTCGGTGGGCGCCTCCTCAACACCGGAGGAGCCGCCCGTTAACAGCTTTTGCCGCACATCTCGAAACCTGTGCAATTATTCTGCGTCTCACTCTGCACTGAGTCCCCTCACACTTTATGCTTCACAAATGCAATGTTTCAGTTGAAATCGGTTAATGATATACGCTTAACAAGCATGTCGTTAGAGAAAATAGATTCTTCAACGGTATAGAAAATAACTGTTTCTCGATTTTTCTGTAAAAGCTTTGATTATATACAGGGTGGTCAGAAAATGTGTGGAATGCTTGTAGGGACGTTACAGGGCAGGTTGTACTGAGACATAAATGTTAAGAAAAAAATTCGATACGTTGCTCCGTTTCCGAGTTATTTAGCGTAGAATTTAGCCAATCGGGGCGTCGCGCTCTCACACTCAAGCGGCCTGCCAGGGGCGGTGTTGCCCAACGAGTGCTGTGGCTCGTAAGCTGAAACCTGAGTTTACGAGCGCGACGATCTGATTGGCTAACTTCAATGCTAAATAACCCGGAAACGGCGCAACGTATCGCATTTTTTTCTTAACATTTATGTCTCGGTACAATCTGCCCTAAAACATCACGACAAGCGCTTCAGACATTTTCTGACCACCCTGTATATACTTGAGCATGTAATATTACATGGAAGTAAGCACAAACCACCGTTATTTTACACCGCCTGAGAGGCAAGGAGTGATGTGGCAGCGATCACGACTGATGTGTATTTCTGCAAAACCCGGACTTCACACACTGTGATACGGATCACCAGTACTTTCTGTTACTGTGAGAGACTCGAACCCTACGATGTGTCAAAGTTTATCTCTTAACTCTTTCAATACAAAGTAACAATAATAAAAATGCGAGCAATGCACATCCTGAGAAAATCGGATCAGTGGTCACAGCGAAAACGCTCACTGTGATTGGCTGTGTAGTAAATAATGGTAGAGTTCGAGCATGAACTCTACCAATATTTTATGTACCCCTTCCTTTCACCGCCCCCACCTAAATCTCCTACTTTGAAGTGTCCGCTTAATACCTGGGGCCAATTTCTACTCCAGGCTGTGCTCAAGCATTTGCGTGTCTGAAAAACGAACCGAAAATAGACTGCCTACCTTTAAGATATTCGACATAAAAGTTTTCTGGGTAAAGGACCGCGGCATACTGTATAAAGGTACAACTGCTGGAGAAAAACCAACGTTTTGGTTACGGTTGTAGCAGTCCACTGACCCAGAAGAAGGCCGAAACGCTGGTTTTTTCCCAGGCAGCAGTGGTTTTATACATTATGACGCGATACCATACATATGTCGACTGACTCAGACCGAGGAAGCCCATGCAATTATATTTCAGATATTGTTCACTGATGCCTTTTGAGTCTTTTGGTACAAGGAAACCGTGGTCTCGGGTGGTTCGTTACACAGTAACTATATGTCATGTAACTGCTGACCGCCCGCCGCAGTGGCCGAGTGGTTCTAGGCGCTTCCGTCTGGAACCGTGCGACCGCTACGGTCGCAGGATCGAATCCTGCCTCGGGCGCGGATGTGTGTGATGTCCTTAGGTTAGTTAGGTTTAAGTAGTTCTAAGTTCTAGGGGACTGATGACCTCAGATGTCAAGTCCCATAGTGCTCAGAGCCATTTGAACCACTTTCTTTTATTTTATTATTATTATTATTATTATTTTACTGCTGACCCTCTTTATCTTTCTACCTGAAATGCACTCATAATATCTACAAGCAGTGAAAATGTGAACGTTACAATTTGTATCTTGTTTGTTCTCAAACTCGTTCCATTCACTCATCTAAGGCGGAACAAGGTCTCTGGAGTAGATGACATTCCCTCACAATTACTTAGATGTTTATGGCAGGCAGCCATGACAAAACAGTTTC
Source organism: Schistocerca nitens (assembly GCF_023898315.1). Lineage (NCBI taxonomy): Eukaryota > Metazoa > Arthropoda > Insecta > Orthoptera > Acrididae > Schistocerca > Schistocerca nitens. The sequence continues at coordinate 431,102,687 of NC_064618.1, read as the reverse complement.
ACTTGATCTACAACATACATCAGACAGGTGAAATACCCTCATCTTCAAGAACTATGTAATAATTCCAATTCCATAGGAAGCAAGTGCAGACTGGTGAGAGTATTAACTAACTATCAATTTAATAAGTCATGCTCTCTCAACTGTGATACGAATTATTTGTAAAAGAATGTAACAATTGATAGGAACTACCTCAGTTAAAATTAGTTTCCGTTCGGGAGAAAAAGAAGAAAACGTGAGGCACTGCTGGTTTCGAAAGTTTTGACCGGAATGCATTCTATGAAATTATTCAGAATTTGTTCTGAGAGCAAGCAGATAACGTGCTGGTGTCAAGTGCAGTTTTAGTAAAAAGTGCAGTTTCATTTTCAATGAGAAAGAAGATGTACAGAGTTAATACCGAACCAAAGGAAGCCTACCTACACTGTGAATACAACCAAAAATTCACAAGGAAAATGTTGTGATTCATCCCTGAGAATAAAACCATCATAAATGAGGGCTATCCCAGCCGCGGGTTGTTTATCTAAAGCGACAGCCGTAACCTCTTAGGGAACTCGACGAGCACGCCCCTTCGAGCACTGGACTGTAATATTTGTATCTAACGCTATCGCAACTCCTATAATAAAGTAACTATTAAAAAAGTAAAACACAGTTGTGACAATAATGAATGTCTTCTTTCCACGAAAATAGACTCAGTCCATTTTATTTTAGTTTTATGAGCAAAATCGGAATAGCTTTTACGTTCAATTGCCGGACACAATTTGCATCTCATTATTTTGGGACATCCAGTGAAATGCAACAACGCTGAACACACATAATCATATGTGTTTATTACAATTATCTCAGACATGTGAAATAACATTAGACAATACAATCTTCCACGCCATTAGCTCACATTCCGGAAAAAAAACACAAACATATTACGTTCGACAACAGCAAGCTATAATTGAGCTCCCATTCAACATTAGAGACGCTATAGCATACAGGTATTTACGAAATGAACATGAGAGTCTGTCTTGCTATAGAACCTCCTATAAGATTTTAACAACACCTCTTCCATTACATCGAAACCTATTGACATCTGCATGCTTACAATTCATATTTTTGATGCATAACTCACCCCTACCAACATGACTGTAAAGTTTCTGTCATGCGACAGAAGATTCTTGCGTTCTCGTTTTGTAAGAAATTTGATCATCATAACCTGTTTCACGCAATCTATTCACATGAAGGGAAAAAAGCCACTATCATTTCTCGATTCCCCAATGAGCTATATTCAAATTGTGTGTACTTTATAATTACAGGTTATGAAGTCGGAAATAATGCATGTTTTTTAAGCACACAACCGTGACGATAATAATAAAGAACACAGTCATGAGTCCACGAGAATAGAGACAGCCGATTCCTATCAGTTTTATGAGCAAAATCGGTGAAGTTTTCAGAGAGCTATATCCATCCAAACTTAACCAGTTATAGAATTCCTTGTAAGAGAACCTGATATAACACTTAACTGGCGAGCGGTTCTAGGTACATCAATCCGTAACCGCGCCGCTGCTACGGTCGCACGTTCATATCCTGCCTCGGGCATGGATATGTGTGATGTCATTAGGTTGGTTAGGTTTAAGTAGTTCTAAGTCTAGGGTACTGATGGCCGCAGATGTTAAGTCCCATAGTGTTCAGAGCCATTTTTTTGAACACTTTGCTGCGGCTCTCTCTCCCAAGGTATTGAAAAACAAATACAATCTGTGTGTTGTCATTGAGTGTATTACATATACTGTATCGCTCCAATGGAGGTGGAGTTCAGTGCTTGAAGTCCTTTGCGCAGATATGCACAAAATTTTATTTTCTGTGCTGGAGGAAGAACATATCCAGCAAAATGTTAATTATACAAGAGGGCTCCTCTATTGATCCTGCATAAGCAGTGTAAGAAAAAACTATCTTTCGTTCCCCTTAAGGCTACCACGACTTTTTCTTTGCACATGTCGGACACCCACGTATTTCTTAAGCCTGCTGCTCAAGGCAAAAATCCTCACGCATCCACTACTACTACTAAGTATAATACTTCACCAATAACTGAATGCTGGCGATACGAAACAATGCTGAGCGAAAATCAGCTATGGGTGGACATGTCTCATAAGTTTTTTTTCCATGTGCATGGTACCACTGTGTCTTAGAAATAGAGGCATAATCGCCCTATAAGCCGCCATATGATAAATACACGATCGCCATGGCCATTTTACTGTCACATGGAGGCATGGTTCTACAGGTGCTCACATGTGCTACTTACGTCTGCTTGCTAAAGCCTGTTCTAGCGTTATAAATCAATGTATGGGATTATCTCGGAATGAAGTGGTTTTTCCACGCAAATACTTGAGACTGAATATAGAAAGTGATCGTTGGAGTGTGTATTAGTAGACGCACAGTTCTCTTACAAGTCAATGAGGCTGTATGCTCGTAATAAAATCACCGACTTTAGAAAGTGATTTGGCTAAGGAACGTGGTATGAAGCGGTAATTGCAGCTCCCTCATGCCGCCGCTAGATATCTCTGTAGTATTTGTAGTTCATTCTGTCTCAATGCCACATCAGAGCTCTTGCGACATATCTGCTGGGTTATAGGCGATGGTTTATTGAGAATGATCACATAATGTAGGTGGTGTGGTGATTGAGATAGTAAGAAAAGTACACTGGCTTTTCTAATATTTAGTGTTACGCTTTCTGGTAGAAATGCTGTCTCCAATTTGGAATCAAGTCTTTCTATTCAACCACATACCTGGCTGGATCCTAAGGAGAAGTCTTTTGATGATTACAGCCAGTAGTGAATTAAGTTCGTGGCACTCTCTTATATTAAAAAACACGTCACCTTTTTCGCACTTGTCTGTTACAGTAAAATTCTAGTGTCGGTTTAGATAGTCCCTAAGCATCTTGTAACTGCTCCTCAGACTCTGACCCGCCATCCCTGCAGTTTTGCGCATGTGATCGTCCCAATTTAAGTCTGAAGTGAGTTGAAGTCGGAGAGAGCTATTTCTGCCATATTCTGCAATCCATGTAGAAAGCGAGTGAGCTGAGGTAATGTTATAGAACCATGTTTTGACCACTCAGTGGAAATGGGAACATGTTGTCGTAGCTCTGCCAGTTATTTATGATGTGTAAGGTCAGCGCCAAATTAAGCCTGCTGTGGCAATTCGATGTGGTATAAAAGACAGTACGAACAGTTATGGTGGTGTTTCTTATCGGGAAAAATTAGAAAGATTCACCTGTACAGGTACTGCATTCAAAAGCAGATCCGCGTCGCTCAGGGACTATTGACCTGTTTCACCCAAACATTGTATCATCGTTATTCTGTATCATCCAACACACAGTAATTACGAGCTATAAAAGCTTTGCTAACTTCATCCGATACCTTTTTATCACTTTCTTCTATATCAAAAACAAATACTGTCTGCGTGCTGGCATCGAGCACATGTGATGATCCTTTTAAATATACGGATAATGGTCAATTGGAGCAGGCAGCCAGTGATCGACGTTGCTTGCACAGACCAGTGTAAAGTTTGTTCACCTGTACTGTACGAGGATCATCTCCCAGAGATTTCAGTTGAAAGAGAGGTTCCCTGTTTTGTTGTTTGAAACACCGATATTTCTGCTCTAACACGCTTTGTACACTGCTGTTCACTGTACATTGTTGTTTTTTTCCACTACGACTTCGAGGTCTGCAACAGTGCTAGCCGTCCGCGAAAGGTGTTGCACCCTCCACCAAGACTCTTTCTCCATCTCAAAAAAGTGAGGTCAATCTTTCATTATGTGGTAATCCACAGCGTACCTGTAGATGGATGGGTCGGAAAAGACACCGTCGATATACTATGACAATAGGCATCACAGCTGAGAGAGCGACCGGTTTGAGCAATTTTACCATAATTTCAACATCCATCAATGACGTAGCAGTTTGACGTAGCAGTTTGACGTAGCAGTTTGCTTCCCAATTTCCGTATCATCGCTACACAGCCTCTCCACTACTTTGCGAGTACCATTGCAAATGTAAAAATATGACTGCGCATTACATTCAATCATTATTAATTCACGAACATATACACCAGACAGTGACCTACATATAACTAGCATTTCGATCATAGTGTGAATTTTACGATCTTTCTCCATGTGGATGGGAGTCACAGGACATTCTTGCATTCTTAGGATAAAGTTAGAGACCGAAAGATCTCGCATTGTCTTTGGCCAACGCTCCCTGCAGCACTAGTGCCGATTTAATCTGCAGCTGATCAGAACAAGGCGACTGCATTCCACTTTTCGTGAAGGAACAGTGCAAACCGACGCCGTAATGCTGTTCCGCACCCATCCAAGAGGGCAAGATTTCTCTCGATGCGCGAAAGTCGAAGAGGTTAGCACCCCTTATCTGTGCATAGTTGACATGAAACTGTTGTGATGATATAACAGACGGTTAAGAACAAGAAACAGGTGCTTTTTATGCATGATGGAGCTCCAGACGGAAAGAGTTTGCAAATTTTACGTAAATCAAGTGCGCTATCAATTCCACAGTATTGTACTAGTATCTGAGGTCATTAGCAAGAAGGTATTGGTAAGAGATAACATAAACACATGCACACCTGAGGCAACAAGGTTCTGCACTTAAAGCATGCTATAATGTTAGATCGTTGCGGTTTCCGACCTACTACTGGTATGTAATGCAACGCTGCAATGTTAGAAATATACACTCCTGGAAATTGAAATAAGAACACCGTGAATTCATTGTCCCAGGAAGGGGAAACTTTATTGACACATTCCTGGGGTCAGATACATCACATGATCACGCTGATAGAACCACAGGCACATACACACAGGCAACAGAGCATGCACAATGTCGGCACTAGTACAGTGTATATCCACCTTTCGCAGCAATGCAGGCTGCTATTCTCCCATGGAGACGATCGTAGAGATGCTGGATGTAGTCCTGTGGAACGGCTTGCCATGCCATTTCCACCTGGCGCCTCAGTTGGACCAGCGTTCGTGCTGGACGTGCAGACCGCGTGAGACGACGCTTCATCCAGTCCCAAACATGCTCAATGGGGGACAGATCCGGAGATCTTGCTGGCCAGGGTAGTTGACTTACACCTTCTAGAGCACGTTGGGTGGCACGGGATACATGCGCACGTGCATTGTCCTGTTGGAACAGCAAGTTCCCTTGCCGGTCTAGGAATGGTAGAACGATGGGTTCGATGACGGTTTGGATGTACCGTGCACTATCCAGTGTCCCCTCGACGATCACCAGTGGTGTACGGCCAGTGTAGGAGATCGCTCGCCACACCATGATGCCGGGTGTTGGCCCTGTGTGCCTCTGTCGTATGCAGTCCTGATTGTGGCGCTCACCTGCACGGCGCCAAACACGCATACGACCATCATTGGCACCAAGGCAGAAGCGACTCTCATCGCTGAAGACGACACGTCTCCATTCGTCCCCCCATTCACGCCTGTCGCGACACCACTGGAGGCGGGCTGCACGATGTTGGGGCGTGAGCGGAAGACGGCCTAACGGTGTGCGGGACCGTAGCCCAGCTTCATGGAGACGGTTGCGAATGGTCCTCGCCGATACCCCAGGAGCAACAGTGTCCCTAATTTGCTGGGAAGTGGCGGTGCGGTCCCCTACGGCACTGCGTAGGATCCTACGGTCTTGGCGTGCATCCGTGCGTCGCTGCGGTCCGGTCCCAGGTCGACGGGCACGTGCACCTTCCGCCGACCACTGGCGACAACATCGATGTACTGTGGAGACCTCCCGCCCCACGTGTTGAGCAATTCGGCGGTACGTCCACCCGGCCTCCCGCATGCCCACTATACGCCCTCGCTCAAAGTCCGTCAACTGCACATACGGTTCACGTCCACGCTGTCGCGGCATGCTACCAGTGTTAAAGACTGCGATGGAGCTCCGTATGCCACCGCAAACTGGCTGACACTGACGGCGGCGGTGCACAAATGCTGCGCAGCTAGCGCCATTCGACGGCCAACACCGCGGTTCCTGGTGTGTCCGCTGTGCCGTGCGTGTGATCATTGCTTGTACAGCCCTCTCGCAGTGTCCGGAGCAAGTATGGTGGGTCTGACACACCGGTGTCAATGTGTTCTTTTTTCCATTTCCAGGAGTGTATTTCCATTGCGTGACATACATTCTCCTTGCAGGTTTCTCTACGATAAACTATGATTACAAACTGTGAAATGGAAACCTACTTCTATAAACATCGATTCCATGTGTTGCCTGTGCAATATGTTGTTATGACAGATGGCCACTTGTTACGACTTCTGCAGTACTTGTTACGCCAGACACAGTGGCTGCGCCACAGACTGAGGTGGCATGGAGTTTTACAATTATTGATTGAACTTTCATTACAATTTCTCTCTCGTCGTCGCTGCCCAACCCTGCGGATCCCTCCGCCTGTCTGCTGCTGTGTAGATTCTCCGACAATGCGCGCCACGCGTGCCGTTGATCGCACTCGGCGCCTCAGGCCACCAGTGCTCCGCTGAAGCCAGGATGCCCTGTGGTTGAGATGAACTCGTCGCCGCTCGGCGCCTCAGTACAGGCACGCCCAGAGAGCCGCGTCGCCGTGAGGTCAGCTGCCGACGCCTGCTGCACCGGCGGCTGGGAAGCCGTCAGTCGCGATGTCCGCGAGGTCCCGTCATGGACGGACCACGAGGCGTGGCCGGATTGCCGTGAAGTCTGGGCGTCAGTCCCCGGCGGTGCCTGTGACCAAGACCGCGCTGCGGCCGGTCCTGCTGGAAGTTCTCGCTGTAGTTAGTCAGCCATGGTGCCGACCGAACTCGGGCCGACCCCCAGAGCTGAAGTTGACATCTGGCGACGAGGGGATGACTCCTGCGAGCCAGAACAGACTTCCGGAATCGTCACCTACGAAGATTGAACAGTCGGACACGGACCACGTCCGTCCTCAGATCCGAACTGCTTCCTAATGGCTTCTGTCCGTGCCGGCCTGCGCTCCACTATTTAAATCGGGCAGGAGGACGTTTTTTACCCTCAGTGGCAGCTTCTTGTTATTCCTCCCGCAGTATATTGCAGCGTAACTTAGCGTGCTGGCCTCACGTCTCCTTACTCAGCACTCTCCAGGCTTTGCTTGGCGCTCAGTCTGAGTGCGTCTTTGCGTCAGCTTGTTGGTAGGCTGCAACTGACAGCAGGGCTATCTGTGCCACGCTTACTTCCCAATGCCGGGATCGCCGGCTGCCTCTGTTTTGCCATTCTCCGCTTTGTGAAGCAACGCTTACTACATGTGGGCGCAACAATGTCTTTCCAGAGGTGTATAGCTCCCACTGTTCACATACGATCACCTTTCAGAAATTATACTATCACTTAAGTCCTATATAAAATGATTGTTAGTAATGGAGAATGTCTCTTACAAAGAAAGATACAAACGAATAGCAGTGGTGATTGACATGTGAAATTTCATGTCATGTCGCCACTAACACTGTAAATAGGACATCTGTCAAGCAGATGATTTATGGAAGTAGTTTTTCATTTCAGAGTTTGTCATCATAGTTCTTGTCACTGTGAGTGATGAGTTTAAATCCAAAGGCAATCAATCTTCTTCGGGCAGCAGTTTGAAAGTGCTCCACAGTGCCTCAAAACTCTTCCAGGTTCCTTATGTTGTGAATGTCTTTTATTTATATCACCCAGTTGCTGTGTGTGTGTGTGTGTTTTCTGAGAGCAGCAGCAACAACATGATTTACACCATGCGATGTCTACTTTTCAGTGAGAGCCAATGGATAAAACGTGTTGATGTCTGTTTAGAACCTGACAGAGACCTCAAAGTCGTGGCGGAAAAAAACAAACTGTACGGCTGTGTACAAAGCGTGTTACACCAGAGAGTGGTGTATCAAGCAACAAATCAGGGATCCTGTCTTACGACTGATAGTCTGTGGGAAATGTTCCTCGTACAGTACAGGCGAAGAGACTTGGCACTCGTCTGAGCAAGCGACGTCGATCATTGGCCGCCTGCTCCAATTGATCAAAACCTGTACGCCGCGTGACCAAAAGTATCCGTACACCTGGCTGAAAATGACTTACATGTTCCTCGTGCCCTCCATCGGTACCGCTGGAATTCATTATGGTGTTCGCCCAGCCTTAGCCTTGATGATATCTTCCACTCTCGCAGGCATACGTTCATCAGGCACTGGAAGGTTCCTTGGGGAATGACAGCCCATTCTTCACGGAGTGCTGCACTGAGGAAAGGTACAGATGACGGTCAGTGAGGCCTGGTACTAAGTAGGCTTTCCAAAACATCCCAAAGGTGGTCTATAGGATTCCAGTCAGGACTCTGTGTATGCCAGTCCATTACAGGGATGTTATTGTCGTGTAACCACTACGCCACATGCCGTGCATTATGACCAGGTGCTTAGATTGTGTGGAAAGATGCAATCACAATCCCCAAATTGCTATTCAACAGTGGCAAACTGGAAAGTGCTTAAAACATCAATGTAGGCCTGTCCTGTGATAGTGCCAAGCAAAACAACAATGGGTTCAAGCTCCCTCCATAAAAAACACGGCCACACCATAACACTACTGCCTCTGAATTGTACTGTTGGCGTCACACACGCTGGAAAATGACGTTCACCAGGCATTCACCATACCCACACCCCGCCATCGGATCGCCACATTGTGTACCATGATTCGTCACTCGACACTACGTTTTTGCACTGTTCAATCGCCCAATGTTTACGCTCCTTACACCAAGCGAGGCGTCGTTTGGCATTTACCAGCATGATGTGTGTCTCACGATGTCTAATATCTACTGAGGTCGCTGATATGGAGTACCTGGCTGTAGGTGGCAGTACAATGCACCTAATATGAAAAAGTATGTTTTTGTGGGTGTCCAGATACTTTTGACCACTTAGTGTACATTTAATAGGATCGCCGCATTTGCTCGATGCCAGGATGCAGACGATATTTGTTTTCGATATAGAGAGATGCTGTAAGAATCTATTGGATGAAGTTAGCGGAGCTTTTGTAGTTCGTAGATTTTATCTGTTGGATGGTGCAGAATAATGATGATACAATGTTTGGGTGATATACGTGAATGGTCCCTGTGCGATATGGATCAGCTTTCGACTGCAGTAACTATACGATGTTGAATCTTTCCAAATTTTCCTGATAAGAAACACCACAATAACTGTTTGTACTGTCTTTTATACTACCTCGTGTTGCCAGAGCAGGCTTCATTTGGCGCTGACCTGACACATCGTTCACTGTTGGTGGAGCTACGACAATATGCTCCCATTTCCACTGAGTGGTCGAAAAATTGTCCTATAGCATTAGGTCACTCAGTTCTACACGCGTTGCAGAATGTGGTACATATAGCTCTGTCTGAAGTCTGCACAGTTTCGACTAGAGAAAGCTGTAGGGAAGGAGGTGCTGACTCTGAAGAGCAGTTACAAGATGCTTAGGGACTTCCTAATATGACTTTGATTTTTTGCTGTAAGTTCGAAAAAGATGACTTGTTTCGAATTATGTGATAGTGGCACGAATATGACCCACAAGTGGCTGTAATCATTAAAAGACTTCTCCATAGGATCCAGCACAGGTGTGTGGTTGAATGCAGAGACTTGATTCCAAATTGCAGGGCCGGCCGGAATGGCCGTGCGGTTCTAGGCGCTTCAGTCTGGATATGCGCGACCGCTACGGTCGCAGGTTCGAATCCTGCCTCGGGCATGGATGTGTGTGATGTCCTTAGGTTAGTTAGGTTTAAGTAGTTCTAAGTTCTAGGGGACTGATGATCTCAGATGTTAAGTCTCATAGTGCTTAGAGCCATTTGAGCCAAATTGCAGACAGCGTTTCTACCAAAAAGCTTAACACCAAGTATCAGAAAAGCTAGTGTACAATTCTTACGACCTAAATCAACACAGCATCTGTTGTATGTGATCAATCTCAATCAACTATAGCCCATAACCCAGTGGATATATCGCAAGTGGTTGACGTGCTATCGAGACCGAATGAATTGGAAATACTAGAGAATTATCCAGCAGAGGCATCAGGGAGTTACAGATATAGCTTCATACCACGTTCCGTAGCCGAATCACTTTATAAATTCGGTGATTTTATTACGAGCTTACACCGCTGACGGTGTGTAACAGCACTGTTGGTCTGTTAATACACACTCCGGCGATTACTGTCTATAGTCAGTGTTGAGGTATTTGTGTGGAAAAACGACTTCAGTTGGACATAATGCCATATCTCGATTTATAAGGATCGTATAAGTTTTAACATGGGTATCTTTAGCGATACTTGGGTGCACCTGTAGAACCAAGACCGCATGTGACACTAACATGGTCGTTGCGATCGTGTTTTTAACATCTGGTGGATTGTAAGACGATTATGTCTCCACTCATCGCTGATTTTCACTCAGTATTGTTTCGTATAGCAAGCACTCAGTTTCTGGTGAAGTATTACACTTAGTAGTAGTAGGGGGTGCGTGATAATTTCGTCTTGAGCAGCAGGCTTGTCTGTGTCTGACGTGTACAAAGAAAATGACTATGTCCTGTAAGGGAAAGTACTGTGGAAAACTGTAGTAGGCTTAACGGGAATGGAAAACTTTTCGCTTCTTACACTGCTTCCGAAGGATGAATAGAGGAGCCCTCTGGTATAATTAACGTTTTGCTGAATACGGTCTTCCTCCAGCACAGACAACTAAATTTTGTGCAGATCTGCGCAAAAGACTTCGAGCACTGGACTTCAGCTGTAATGGATCGATATGGTATATGTAATATGCTCAACTACAACATGCAGATGGTAATTGTTTTGTGATGTAGCGAGAAAGAGGGAAGCGGTAACGTCTTGTATGAGATTCTATTACAAGGAGTGCGGTAACTGGTTAAGTTTGAATGCATATAATTCTTTCAAAACCATAACGATTTTGCTCATAAAACATAGGAATCGGCTGTCTCTATTCTTGTGGACTCTTGACTGTTTCTTTATTATTATTGTCACGACTGCATATTTAAGAAATAGGCATTATTTCATACTTTATAACCTGTAATTATAAAGTAGACACCACTTGAATTACAGATCGTTGTGGAATCTAGAAATGATAGAGTTTTTTTCGGACATGTGAGTAGATTGTGTGAAACAGATTATGACGATCAAATTGCTTACAAAACCAGAACGCAAGAATCTGATGTTGTATGACAGAAACCTTACAGACGTATTGGCAGAGGTGAGTTCTGCATCCAAAATGTCAATTGCAAGCATGCAGATTGTAACTGGCTTCGATGTAACGGAAGAGGCGCGTGGTAAATCTTATAGGGGGATTCTATTACAAAACAGACTCTCATGTTCGTTTCGTAAACGCCTGTACGCTATAGCGTCGCTAAGGTAGAATGGGAGCTGAACTACAGCTTGATGTTGTCGAACGCAAAATGTGTGTGTTTTTTCCGACCTATGAGATCATGGCGTGAAAGATTGTATTCTCTAATATTATTTCACATGTCTTAAACGTATGCAGTACACCATTGATCATCTGCGATTGGCAGCGGTGCACTTCACTGTATGTCGCAAAATAATGAGATGCAAATGTATCCAGCAATTGAACATACAAATTATACCAATTTGGCTCGTAAAACAGAAAGAAAGTGGACTGTGGCTATTTCGCGGAAAGAGGAAATTTAGCATCATCGTGGTCGTGTTTTCCTTTTTTAATAGATGCTTTCTTATAGAAGTCGCATTGAATTTAAATACAAATGTTGCAGTCCAGTGCTCAGTATGGGATGGTGGCTGCGGTCCCTACGGGGTCGTGGCTGTCCCTTTAGACAAACGACCCACAGTTGGGAAGGCCCTCACACGTCTCGGTTCTGTTCTGAGGGATGCCAGTGTCACACTCTACTGTATGCGTTGCTTTTGTGTGCTTTGATAGTGCTGACTGCCCTGCAGCATGCTCGCCGGGGCGCATTGTACTGAAGACACTGTGGTGTGAGGCTGAGGTCACTTTAGGCAGAAGGCTTCCTATTTCCTAAGCCGACGTCCTTTGAAAAAGCCATCTGGAGCGTCCTCTGTAATGTAATTGTTGTTCTGGAAGGGTCCAGTCTTTCCGAGAAAGACTGCAAGAAAGATTTGCGTTGACATTAAATACAACGGTTCTCCATCGCAGAACAGTGGGCTGCTGGGTATGAGACGGGCACGTCTACTGGGTGTGGTCGCTGGAGACTTCTGCACTTCGATGAGTGGCGTGGCTGTGCTGCTAAATTTCGCATTTGTATTGACTAAGTGCTGCTGTCTCAAGGCAGACCACGTGTGGCGAACAACTGCGTAGGGTAGCGGAGGGCCTGGTGAGGCCAGTGACCGCAGTGGAGCTGCAGAAAAACAGCAAAGTACTTTGGGGAGCGATCTGAAGCATTCTCTAGAATTTCGTTGTTGTTCCAGAAGAGTGCAGTCTTTCTGAGAAATATGTTTAACAGATTGCAAGAAAGAGTTACATTGACGTTAAATAAAAGTATTCTCCATCGCAGAACGACAGGCCTATTGGAAGTATTGGGAGCATGCCTGGTCTGTGGGTGGTCGCTTGCTGACTATGGGGGCTGAGCGTGTGGGTGGGGCTGTGTTGCTATATTTTAGATGAACAAATTGCAGTTGGGGTGACCGCCACTTAATCTCCTATTGTTTGGTTGACTATACATACTATGGTGTTGTCGAAGGAGCATTGTGTCAAGGCTACAAGCATCTGCGGGGGTATGGCAGAATGCCGAATGTGGCCGGCGACCACAGAAAAGCTACATGGCGCTCCGCAGAGCAGCTGGCCACTTGAGAAAGCCTCTATGCTCCTTGTATGTGGACGGATGGAGTGAAAGAGGGAGGGGGAGGCAGGGGAGGGGGTAACAGGGCCTCGATCTTCCACAGTTTTCGGATGCATATCATGGAGAATGCATGTTCAACTACCATCCCCCCACCCCCTCAGCAGTCTTTGGGATCCACCATTTTCCCCAGTATATATGTTGAGGTACGACCTGTTCATTATGACTGCTGGTTTTCTCACGGCAATTGTGAAGCGTAATTAGAACTGTATTGCAGTTTTTTCGTCAGTTGCGGTAGCGTGTATTGGCTTCAGTAACCTGGGCTGCAGGGTGGTTTTTGAGCAAGTGTCTATAGTGATCTCTGACATCAAACAACAATAGGTACTGTCCTCAGCTGTATGCTTATAACTAATACACTTATTGAATTGTCATCTGTCCAACACCAGCTTCTTGTCAGTTGAACATATTTTCAGAAAAACGAATAAAGGTAGTACCTTAAATGTTCTGCCTCTGTTTCCCTCTAGCTTGTAGGTGAAGGGTAGAGGTTGAGTGTGTCCATCACTAGTTTCGAGTGGTATTGTGAAATTGTTGCCAGAAGGATAACACCAGTTGTATGGCATCTTCAGTTTTTGAGTTGTATTGCGATTTTAGGCCGTCCTTGTGTAGCGCTATGCATACAGTTGTGTAATTAGGCCTGATATTTATGATTTATTATGTAATTAGGGCCTATCTTTGCTTCATTTTCCTGACCAAAATAAATAAGGAAGACTAACCTAACCTTCTTCTCCTGTATCTGGACAGTTGCTGTTTATTGGGGGAGGCGGGGGGGGGGGGGATTATGGACTTTCCATCCAGTAGAACCAGAGTTCGAGTCCCAGAAAGGGCACCACCATTTTTATTTTCCTGTCAGTTCCAGGCGGCTCTGCTGGTACAATTGTGTTAGGGGGGTGCATTTCGGCTTTCTGTCCTGGAGGACCAGGATTCTAGTCCCGGAAAAGATACCGCTATTTTTAATTTCCCACCATTTCTTGGCTGGGGGATGGGGTGGGACGTCAGCACAGCTCAGAGCCAAAGAGATTCCCACCAAAATTCGAAATTCCGACCAATAGGATATGCGGAGGATGTGAGGGGGTGAGGGAGGTGGGGATGGCTGAGGGGGCTGGGGCCACGTGCAGGCTGAGGAAAGCACGTGATGTCATTTGGGGGTGGAGGTGGAGGGTGGTCGGGGGGTTACGGTGGGTGAGGTTGGAGGATGAGGGGAATTAATTGATCAGTTAATTGATATCAAACATCAAAATTGGAATGGTGCCCCGATCTCCATACTACTGATTACATAATACATAAGCACATTACCCCGCTCATCCTTCCTCCAAGAGGCTCGTTACAACAGCCAAAGAGTACCATTCAGTGTTAATAACATGTTCGGAAATTAAAAACGACAGATATCATGAAACAGGACTGGTGGCACTGTTCCAGTATTATGGTCCTATTTTTTGCCAGTTTGATGAAGAGTCCACACATTGGAATAATACTACAGAATTGGTCTTACTAGCATCTTAATTTCCTTTACAGGTGGAGGGCACTTTCGCAGGCCTCCAGCTCACTGAGGACGCTAGTCTTTTCATTCAGTCAACTATTCGCCTTCCCTAGCACTGGCTTTTCGGGATAGTCCCATTTCGTATGCCTTATTAGTATTAGTTCTGAATAATGTGAAAGTTAGACCCCAGTTCTTGATCAGAGTCGAAAGGCGGAAGTAAAATGCTCTTTATGAAACAATCTTTGATCATACAAAACGAGCGAACGCAATTCTCATTCTTTTCTTCGAATTCTTAATATACACTCCTGGAAATTGAAATAAGAACACCGTGAATTCATTGTCCCAGGAAGGGGAAACTTTATTGACACATTCCTGGGGTCAGATACATCACATGATCACACTGACAGAACCACAGGCACATACACACAGGCAACAGAGCATGCACAATGTCGGCACTAGTACAGTGTATATCCACCTTTCGCAGCAATGCAGGCTGCTATTCTCCCATGGAGACGATCGTAGAGATGCTGGATGTAGTCCTGTGGAACGGCTTGCCATGCCATTTCCACCTGGCGCCTCAGTTGGACCAGCGCTCGTGCTGAACGTGCAGACCGCGTGAGACGACGCTTCATCCAGTCCCAAACATGCTCAATGGGGGACAGATCCGGAGATCTTGCTGGCCAGGGTAGTTGACTTACACCTTCTAGAGCACGTTGGGTGGCACGGGATACATGCGCACGTGCATTGTCCTGTTGGAACAGCAAGTTCCCTTGCCGGTCTAGGAATGGTAGAACGATGGGTTCGATGACGGTTTGGATGTACCGTGCACTATTCAGTGTCCCCTCGACGATCACCAGTGGTGTACGGCCAGTGTAGGAGATCGCTCGCCACACCATGATGCCGGGTGTTGGCCCTGTGTGCCTCGGTCGTATGCAGTCCTGATTGTGGCGCTCACCTGCACGGCGCCAAACACTCATACGACCATCATTGGCACCAAGGCAGAAGCGACTCTCATTGCTGAAGACGACACGTCTCCATTCGTCCCACCATTCACGCCTGTCGCGACACCACTGGAGGCGGGCTGCACGATGTTGGGGCGTGAGCGGAAGACGGCCTAACGGTGTGCGGGACCGTAGCCCAGCTTCATGGAGACGGTTGCGAATGGTCCTCGCCGATACCCCAGGAGCAACAGTGTCCCTAATTTGCTGGGAAGTGGCGGTGCGGTCCCCTACGGCACTGCGTAGGATCCTACGGTCTTGGCGTGCATCCGTGCGTCGCTGCGGTCCGGTCCCAGGTCGACGGGCACGTGCACCTTCCGCCGACCACTGGCGACAACATCGATGTACTGTGGAGACCTCCCGCCCCACGTGTTGAGCAATTCGGCGGTACGTCCACCCGGCCTCCCGCATGCCCACTATACGCCCTCGCTCAAAGTCCGTCAGCTGCACATACGGTTCACGTCCACGCTGTCGCGGCATGCTACCAGTGTTAAAGACTGCGATGGAGCTCCGTATGCCACGGCAAACTGGCTGACACTGACGGCGGTGGTGCACAAATGCTGCGCAGCTAGTGCCATTCGACGGCCAACACCGCGGTTCCTGGTGTGTCCGCTGTGCCGTGCGTGTGATCATTGCTTGTACAGCCCTCTCGCAGTGTCCGGAGCAAGTATGGTGGGTCTGACACACCGGTGTCAATGTGTTCTTTTTTCCATTTCCAGGAGTGTAACTGATAACTGAGTTCAGTCACTGCGTCCAACGACAAGGCAGTCACTGTGAAAACAACAAGTTTACGTGTCCATGAGATTGTATTTGATATTAGTAAGTCCAAACACGGAAAAGTAGTTGCACAATTTAAAAAATGTACGATTCTAAGTCAATGGATATTTATTTGCTCTAATACTAACAAGAATCACACTCAAAGTAAACATAAAATATATTTGTTTAAAACATTTAAAATTAAAAAGAAATCGGAATCACAGTGGACAGATACCAAGTAGTGTGGAAGACTGTATGGAGAAATTGCAGAAAGATGTGGTACGGGCTGCTTGCGGAATCAGTGTTAACAATGCAATAATAAGTTATGAATAATAACCAAACCAATCAGCACAAGTTGAGTGCCAACCTAACCAAGTAACTAGTCGCTCGGAATATGGATCGCGCTACCACTATTGCGACTCTTACAGACGAGTGATCCTCACGGTGGGCGGCGATCGAATGACCACGAGACACAGAACCTCCCTCCACGTCTCCGGAGAAGACGACTCAGTGCTGTTGCCAGCGTACAGACTGGGAGATCGCTTATTTCCTGAAAAAAACAGGGAACACTGCAAAATCTTCCTTCTCTCGGCTCATTAAACTCAACAAATGGGAGGGGGGAGGGGGGGATGTTACTGGGCTGGTCGGCTTCTATGCGCCCTGTACAGTGTTGGGGCAACTATGTTCAGTCGAGTGCATTACGTTTTGGAGCGAAAGCAATGGCTGGTCTGGCGGTATCTCCATGTATCGTCCTTGATTATCTGGACAGAATAGGCAAAACTTTTGTGTTCAGTTGTTCTCTGTGGATGGTAGTGGCGGGTGGCACGTCACTTTCTGCTCAGAACTAGGAGAGACGCCGGCTCTCCTGACAAAAACACGAAGCGGGCCGCAGCCCTTCTTACTTGAAAACTGGTCAGCTTCCAGGAAAGGTTCTCCCTTCCTAAATTACATTCGCTCATCACCTCCTGCAGCCAGAAAGGATACCTGGCCAACACCTTCCCAGTGAGAGGACTCTAAATAAAATATAACTTCGAAATCGTTGCAAAAATGAATCAGTATCGCGTGGCATTTTGTGTCAGAAGTGTCACAAGGTATAAAATGTGACGTGCTTATAATGTTCACCACTAATCTTGTAATCAGATACTACCTTCCTTTTTCTCTTTGTCGTAGGGTTTATCTTATAGTATGTGGAAGTTTTGTTCAGGTCTTTCAACATTTTCCTTATGATCGGCCGATGAGCATTACGCCCTGTAGACAATAGCATCTTTAGCGAACAATCTTATAAATCTGCTGATACTACCTGATAAAACGTTTGTCTGTGTTGAGAACATCAGCGGTCCCTTTACACTTTCTAGGAACGCACTCGACGTTACTTTTGTTCCCATAGGTCGCAGTCCAATATACTATACTCTGTACTGCACTGACGCGCCAGAGAAACTGGTATAGCCATGCGTGTTCAGGACAGAGTAATGTAAACAGGCAGAATATGGCGCTGCGATCGGTATCGCGTATATAACACATGTGTCTGGCTGAGTTGTTAGATCGATTACTGCTGCTACTATGGCAGGTTTCAAGATTTAAGTGAGTTTGAACGTGGTGCTACGGTCGGCGCACGAGCGATGGACACAGTATCTCTGAGGTAGTGACGAAGTGGGGATTATCCCGTACAACCATTTCATGAGTGTCCCGTGAATATGAGGAATCCGGTATAATATCAAATCTCCGACATCACCGCGACCAGAAAAAAATCCTGCAAGAATGGGATCAGCGACGACTGAATTGTTCAAGGATACAGAAGTGCAACCCTTTCGCAAACTGCTGCAAATTTCAATCGTGGGTCATCAACAAGTCTCAGCGTGCGAACCATGCAACGATAGATTATCAATATGGGCTTTGGGAACCGAAGGTCCACCCGTGTAGCATCGATGACGGCACGACACAAAACTTTACAGCTCACCTGGGCCCGTCAACACCGACGTTGGACTGTTGATGACTGGAAACGAGTTGCCTGGTCGGGCGAGTCTCCTTTCAAATTGTATCGAGCGAATGACGTGTACGGGAACAGAGACAACCTCGTGAATCCACGGGCCTCATATCAGCAGAGGACCGTTCAAGCTGGTGGAGGCTATTTAATGGTGTGGGGCGTGTGCAGTTGGCGTGATATGGGACCCCTGATTCGTCTAGATAAGATTCTGACAGGACACATACGTAATCGTCCTGTCTGATCACCCGCATCCATTCATGTCGACTGTACAATCCGATGGACTTGGGCAATTCCAGCAGAACAATGCGACACCCCACACCTCTAGGAATACTCCTCTCTATTTAAGCACTTCCTCTGCCCACTAAACTTCCCAGACATGAACATTATTGAGCATAGATGGGATGCCTTGCAATGTGCTATTCAGAGAGATCTCGACCTCCTCGTACTGTTACGGATTTATGGACAGCCCTGTTAGATTTGTGGTGTCAGTTCCCTCCAGCACTACTTCATACATTAGTCGAGTCTATGCCATGTCTCATGGCATTTCTGCGTGTCCGCGAAGCCCCTTACGACGTTAGGCAGCTGTACGAGTTTCTTTGGCTCTTCATCGAGACGTTCACCTATTTCAGAAGGCACGTCCTATGATCGTATGCTGTTTAGTAGCCGCGCAGTGTGTGGACGCTGTTCTAAACTCTAGGGAAGTCGAATCACCTGCATGTGTTGTCTGAAGTATGTTGTCTATAAACAAAGCAAGCTGCTTTTCACACGAGTGCCAGTATTGTATAAAGGTATAGGGTAATTCATCTGGTGAGTAATATGGCATCCAGGCAAAACAATGTTCAAACCGTTCTGAGCTGTGCACGTCATAGAATCAATTTTTGCCGCTCGTGAAGCTTCTCTGCTCGTCGAGAGAGTGGTCGATGTCTCAGGCGGGACACAGTGTCCTTCACGGAGTCCACCTAACAGCATGCTCGAATCCTCATGGTCTCAACGTTTGTCTTCTGCCCTAATAGAGTAACTGGGGTCACTTAGAAAGTGCGGATGTCTGATTCGTCGTATTGTCTGTGGAAACGGTGCGCATACGGCAGTGGAAGAATTTTTGCTTCCCTCTGCCTGCGTGGTCACGGATTTGCGTCTACTGCGTCAGCTCTCTCAAAAAATGGTTCAAATGGCTCTGAGCACTATGGGACTTAACTTCTGAGGTCATCAGTCCCATAGAACTTAGAACTACTTAAAACGAACTAACCTAAGGACAGCACACAACACCCAGTCGTCACGTTTGCATTAGCATTCCGTGTTAATAGTTAAAGTCCGAGTTATATAAGACTATTTGAACAAGGCAGGCATAATCTTGTATTTTCATGTTAATTGTTTTGTGGAAGTCACGCGTTTGTTTTTATTCATTTACAAGAATGTATTTTGTTTTTTAAATAAGTCCTTTCCTTTAGCGTCCTGTGTGTTAAAATCAGCAATCGTTTGGCACTGTTTTAGCTTTTAAATTGCTACATTTTTTCTTTAGATTTACTTTATTTTATTATTCAAGATTACTTTTGCCGACGTTTGCAACCTTGTATTTAATTAAAGAGTATAGGCTCCCTGTAAGATTCTATGGTCTTCCAACTATGGTGACGATATTTTAATGTTTACTCTCTGTGTGTTTTAGATTTCAAGGGGCCAAGTGATATCTGATCTAGTTCTACATCTACAGCTACATCCATACTCCGCAAGCCACCTGAAGGTGGTCTTACGTTAGAGCGTAATTATTAATCATATGCATTTATTTTCAGCTCCTTTGTGGGCTATTTAGAAACTTACGAATTTTGTTCACATTATTCCTCTAAGTGTTTATCGTATCTTAATGTCATGTGTATCAGCTTTAAGGCTTTTGGTAAAGGTTGGAATTATTAACGATGTTATAGTCATAACGCCTTTTGTGACCTGTTTTCTTTTTTTCAATTTTATTGCGAGGTTTTCCTAAATTTTGGTTCAGTATCTCACCACCTCCACATCCAAGCTCTCTAACTTACATTTTACAGGACAGTCTACTGGACGGTCTAAACACATTTAGCACTGTCGGTTTATTGCCACACACCCCCCCCCCCTCCTCCCGACCTCAAGGACTAGTGTTTATAACCCCACAAGTTAGATACACGTAAGTGTCCCTGAACGTATCACCTTGCACTTCTAAGTAATCGATTGTCACAGCTCTCCTCGGAATGTGGCCTCCGGATGCTATATAAGCGACCCAAAGCCGCTACGCAGGGTTGCATCTTTCAGCTCTTCTCCCATGACGAAGCTTACTTTAACGGTAGAATTTGTGATATACGTGGTGGCCATCATTTGCTTTACACAATTGCATTCTCGGGCGTAATGTATGTCGTACACGCCGCAGTACATCTTGTGTAATGTCGCCGCAGGCTGCCACAATACGTTGTTTCATATCCTCTGGGGTTGTAGGCCTCACATATCGGGACACACTCTATTCCACTCCGTAATTTAAAACGGAAACCACGTGTGTACGTGTACCTCACCCCTCATGGTAATGTACATGTGCGTCAGTGAAAACGACCAATAAAAAGGTGTTAGCACGTTGACGTAATGTGCTGTTCCAGTCTCTTTTGTACCTAAGGTCCATCACCGTTCCCTTTGGGTCCCTACGTAATTCGGTGCTCTCCGATACACACGATCGAACAGCGGAGGAGTATTACTCAAGCGTCAACTTTAGGTTACAATACCTCCGGATGTAATTAACATTTTACAATGCAACAAACGGCACTGATTACGTATTTTTTTATATGTTCAGATGTGCTAACAAAACTAACGTGGTTCCATTTAAAAAAACGTAGGTTTGTGTTAAAAAACATACTTCCGTGCATTTTTGTATGGTTTGAATTAACCAATTACACTAGCCCCTCTCCTCACGTTCGGTCTGTGGAATCGATTCGTCAGTATTAAATGTGGTTTACGAAATATATCCAGCGATAACGTTAGGTGACTCACCCTGTATATGCTTTGCCTTCATTTATATGCTTTGAGTTTACACTTTACATAACAATCTTTCTTTCAGGCAACACTGATTTTCAATTGCTGTTTTTGGAGTTCTAAGAGTCTTAATTTTGCCATTAAGGGCGCAACAGGGGGCGTAGAATATCTCTGACGTACCGTTGTTCTGTTAGGGTGCTGAGGATTGATGCTAACGTGTTCCTACAGACCATTAGTTCTGATGGTCGAGCCGTATGGCGGACGATACGTTGGTATCCTACTGCTGTCCAGGGTTTATCCAGGCACGTGTTCGCTTGTCATCGGAACTCAGTTCGGACTGAGACTCATCACTGAACACAATTCTACTCCAGTCAATGATATTCCAGCCAGAAGACGTGTCTGGAGACAGCGCGGACAGCGGTAGAGTACCAAACTGGCCGTCGCCCGCCGTACAGCCCGAAAACCAGGTTTGATTGTCTGGTGTGTCATCCGCAGCACCTTTACAGCGCAGCGGTACGTCGATGACATTCCACGCCCCGTTTTATTGCCCTTCATGGCAAGCCACCCCATCGTTACGTTTCAACAGTGTAATGTCCGTCCGAATACGGCGAGGGCTTCAGACGTTTGTCACCGTGCTTGCGAATAACCTACTTTGGCCAGAAAGGTCGCCGATTCTCTCCTCAATTGAGAATGTTTGGAGCATTGTGGACAGGGCCCTCCGACCATTTCGGGATTTTTGACGATTTAACGCTCCATTTGAGCAGACTTTGCCATGATATGCCTCAGGAGAATACCCAACAGGTCTGTCAGTCAATGTCAAGCCAAATAACTGCTTGCATAATGGCCAGAGTTGGACCAACTCATTCTTAATCTGCCTAGTTTGTGAAGCTCTTTGTCATGCAAAAATCAGCCGTTTCTCCTGAAAATAATTTATTTGTCCGCATATGCCCATCACATCTACCGATTTCCGTCCCATTCGGATAATTTATTCGTGGTGCATCTTTGTTGTTACCTTACAGTGTATTTAAAAATTGTGTAGATGTTGTGTACTGCCCTTTTTTTGTAGTGCAAATAGATATAAACAGGCAAAGAAAGTTCCTCTCTGTAAGAATACCTGTGCTTCCTCAGTCACATTTAGCTTCTCTGCTACTTCTCTTCGCTGAATCGTTCCAGTCGCTATCTGAACTATCACCGACACATCTGGCGGAAATACTTTGAATGCCATCCTATCCTGCCTGTCATAAAGTGGCAGTAGCATTCTCTTTTGGGCCTACGTTCTCTAGTGGTCTCCTGTCTCATATCCAAGCTTCAGATGCCTGAGATCATCCTCCATGCCTACACATTACAAATTTTATTTTAAGCATCTCAAAATAATGGAATACCATCGGACTGGGAATGTTAATGAGGTCGGCCGCGTGTACGCCTGACGTAAATGACAGAGTACGGTAGAGGCACAAAACAGAACAACGGAGAAGATCCCATTCTCAGTTGTCTGCGATCAGCCCGCGGGAACTCACGCCATCGAAGGTGTAGTGTGATGATAATATGTACCGTCAGGTACGACCTCCAGCTAAGTAATGCTTAGCTCGAAGTTTGTTTCGGCAAGGACAGTGATATTGATTCAGGAATGCTGTACAAAAACTGCGTTATCAGATATCGTGTTACCTAACGTCAGGATCAAAGACGAGAATCACCAGTCTGACCAGTAATGAGACCCAGTTGCTGACAAAATAGTCAGCGAAGTGTTTTAATGTACTGCCACACCGCAATGAATGCACTCTATTACTGCGTCCTCTTCAGGTGATGGCGCAGTTTGTTAGGTCTAGTTTGTTGATTATTGAATGTCTTCCTTTATATTCTTAATTTTGTACAGAGGTATGTTATATTTTTATTTCCGCGTTTCATACGAAAAGTTAATGCTGCAGTATTTCAGATATTCTCTGCCCACATTTGTTAACAGAACAACAGACCTCCGAAAAACAGATGGTATTCCAGTACTTCTTACAGTCTCCATTCATTGTATCGATTATATTATTTTTGGGTCCTTAGTCTTCTGACTCGTTTCGTGTCGCCCGCCAAAACTATCTCTCTTGCTCCAACCTGTTCTTCTCAGCGTAGTACTTGTGCCCTACTTTCTCAATTATCTGTTGTATGTATTTCAATCTCTGTCTTCCCCTGTGGCCATGAAAGTTATTTTTTGAACCTCCTATAATCAAATCGCTTCTTCTTGTCAATGTGTGCTACATGTTCCTCTTCCTGCCTAATCTGCGGAGAAACTTATTTCTTTATTAACCTGGCAACTGGATATTCAAAATTCCTATGCAGCACAACATCTCAAGCTCCTCGATTCCCCTCTTTCCGGATTTTCCACTGTCCATGATTGACTTGCATACGATGTTATACTCCAAATGCAAATTCTCAGAAACTTCTTCCTGAAACTGGAGCCAAAGTTTGATACATATACACTTCTTTTTGCCAGCAATGCCATCTTCCTCTATGCTAGACTTCTTCGCCCGTAATGTGTTACATTACTTCCAAGGCTGCAGGATTTCTTAACTTCCCCTACTTCGTTGGTCACAGTTGTGATAAGTTTATTGCTAATCCAATTTCTACCACTCCTCATTATTTTCGCCTTACTTTGGCTTACTCTCAGTCCATATTCTATGCTCATTGTACAGTTTATTCCATTCAGCAGGTCCGGTGTTTCTTCCTCACTTTTACTGCGGGTGACAATATCATCACCGAATATTATCACTATATCGTTTCACCGTCATTTTTAATCACACTCCTGAACCTTTCCTTTATTTTCGTCATCGCTTCTTCGACGTGTATGAACAGTCTGGCCAAAGGACATTATCCCTCTTGTATATTACTTTCAATCTGCAAATATCTCTACATCTTCCATTCTTATTGCTGTCTCTTAGTTATTGTACATATTAAACACTCTAAGAAAAAAACAGAAAAAGGAAACGACACACCACGAAGGAATTATCCGAATGGGACAGAAATCTTTAGATGTGACTGACATATTCAGAGAGACAAATACAGCCTCATAAAATTGGTTGATTTTTTTCAAGAGAAAGAGCTTCACAAATTAAAGAAGTGAGTAAGGCATTGGTCCACCTCTTGCCGTTAAGTAAGCAGTTGTTCAGCATGCATTGCTTAATGGGGTTGTTGGTTGTCCTTCTGAGGGATATCGTGCCAAATTCTGTCCAACTGGTGCGTTAGATCGTCGGAATCCAGAAGTAGTGGGGTCCTACCCGTAATGTTTCAAACATTCTCAGTTGGTGACAGATCCGCCGACCTTGATGGCCACGGTGAGGTTTGGCAAGCACGCAGACAAGTAGTAGAAACCCTCACCGTGTGCCAGCGGACATCTAAGTCCAGGATGGCTTGCTATGAAGGGCAACAAAATTAGGCGTAGGATGTTGTGGGCGTATCGCTGTGCGATACGAACGCCGCGGATGACAACCAGAGGAGTCGTGCTATGAAAAGAAATGGCACTCCAGACTATCATTCCTGGTTGTGGGGCCGTAAGGCGGGTGACAGTCTGAATGGTATCCCACTGTTATCTGGGGCACCTCTAAACAGGTCTTCGCTGGTCATCACTGAAGAAGATTCTACTATATCCAATGAGATTACAGAACGAAGACGTGTCTCCTAAGCAGGACAACCAATAAGTATATCAATGAAAGATATGCAGAATAACCGCTTGAATATGGACCAAATGTGGACCACGGCGTTGACTTCTTGCTCAATTTTTGAAACCCTTTCTCTCGAACAAATCATCCAATTCTCTTTCTAAAATTGTAATACACTACTGGCCATTAAAATTGCTATACCAAGAAGAAAGGCAGATGGTAAACGGGTATTCATTGCACAAATATAATATACTATAACTGACATGTGATTACGTTTTCACGCAATTTGGATGTATAGATCCTGAGAAATCAATGCCCAGAACAACCACCTCTGGCCGTAATATCGGCCTTGACACGCCTGGGCATTGGATAGCGTGTACAGGTACAGCTGCCCATGGAGTTCATCAAGAGTAGTGAGTTGCGTATTGTGACGAGCCAGTTGCTCGGCCACCATTGACCAGACGTTTTCAATTGGTGAGAGATCTGGAGAATGTGCTGGCCAGGGCAACAGTCGAACATTTTCTGTATCCAGCTGAAATGTACGGTTTCGCAGGGATCAAATGAAGGGTAGAGCCACCGGCCGTAACACATCTGAAATGTAACGTCCACTGTTGAAAGTGGCGTCAGTGCGAACAAGAGGTGACCGAGACGTGTAACCAATGGCACCCCATACCATCACGCCGGGTGATACGCCAGTATCGCGATGACGAATACAGGATTTCAATGTGCGTTTACCGCGATGTAGCCAAACACGAATGGTCATCATGCTGCTGTAAACAGAACCTGGAGTCATCCGAAAAAATGACGTTTTGCCATTCGTGGACCCAGGTTCGTCGTTGAGTAC
Organism: Schistocerca nitens; assembly: GCF_023898315.1. Taxonomy (NCBI): domain Eukaryota; kingdom Metazoa; phylum Arthropoda; class Insecta; order Orthoptera; family Acrididae; genus Schistocerca; species Schistocerca nitens. Next base: position 431,077,170 of record NC_064618.1, on the reverse strand, counting down.
ACCATCGCAGGCGCTCCTGTCTGTGATGCATCGTCAAGGGTAACCGCAGCCATGGTCTCCGAGCTGATAGTCCCTGCTGCTGCAAACGTCGTCGAACTGTTCGTGCAGATGGTTGTTGTCTTGCAAACGTCCTCATCAGCTGACTCAGGTATCGAGACGTGACTGCACGATGCAGATAAGATGCCTGTCATCTCGACTGCTAGTGATACGTGGCCGTCGGGATCCATCACGGCGTTCCATATTCTGCTAACAGTCATTGGATCTCGACCAACGCGAGCAGCAATGTCGCGATACGATAAACCGCAATCGCGATTGGCTACAATCCGAACTTTATCAAAGTCGGAAACGTGATGGTACTCATTTCTCCTCCTTACACGAGGCATCACAAGAACGTTTTACTAGGCAACGCCGGTCAACGGCTGTTTTTGTGTGAGAAATCGGTTGGAAACTTTCCTCCTGTCAGCACGTTGTAGGTGTCGCCACCGGCGCCGACCTACATGCATGATTTGCATATCACAGCATCTTCTTCCTGTCGGCTAAATTTCGCGCCTGTAGCACCTCATCTTCGTGTTGTAGCAATTTTAATGGCCAGTAGTGTAGTTTGTTTCTCTGTACATGTACTTTCCGTCCCATTCGGATAACTGCTTGGAGTTAAGTCGCTCTTTATTTTCAGTTTTTTTCCTGTCTTAGAGTGTGTATTACCCATTGTACTGCACCGTTTATAACACTCTTTTTCTTATGTTATAAAACGGAGACGATATACTGAGCCAATGTTCTTTAATTTGGCACTAACTGTCTATAACAAAATGGCCTAATTAATATTTCGCACTGTTAGTTACCAATCTACAAGGAATGAACTGCATCCTGAGTGGCTATATTAGGTAACAATGATATCATTACCACGACATACAGCACTGACACCACTAGAGACCGGCACTGCAATTTCCAGAGAATCTCACTTCCTCTGTCGAATAGGCTACCCGCCGGGCGCTGGGCCTGCTCGAATCCGTAGCGCGGGCTGGAACAGCGTCCTCGGCCGTCCGCCCGCGGCACTTGAGCGCTTCCCGTCTAGACGTAATGGCATCATCCCGCTGCTCCGCTACCTGCCAGCGCCGCTTTTATCTCTGCCTACTCCTGTTGCTCAGTCCTCGGGGGAAGCGGCGCAAAAAGCAGCCTCTTAATGCGATCCGGAGAGGCATCGTGGATTAGGAGAGAGCACCCTCCGCAGGCGGGGCGGAGTGCGCAACGAAAACGTCTCCTCGCGTTTTCTTCGATCGTCTTAGATGGAGCGAGGGAGACTGGAAGCGTTTTTCACCTCTGCCCACCCAGTCTATCAAGTTGTACAATTCCGACGACATCCCTAATTTCCGTTCTGTGACTCCGGACTCTTCACTATTGGGCGAATGAAGACTCAGCATGACATAATGGCTTGGTGTATAGAGTTTTATTTAGCATCCTCGTAATGCATGTCAAAGTAGGAGACGTCACTGAATAAGGAGGACAGAAAAGAGAATTCAAAACGTAGCTGCTCAGTGAATTTGTAATTCCGGGTTGCAGTAGCAAAGAGTGCAATTTTGCTTGTGCGGATATGAAATAGTGGGGTGAATATATGATTATATTTGTAAGTGAATTGACAGTTCACAGGGTATAAAATAAATTAGTTGGTTAGTTATATGTTTCATAGATCATTTGAACGATTCTTTTGTAGAAATGCTGTGGAACTAGACACTTTACAGAACATGTACACATCATCAGTGTCAACTTTCATGATCATACTTATATTTTTAGTCCCGTTCGTGCTACAACATTTTATATTTTTATTGTTTTATTTTGTACTGGTTACCAGTTTTTATCCCTCCTTCTAGAGTTGTAGCTGTGTATATCATTGTTCTTCTTAAATGTCATGGATTATTAATGACTAATACATGTATGCATGTATTTTGTATGTATGCATATATTTTTGTCTAGCTCTTGGAAGAGGAATCTACGTAGCGTCCGTGGATAAACATTACCTATTGTTCTTCTTGCTCGCTTCGCTACAATCATGAAATTTGTGCCGTACGACCTTACCGAGTGGAAATATCGTAAATACGTAACGAGGTTGATACTTTTGTTAGCAAGATGAGCAATCATTCGAAGAGCAAAATTATCTGAATTTTATCGTTTCTGAAGCTCAGTAGTATGCTTCTTCTAGTTCAAGGTTTCAACAATAGGCACACAAAAAATATTAGGAGCATTCTACCCTATTTATTGATTCCTGTTCATGTGTTACATCAATTTTTGATATGACCGTTTGTTGTACATAACAGAAAATAGAGCGTTTTATGAAAATTTAGGGAGAATCACTTTTCAGGGAGCTAGAGCCACTAAGTGATCCTTTGGGAAATATCATTTGCCAGCTGTTCTGTTGCTTTCTCTCTAAAGCGATTAATTCAAGCTTATGAGAAATAAGAGTGGACCCAGAATTAAATCCTGTGGGATTCCCTTCGTCTTTTTTTGGCAGAAACTAAAACTTTCTACCTTTCCGACGTTGCCTCAATTATTAAGTACAACGCATTGAATCCTGTTTGTCGAGTATGACTCAAAGAACTGTGTATAAGGTCATCAATTCCATAAAACTTGAGTTTTTATTATAGAATACCATGATCTACACAATGAAACAACTTAGAAATATCACAAAAACTACCAACTGGCGTCTTCTATTTGATGAGTGAAAGTGTAAATAAAATTCTCTGTCGGGCAGCCTATCTGGACTCCAAGTTTCGGTACGGTAAGTAAATTTGGTACCCTAAGTAAAATTGCTTTCACTTAAAAATGCGACTGCTTGTAAGTACATTCCTTTCTTGACTATTTTGGATAAAGGTGTCATTAAGGAAACTGGACGATAATTGTTTAAGTCCGTCCCGTCAATTTTATTAAGTAGCTGTTTAAAAATTCTATGTTTTAACACACTTGGAAAAATTTCCTGCGCCATGATACATTCCATATCTCACTGAGGTCATTACTTATTTGTTTGGTTCAACTTTTCAGGATTATGTTTCAAATTCCATCAACACCACAATAACTTTTGGTTTTCAGAGTCTGTATAATTCCATTAATTTCACTAAAGGATGTAGGTGCTACTTCTAGTTGTCTACAGTTTCGTGAATGATATTTTTAATATATTCTGTAGTTCTTCAGATTAACTGTTTAATCCTAGGTTTGCTATTACGGTTAGAAATTTATTTTTAAAATTACTTGCAACTCGTGAATCATCAGAAGCAACATTGTCATTTAGTTAAAATGTTGTGGAATCCTGTACACTGATCAAAGCTGCCACTTCTGCCAACAACAGTGACTCCAACGAGGCTGGCCATTGAATAGAACTTGGTTTGGATGAGAGATGGGGGTGCGTCATTACAAACTGGTTCAGTTCTATGCCGGAGTTTGCCAGTCTCAGTGGCTGGCGAGGGGCAAAGACAGGCGCTCAGCAACGGAGAGAGTTTTGGAGAACGCGCTGGCCCGGAAAACAGTAGAACAACTTTTTATGGAGATAGGTCAGGAGAGCTAGAGTAACATGCGGTCTAGTGTTATATTGTTGAACCGTAATATCGCGGGAACTTTGATGATAGGTCAGAGCCATATGGCTTAACGTGTCAGGAAAGTAGCTGCTACTTCTTAATTCACCGGCAATGCGAGCAACATGTGATATACGTCCATTCTGATGCTATCTGCAGGGCACCAACTCGTGGTACTACTTTTGTGTGAGATAAATTTCCACTTATCTCTGTTGCTGCAACAATGTGAGCTGCCCATTGTGCTCCAGATGTTGTCGTACAGCCGTAATGAATGGCTTGGGGCAAACAAGCCCATTTTCTGACTCATAGTATTTGAAGCAGCTGTAAGATCCTCTAACTGCAAACCAATAAAATGTTTGTCCTCTCTGGCGCTATTCGTATGGAATCTTTGAAATCCTGTTTGGCATTGAGTAAGGCTCTCCGCAAACTGTCAACTCCGTTCATAGGATTTGTCGTCGAAAAAAGCGCTTGACAACGTAAAATGGTGCAAGATGTTCGAAATACTGAGAAAAATTGAAGTAAGCTATGGGGAGAGATGGGTAATGTACAATGTGCACAAGAGCAAAGAGAGAATAATAAGAGTGGACGACCAAGAACGAAGTGCTCGGATCAGAAAGGGTGTAAGACAGAGATGTAGTCTTTCACCCCTACTGTTCAATCTGTACGTTGAAGAAGGAATGATGGAAGTAAAAGAAAGGTTCAGGAGTGGTATTAAAATTCAAGGTGAAAGGATACCAGTTATACGATTCGCTGGTGACATTGCTATCCTGTGAGACAGTGAAGAAGAATTTGATGATCTGCTGAACGGAATGAGCAATCTAATGGGTACAGAATATTAATTCAGAGAAAATCGAAGAAAAAAAAGAGATTAATGAGAACTAGCAGAAATGAGAACAGCGAGAAACTTAACATCAGATTTTTCGGTCACGAAGTAGATGAAGTTACTACGTAGGTAGTACCAAAGACGGACGGACGGGCGGAGCGAGGAGAACAAGCAGACTAGTAATGGCAAAAAGGACATTTTTGGCCCTTGAGAAATCTAACGTAGACCTTAATTTAAGGAAGAAATATTTGAGAATGTACGTCTGGAGTACAGCGCTCTATGGTAGTGAATCATGGACTGTGGGAAAACCGGAACAGAAGGTAATCGAAGCATTTGAGATGTAGTGCTACAGACGAACGTTGGAAATTAGATTCATTGATAAGGTAAGGAATGAGGAGGTCCTACGCAGAATCGGAGAGGAAAGGAATATGTGGAAAACACTGATAAGGAGAACAGACAGGATGTTAGAACATCTGTTAAGACGTGAGGGAATGACTCCCATGATACTAGAGGGAGCTGTAGAGGATAAGAAGTGAAGAGGAAGACAGAGATTTGAATACATCCAGCAAATAATAGAGAACATAGGTTGCAAGTGCTACTGTGAGATGAAGAGGTTGACACAGGAGAGGAATTCCTGGCGGGCCGCATCAAACCAGTCAGAAGAAGACCGATGATAAAGAAAAGTGCTTGGCCTACGTGAGAATGGAACGTGAACCACAGGCCACAGTATCAGGGGATGGTAAATCACAGAATCGAAACGCAATGAGCCTGCTGCTGTCGAATTCGAACACAACCTGGTAGATGTTCACTTTTTTACACGATGCATCACCCCGTCATCTCCAAAAAAATTAACTTTAAAATTCGATATCTACGGGGTGAAAGGTGTATAAGTGCAGATATTTCTGTTGGTGAATGATGTCGGTGTACTCAAAAACATTACATCAGTATTTACGTCATTTGAAGACAACAATTATTTGTATTTATTTTGGTTAGTACTTCCAAGGGCATGTGGTAAGAGCAAGCTATTAGAGTTTACTTTCCCTTGGACAGCAAAACGTTCAGTCTGTACCGACTGGCATTGTCCATTTGGTGGTGTAGTTAAGACCGTGCAGAAAATCTCTGGTAGTAAATTATGAGATGTGTTTGCGGGAATGCAGTTGGAGGCAGAGATGAAAGAACAAAGAAATTGGTGTGTGGACACATTAAGGCGCCACATAAAAAATATACGCACTTACTCCCGTCACAACCCGCATACATAAAGAGCGGTCAAATGAAAACGAGGCAGATGGAAAAAGGCAATTAAACTGTTCACTATTTCAAAAATAGTAGCTGTAACAGTTGGTACAACTAGATAAGACCGGCAGTGCCTACATGCAAATTGTTTGCGATTGCCTGTGTTACTTAATTGTACTCAGGTATGAACCTCTTCGTCCGAACCATATCGACCGTCAGGAATGTGGTTCTCCAGAGCTCACATGTGGCAAGATTGATTCGACTACGCTGCAGAAGTTTCGATGAGGAGCCCTTATACATCCTCCATGCAGTCCCGATCTCTTCCCAAGTGATTTACCTGTTCTTAGAGCCCTGGAGAAAGACAATAGTGGTCGTCCATTTGCTTCGGACGAAGAGGTGTGCACTCTTCGTTACAATCATGGTTCCGTAGGCAACCGCAAGCATTTTTCAATCAAGGATCTACTATGATGCCTCACAGTAGAAGAAATGTATTAACAGTTATGGTGTTACTTGTCAAATAATAAGCAGTTTACTCAGGTTTTTTTGCCATGTATCTCGTTTCCGCCAGCCGCTGTGGCCGAGCAGTTCTAGGCGCTTCAGTCCGGAACCACACGCCTGCTACGGTCGAAGATTCGAATCCTGCTTCGGGTATCGATGTGTGTGATTTCCTTAGGTTGGTTAGGTTTGAGTTGTTCTAAGTCTAGGGGACTGATGACCTCACAAGTTGAGTCCCATAGTGCTCAGAGCCATTTGCCATTTCTAGGGGACTGATGACCTCAGATGTTAAGTCCCATTGTGCTTAGAGCCATTTTTTATCTCGTTTTCATTTGACTTCCCCTTAAACAGGGCGTCACTCCTACTTGTTTTGTCAGATGCCGCTGAAATGCTTATCATTTTGCATATCGATGCATCCATTACATTTTATGCTAATTTGTTTGTTACCTGCAACCTTCATCTCTTACAGTTCTAATCGCTAGCAGTGTATATGACGACTGTTCGTATTTTCTGTTGTCATTCTGACAACGTATCAAGTTCTGCAAAGCACGGGATTGTGTCGCAATGGAGGTTCTTTTTTAGGAGTATGTTAAACGTGGTGGAACAATGCTTAGTATCCAATCGGCCAGAGCTTGGACGAGAGAGGTTGCTATATGTTGTCAGACTGTCATATCTGCTAACAGTAAAAACCTCCACTTCCAATGTAATGGTACAGTCCGACATGTCGAAACCCATCCTAAAATTTTATAAGCGGGAAGAATACCACGAAAGAAACACATTGTAAAATTTCAAAAAATTGCTGAAGTTAGTCTTTTTTTTTCACGCGAAGAACCACTTAGGACACAGGTTAGTACAGCCCTTCCTGCCTATCCCGCAATCGGCTGTGAAAATAGAGCAGCGCTGGGTAATACTAATATCCGGAGTGACAAAAGCGAATCTGAAGAACCTAAACCAAACAAGAAATGTTACGTATCATGTTTCCAGTAAGACGGAGTTAGTTTCGACGCCTAAACATGCATATGTAATTCCTACAAACGTGACTATCAGAGGAAATCAAATCAAGTCAGTTTTTAATGTTATATTACGGACGACTTCCGCTTGTGTGTGTGTGTGTGTGTGTGTGTGTGTGTGTATGTGTGTCTACTGCTGACAGAGGCCTTAAGGGCCGAAAGCTATGATTGTGTGAAGCTTTATATTGTGCCTATCGCGGCTCAGCATCTCCGCTATATGAAAAGTAAGAAAGAATAATATTTAACATTTCATTTGCAATGATTTCTATTCAGTTGCACAAATTAATTCATTGCTTTTGTTGGAATCATGGCCTGGACATAATGATACGTCTGTCTTTCAGGAAAACGAAGAAAAAATTGTTGATATAATTCAGATTTTACCTGGAACAACTCTAGATCATCATCCGGGTAAAATGTAGGATGTAGGTTGCAGTAGGTACTGGGAGATGAAGAAGCTTGCACAGGATAGATTAGAATGGAGAGCTGCATCAAACCAGTCTCAGGACTGAAGACCACAACAACAACAACAACAACAACAACAACTCTAGATAATGAATTTATTCGTCTGCGAGACGTATTTTAAACAGAAAACAGGAGGACAGTGCTCTTAATTTCCAGTCATTTGTGCATTATTAGCTTGCATTGGCACATTTTACTGATTGATTCAAATGTGATCGGTATGCGGCACAGTAAGCAAAGCAAGGGTGAGAACGATTTCTTACTCCTGCGCAGTTATGTCTAAATAAAACTAGTAATTAATGTGACGTGCCTGAAAGCATTAGTTTTTCGTTTTCGTGTGTGCCTGGTGTAAGGAGAATGTTTCTTTTAGCCAATTAAATTATACATCTTTTTATTGCGTCTATTGTGAGGAATAAACAAGGAACTGTCCCACTTTTATTACGAAATATACGTAATTTAAAAATTATCGTAATGTTTATAAAATGCCGTGTGTGTAAGAAATATTTCATTTCAATAATTTAACAACATTATGTACGTGTATAACATGTTGATATTCTGAAAACATCAAATCGGAGACTTATTCAACGAAACTGAACTTTCGGAGATCCCAGGATGAAATACAGCTTGCGCACTATGCGATACAGTGAAGGAAAGCTCAACAATAGAATTAGTCACGGACGAACTTCGATAGAAAGGTACGATGAATACATATGGCAACAAACAATAACTCATGTCCAAACACTGTGAACCTATCACACGCTCTGATTACAATTTGTATTCGTTGTGACAGGCAAACAGTGTTTGACTGATCCCTGAGTAATGTCACACCAGATAACTTCCAACGGGCTGTACACACAGGTCTTCTTGCTACAGCGATTCAGTTCCCCGTCCTGGCATGTGCTGAGTTTCCACGTGATTGTAACTCACACATCCTGGATTAAATATTTATTATTTTCTATGCGAAATGTTAATTTTGTGGCATCGTCTGCAAATTTCTAAAGCAGTCAATGTATATCATTTAACAGCACATCGCGTTATTTTGCACTAGAACTTTCTGTTTGTAGCGTTTCTGAGGAGCACGCACGACATGCACGACATAATGAACTTATCAGCTAGGGGTCGTTAACATTGCACTCTCGTTTGATGCTGAATTGTGTCACATATCTGTGACTATGGCCATACGTGAAGCTTAAATAGGCCTTAACAGTAAGAGGGGCGTTGACTGAGGAAATTCCAGGGGGCAGAAATAGTAAATATGTCAACATTTTAGAAAATTCGGGATTGCCTGCGGTTGATTTGTTGTAATCTCCAATACGAAGAATGGTTTGGTGCACCTGTTGAACCTCATCTATTACAGGCAAGACTCATCATTTCTGCATTTGAACCTAATTACTGTACTGAAGTCTTGGACTTCCTTTAACATTATGCCCCCCCCGCACCCTCTCCTTACACACACACACACACACACACACACGTTACGAATGTGACAATTCCTGACGCACTTTACCCAATCCTTCTTTAAGCCAAATTGTGCCCTTAATTCCTTGTTGTTGTTGTTGTGGTCTTCAGTCCTGAGACTGGTTTGATGCAGCTCTCCATGCTTCTCTATCCTGTGCAAGCTTCTTCATCTCCCAGTGCCTACTGCAACCTACATCCTTCTGAATCTGCTTAGTGTATTCATCTCTTGGTCTCCCCCTACGATTTTTACCCTCCACGCTGCCCTCCAATACTAAATTGGTGATCCCTTGATGCCTCAGAACATGTCCTACTAACCGATCCCTTCTTCTGGTCAAGTTGTGCCACAAACTCCTCTTCTCCCCAATCCTATTCAGTACCTCCTCATTAGTTATGTGATCTACCCATCTAATCTTCAGCATTCTTCTGTAGCACCACATTTAGAAAGCTTCTATTCTCTTCTTGTCCAAACTATTTACCGTCCATGTTTCACTTCCATACATGGCTACACTCCATACAAATACTTTCAGAAATGACTTCCTGACACTTATCAATATTCGATGTTAACAAATTTCTCTTCTTCAGAAACGCATTCCTTGCCATTGGCAGTCTACATTTTATATCCTACTTCTACCATCATCAGTTATTTTGCTCCCCAAATTAGCAGAACTCCTTTAATACTTTAAGTGTCTCATTTCCTAATCTAATACCCTCAACATCACCCGACTTAATTCGACTACATTCCATTATCCTCGTTTTGCTTTTGTTGATGTTCATCTTATATCCTCCCTTCAAGACACCATCCATTCCGTTCACTGCTCTTGCAAGTCCTTTGCTGTCTCTGACAGAATTACAATGTCATCGGCGAACCTCAAGGTTTTTATTTCTTCTCCATGGATTTTAATACCTATTCCGAATTTTTCTTTTGTTTCCTTTACTGCTTGCTCAATATACAGATTGAATAACATCGGGGAGAGGCTACAACCCTGTCTTACTCCCTTCCCAACCACTGCTTCCCTTTCATGTCCCTCGACTCTTATAACTGCCATCTGGTTTCTGTACAAATTGTAAATAGCCTTTCGCTCCCTGTATTTTACCCCTCCCACCTTTAGAATTTGAAAGAGAGTATTCCAGTCAACATTGTCAAAAGCTTTCTCTAAATCTACAAATGCTAGAAACGTAGGTTTGCCTTTCCTTAATCATTCTTCTAAGATAAGTCGTAAGGTCAGTATTGCCTCACGTGTTCCAGTATTTCTACGGAATCCAAACTGATCTTCCCCGAGGTCGGCTTCTACTAGTTTTTCCATTCGTCTGTAAAGAATTCGTGTTAGTATTCTGCAGCTGTGGCTTATTAAACTGATTGTTCGGTAATTCTCACATCTGTCAACACCTGCTTTCTTTGGGATTGGAATTATTATATTCTTCTTGAAGTCTGAGGGTATTTCGCCTGTTTCATACATCTTGCTCACCAGATGGTAGAGTTTTGTCAGGACTGGCTCTCCCAAGGCCGTCAGTAGTTCCAATGGAATGTTGTCTACTCCGGGGGCCTTGTTTCGACTCAGGTCTTTCAGTGCTCTGTCAAACTCTTCACGCAGTATCGTATCTCCCATTTCATCTTCATCTACATCCTCTTCCATTTCCATAATATTGTCCTCAAGTACATCGCCCTTGTATAGACCCTCTATATACTCCTTCCACCTTTCTGGTTTCCCTTCATTGCTTAGAACTGTGTTTCCATCTGAGCTCTTGATGTTCATACAAGTGGTTCTCTTATCTCCAAAGGTCTCTTTAATTTTCCTGTACGCAGTATCTATCTTACCCCTAGTGAGATAAGCCTCTACATCCTTACATTTGTCCTCTAGCCATCCCTGCTTAGCCATTTTGCACTTCCTGTCGATCTCATTTTTGAGACGTTTGTATTCCTTTTTGCCTGCTTCATTTACTGCATTTTTATATTTTCTCCTTTCATCAATTAAATTCAATATTTCTTCTGTTACCCAAGGATTTCTATTAGCCCTCGTCTTTTTTCCTACTTGATCCTCTGCTGCCTTCACTACTTCATCCCTCAAAGCTACCCATTCTTCGTCTACTGTATTTCTTTCCCACATTCCTGTCAATTGTTCCCTTATGCTCTCCCTGAAACTCTCTACAACCTCTGGTTCTTTCAGTTTATCCAGGTCCCATCTCCTTGAATTCCCACCTTTTTGCAGTTTCTTCAGTTTTAATCTACAGGTGATAACCAATAGATTGTGGTCAGAATCCACATCTGCCCCTGGAAATGTCTTACAATTTAAAACCTGGTTCCTAAATCTCTGTCTTACCATTATATAATCTATCTGGTTCCTTTTAGTATCTCCAGGGTTCTTCCATGCATACAACCTTCTTTCATGATTCTTAAACCAAGTGTTAGCTATGATTAAGTTGTGCTCTGTGCAAAATTCTACCAGGCGGCTTCCTCTTTCATTTCTTAGCCCCAATCCATATTCACCTACTACGTTTCCTTCTCTCCCTTTTCCTACACTCGAATTCCAGTCACCCATGACTATTAAATTTTCGTCTCCCTTCACTATCTGAATAATTTCTTTTATTTCATCATACATTTCTTCAATTTCTTCGTCATCTGCAGAGCTAGTTGGCATATAAACTTGTACTACTGTAGTAGGTGTGGGCTTCGTATGTATCTTGGCCACAATAATGCGTTCACTAAGCTGTTTGTAGTAGCTTACCCGCGTTCCTATTTTCCTATTCATTATTAAACCTACTCCTGCATTACCCCTATTTGACTTTGTGTTTATAACCCTGTAGTCACCCGACCAGAAGTCTTGTTCCTCCTGGCACCGAACCTCACTAATTCCCACTATATCTAACTTTAACCTATCCATTTCCCTTTTCAAATTTTCTAACCTACCTGCCCGATTAAGGGACCTGACATTCCACGCTCCGATCCGTAGAACGCCAGTTTTCTTTCTCCTGATAACGACATCCTCTTGAGTAGTCCCCGCCCGGAGATCCGAATGGGGGACTATTTTACCTCCGGAATATTTTACCCAAGAGTACTCCGTCATCATTTAATCATACAGTAAAGCTGCATGCCCTCGGGAAAAATTACGGCCGTAGTTTCCCCTTGCTTTCAGCCGTTCGCAGTACCAGCACAGCAAGGCCGTTTTGGTTATTGTTACAAGGCCAGATCAGTCAATCATCCAGACTGTTGCCCTTGCAACTACTGAAAAGGCTGCTGCCCATCTTCAGGAACCACACGTTTGTCTGGCCTCTCAACAGATACCCCTCCGTTGTGGTTGTACCTACGGTACGGCTATCTGTATCGCTGAGGCACGCAAGCCTCCCCACCAACGGCAAGGTCCATGGTTCATGGGGGGGCTTAATTCCTTACCTTCTGTTTTTCCAATCAAATTAACTCAGCGTTGCCTCATGTAATTCGATTACATTCCTTTACCCTCGTTTTACTTTTGTTGACTTTCATCTTATAGTCTCTTCTAAAGCCATCACCATCCCGTTCAACTATTCTTCCAAATTCTTTCCCGTGTCTGATAGAATTAAAGGTCATCGTCAAACCTTTAAGATTTTTATGTCTTTTCCGTGAACATTAATTCCTTTTCCTAAAATTCTCCCTGGTTTCTTTTATTACTTGCTCAATTTACAGATTAATAAAAACAACCCCGCCTCACTCTCTTTTCAACTACGGCCTCCATTTCATGACCTTCGAATCATATATTTGCTGTCTGGTTCCTGTATAAGTGGTAAATAGTCTTTCGCCCCCCACACTTTATCCCTGCAACCTTCAGAATTTCAGAGAGTACGGTCCAGTCACCTTTGCCGAAAGCGTTCTCTAAATCTACAAATGCTATAGATGTAGTATTTGTTTCTTCAACCTATCTTCTAGTATAAGTCATAGTTTCGGTATGGCCTCTTATATTCTCTGGAACCTAAGCGAATATTCCCCGACGTCGGCTTCCACCTGTTTATCCAGTCTTCTATAAATAATTATTGATTTTTTTTTAAGTCAAGACTTATGAAACTGGTGGTTTTGTAGTATTCACACATGTCAGCAGCTGCCTTCTATGGAATTGGAATTTCTAGATTCTTCTAGAATTCTGAGAGTGTTTCGCCTGCCTCATAAATCTTTTACGACAGATGAAATAGGTTTACTATTGTTGACTCATACAAGGGTACCAAAACTTTGAGCTTTGTTTCCACTTAGGTGTTTAAGTGCTCTGTCAAATTCTTCTCGCAGTATGACATGTCCCATCTCATCTTCCCTTACTTCCTCCTCTCTTTCTCTGACATTGACTTGAAGTTAGTTTCACTTATATAGAACGTCTATTTATTCTTTTTACTTTTCAGCTTTCACTTATTTATTTGCCACTGACATCTTTACAATCAGACTGATGTTTCTGTTTTCTCCAAAAGCCTCTTCAATATTTCCATAGGCAACATCTACCTTTTCTTTTATTTTCCCCTTGTTTTTTTCTTCTCCTCATTCGTGTACAGTCATTTCGAACTATCTTTAAACACATTTTTAGACGGCTGTAATCCCTTTCTGCTGTAATGCGCCACGACGCTCTAGAATAGGCCTCGGCTATTTTTAGCACACGTGGGCCGCATTAACCAAACCTGAATACCTCACTGGCCAACTTATTCATAGATAAGCACTTTTAAAATCGTAAGTTAAATTTCTATAATTTCTTCTTTTGCTGTGTATATAGCTAGGAAGCTGCTTAAAGTGATTATTCAGTATTTTTAAAGCACAATTGCAGTCAAGCAGGAAATAGAAAAACGGTAAATAAATGTAAATGTTACTTATGGCTTCTGCAAAGCTATATACGTCCGTATTGAAGCAGTTAAAGAGAAACGAACGTAACGTGAAGGACTGGTAAAGACATTACTTTTGATATTCTGCAGTACATGTCTGTAGGATCGCTAACGGTATCTTCTTCAGAAGAACAAGGAGTTATTTGGACTACATTACGTAAAACATGCTACAGGCATTATGAGCTAGGACACTGAAGTCACATACAGACAGTGTGATTAAAAACTTTGATTCCATAGGAAAACAATTGTGCCTAGTGACTGTATTCATTTCAAGTAGTAAACGGTACAGCAATCAGTCGCAATGATATATAATGCAACTCAAGATTTCGCTCACTGTGTGGCCATCTTCAGTGTTGTAAATGTAAGGTTGTTGTTGTTGTGGTCTTCAGTCCTGAGACTGGTTTGATGCAGCTCTCCATGCTACTCTATCCTGTGCAAGCTTCTTCATCTCCCAGTACCTACTGCAACCTACATCCTTCTGAATCTGCTTAGTGTATTCATCTCTTGGTCTCCCTCTACGATTTTTACCCTCCACGCTGCCCTCCAATGCTAAATTTGTGATCCCTTGATGCCTCAAAACATGTCCTACCAACCGATCCCTTCTTCTAGTCAAGTTGTGCCACAAACTTCTCTTCTCCCCAATCCTATTCAATACCTCCTCATTAGTTACGTGATCTACCCACCTTATCTTCAGCATTCTTCTGTAGCACCACATTTCGAAAGCTTCTATTCTCTTCTTGTCCAAACTAGTTATCGTCCATGTCTCACTTCCATACATGGCTACACTCCATACAAACACTTTCAGAAACGACTTCCTGACACCTAAATCTATACTCGATGTTAATAAATTTCTCTTCTTGAGAAACGCTTTCCTTGCCATTGCCAGTCTACATTTTATATCCTCTCTACTTCGACCATCATCGGTTATTTTACTCCCTAAATAGCAAAACTCCTTTACTACTTTAAGTGTCTCATTTCCTAATCTAATTCCCTCAGCATCACCCGACTTAATTCGACCACATTCCATTATCCTTATTTTGCTTTTGTTGATGTTCATCTTATATCCTCCTTTCAAGACACTGTCCATTCCGTTCAACTGCTCTTCCAAGTCCTTTGCTGTCTCTGACAGAATTACAATGTCATCGGCGAACCTCAAAGTTTTTACTTCTTCTCCATGAATTTTAATACCTACTCCGAATTTTTCTTTTGTTTCCTTTACTGCTTGCTCAATATACAGATTGAATAACATCGGGGAGAGGCTACAACCCTGTCTCACTCCTTTCCCAACCACTGCTTCCCTTTCATGCCCCTCGACTCTTATAACTGCTATCTGGTTTCTGTACAAATTGTAAATAGCCTTTCGCTCCCTGTATTTTACCCCTGCCACCTTCAGAATTTGAAAGAGAGTATTCCAGTCAACATTGTCAAAAGCTTTCTCTAAGTCTACAAATGCTAGAAACGTAGGTTTGCCTTTTCTTAATCTTTCTTCCAAGATAAGTCGTAAGGTCAGTATTGCCTCACGTGTTCCAACATTTCTACGGAATCCAAACTGATCTTCCCCTAGGTCGGCTTCTACCAGTTTTTCCATTCGTCTGTAAAGAATTCGCGTTAGTATTTTGCAGCTGTGACTTATTAAACTGATAGTTCGGTAATTTTCACATCTGTCAACACCTGCTTTCTTTGGGATTGGAATTATTATGTTCTTCTTGAAGTCTGAGGGTATTTCGCCTGTTTCATACATCGTGCTCACCAGATGGTAGAGTTTTGTCATGACTGGCTCTCCCGAGGCTATCAGTAGTTCTAATGGAATGTTGTCTACTCCCGGGGCCTTGTTTCGACTCAGGTCTTTCAGTGCTCTGTCAAACTCTTCACGCAATATCTTATCTCCCATTTCGTCTTCATCTACATCCTCTTCCATTTCCATAATATTGTCCTCAAGTACATCGCCCTTATATAAACCCTCTATATACTCCTTCCACCTTTCTGCCTTCCCTTCTTTGCTTAGAACTGGGTTGCCATCTGAGCTCTTGATATTCATACAAGTGGTTCTCTTCTCTCCAAAGGTCTCTTTAATTTTCCTGTAGGCAGTATCTATCTTACCCCTAGTGAGACAAGCCTCTACATCCTTACATTTGTCCTCTAGCCATCCCTGCTTAGCCATTTTGCACTTCCTGTCGATTTCATTTTTGAGACGTTTGTATTCCTTTTTGCCTGCTTCATTTACTGCATTTTTATATTTTCTCCTTTCATCAATTAAATTCAATATTTCTTCTGTTACCCAAGGATTTCTATTAGCCCTCGTCTTTTTACCTACCTGATCGTCTGCTGCCTTCACCACTTCATCCCTCAGAGCTACCCATTCTGCTTCTACTGTATTTCTTTCCCCCATTCCTGTAAATTGTTCCCTTATGCTCTCCCTGAAACTCTCTACAACCTCTGGTTCTTTCAGTTTATCCAGGTCCCATCTCATTAAATTCCCACCTTTTTGCAGTTTCTTCAGTTTCAATCTGCAGTTCATAACCAATAGATTGTGGTCAGAATCCACATCTGCCCCAGGAAATGTCTTACAATTTAAAACCTGGTTCCTAAATCTCTGTCTTACCATTATATAATCTATCTGAAACCTGTCAGTATCTCCAGGCTTCTTCCATGTATACAGCCTCCTTTCATGACTCTTGAACCAAGTGTTAGCTATGATTAAGCTATGCTCTGTGCAAAATTCTACAAGGCGGCTTCCTCTTTCATTCCTTCCCCCCAATCTATATTCACCTACTATGTTTCCTTCTCTCCCTTTTCCTACTGATGAATTCCAGTCACCCATGACTATTAAATTTTCGTCTCCCTTCACTACCTGAATAATTTCTTTTATCTCGTCATACATTTCATCTATTTCTTCATCATCTGCAGAGCTAGTTGGCATATAAACTTGTACTACTGTAGTAGGCATGGGCTTTGTGTCTATCTTGGCCACAATAATGCGTTCACTATGCTGTTTGTAGTAGCTAACCCGCATTCCTATTTTCCTATTCATTATTAAACCTACTCCTGCATTACCCCTATTTGATTTTGTATTTATAACCCTGTAATCACCTGACCAAAAGTCTTGTTCCTCCTGCCACCGAACTTCACTAATTCCCACTATATCTAACTTAAACCTATCCATTTCCCTTTTCAAATTTTCTAACCTACCTGCCCGATTAAGTGATCTGACATTCCACGCTCCGATCCGTAGAACGCCAGTTTTCTTTCTCCTGATAACGACGTCCTCTTGAGTAGTCCCCGCCCGGAGATCCGAATGGGGGACTATTTTACCTCCGGAATATTTTACCCAAGAGGACGCCATCATCATTTAATCATACAGTAGAGCTGCATGTCCTCGGGAAAAATTACGGCTGTAGTTTCCCCTTGCTTTCAGCCGTTCGCAGTACCAGCACAGCAAGGCCGTTTTGGTTAATGTTACAAGGCCAGAACAGTCAATCATCCAGACTGTTGCCCCTGCAACTACTGAAAAGGCTGCTGCCCCTCTTCAGGAACCACATGTTTATCTGGCCTCTCAACAGATACCCCTCCGTTGTGGTTGCACCTACGGTACGGCCATCTGTATCGCTGAGGCACGCAAGCCTCCCCACCAACGGCAAGGTCCATGGTTCATGGGGGGGAGGTAAAACATTAAAACATTAAAACATTAAAATCACATGTATATGCAAAAAGTCCCAACAGGACTATTTATGTCAAAGGTTGAGTTCACACTCTGAAATGAACAGTCCTGTTGGAACTGCGAGCTAACATCCCAGAGGTGTTCGGGCTCACATGCGGCTCCTCTTCGTCTAAACGTCTTCGCTGAAACACGTCTAGGGGTTGAACCGAACTTGTCCTATTACGAGCCATAAATTAGACACTTGTGACCCATTGCTTAAATTGTCTGGCGGATGGCAAGTTCGCGAAAGACAAAGTTAACGTAACAGTAATAATAATATCGGAACTAAATTAACGACCCATAAATGATGTAGGCCACACAGTTGCGATTCAGTTATAATAATGTTTATTCAGAAAGAATACTAATAGCGGAGGTGGTCGTATTTAGTGTTACTGTTAAACTCGAACGCATATCCAATTGACACAGTTCGATCATTCACAATCTAATCGTGAAACACAAATCCGATACTCCACACGAGAAGTTAGCGTTCATACCAGGTGCGCGGCTGCTCACCGCTCAGAGACTAAGTTTTGCGATGCCACACAACGCGAAATTTTCTAAGTCGTTTCACTTCCTAGCTGCCTAAAGACCGACCGTCTGCTTTCGCGTCTGCATCCGAGCTGTTCCCTTTGGTGTCCTACAGCCGAACTGTCCGCTTTCGCGTCTGCACCAGCCCGCACTCGGCAACGTTTAAATGCCACCGAATATCCTCGCTGAACTGACTAGGACAGTTCCCTTTCCTGAAGCCGTCCATCTGATTCGCTAAAGCTTATTCTGCATTATTTTACATTTTAAAATGTTTAAATAATCAAAGCTTGTCACTTGCAAGCTCTAAATAAAGTAACAATAACATCCATTACATGATAAACGTTTACGTCTTTTACATAAAATCAATACAATTTCCTTCTTAGCTTTGAACGTCACGGCTAGTAGCCTTGCACCAGTGTGGTTTCTGATACATAAATAAAGAACAAAAGTAACTATTACGCACTAAACTTTACGACAAATGTTCTATTACCTAATGGTTCAATACGGTGTGATGCTGTCATCATTCAATATATTTTGTGTCGAGGGAAGGATGATCTGATGCTTAACTGAAAATACTGATAACTTTCCTGTATCTTTCAAACACATAAATTTACAGAGTTTATATTTACAACGTTTGTCATTTTAATGATGCGCTTCTATATGAAATGTCGTTCGTTAAGTTCGACCAAAGCGCTCAGATTTTAGCATTCAGGTCCTTGTTACAAAACGTGTTAATTTGACTTTAACAGTAAATCCTAAACTATTATAGATATGGTCAATATTCAAGTGTTATTGGGATCACCATGAAAATTTATGGAGGACGGCCGATTAAAATTTCTGTGGCTTCGTTCCCAGCATTACTACAGAATTAAATAGTTTTCTTAAATGTTTCCCTTTATGGCCGATCTTAGGTCCGCCATATTTAACACTGTTACGTCTCCTTCGCCAAAAACGCCTTCTAATGAGTTTCCCAATTACGTAGGTTCTCGTCTGTCTCATTCACATACCACAGCACGTAGGCCTCAATAAACAATAGACGCCTGTGAGTTCCGCCATCCCGTGGTGAATTTGCGTCCTTTGTGGCACGTGGTCCTGGACAACAGGGTACATTTCGCAATTCCTGTAGGCTGACTCTTTCGGCCATGTATTTAAATGAGAGAGCAGTGCTCATTAACTCACAGAATCATGAGCATATACAAGTGATCTTAATGTTGTAACATAAAGTTATTGTGCTGAAGATGGCCGCACAGTGACCGAAATCTAGAGATGCAGCATATGTAATTGCGACTGATTGCTGTACCCCCTACTATTGGAATATGATTGCAATTCATTAAAACCTGAAGGCGGGTGTGGCTTTTAAACAGACACATATGAGCTTATGTAAATTCGTTTTGTTAATCACTTTGTAATATTGTCCCAGTGTACTTCTTCTCTTTGTACTGCTGGAAGCTCGGCAAGGTAGGATGTAATCGTATCTTTTTTCTTTTTTTTCTTTTTTTACGAGGTAAAGGGAAAGAAAAGTGATGAGCAAGAGAGAATGCTGTTCGAGATGGTTTAGGGACGACTGGAAACGCTCGGTTGCGGATGCATTACAAATTGTTCAAAATTTCATTATATTGCAATGAAAGAACAGTTTTGACAATTTCGAAAGGAGAAGAAGTTTGGAAGGAGAATCAAGCAGTAATATCGAGACTGAGAATTTCTTATTTACGAGGAAAAGCGAATCGAACACAGAAATTTATAAAAGGCGATTGCTGCATTACTGTTACTACTGTTCGTTATACTCGATGCGGAAGAGGAAGCACAAAATTAGAAGTCGACCGGAGGAGAAAGTAGAAGCAAGAAGGTTCATCGCATAAAACGGTGAAAGGAAGAAGATAACGAAGGGACGTCGAACCGTGTGGAATCCGCAGCAGTCAGATTACGAGAGCACTATGACATCATAGCTCACACATGCAGCAAACCGTACAAAAATTTACGTGATCTTCGTGAGAGAGTCAAAGTGAATTTTATGATTTGAAAGCATTTTGAATGGAAGTGAGCTGAGTGCGTTCTGCGTACCGAGATGTGAACAGTTTTGTTTCAAACTGTGTTTTGGTAGTGTGAGAGCAAAGCTTCCGATCATTAATATTGAGAACAGTAATAAAAGGACCGCTTGCTCGTCAGTCAAGCAGTTGTTGAATGTGAAAATTCAGTTTTGGTAATATTATTCCAACACACCCCGTCCGTAACTTTCTTAACAGTTTTAACTCTAGAATCACACCGTGGCGTTGCGGCCGATCCGGCTTAGAGCTCCTCTCTTCTCTCTCTCTCTCTCTCTCTCTGTCTCAATCTTGCGCATGCGCTGTTTCAGCGTAGACGGTTGTCACTTTCTGTACTGCTATGAAGCTGTTGCATTGACATGTTTACTGTGCCTGGTGCCTCCTTCGAGAGCACTGTTAGCATTGGGTCGTTAATGTTACAGGTCTTTATCGGAATAGTTTCTTGTGCTAGTGCAAATACTGAAATGACGCAAAGACACGAGCGAATACCGGCAAAACCCGTGAAACAGTTATACTTGAAGAACTAGCAGCCGGTGATAAAGATTCATCTGACGTCGAGGTGAGTGAACTGGAAGGTAGCGATGAGGATATCGTCCTAAGCGATCAAAGAAAGGATAATGACATTGTCTCAGAATTAGCAGATGAAGAGGAAGTGATTTATGGAAAAGTAGACATATGTACACTTCCACTCAAAGAGCACACGAGTTATGAGAAAGAACCTTATTTTTCTTTATTTTTAACAGGTCGTAGGGCCTAAGCAAAGAATCGCACTCAAGAGAAAGTCATTTGTTTTCCCTTGATTTCAGAAGAAATTATTACAAAAATACTGTGTCTCACAAATGAAGGAAAACCCAACGTAATTCAAAACTAACCTATATTGTAAACACTGACGAATCAGAGCCTCCTTGGGCTTACTGTTTTGCTGTACATGTGTGTCGTCCTGAGCAAAGCAAACCTTTCTTCAAATGACTTGTGGTCCAAAACCTTTGGGCGTTCTTGTTTCAGAGCTACCAAGAGTAAGAATAGCTTTGAATTTCTCACATTTTGCGTGAGATTAAATGACAAAGCCACAAGAACTCAAAGAAGAGAAGCTGATAAATATGTTCCTGTTAGGGAGATGTGGGGCAACTTCCTTCAGTACAGCAGCACTAACTTCGTTCCTTCAAACTATGCAAACGTTGACGAACAATTTCTCCTTTTGGAGGCAAATGCCCATTCAAAGTTTATGTTCCAAATAAATCTGAAAAACATGGTTAAAGTATTGTAATACTGTATGATGCTAAGACGAAAATTTAATAGTCATGAGGGACTGGAGTTCTATATAAGGAAATGGAAGAGAAGGAAATGTAGTAGGCGAATATGGAATGAAGTTAAAGAATGAAAGAGGAAGCCGCCCGGTAGAATTTTGCACACAGCATAACTTAATCATGGCTAACACTCGGTTTAATAGTCATGAAAGAAAGATGTATACGTGGAAGAGACCTGGAGACACTGGAAGGTTTTAGATAGATTGTATAATGATAAGACAGATTTAGGAACCAGGTTATAATTGTAAGACATTTCCAGGGGCAGATGCGGACTCTGACTACAATTTATTGGGTATGAACTACAGACGAAAACCGAAGAAATAGCAAAAAGGTAGGAATTTAAAGAGAGGGGATCTGGATAAACTGAAAGAACCAGTAGTTGTAGAGAGTTACAGAGAGAGCATTAGGGAACGACTGACCAGAACGGGAGAAAGAAATACGGTAGAAGAAGGATGGGTAGCTTTGAGATATGAAATAGTGAAGGCAGCAGAGGATCAAGTAGGCAGCACGACGAGGACTACTAGAAATCCTTGTGTAACAGAAGAGATATTGAATTTAATTGATGAAAGGAGAAAATTTAAAAATGCAGTAAATGAAGCAGACAAAAAGAAATACAAACGTGTAAAAATGAGATCGACAGGATGTGCAAAATGACTAAGCAGGGATCGCTAGACGACAAATGTAAGGATGTAGAAGCATGTATCACTAGGGTAAGATAGATACTGCCTACAAGAAAATTATAGATATCTTTGGAGAAAAGAGACCCATTTGTGTCAATATCAAGAGCTCAGATGGAAATCGGTTCTAAGCAAAGAAGGGAAAGCAGTAAGATGGAACGAATATATAGAGGGTCTATACAACAATGATGTCCTGGAGGGAAATATTCTGGAAATGGAAGAAGATGTAGATGAACATGAAATAGGAGATTGATACTGCGTGAGGAGTTTAACAGAGCACTGACAGACCTGAGTCGAAACAAGGCCCCTGGAGTAGACAACATTCCATTAGAACTACTGATAGCCTTGGGAGATCCAGCCTTCACCATCTGGTGAGCAAGATGTATGAGACAGGCGAAATACTCTCAGACTTCAACAAGAATATACTAATTCCAATCCCAAAGAAAGCAGGTGTTGACAGTTGTGAAAATTACCTAACTATTAGCTTAACAAGTCACGGCAGCAAAATACTGACACGAATTGTTTACAGACGAATGGAAAAACTAGTAGAAGACGACCTTGGGGATGATCAGTATGGATTCTGTAGAAATTTTGGAAGACGTGAGGCAATACTGGCTCGTGACTTACCTTAAAAGATACATTATGAAAAGGCAAAACCTATGTTTCTAGCATTTGTACACTTAGAGAAAGCTTTTGACAATGTTGACTGGAATATACTCGTTCAAATTCTGAAGGTGGCAAATGTCAAATACAAGGACCGAAAGGCTATTTCCAATTTGTTCAGAAACCAGATGGCAGTTATAAGAGTCCATGGGCATGAAAAGGAGGCAGTAGTTGGGAAGGGAGTGAGACAGGGTTGTAGCCTATACCCGATGTTATTCAGTCTGTATATTGAGCAAGCAGTAAAGGAAACAAAAGAAAAATTAAGAGTAGGAATTAAAATCCATGGAGAAGAGATTAAAACTTTGCGGTTTGCAGATGTCATTGTAGTTCTGTCAGAGACAGCAATGGACCTGGAAGAGCAGTTGTACGGAATGGACAGTGTATTGAGAGGAGGATATAAGATGAACAACAGCAAAATGAGGATAATGGAATGTAGTTGAATTAAATGAGGTGATGCCGAAGGAATTATATTAGGAAATGAGTAACTTAAAGTAGTAGACGAGTTTTGCTATTAGGGGAGCAAAACAACTGATGATGGTCGAAGTTGAGAGGATATAAAATGTAGACTGGCAATCGTAAGGAAAGCATTTCTGAAGAAGAGATATTTGTTAACATCGATTATAGATTTAACTGTCAATCTTTTCTGAACGTATTTGTATGGAGTGTAGCCATGTATCGAAGTGAAACATGGACGACCAATAGTTTAAACAAGAAGGGAACAGAGGCTTTCGAAATGTGATGCCACAGAAGAATGCTGAAGATTAGATGGATAGATTGCGTAACTAATGAGTAGGTACTAAATAGAATTGGGAGAAGAGGAATTTGTGGTACATCTTGACTAGAAGAATGGATCGATAGGCAGGACATGTTCTGAGGCATCAAGGGATCACAATTTAGTATTGGAGGGCAGAGTTGAGGATAAAAGTCGTAGAGGGAGACCAAGAGATGAATACAGTAAGCAGATTCAGAAGAAAGTAGGTAGCAGTAGGTAGTTGGAGATGAAGGAGCTTGCACGGGATAGGGTGGCATGGAGGGCTGCATCAGACCAGTCTCTGGACTGAAGATCACAACAACAACATGATGCTAAGACATTTACATGCGTTCAGGTAGTCCTAACGTTATGAAATCAGCTGTCTCATTACAAATACAATATGTGATTTAGTTGAAAGAAATCCATCGAGCTAATACAAAAGTAAATGTGGATAACTGGTTCTGCTCTTGCGAACTCGGTGATGAACTATCCGAAAGAAAACTGGCTACAGTTGGTAAACGCGCCTCAATTTCCAGAAGTAAAAGAGAAACCAGCTCTTTCCACTGAGTTTGCTTCTGACTGAAACTACTACTATTGTGTCACATTTTCCGAGAAACGACAAGGAGGTGATTTTGACATCCGCCATGCATGTTGATGTAGATTCCAACAAATCATAGGTGATTCTTTTCTACGACACTAAGAAGGCGGACCTTCGATTAGCTTATCAACAGTACAAGCGTTGGCAGTAAAACCCGCAGATGGATTGTAAGTGTGTTTCATGGCATACTTAATACGGTGCTTGTTAGTTCTTTCATAATTTTCCTTGTTAAATCCCAATAAAATCACAATAAACGTTCTACTTTCTGAAAGTTTTAGCATTTTACTTCTTGAAGTTCATGTGAAGGGGAACATACTTGTAGCTGATCATCAAGACATCAAAGATTGACCTGAAACACCACAACAGGAACTGCGGTCTGCTCTGCCCCAGAAAGATGGGTAGAAAAGGACGAACCACAGGTGTCATTTGCTGCCGGCCGGAGTGGCCGTTCTAGGCGCTACAGTCTGGAGCCGAGCGACCGCTACGCTCGCAGGTTCGAATCCTGCCTCGGGCATGGATGTGTGTGTTGTCCTTAGGTTAGTTAGGTTTAAGTAGTTCTACGTTCTAGGCGACTGATGACCTCAGAAGTGAAGTCGCATACTGCTCAGAGCCATTTGTCATTTGGTCTAGGGGCATTTGTGGTGAACACGGCCTGCGAATACGTACTAACTGTGTTGAATATAAAGTATGAATTTATTCAGAAGTGCAAGTCGAAAGACACAAATAGCTCAACAGATTAATAATTATTGTATGCCCATTTTGTAACAATAGGTGGCAAAATTTTGTTTCAAATTGTTAAGCTAATTAACCCTGACTTTTTAGTGCTTGTTTGTGTACGCATGAACCCTTTGTTTCTCCTTTATATTAATCATACTATTTTAACTATGAAATATTATCATAAATTCTTGCTTTTATAAATGAAATGTTTTTAAAAAGTAACGTAAAAAGTAAATATGATGCTTTATTTTAGGGTCACGGACAATCACGTAGTCGGGAAAATATTCAGAAAAATTCACAGTGTGTTTTCTAGGTCAAATACAGTTTGCAGTGTGTTCTTCCACAGAACAGCGAGCCGGAGCTGTAGTATTGTTTTGTTTTCAATTTTTGGTGAATATTTTGGAAATCGACGAAGCCACCATTTTAGCAGCACCTCAGTGATATTCCAAAAACAGCAGAGTGCTGACTTCAGAGTCTACGCCACAATCATGACGAGACATGGAAATAAAAATAAGGGGAGACGTCGCTACATACCTGGGCTGTACGTGTCTGCATGTTAATGCCGCGAAAGATTAGCAGACTATTGCCTAGATGGAGATCGTTTACGATTGCTCTTTGTCCGTAATTTCTGTAGCCTGCATGCAACGTTTGTTTTAAATAGTACATGTTGCAGCGTATATGAGAATTACATAGGTAGGCATATCCGGACGTGCATATTTGATACAATATTTCGAAGCATTTTTCCTTGTAAATGTAAGTTACATTTTTTATTCATTTCAAATAACTATGGCGAGAAGTATATAATGTCACAAGGATGATTTCATAAGCTGTGTAAAACCTCTTTTACTGTATTTGTGTCGATAACTGATGAACGGTTGCTTACTGGTACTGATTCTTAAGTGTTACATACCAACTTTCAAATCATATACACAACATGTCTGATGTTCACATTTGCAAAATAGTTACCTACGTTTTCTTCGTTAGCCCCTAAATGTGTGCATTCAGGAAAAGAAGTAAGCAAGACATGCTTTCATGCATGATGTTAGGAAAAGTTTTGCAAACAGATGGTAACATCTTTACTAGTTTTTAGCGGGATTCTTCCTAGCACGGTGCCTTTCAACAACTGCGGATTCCCAGAATATATAAAAGTTTGCTATCGTGCTTTCATGACTTGTAGATATCAACGATTTGAAAGACTCTTGAATTGTCAAAGGAGCAGAAACACATGGAGGTGTACCTCCAAGTCTGTCAGTTGGACATGTCTCTGTAGTGAATACATCTACTCATTTCTAAATTTTATCTGTGATGTGTCGTTTACTGTGTTGTCAGAGACAGCAGAAAACGATAGATTCTTCTTTGAAAATACGTTACCTCCATTTGCTGTTCACCACTAGGCAGTTCTGACGGTATTAATTGAGCATTTGAACTAATATCTACTGTGAAAGATCGTATTATAAATAAAGGAATTGTGTCAAAAGCCTAGACCCAGTAAAACGATAGATTGTTCTTTGAATATACGTTACCTCCATTTGCTCTTCAATGACTTTCACCACTAGGCAGTTCTGACGGTATTAACTGAGCATTTGAACTAATATCTAGTGTGAAAGATCGTATTATGAATAAATGAATTGTGTCAAAAGCCTAGACCCAGTAAAACGAATTGTTCGCTTTAACAATTGGATATTCAAGTTTTTAGTGATATAGCCTAAACTTTCGAATACTTACATGGTTCTTAATCACGTGTTTTACATATATTTTAATCAGGATTTAAGTAATGCATATAGTTACACACATAGTTTTCACGCTAGGCTATTTTGTCTTTTTAACAGTAGCCTGTTTGCTTCATTTAGCAGAATAGTTTTTGCCAGTATCTCTCTGTGTCAGTTTTTCGCGAATAACATTTTACTTTTAAATTTCAGTTTGAGGTTTTCAAAGTAGTTAAGCTTACGCCAAATTTTGAGATAAACCAGTTATAATCTTAGGATGTCATGCAACGACTGCTTTTATTTATTGATTAATCCAACAGATAGGAGATCAAATTTGGTACAAAGTACTTGTCGGATACAATGATGAACGTAAGTTTGCAAGTAAGGAATACACTGACGGAAGAATTGCAACGCGAAATAATAATTCAGGTATATTAAGAAATCTTAGGAATACGTTTTTTTCTAGGTAACATATTTAAGTAATTAACATTGCAGCATCACAGGTTCATGTAAGCACGAGACAAGCCACTGCAGATGTGAAATGCTGGTACAATCATAACCGATATGGCCACCAGAAAGTTGCTCGGAAGCATGCAAGCGAGCGTGCACTATGTTGTACAGGGACCGGATGCCAGTTTGTGCCATGGATATCCATGCTTGTTACACTTGGTTGGTCAGTTTATGGACCACCAATGCTGTTTGTTGGTGACCTGGAATTGTCCGACATCTCGTCTGCGCTCGACTGGAGTTAGGACTGGTGATCGAGCTAGCCAAGACAACAAGTCGACATTCCGCCCGTTGAGTTACAACAGCGGTACATGGGCGAGCGTTATCCTGTTGAAAAACACCTTTGGAATATTGTCCATAAATGGTAGCACAGCTGATCGGATGACCACAAAGACGTACAATTTGTAGTCAGAGTGCGTGGAATAACCAGGAGAATGCTCCTGCTGTCATATGAAATCGCAACCAAATCCATAGACCCAAGTGCAGGTGCAGTGTGTCTAGCGTGGCAACAGGCCGGATGCAGGCTCTCAACTGGCCTGCTTCTAGCCAATATATGGCCATCACCGGAACCGAGGCAGAAGACTCAGTAGACCTCCACCCTGCCCTCCAATGAGCCCCTGCATGACACCTCTGAAGTCGCAACTGATGGTGCTTTGGAATCAGTGGAATGCACGGTACAGGGCGTCTGGTTCGGAGCTGACCTAGAAGTAATCGATTTGTAACAGTTTGTTGTGTCATTGTGGTGACAAAAGCTGCTCAGATTGCTGCTGCACATGCTGCACGTTGCGTCAGAGCCATACGTCGAACATATAGATCTTCCCTTTTTGTAGTGCCACGTGGCCGTCCACAGCCAGATTTTCTCGCAACCGTACATCTTCGTAGCCACCGCCGCTAGCAGTCATGTACAGCGGATTCATTCCTGCCAAGTCTTCCGGCAGTATCGCACAGAGAACATCCAGGTTCTCGTAGTCCTATTCCACCACCTATCTGAAACACACTGATTTGTTCGTAATGGTGTCTTGGTCGTTTTAAAGGCATTCTCGACTAACATAAATTCAAAGGTAACTAACACTCACGACCGTTTCAGCGTGTAGTTAAATCGAATCTGATTTCCATCCTGATAGTAGCGGTAATTGGGCCACTCTTATGTGACTGGCGTGAAATTTGAATATTTAGAAACTCGCCTACCAGCTTTCGTTTGTCAGACAACTCCTTGATTTTCTTCCGTCAACGTATTGCGCATATATGAAAGGTACACTGGAATAACGATCAAGGTTCATCAAAATGTAAAATTTAGTTCATAATGTCAACTTACAGAGAAATGGAAATACTATAATGTGGTAAAATTAGTTTTTTGTAAAACTGTACTTGCAAATCTCTGCTAAAATTTTGATGTTCTTGAGATAAAGGACCAAATCCCATTCGGTGTTGAGGAAGAACCATGAAGAACTATTTTCCACTTAGGAAGTCTTTCTTCTCACTTTGTGTTACATCTTATAATGCCGCAGCTTCATGTTACTAGCTGTTCAACAACACAAGCTGCTGAATGACACCATGTATAAGAATAATCATCTAGTGGTGTTACAGTTCTTCTTATTTCCGTGCTTGCTAAGAAAACTGGATGAGGAATTCCACCTTATGCAAGACACCTTTGGTGTTTTGTTTCACCCAAACATGTTTCAGCACTTTTTGTCTCTCCTTCAGTGAGTTACTTTATGTCCTCTCTGTAAAATTGTTATCACATATTAACGTTTAGCGAGAACATTTGGTACAAAATATTGACATTTGCATGTGAAGTGATTGTTGTCAAGTATTATTGGTGATTTGTTTAGAGTTCACAGCTGAGATACGTAATAGTGGGCTGAGGCACTGTATGTTGTTTACTGCAACATGTCTAAAGTTCTTGTTTTAAAACTTATTTGGAAAAAGGGTGGATGTATGAATTAGTTTACGTATCTTACATGAAGCTACTAAATGTTTATGTTGGTAGCTGTGAGTCTGCTACACAATCTACAACCTGTCACCTGCAAACAGCAAAACATAATTTTTATTTTGTGTATTATACATTTCCGAACCGAAATGAGTATCTATGGCATTATTTTGCGTGTTACTTACGGCTTTGTAATTATGGCGTTTGTCTCCGTTGTTTCCGTGTGGTAACACGCAGATTTCTAAACACTTCTGTCGTTTGACAGGCATTTTCTGCGATTTATAGAGCTTGCACAGTGTTTACGCAGCCATTACGTGTTGCTGTGGTTGCGTACGATTCATTTGTTTCGTGGCAAGTTTGTGAAAGTAGCGCAGATTTGAAGTGTCTTTGGCGTTTATGGTGTTACCTTTGTGTGTGTGCGAGTTTATTCAGGGCTGGGAGAGAGAGAGAGAGAGAGAGAGAGAGAGAGAGAGAGAGAGAGAGGGGGGGGGGGGGAGGGATTGTTGTGGAAAAGCATCTAGAATTCACAATTTGCAAAAAACCCACAGTCACCAGCATCATTATTCATAACGGATGCAATCAACCCATAGATCACAAAGAAGATAGCTTCGGGTATTTACTACACAGACTGAACAAAATATCCATGAACAAGCATGATTATACACGAGGAATGAATACAATGAAGCAGACTGGATATGAGAATGGATACGATACAAAGACAGTAGATAAAATAAATCACAAAATACAATAATAGGCAACACTTAATTATGAAACATACAGACAAACAAGCACAGCACAATACACAACGTATCAGCAGATAGTCAACAACTAAGTCACACACAGTGTGAGGAATATACTAAAGAAAGAAGGACTTAACACAACATACAGAACCAAAAGCACAATATAAAACAGACTTTGAAGAAACACCACCAATACTAACAAATGCAGCCAGTCTGGTATACACTAACTATTTTGCAACTGCTGCCAGTCTGTATATATTGGTCAAACATGCAGGAATTTCAGAACAAGGTACACAGGGCATGTGAGAACACTGAGAAGCAATAGCTCACACTCAACATTCGCAGACGACTGTAGCGCTGAATCGCCACCCAACAAACACTGAAACTGACTTACAGATTCTTAAAACTAGAAACAGTCTATACCAAAAACTAACAACAGAAGAAAACTATCACACTGGAAAATCAATAACCCAAGGAATGATAGTAATAAATCAATACACATAGCTGTGCAATAAAACCTTCTCTGCTATGATTAAAGAACTATATGAACAGCACCGACACCAAAACTGCACATAATCAGCCCCAGGAATCAAATTTCCCTTCCCCCCCTTCTGCACAACATTTGCTCTAAAATGCCTTTCCACTACAACCTCTCTCTCTGTCCTGAACACACACACACACACACACACACAGTCTAAACATAATAAACGCCAACAACACTTGAAATCTGCGCGCCTCACACAGAGGTACATGCCACGAAACAAATGAGTACTGCACAACCACAACAACACGTAATGGCGGCATAAACACTATGCAAGCTCGAAAAATCACAGTAAATGCCTGTCAAATGACAAAAGTGGTAGAAATCTGCGTGTAATCACACCAAGAGCAAAGGAGACATACACCACAACATCAAAGCCGTACGTAGCACACAAAACAATGCGATAGATACTCATTTTCGTTCTAAAATGCATAATAAACGAAAATAAAAATAGAAAGTATCTAATATGAAATCTCTTAATACAGCTATCTACCATCCCCCGCCATTTGTGTTGCTGGGTAACACAAGAAACATATGTATTGATTCCTGACAGTCTGTGTTGCAACATACTTCCAGCCCAAACAGCAGTTAGCATTTGTTATTAGGATCGGTCTGAATTCTTAAGACAAGGGTCTCTTAAACGCAGGTCAGCAGATATACACCGTGTTCACTTACTTTTCGGATAATATCTATAATACAGCAGATTTGCTTCACTTGTCCCGAGATGAACTTTCGGTGGCTAACAGTTACACATCAATAATCACCATTACAGCAGCACCTATAAAAGTTTCTTATTTATATATATTTGTATGTTGCATTGTTTGCATTAATTGTAAGTGAGACTGTGGGGGTGTCAGTCTGTTGCATGGATATTTCAGTCAAATGTAAGGAGAAAACCAAGCTGACAGATATTGCGTATATACACTCTCTAAGGGTGGTAGCTTTTTGCACTTAATTGATTAGGACACAAGGGGCATGTTATTTGTAGTGATGTTTAGCCAGCCAGGTGTTGTGTTGGAAGCAGGATGAATCACGTAACATGTAACACCGATTTTATTTCGTGAATTGCTCCAACAATGAAAACGAGCTCTTCGGCTAATTATAGTACACTAAGGGTCATGTCTGAGATTAAGTATCTTAACCCTTGTACCTCCAGAGATATTGAAGTAAGTACGATTTTTGTAAGCAGAATGACATACTTTTTCCAAGTATGGGAAAGTGCTTGCAAAGACGCTTACAGTGGTATAATGGTTGTTACAGTTGGACTGAAACCATTCCAAAAGCGATTCGAAAAATATACTGCAACTGGAAAGCAATGCGACCAGAGTCAGCTGCTGCCTTGTTAACACGCCAAGCAGAGCTCTCATACGAAGCTCCGTCGTTACATGCAGCAGGACCGGCCCACGGTACGAAGAGGCTTTGATTCTTGTAAATAGAATTACGGCATATGTTGTCTTGACTTATCAGGTGGGGCTTAGAAAACCAATTCAAATAATTGTACGTTTCCCGGTTTTTGTCTCAACAACTACAGTTTATTCAGGTAGTTTACCATTTAAGCCTTATTTGTCAAAGCGGAAACAGGAACATCGGTTTTTGATAGTTCATAATGATAAACAGTTCTAATAAAGGGAAAAAGAAACTGCAATATTAACTTTCTTAGATTTGAAAAGGAAATTATAGCTGAGCTGTCTTTGCCTGGAAACACCTTAATGTTTCGTAAGTTAAGCCATCTGGTGTCGGACAAATGTATGTACAAAGTTTACTCGAAACTGCAACTAGACGGAATACGCTTGAAATGAATAGCTTATTCAGAATGCCTAACGACATGTCACCCAAAAAATAAATACTTTTGTTAACGAAACGTAGTTCAACATTTTACTTAAGTACGTGCTCATATTGTTTACTATCGACTGCAAAGCACATTTGCAGTCGCCGTTTGAGAGATAGATGAGCATATGAAAGTACGTTGGATGTTATGCCGTTGCATGCTGTGGTGATTAAACTTCGCGTATCGTCTGGAGAGTTGGGAATTTATGACAAAACGCTACTTTCACAGCACCCAATAGAAATAAATAAATAAGAGGTAAAGAGACCTGGCCGGTAATTTAATTGCAGTATTCTGTCCTGTCCAGTGGCCTGTTCCTGGCAATAAGCCGAGTCTCACCATTCGCTGTATTGAAGTAGCATCTCCACATTAATGTACACGCCCGTATTCAAGGCAAGGAATGTTGAAGCAGAAATGATCTGTCGATAGATTCCTCAGTTGCTACTAGTTTTGCAGAAAAGACAAGTAAACAATCGAAAGGCTTGACACAACGACGTAGCTGAGAGTCTGCTTATTAGTCGATCACACTGTTACTGCACCTGAGATGGCTTCTGTCGAATTATCGTGAGTTTTTGTCGTGAAATATCACGAGAACACGCTGAACCACTTAATAGTAAACACATCAAATACCGTTTTGCATCACCCCAGTTGCCAGAACTCCTGAAGATAGATGTTGACTGTGGTTATTGTATTACAAACACAGTCCCTTTGACTGCTCAGAGATGTCACTAAACCCGCCCAAAGAGTTAAACAACCATGCATGAGCACCGCCTATTAGACGGATGATGTCCGACAGCCGATCAGTTCCTGTCATTCCACGAGGAAGGAGGTGCATGACTCGTGTTGTCTGTGGTTCAAACATGCCTAGACGGACAATACCGCGGTTCGATCGCGTCCCCATTGTTACTTTGTGCCAGGAAGGGCTCTCAACATGGGAAGTATCCAGGTGTCTCGGAGTGAGCAAAAAGCAATGTTGTTCCGACATGGAGGAGATACAGAGAGACAGAAACTGTCGATAACATGCCTCGCTCAGGCCACCCAAGGGCTGCTACTGCAGAGGATGACCGATACCTACGAATTATGGCTCGGAGGAACCTTGACAGCAACGCCACCATGTTGAATAATGCTTTTCGTGCAGCCACAGGACGTCGTGTTATTACTCAAACTGTGGCAATAGGGTGCATGATGCGCAAGTTCACTCCCGATGTCAATGGCGAGGTCCACCTTTGCAACCACGACACCATGCAGCGCAGTACAGTGTGAGCCCAAAAACATGCCGAATAGACTGCTCAAGATTGGCATCACGTTCTCTTCACCGATGAGCTCCACATGTACCTTCAAACAAAAAATCGTCAGAGATGTGTTTAAGGGCAACCCGATCAGACTGAAGCCTTATACACACTGTCCAGCGAGTGCAGTAAGTTGGAGGTTCCCTACTATTTTGGGGTGGCATTACGTGAAGCCGATGTATGCCGCTGGTGCTCATGGACGGCGCCGTAACGGCTGTACGAAACGTGAATGCCATCCTCCGACCGATAGTGCAACCATGTTGGCAGCACATTGGCGAGGCATTCGTCTTCATGGACGACAATTCGCGTTCCCGTGGTGCACGTCTTGTGAATGACTTCCTTCAGGATAACGACATGTCTCGACTAGAGCGGCCACCATACTCTCGAGACATGAACCCTGTCGAATATGCCTGGGATACATTAAAAAGGGCTGTTTATGGACGACGTGTCCCACCAACCACCCTGACGGATCTACGCCGAATCGCCGTTGAGGAGTGGCACAATCTGGACCAACAGCGTCTTGATGAACTTGCGGACGAATACAGGCATCCCTCAATCCAAGAGGACATGCTTCCTGGTATTACAGGTACTGGTTTGTACAATAGTCTGGACCACCACCTCTGAAGGTCTCGCTGTATGGTGTTACAGTATGAAATGTGTACTTTTCATGAACAACAAACAGGGCGGAAATGATGTATATTTTTTCTCGATTCCAGTTTTCTGTACAGGTTCCGGAACTCTCGAAACCGAGGTGACGGAAAACTTTTTTGATATGTGTCTATGCGCAACAATCTTACATTCATTGACAGTGCGATGCTCTTTCCTTAGCCAACAATGGGCTTCTTCACTGTAGCGTCATTGCGTGCATCCGATAACGGCCATCGGGAGGCAAGTGCAGTATTATTGTGATCGGGCAGTACAACGAAATAGACGATTACGTTCGACCTGATTTTTAGTTTTAGAATATTTCTCGGATTCTTTTGCAATGTGTTTCAGCGTCAACAGTAACAAGCATTACGTGAATGTAGGCCTTTTTTCAAGCACTTTATAATGTTTACAGGAAGTATATCAACTTACAAATAATCATACTTGCTTCTAATGTCGGTCGACACAAGATTTAAGACTCTTTATCGCATACCAAAGTACGTGCTCCTTAGCGTACTATCATTTACCGGAAATTTCGTTACGTCTTCCGTGACTCACCCTCTATACTACGTACTTTACTATTAAGAGATTGTGACCTTATATAGAGTCCAAATGTATTCAGTTTGGGAAGAGTAAATGCAACGTACATATTCGTCGGTTACAGTGACAGCATATTGTACTCCCCGTCATCTGTTTACAAGCTCCAACGAATTTCTTAAAACTGACTTAACCCATTCATAATATTTAAAACACAGGCGACCGTTTGAGTGTGTCAAATACAAGCAACTGTCGAGCCCAAGTTCGGTATGCTGTAAAATACCTCGAACGCTTAGCGCCATCTTGACAATTATTCAGGCATCTTTTCCAGGACCTTGTTGATCCCGGCTCCGAATATCTACCGACGGTAGAATTACGACAGACCTTGTGTCATTCGCACTTCTGTTCCTGAGGAGCGTGTATTGCAAAGAGAGAAAGAGTATCCTGGAAGTAACAGATTAATGTGTTCCCATTTATCTGCTAATTGCGTTAGTACATTCTGTTCGTCATTCGTCGTTGCAAAGAACCTGCAGTACAACAGATATGTTTGACGGTAGAGTACATGAGCAACTGCTCATAGCTCTTAAGATAGGTGTATTAGGACTGATGTTTTTCGGACACGTTTATCTGGTTTTGGTCCGTACTATCACCTCTGTAAGCATGAAATACTTTTTTTAAACACTTTCGTGAC
This sequence comes from Schistocerca nitens, assembly GCF_023898315.1. Lineage (NCBI taxonomy): Eukaryota > Metazoa > Arthropoda > Insecta > Orthoptera > Acrididae > Schistocerca > Schistocerca nitens. The sequence goes on along the minus strand of NC_064618.1, from coordinate 431,041,917 downwards.
TCTGCTGTAGTGGAAGTGTGTCTCCTACTTGACGCACTGTGAGCAGTAATTGTGATCTTTTCCGCGTGTGACGAACAGTAATGGAACATACAGCTATGACCCTGTAGTAATTTTTGGCACTAACAACTTTTTTGGTTGACTCTGTAAGATACAACAAAAGGACATGTACGATAACATACTCACTTACTTACACTTGTTCAGATGATCGTTATGAAAATTAGGACGTACTTTGATCTTTTTAATAAACTATTAACAAGTTTCTGCTGTCATTCGAATAGGCCACGGGTAGTGAAACTTCTTTACCTATCTCCCACTTTTGTTTTTAACTGTCTACCAGTTCCAGAATAAAGGTGATTTATAAAGTTGGGAAGTGAGTTTACTTTATACAATTTATAACGCAAGATGAAGCATGTATAATTATTACTTACCAAATTCTTTATTTCAAAGAAAACCTGACGAACATATTTTTAAAACCTCTACCGTCTACCGCCCATGGTAAAAGCTGGAACTCGGCAGGGACCAGATTGACTACCACAAGGGGAGATGGAGGACGTAAGTGTCTAACGTCCTGTCAGTAACTGGGTCGGAGACGGAGCACAGGCTCAGATTATGGAAGGGTGGAGAGGGAAATCGGCCGTATCCTTTCAAAGAAATTCCCTATAGATTTACTGCCAATGAGGCGGACTGAGTATTGCGTTCATTCGTTCATTCCTAAAATAAGCAGACTTGCCGTGATTCGTTATTACTTTACCATGGGGAAAAGCATTCAGTAGAGGATACTGACATTAGAACCGTCACTATATTTAAAAGAAGGAAAGAGTAAATTAAATTTCCCGGCAGAGTTGGTTTGCTACCAATGATTTCCTTGTTCTTCGAGTTAGAGAGTGTAAAGCAGCCGGAAGCGTCGTTCCTATGGCGTTAGAACTATCTAGAACAAAGGAATACGTATAGCAGAACTAAAACTGGCTAATGCTAGAGAACTGGAGAGATAAAAGCCAGACTCCGGTTTCTGTGATCTTGTTCCACAGCAAGTCCATTGCTGGGTTTTACGAATTCTGCGTTTCTCTCTGTCCCGGATCTCCTCTCACACGTAACGCTCATGCGTCTCTGTGGCGAACGCGATACGGTGCACTACATTCGCTACGGATGATCGTTCGCCCTCCGTTCAGTCGCTGTAACTAAGGCACACTGATGTCTAGAGGACGTTCAACAGTAAACCGCTTCTTCGTCGTATTGCTTCCTTTGGCGCCAACAAAGTGTTCTGATATGTCATGCAACATTTACTTTGAGCAAACATCGCTACATAGTGTTCTACGCTCCTCTGTTGCACTTTATCCGCGCTGTTAACACGGCCCTTCGGACGTCGTTTTGCGGTCAATGTATCCTCTACCGCTTTTTAATATTAATCACGTACATGATAGTCCAGTCCTATTAGTCATGTCAGTCTTATTTCACACTGAATCAAAGTGTTGATGGACATATCTATACATAAATTTCCTCTGTATTCTTTTTGCTTCCCACATCTCTACCTCGCCAACGTGGCTGCCCGATAGCCTCCAATTAAGACTTGTGAAAGGCATCATTTTTTTCTTCATTTTTTTCCCTATCGTTTATCCCGTACAGTACGGAATCAACTTTTTGAGGATTTGGCGATTCTATTACTGTTACTGAACTCTGTGTCCGGATGCCCTTTTCGACGCCACAGTCGTGAAGGTGGCCAATGGGAGGGAAGCTGTGTGCGGTATCTGTCTGTGAGTTGTATAAACTCTGTTTTGTGTGTCATCGTATGTTAAATAATTATGAGGCTTATTCTCTGGTGCAGAGATTGGGAGCCAAGCCAGCACTAACGAGAACATTTACTTGCATGGTTGTATGAAATGCCATTAGTGACGTTTGAAAACCGTCCGAAATTAACTATAAATAAATCCACTGAATGCGAATATATTGACATCAGCTGTTTAAGGCATACATGTACTTAATACCTGTCAGAGACATACGAAAATTTGTGCTGGACCGGATCTCTAAGCTCGGATTCCTGGTTTCGGGAGCTGTCACTTGAACGACTTTTATTTCGTTGATCTCACTTTGTTCGTTATATTTATTCGGGGCGGACGTCCCATGACACTTGTTCCAGTTCATCGTTGACCCGTTGACTCAGTTTTTTTATTACACAGGGCAGCTAACCCTCTGACTGAGCACGCTGAGCTACCGTGCCGGCTGCGACTTCGGCATCCGTCCCCACCCCCAAGAGTGACCCAAACTTCCATGAGTCATGCTGTCTACAACGCCATACTATAGTCTCCTACTTTCATCACTTAATGCTTGCATCTCATTGGTGTAGGAATAGAGAGTGAAGTTGTGACCATGAAGTGATCAGGATAGGGTTCTATGGTATATCGGTGTACACAGGGTGATATGTGGACGTCTGAATCAGTCTAGGCGGCGTGTGTGGATATCCAAAGCTGTTGACGCGACTGCCGACCGTAGTGGCCTAGCAGTTCTAGGTGCTACAGTCCGGAACCGCGCGACCGCTACGGTCGCAGTTTCGAATCCCGCCTCGGGCATGGGTGTGTGTGATGTCCTTAGGTTAGTTAGGTTTAAGTAGTTCTAAGTTCTAGGGGACTGAGGACCTCAGAAGTTAAGTCCCATAGTGCTCAGAGCCATTTGAGCCATTTTGTTAAGGCGACTGCTCGCGATAAGCAGGAAATCCAGCTTCGAGTCCCGGTCCAGCACAGATTTTAGTATGTCACTAATACGTAGTACATCTACACTTAACACAGCTGATTGCAAGATATTCCCATTCAGCATATTTATTTCGAATTGGCATAAACGATGGTGGGAAGTCGTCTGAAACCTATTTTCTGCCGCGCCGATATATCAGACCGAGACCACGGTCATTAACCGGCGGCGGGGATTCGATTCATGTCTGGCCCATCTACCCGTCTCACAAGCTAGCACCCTGCGCGTAACGCTGTACCTGCAGGTAATTATTGCGAACTATGTTTTACAACTTGCATATGTTAATCTGTTTCCATTGGATGACGTGATAGGGTGTTTATATAGGGCGTGTCTCCTAAGTGTCAGAAAAATTTTCGCTGATGTTGTGGCAGATTTCGTTTTCGCACTGTATAGCTGGATTCAGCCCATACAATTACTGCACGTCTTCCATATGACACCCAGTGTCAACAGAAAGCGTAGGCTTGTTTCCCATAACAAACAAAATTATTTTGAAATCAGTCCTCTATGTGCCCATTCTATAGAATGCCCACAAATTAGACCTCTACGATGTACGTTTTATCGGTCCCTATTAACATGGACGGTGAAACATGAAGAAGAAACAGCAAACAGATAGCGACTCCGTAGTCTTGCATGCTTGTCAGTAGCAGCCAGCGCGGGCAGAGCAGTGCCGTTGCTGCTGGAGTACTCGTTATTGTACCTGTTTTGCCGGCCGGGGTGGCCGAGCGGTTCTAGGCGCTACAGTCTGGAACCGCGCGACTGCCACGGTCGCAGGTTCGAATCCTACCTCGGGCATGGATGTGTGTGATGTCCTTAGGTTAGTTTTAAGTAGTTCTAAGTTCTAGGGGACTGACGACCTCAGATGTTAAGTACTGTAGTGCTCAGAGCCATTTGAACCATTTTTTGTTCCTGTTTTACTGTTACTGATAACACATGTCAGTAAAACAAGTACCGCAGTAGACTAATCTCGGACCGCTCTATAGAATGGGTAGGCACTTTGCGATTACGTCTTCTCTTCTGCTATACGAACCTTGCACCCAGCTGATTCCAGACGCCATATTTATTTACAAATGTGGCAGTATACATGTGATGTGTTACGACGGCAAAAGGAACCTGTGACCACTGGATGTACTCTAGTTTACTTATTTAATGTTTACCATTACATATCAGTTTAATTTTTTGTCAAAAGTAATCCTAAACCATATTCTGAAATAGAGTCTTGTTTCTCCACTAGGCAGTGCCACAAGTTCCTCCTAAAACCGTAACACAACAAACACACAAATGTAATACTAACTAATGTAAATCCACCGATGATGGAGGTTTAAACCTTCGAAACGCGTCGTGGAAATAAATAAAACGGTGACTGGTAATAGTAAATATGTTATTTCATTTAATGTCAGTAACAGCCACGGTAAAGCCTAACCTAAAAATGTTCGCATTTAAAGGTAAAATGCCGTTTTAAAACTAATTTTGCTAGTATCCAGATTTCCGCCAACACTTGGCGTCGTGTGAAAGACTTGAACAGTAGATTTTGTGTGGGTTGATTCCAGCAATACAATACGTCAACGAAATTACAAATATCTAGCGAAACACCAGAGAAAATGTACTTGACGACTCTTGTTAGAAGCACCTAGCATATATGAAACCTGTCAAAATAATTGGTTTGTCTTTGATGTGTTCCAGGTGCCACGTGCTTCAGCTTTAATAACCTGCGTAGCTCATCTGACAGTCCGTTCAGGAAATATGTTAATATTCCTTGATTATGTTTTTGTTTTAGACACTTCAGCAGGATATTTTGGTCCCTGTTAGTTTTGTTGGGTTGTTTGGGGGAAGAGACCAAACTACGAGGTCATCGGTTTCATCGGATTAGGGAAGGACGAGGAAGGAAGTCGGCTGTGCCCTTTCAAAGGAACCATCCCGGAAATTGCCTGGAGCAATTTAGGGAAATCACGGGAAATCTTAATCAGGATGGCCAGACGTGGGATTGAACCGTCGTCCTCCCGAATGCGAGTCCAGTGTGCTAACCATTGCGCCACCTCGCTCGGTAAATTAGTTTTGTGCGTGAGCAGTACCTTTATTCGCTTTATCAACCTCAGATAACGGTCTCTGCACCGACTGCTGATGCTTATCCGATTATTTGATGGCATTGAAACGTTTGGTGCCGCAACACAGAGAGACAAAGTAAAATTTTATGTTGTATGACAAGAAAGGCAGCAGAATGTCAATTAAATATCCCCTAAGTTACAATTTCTTTCTTTTTTACGTTTTTTAGTGGAACATAAGCTAATAATCGCTCCACTCATCTACAGGACGCCGCTATATCGGGGTAGAGGTATCCGTTGTTTCGAGACTATCTGGCTGAATGGAGCTTGTATGATTTCCGTAATCAGTACCACGTCGCCGTAAATCTTCCTTTGTGCAGAGAGCGAACCGGTGCCGTTAGATTATTGGCAGAGATAGAAGGCGACGGCTGCGTTTCGATTTATGTATCATGTGCTGCAACAGCAGATGAACTCTGCCTGCTAGAGCTTGCTCACGTTCAGTGAGCGGGCCAGAGAGCTCGTCTGTAGGTAGGTGAGCGGTGGGTGCTTCAAAGTGAACGCTGACGTCTCTCGTGTTTTGTACACTGGCAGTTAAAAGCTGCAGCCAAAAAAATAACTAATGTAGAGTAGTATAATATCGAGGATACATTTGTCAAAGTAACACATTTAAGCTGTCAGCATTGCAAGGTTAATGGAGGCGCAGGATAAGATATTGCGCATGTGAAATGCTAGTACATTAATAATCAGTATAATCACCAGAATGTTGAATGGAAGCGTGCAAACGTGAATGCATTGTGTTGAACAGGTGCCGGATGTCAGTTTGTAATAAAGAGTTCCGCGCCTCTGGCACTAGGTCCGTCAGTGTTTATGGATGTCGTTGGAGTTGTCTGATGATATTCGTGTGCTCGATTGAAGCTAGATCTGGTGATACAGCAGGCCAAGGCAACAGCCCCTGGAATACTGTTCATAAATGGCAGCATTCACCGTGCTTGGGATAGCCACGAGAGTGTTCTTGCGAAATCGCACCGCAGACCATACCTGCAGGTGTGGGTCCACCGAGTGTAGGTCCAGTACCTCTACCTCGAGACAGATTGATTGCAAGCCCTCAATTGGCCTTCTTATAAGCAACAAACGGCCGTCACTGGCACCGGGGCAGAATCACCTCCCATCAGAAAACACAACAGACCTCCTCTTTCCATCCACTGAGCTCTCGCTTGACAGCAGTGGAATCGAAAATTTCGATGGTTGTGGGGTCAGTGTTACGTATTCTACAGAACGTCTAGCTCGGAGCTGATCTAGAAGTAACCAATGTGTAACAGTTTGTTGCGTCACTGTGATGTCAACTGCTGCTCAAATTTTGCTGCTGCAGATGCAGGACGATGGTCTTCTCTCTCGGTAGTGCTAAGTGGACGCCAGAATCCGGTTTCTTTGCGACTATACATTCTCGTCATCACCGCTGCCAGCAGTCAGGTGCAGTGGCTACATATCTTCCGAGTATTTCTGTGATATCGCAGAAGAAACATCCATCTTTTCGTAGCCCTAGTACACGATGTCGTTCTAACTGAGTGAGGGTTTTGCCGCCTTAATGGCACTCTTGACTAACATCAGCTCGTCAAGTCTGATCTCAAAGATAACAACCGCTGGCGACCGTTGCACCGTGTATTTAAAGCATACCTGATTTGCATTCTCTTACTGGCGCTATTAGCGACACTGTTATACTACTGGCACCAAATTTGAATAGACACTATTTTTCAGATATAGAAACACGCCTACAAACTGTCGTTTATGTAGCAGAACTCGTTGTGGGTGTTACTTTTTTTTTCCGTCAGTGTACGTCCTACGCAGAAATATTTAGTGTCAATTTGAAACGGTACAGTAGTTTCCGCTCCATAAGCAGCATGTTACGCTACTCGCTCGCAACGGGAAATACAAACACAGGTGGCTCTGACGCCAATTGTATTGCACGACGTGGCCGGCCGCGGGTGCAACAGAACCCATGTGGACGGGTGGAAAGAAATGTGTGAGGCTTCATAATACGTATATATATGTGTCGTGTATTATGCATTTCTTGTACGTGAATGTGAATCTGCACATGAACTTTCCTAATCCTCCTCACACCTTTCCGTAAAGCGTGGCCAAATCTTAGTTGGGAAGTAGTTCTGTAGGATAGTAGTGCCAACCTTACTCATGGGTAGGGGATTAGACAGCACAGGCAGGTAAAAGTCAAAGACTTTCCAGTGTCATAAGATTTGGGGTGGAGAGGTTGGTCACGGCCAAGTGGTTCGACCACCCCCTCCACCGGGACCCAGGAAGACCTCCGGGTGCCCACCATAATCTGCGAGTGTGACAGAAGACGGGTAAGTGAGCAGACGTGCCCTCAGTCTGTATCAATGTTCACGCATGGAAGAGAGGTATTTGAATATTTTTACTAATTCTTTTATTTCCAGCTTCGGATTGTGTAAGGAAATGAATGTTCTCGTTTAATTTCGGGAATTTGACCCCCTGTGTTAATGTATCTGGTCCCCAGTTTGCCCGTTATCCTCCTCACATAGCGGGTGCCCTATGTAAAATATTGGGAGACTTCGGTGGTATACATTTGGCCAACGCAATTCCGTCTTGCCCATAGAAATGTGCGTGCAGATTAGTATATAATATAACCCAAGCTATAAGTTGTAAAATTGTATATCTGTAAACTGGAACAATTGTTGTAATCGCTATAAAGTCGAGTGATAATGTTTAAAATAAATAGGTAATCAATTGTCAGCAATCTTTAACATACCTAAAAAATCACAAAGAAGTCAAGTTAAAGGAATTCATTTAAAATAAAAGCTATAGGATGCAGGGACCCACACATCAGTGTGTGAGCCCTCCAGCCCTTTGCCTAGTATCGTGCAGAATAGGGCACGCTCTCTAGGTGGCGCTCTCAAGCGCCCCTCTCCAGTTATCCGTTGCGCAATTTTCATTCAGAGCTTGACGACATCAACTTTCATCTGGCTTCCCTAGGGAAGGAGGTTTGACGGTAGTCTTTCAAAGTGCATTTGAGATTTTTAAACGCTACATGTTTTTAAGCCTCTCATGTCCGTTTTTATTTACAGCTATTCTTACCTATCAATCACAGTCCGTCAACGAAAAGGATACCAAACGTAATTTAAAATATGGCACGTGTTATCTGTCTGTTGCGATACAACATTTTGAAGATTATCGTACAGGCTGAAACTAGTCATCATGGAAATAAAAAACCAAACCATTATTGTACAGAAACCATGATTAATGTAGTAGACGGTTACGCAAACTTGCTAGAAATACCGAGTTCCATAAATGCTGTTGCTTACATTTCGATATTTGATTTCTGGTTATTTCTTGACATTTTCCCGACATTGGGAGCAGATTTTTCGAAAGAATAAAAATTTGAATCTGTAGGTAAGTTACTGTTTGGCGGTTCTTTTGTGATGTACGATATTTCAAGTTTTGAAAGGTTATGGAGGCTGGACAAACATTGCCATAGTACGAAGTCACGACGATTACAGTGGTTTGACAACACAACGTACGACTTGTAATTGATTCATTGGCCGTTTACAAATTTATGCACATATATCTGCAATAAGATCTGGCAGCTACTGTAGCCATATTCTAAAACATCCCAATAAGGGAACGCAATGACAGCTTCGAGGTTTTAAGTCGACTAGCAGTTATTTTATTGAGGGAAGGATGTGCACAATATGGCAACTAGGAGTCTTATGTTAAACAGTTCAGTGTAAAATACTGTAGTAATGACTACGTATGACCTCTTTCTCCAAACTCTTCATCTCATTCAATATCCTCCTCGTTGTCGAGATTCAGAATAAATTTTCTTCTTAAAGCTTTGGTGTGCTATTGCAATGACGAAGCTATTGTTTTCTAGACAGGTCTGAGTTCTTCTTGTCCCTAATCTTACTACTACGTTCTCCTTATCAGCACAACGTGTCTGTGATCGTCGCTGTCGGTCGTAACAAAAATTGTTTTTCCCTCTGGCAAATAATCAGTTTTGCACTAATAAAATCCGCAGACACTCCTGTCGGTTCGAGCCCATTCACGTCACAGTCAAGAAGGACTTCTTTAATTTCCAAATTATTTCATTGAACAAAACTTCAGAATATACCGAACTCACATGAAACTAGAATCAAAGTACAATATCAAAAATTCATACAACATATTATCTTAAATTATCATTTACATTTAATCCTGAAATAAATAACAGAAATAAAAATGAACAACTACTAACAAACTTACTGTACAGTTCAGCTAAATATTAGGCAGGCATGAGGCTCTGTAGTGGTCGTAGAAGAGGCTGAAGTTCTACCATATATATCTGCTTACCCTGTTCTAATAATAATTTGTTTTTATTAAAAACTTTTCTCATTACAGAGTAATATACTTTTAAGGCTGGCAACCTTTTCGTTTAATTACACAGCGTAACGTCACTACATTCAGTTGTCGTTCCCTCCTGCAGCAACAGATGTCCTGTAGCCAATGCCTCCATGTCTTTGAACACTCCCTTATTGCCATATATGATGCTTCACTACACAGATAAACCAACCTCTCTACTTCAATAATCAAGGCTGGTGATTCCTATAATCGCAGATGTTTGTTGTCAGGCTAACTGTTTCATCTCCAGTGCTAGTTCGAATCTTGCAGGAATTCATACATAGTCTTGTGTAAAAATCACTACACTGACCAACAGCAAACTTACAGAATACACTGAAAACAACTTGTAAAATTATGTTACAGATTTTCCCAATAATATGAATGTTTCTTCAAAAAAGTTAAGAACATTTCGGTCTCTCTGGATTCTTCAGTAGACTTCTTGTGGATCTCTACCGGAACCCAGTCTCATATTTGTAGTTCTGAAGGCTTAATTTTTCCGTTGTTTCGTCTGTTCCTTGGTGCAACGTGGTGTTCAGAAGAGATCTCCACCGCTTCGTACTCTTACAGATTTAGGGACAGCCGTAAAGGATTCATGGTGTCATTTCACTCCAGCACTACTTCAGCCATTAGTCGAGTCCATGCCACGTCGTGTTGCGGCACTTTTGCGTTCTCGCGGGGGCCCTACACGATATTAGGCAGGTATACAAGTTTCTTTGCCCCTTCAGTGTAGTAACTCGTTTGGTTAATATTCCTACGGAATTTTCTTTTTGAATACAGGTATGGTCGCTGTTTTAGTGTTCCTTGTAACATGGTGATACAGTGTATCTGAGATAGCAATTCCTGTACTGCTGCTATCAGTAAGAATTGTCCTCAGGATACCGCCTATTTTAATTTATACTAGGAAAAACTTGTAACTATAAAATATCTCCATATTCCTTTCACATTATGTTAATATTCTTCTACCTCCTTATGTGTTTACATAATTAAGAATCTTTGTTTGCCGTTTTCTACCTGTTTATTCAGCGGTTTCATGATAGTTAGTTTTGGAACTTCCACTGTTACTTTTATCTGGAACTTGACTAAGTCCAAACCTATTCTTCTTTCTTCTTCATTCATATACTTATAATTCTGATTGTAGTACGAATGAGCTCAAGTTTTTATCTTCTGTCAGCTCAGTGCGCGGTTTCTTAAAAATTCCTCTTTCCTTGCAGTTGACGCAATTCTCTATTACTCAACTTTTTCTGCATCTTGTAAACTACAGTGAATCCCCTGTCCCTGTTCCTCCTCCTCTAGATCTGGAACTCCTCCCTTTCGTCATAATGATCTACCTTCTCCCAGTCATTTTTCTCTGCTTGTGTTTTCTCTTTTTTTCTTCACCCGCTGTCTATCCTTTTGCTTCCTCACCAAAATTTTCCTTCTCACCCTTTTCTTCTCCGTTCTCATTTTTGTCACCCTCTTCCTTCTCTTCAGAACCCACTGCTTTTGTGTTGCCCTTCTCTTCTTCCTCTTTCCAAAACATATCGTCTACCCCCCGTGTCTATTCCGTCTCGTTACCCTCGTCTCCGTCTACCGACGAAAGTGTTAATTTTTTCTTTCTGCAGTTAGCCTAGTCCTATACACTCTTCATGTCTAGTGACATAATTAAGACCCTCGTAATATCATCTGGTAGTTCAACTTGGGATGTTAAATGTTGTTTCTCTCTTTTACTATCTCTTACATCTTCTTTCATCTCCTCTCCCTCTTCCTTTACAGCTTTGATTTGCAACAACGCTGTTTGCCAAGGATCATATCATTTATTCACGTATCTTTCTCACTCTATACGCTCCTTGTTTCACTTTGTATTAAGTTGAGTGGCAGCAACAGCCGGCCGTTTTGGCCGAGCGGATCTAGGCGCTTCTGTCTGGAAACGTGAGACCGCTACGGTCGCAGATTCGAATCCAACTCGGGCATGGATATGTGTGATGTCCTTAGGTTAGTTAGGTTTAAGTAGTTCTAAGTTCTAGGGGTCTAATGACCTCAGATGTTAAGTTTCATAGTGCTCAGAACCATCTAAACCATCTGAACCAAGCAGCAACAGGGAACAAAAACCAATTTTGTTACTTCTACGAGTTCCTAACCTGGAGAGAATTGTATAATTTCATCTATGAGCTTTGATACTTTAGTTTCTCGAGTTCCTTCGTGTTAATTTAATATCTAACAGACACAGTTCACGCTTTTTCGTTTGCTCCGCAAAGTAAACTGATTTTGTGACATATTACAAGTTCCTAATCAGGGACAAATTATTTATCCTCAACTGAGTGGTTCGGTAGTTCAGTTTTTTAATCTCTGCGTATTAATCTAATTTATTAGACACAGCTCTTGTGTTTTCCTGAGGGTGTAGAGTAGAGTTCCGCAGCACGTGTCGATAGTCCGTTTGTCAGAGAAGTGTAGTTTCCCACGGTCTTTAGTATGGATAGTGACTGTGACTGTTGTGTGCGGATGCGAGACTAGTTGGTGACACTTCGCTCTAGTTACAGGATGTGATGTCGTCGATTACTCAGCTTCAGGCTGCAGTGTATGGGCACCACAGTTGTGGGCCAGCCGTGGGGATCCAATGGACGTCCAGTACGTCTGAGACATCCAGTCGGTCCCCACAGGTGTCCAGCCATGTTACTGCTCGCACAGAGGGTGACCCCTCCCCCGTGGGCAAGTGGAAAAGGCAAAAGACTTCCCAGGTGGCCGCACCTAAGTCCTCTCCGGTTAGTCTGACAGGTGCTGTCTGTGGCTGACACTGTCGCTCAGCCAGATGCAGTCGCCTGTCCTGTTTCAGAGGAACCCTATCAGTCTGCAAGATCTGGGCTATCACAGAGGCGCGCTGTGGGGCCCCTTAAGGACATGGCTGCCAAGAAGAGGAAGAAAGCAAAACTGCACTCTATGTGCATACCGGGTGGAGTCATTACAAACGTGGAACTTGTTCTTCTGGATGCCATGAAGACCACAGGGTGCAGCCAACTGCAGTTGGTGCTTCACGTCGGTCCGAAGATGTGTGTCGCTTTGGATGGAATGATATTCTGTTTGGTTTCGAGCGGCTAACAGAAATGGCATAGGCTGTTAGTATGGTTTGCGAGATGAAAGCAGAGTTCAGGTTTTGCAGCATAGACGACAGGGCTTTTGCAGCATAGACGAAAGGGCCGATTGCGGATCACTGCTACAGAGCCGAATGGGGGGTTCAAACGGTTTTGCGACCGTGTAGGTTGCGGATTCCTCGACTTGCGTAATAGGGTGGTTGGGTTTCGGGTTCCACTGAATAAGTCAGGAGTCCACTACACGCAGGAGGCGGTTTCAGGGGTAGCAGAGGCTGTGCGGCGTGGACTGGGCGGTTTTTTAGATTAGAGGGACTGGGAAAAAACACAAAAAGGGCTTCCGTCACAAAGGGTTCAGGCCTAACACAGGAGGAACATAGATACAGGAACCATCGGTATAACAGTTGTAAGTTGTCCTAGCTGTGTTGGGAAAGCACCAGAGCTCCAAGTGCTTATAGAAAGTAGTGATGCTCAAGTCGTTATACGCACTGAAAGCTGGTTAAAGACGGAAATAAGTTCAGCTGAAATTTTTGCGAAGAACCTAACGGTATTCCGAAAGGACAGGCTAAAACAGATAGCGGTGACGTGTTTGTTACTGTTAGAAGTAGTTTATCTCTTCACGAAACCGAAGTACACAGTTTCTGTGAGAATTAGCATTGGCATAGGTCATTCTTGGCAACCGGAATAAAATAATAATAGGATCCTTTTACCGGCCTCTCAACTCAGATAATACAATTGCTGAAAGGTTCAAGGAAAACTTGACTTTAATTTCGAACACAAACCTGACTCATGCAGTTATATTTGGTGGGGATATCAATTTGCCCTCGGTACGTTAGCGAAAATACATGTTTAAATGCGGAGGTACGCATAAAACTTCAACTGAGTTCATGAGCCAACGTGAATAGTAAACGGTTGTGAAAACACGCTTGACTTCGTAGCAACAAATAATTCTGAGCTAACAATAAGCATCAAAACGGATACAGAGACTAGTGAACACAAAGTTGTGGTAGTGAGACTGAACACTGTAACCCCCAAATCCTCCAGAAATAAACGAAAAAAATACCTATCCAAAAAAATGGCTCTGAGCACTATGGGACTCAACATCTTAGGTCATAAGTCCCCCAGAACTTAGAACTACTTAAACCTAACTAACCTAAGGACATCACACACACCCATGCCCGAGGCAGGATTCGAACCTGCGACCGCAGCAGTCCCGCGGTTCCGGACTGCAGCGCCAGAACCGCTAGACCACCGCGGCCGGCACCTATCCAAAAAGCAGATAAAAATTCACTGGTTACCTTCCTGAGAGAAATCTCCACTCCTACCAAATTAACAATGCAAGTGTAGACCAGATGTGGCTTGAATTCAAAGAAACAGAACCGGCAGCTATTGGCAGATTTATGTTAAATAAATTAACAAACGACAGAGTTGATCCCCGTTGGTATGCAAAACGGGTTAGAACAAAGTTGTAGAAACAAGAAAAAATCATGCCAAATTTAAATGGACGCAAAATCTCCAAGATTGGCGATCTTTTGTGGAATCTCGAAAGTTAGAGTGGAGTTCAATGCGAAATGCATATAATAGTTTAAACAACGAAACTTTGGCTCTAAATCTGCCAGAAAATTCGAAGAGATTCTGGTCGTATGTCAAGTATACTAGCGGTAAGACACTATCAGTGCCTTTTCTGCGCAATAACAAAGGAAATGCTATCGACGATAGTCCTGCCAAAGCGAAATTACTAAGCACAGCTTTCCAAAATTCCTTCACCAAGTAAACATTCCAGAATTCGAATGAAGAGCAGCTGCCAGTGTGAGTAACGTACAAATAATTATCCGCAGAGTAGTGAAGGAACTTAAATCACTTAAACAAAGCAAGTCTTCCGGTCCAGACTGTATACCAGTTAGGTTCTTTTCAGAGTATTCTGTAAAAATAGCTCCGAACTTAACAATCACATACAACCGTTCGGTCGACGAAAATTCCGTACCCAAAGACTGGAAAGTTGCACAGGTCACACCAATATTCAAGAAAGGTGTAGGAGTAATCCACTAAAACACAGGCACATATCGTTAACGTCGATATGTAGCGGGATCTTGGAACATAATTTATCTTCGAACATTATGCATTACCTCGAAGACAACGGTCTATTGGCACGCAGTCAACACGTGGAAAATATCTTCTTGTGAAACACAACTAGCTATTTACTCGCATAAAGTGTTGAGTGGTATTGGCAAAGAATTCCGTATTTCTAGATTTCCAGAAGGCTTTTGACTCTGTGCCGCAAAAACGGCTTATAGTAAAATTGCATACTTATGGAATATCGTCTCAGCTATGTGACTGGATTTGTGGTTTCCTGTCACAGAGGTCACAGTTCGTAGTAATTGACGGGAAGTCATTGAGTAAACCAGAAGTGATTTCTGGTGTTTCCCAAGGTATTGTGATAGGCCCTTTGCTGTTCCTTATCTATATAAACGATTTGGGAGACGATCTGACCAGCCATCTTAAGTTGTTTACAGATAATGCTGTCGTTTATCGGCTAGTTAAGTCATCAGAAGATCAAAACATAATGCAAATAGATTTAGAAAAGATATGAACATGGTGCAAAAATTGGCAGTTGACACTAAATAACGAAAAGTGTGAGATCATCCACATGAATGCTAAAAAGAATCCGTTAAACTTCGATTTCACGATAAATTAGTCAAACCTAGTAATGGCCGTAATTTCAACTAAATACCTAGGAACTTCAGGTATGAAAAACTTAAATTGAAAGTAAACATTGAAAATGTTTCGGGGGAGGCTAACCAGAGACTGCGTTTCATTGGCAGGACACATAGAAAATGGGACAGATCTACTAAAGAGACTCCCTACACTACGTTTGTCCGCCCCGTTTTAGAATACTGCGGCGCAGTGTGGGATCCTTACCAAATAGGATTGACAGAGTACATCGAGAAAGTTCAAAAAAGGGAAGAACGTTTTGTATTATCGCTGAGTAGGGGAGAAAGTGTCACAGAAATGATGCATAATTTGGGGTGAAGATCATTAAAACAAAGACTTTTTTGTTGCTGCTTAATCTTCCTACTTAATTTTAATCATCAACCTTCTCCTCCGAATGAGAAAATGTTTTGTTGACGCCGACCTACATAGAGAGAAACGATCATGATAATAAAATAAGGGAAATCAGAGCTCACACGGAAGGATGTAGGTGTTCGTTCTTTCCACACGCTACACGAGACTGGGATAATAGAGAATTGTGAAGGTGGTTCTATGAACCCTCTGCCAGCCACTTAACTGTGATTTTCAGAGAATCAATCTATATGTTCATATTGGCTAGTGTCAGGATGAATCATATCATTTTCTTTAACAACCTTGGCAAATGGCTCTGAGCACTATGGGACTCAACTGCTGAGGTCATTAGTCCCCTAGAACTTAGAACCAGTTAAACCTAACTAACCTACGGACATCACAAACATCCATGCCCGAGGCAGGATTCGAACCTGCGACCGTAGCGGTCTTGCGGTTCCAGACTGCAGCGCCTTTAACCGCACGGCCACTTCGGCCGGCTTTTAACAACCTTATCTACCTAGAGAATGTAATGCATACAGTAGTTTGTTACATGTAACTATGGAAGTAACGTTACGTCGATAGTTTATAAATTGTTATTCTGACGTTTGGTCATATTATTCCATGGATTTATTACGTCATCGCTGACTGCTTATCCTAAGGCGAAATTAAGCTATAGCGGGTGCCGATTAAGAAACCAGACATCTTAATCGTACTGAAGGTACAGATTCGGGAAAGGCTCATTTTGAGAAACGATTTTTGTAAATGTAGGTGTGGAACCTGATTGTTACCTTAAAAATAGAGATTCGTTGTATGCTTGAAAGATTGAAACATTTTCTATTTTTTGGTATATTTCAGAATTACTTCGCTGTGTTTTGTGGTCCTAATATTTTCCTTATAATTCTCATCTCTAGTACTTCTAATTACCCTTCAAAATACAGTTATTCTCCCTTAAGGGGTGCAACTTAAGGAACATTAACCTATAGGTTCTTCAGTCACACTGACTAATCAGACTACTTCAGAGCAATCACGTCTGCGCCTCACAACCTACAAAGATGGATATATCTCTGTTCTTGGCACTTGTATCTTGAAAGCAAAATTTCGAAATACAACTGCATCAGTACCATTCGTAGCTGTTCTGTCACGCTCGTATCCCAATATTTTACATATGCAGGACAATGCGCAATCTGTTGAAACTCAAGTTCCGCGTGACAGCATTCATCGGTTTCTGGAAAACAGGGACATTTGTCCGAGAGCACAATCTGATATGCAAGGAACTTTCAAGGGCACCTTGCGCTGAAAGACAATGTTTAACCAAATTATTATCACGCACGTCCGGTGGCTTACGCCGTTCGTGATGAAGTAGCTCATGAACTCAACAGATTAAATCGAACTGGTTTCCTGAGCCCAGTTTTTGAAATAAATAAATTTATTTAATAATAATTTATAAATGCAGAGTTATAAAACATTATAAAAGTGTCAGTGTCTGCAAATAGGTAATGATAATAACATTCAGGCAGCACAATGATCTCATAAAAAATATATATAAAACAATATTGTCCGCAGTTTGTGTAGATTGCGCATGTCGACGTTTTGTTACTTTTAATGGTATTTGATGCACTCAATTTAATTTATTTAGTTACTCATTTATTAATTAAAATTTAATTTGTTCAGGGTAACCGCAGCAGGAACCACAACGAAATTGTTTCCGAACGCAAATGCCAAATAATCTAAACCGACACGTGAATAATAGAGATTTGGTCGATGCTAAGAAATGTTGCGTGTAATAGTCTAATGTACTGTTAAAAATAGGCTGGACAGATGAAAACGATATTAAGACAGATTGGGAAGAATATTAACGAAAATCCCTTTCGAATATAAGGAACTGAGTGAGTATATTGTCAGCGTTTCAAGAGTAATAGGCCTGAAAGTACACTATGTGATCAAAAGTATCCCGACACCTGGCTGAAAATGCCTTACAAGTTCGTGGCGCTCCCCATCGGTAATGCTGGAATTCAGTATGGTGTTGGCCCACCCTTAGCCTTGATGACAGCTTCCACTCTCGCAGGCATACGTTCAGTCCGGTGCTGGAAGGTTTCTTGAGGAATGACAGCCCATTCTTCATGGAGCGCTCCACTGAGGAGAGGTATCGGTGTCGGTCGCTGAGGCCTGGCACGGAGTCGGCGTTCCAAAACATCCCAAAGGTGTTCTATAGAATTCAGGTCATGACTCTGTGCAGGCTAGACCATTACAGAGATGTTATTGTCGTGTAACCACTCCGTCACCGGCCGTGCATTATGACAGGTGCTCGATCGCAGTCACCATCCCCGAATTGCTGTTCAGCTGTGGGGAGCAAGAAGGTGCTGAAAACAGAAATGTAGGTCTGTGCTGTGATAGTGCCTCGCAAAACAACAAGGGGTGGAACCCCCACTACGAAAAACACGACCACAGCCTAACACCACCGCCTCTGAATTTTACTGTTGGCACTAGACACGATGGCAGAGGACTTTCACCGGACATTCGCCATACCCACACCCTGCCATCGTATCGCCACATTGTGTACCGTGATTCGTCACTCCACACCACGGTTTCACACCGTTCACTTGTCCAATGTTTACACTCCTTACACCAAGCGAGACGATGTTTGACAGTCATCGGCACAATTTGTGGCTTATGAGCAGCTGCTCGACCATGAAATCCATGTTTTCTCACCTCCCGACTAACTTTCATAGTACTCTCAGTGGACCCTTATGCAGTTTGGAACTCCTGTGTGATAGTCTGTGTAGATGTTTGCCTATTACACATTACGAACCTCTTCAACTGTCGGCGGTCTCTGTCAGTCAACAGACGAGGTCGGCCTGTACACTTTTTTTTTTTTTGTGCTGTACGTGTCCCTTCACGTTTCCACTTCACTATCATATCGGAAACAGTAGACGTAGGGATGTTTAGGAGTGTGGAAATCTCAGGTACAGACGTACGACACAAGTGACACCCCATCACCTGACCTCGTTCGTCCGTGAGTTCCGCGGAGCGCCTCATTGTGCTCTCTCACGATGTCTAATGACTGCTGAGGTTGCTGATATGGAGTATCTGGTAGTAGGTCGCAGCACAATGGACCTAATGTGGAAGACGACCCACGTGACATTGCCTTGTGACTGTGGAACCGGTCAAAAAAAATAACAAAAAATAAATAAAATAAAAAATAAACACTCTTAGGAGTATTTACATTTAAAAATGTTTCGATTAGGCTAGTTGCATGAAAAAATTCTTAGGCTATTGTAGCAACGCATTATCAAATAAAAAAATGGAAAATATTTTGCAGCACATATTTACAATAATCACATTACTGCACAAAATTTCTACGGAAGTCAGATTCTGTGCAGTATTCACATTATGTGATATTATTAATAACATACAAGCATCAATCGGTTTCAACAGGTTATGCTAAGAAACTCATAAACAGAGTAAAGTAGTTGGCCACCAATAAATTATTTAGACTGAATTTTTTATTTTTTTTTTTAATTGCGAATAGGCCATCAAAGGACAAAGGTCCAGTTTCTAGTCTTCGTTCTCTTCTTTCTTTCAGTACATCTTCCTCTGTTCACTATGTTTCATCTTTTTGTCTTAAGACAATCTTGAACCAGTCCACTTAGCTACCGTGCCTTGGAATACTTCTATTTTCAATACTTCTTCCTGAAAGGCTTCTCTGTTGTTCATATCTTCTATTTTTATGCTGTTTCTTTCTAAATCCTTTTTTACTTCGTTGAGACAGCTTGTTGTGGACTTTTTACCCCACAAATATTTGAAAATCTTATTAGTTAATCTACTGTCTTGCATTAGAAATAGATGTCAAAAAGCATGTCTTATTTTTCTCATTATGTTTGAAACATTTTCTATATATTCGTATATTTCAGAATTACTTCGGTGTGATTTGTGGTCCTAACATTTTCCTTATAATTCTCATCTCTAGTACTTCTAATTTATGTAAATTGTAGTTTAATGCCAGGCATCCACTTGCGTGTAGGCACTCTGGTTTCACCCCTGTGTTTTTGGATGCGAACTGCGTTTTTGGATAGGAAGTTTTTATTGTAGAGTTCTTCGGTAATGCCACATTCTCACCCCATTTTATGCGGACTTTCCACTATTACGTGTTTTTCCAAATCATTTTCCTGGGATTATCGCCCATAGGTATTTGAATTTTCTTACCCTCTCTATTTGGCCAATATTTATTTTTAGAAATTTTGGAGCATCCTTAACATTTCTTACAAATTTTGTTTTTTCCTGCAGAAATTCTTAAGCCAGTTCTGCTAGCTATTTCTTCCAGAAGATTTATTTATGTTACAGCAGATGCCACATTTTCAGGACGTATACCAAAATCATCTGCAGGTGCAAGACAGTTGATTTAGATACTTTTGCTTCCTCTTCCTAACCTTACGGTTAGGATGTTGAGTTCAATAATCTTTTCGTTCCAAATTCTTACTATTTTCTCTGTTGTTGTTGTGGTCTTCAGTCCAGAGACTGGTTAGATGCACCTCTCCGTGCTACCCTACCCTGTGCATGCTTATTCATATCCAAGTACCTACAGCATCCTACATCTTTCTGAATCTGCTTAGAGTATTCATCTCTTGGTCTTCCTTTACGATTGTGACCCTCCGCGCTGCCCTCCAGTATTCTGTTCGTGATCCCTCGATGCCTCAGAACGTGTCCTACTAACTGATCCCTTCTTCTAGTCAAGAAGAGCCACATATTCCTCTTCTCCCCAATTCTATTCAGTACCTCCTCGTTAGTTATGTGATCTATCCATCTAATATTCAGCATTCTTCTGTAGCACCACATTTCGAAAGCATCTATTCTCTTCTTGTCTAAACCGTTTATCATCCATGTTTCACTTCCAACATGGCTACACTCCACACAAATACTTTCAGAAAAGACTTCCCCTTCTCAGTACGTTTCTTCTCCATGGTTATCTGTTCTCTTAACTCTTTTGTTTACTTTTCCGTTAAACTTGTCGTTATTCCTTGGTGCAAGTAACGTTTCCTGCAGAATCTATTCTTCCTGCTTTGTTATTAGCACATACATATTTTCGTTAAACATCCGTATTACACCTTGAGAAATGAACTTATTCCAACGTTAATACAGCTTCCAGTACTGTAAATTTTGCGCTAATTACTGTGACTGTATCAGTCGATGTTATCATTATTATTACTATTACTGTCATATTAAGTAACATTGTGACATTATTTGTTAGAGAATGTCTAAGCAATATTAGGTGCAAGAGTGATCAACTGCAAGAAACGCAAAACTAGGTTAACAGATGAAGCCTTCATTCATTAAAGTGTTGAGATTCAGTGGTCTTATAAAACATGTTTGGTCTTTCTCTATTTTATGTTGAAGTAAGAGAGTTCATTTAGTAAAAAATTAACATACAGCTGTATGAAATTCGCAGAATTCATACATTCCCCATATTTTATCGATTCTTCGTATTACAGTCTTCAGACAGTACAATGCGAGGAGGGCTGGCTATTTGGTATACGGCAGCACGTGTGCCTGCACATATGCCTTGTGCACAACAATTTTGATCCACGTGCACCACATACTTATTTATAGGTCTACAAAGAGAATGTGGGTAAGTGCAGGCATAGACGCCAAGGTCCGGGGTTCACGCCCAATCGTTACTGGGATTTTTTTGTGACACTTACCACCTCTTTCACCTCTGACAACGATATTCCGATGTGAAAAATGCCAAGTTACACCATCCTTTGGAATATACGTTAAATTATAAGTATCCATGTAACGTTCAGGTAAGTCAGATCAAATGTGGGAGGATCGCAAGAGCATCACCTTGAACAGGATCAGGCCTCGTATAGCTCTGTTCTGTTAGAAAAGCAGCCGTGTTTGCTAAATATAGGGAACGAGCTAACATATGAAGGAGAAGTACCTTGTGACTGCAGTAAATGGATTTCCTGTTAACAGATGTGTGGAGTGGCCTGCATGCGATCCTTACAGTTTGTCGCACGTGGACGCAACTGTATTTAAACGCTATACCGGCATGAAGGAGATAATAACGTACGATACTTGTCTGACACCTCCATGACAAACCAGTTTTACAGAGAATGATACGGCTCGTATCTTACAATATCTGTTAACGATTGTTTACAATTATTTTGTAGTGCGCGGTTGACATATTGCAAAAAGTTTGAAAAAAAGTGAATACTGTTGTTATAGGACAGTGAAATATTGTATTGCAATCGTCTTTCCCGAGTTCCTCAAGTGTAATTAGTCAATGACGACTTCTTGTATACACAGTGTCTTCAAATTTATTTCACGCAACACGTTTTAGTGTTCATAGGGGACTGGATTTCATAACACGTATGGACAGCTTTATGATCACATATTAGGTAGATTACAACTTTACTGTCTCTAGAAGAATATTCACGTGCGAAACGGATTGCATTAAATTTTTGAAGGTGATAAGTAATTTTGTTTTATTGATGATTCAGAAACAAATAGTTCTGTTTACAGAAACTAGCATATGTCTCGACCAACGTACTCTTGAATTCGTTGAAATTGGTTAAAGTTCTGGGAAGATCCTGTTGATGGATGTATTTCTTTCCGGTAACAATGTCACCACTACGCCGAGTCCGTCTCTCATGCTCCAGCCACGGCACTGTAGATATACACTTTTTTCCTATCTCGAATCAATTAGCTGTGTTATTTGCATTTAAACGTGTTTCACCGGATTTACTGTCTGTGCGACTGTTTATTCAGGGCAGCAAATTGTTTTCTGATGCATCGATTTTGTTCATCATGACGTATACATATGTTAAACATTGCTGCCTTTGGAAATAAAAACAACACATTGCAGTCAGAATGTTGGAAACACAACATGTAACGATATCTCATATTTTGTCACATGCAGAACCTACGGTTCGGTCTAATGCTACAGCTTATATATTGACACACACAAACACACACACACACACACACACACACGTACACTTATTTAAATCTAGCATGATATTTGTAGAAATAGAACAACACATCCTATTACGGATGAAATTTACTCAAAATCAATGAAAATATTATTTGAATGAACAATAATTTTGGTGTGAGTGAAGTTTTTTGTGTATTAAAAACATTTCTTATCAAATCTCTGAAACCATAGTTTGTATATCTTAGAGAAAGTTTGTTTCTCCAGAAACAAAAATGTAGATCTGCTTATGAGAAAATAAAGTTATACTGAACATTTGCATAAGGACAGGACATTTATTTACTATTGAAACATACGTTACTCAGTCATGCTCCCGTCAATGAGCCAGTCATACCTATTAGGATAACAGAGAGAGCTGACCTCATTTAAAGGTCAGACAAATGACTCATGAATAATTATGCGAACTAATATTGGTCACTACCTCAGATGGTACTCAATAACATTACTTTGGTATTGTATTCTTTCACCAACACTTTAAATAAGGGTCACACATCGATAATTGTCGTAGTCAAGCTGGAGAAGCTATTTCGCTTATGACATCAAGATTTAAATTTTTATTTTTATATGAGTAATAGGTAACAAATGCTTATAGGACAGGCCTACCATTGTATAAGAATAGCCACCAGGAATTGCAAATAACGTTTGCTTAAAGGCAGTTGCATAATGCCTTTTTTCCCACAGTATCACCAAACCCATACTGAACAGATATTTATTTTACTGAAGTGTTTCAGCCCTTTATTTACAAGCAGATATGTAAAAGATAGTAGATTTCTTTGGGAATTATGGTAGTCTACAGTGAAGTGGACGACAGAAATCAAGGAATTGTTTCCTAAGGTAACAAGAGTACGTTTGTCATCTTTCTTCTTATTTCCGAGGGAGTGAAAGATGAGGAAAAGCAATCACATTTTCTACTTGACAATTGACGATGAAGAAACGTCAAGTGGCTGAATCTACATCTACATCTACATAGATACGACTACTCCGCAAGCCACCGTAAGGTTCGTGGCGGAGGGTACCCTGTCGTTTCCATTCCTGTTCCACTCGCAAATAGAGCGAGAGAAAAACGACTATCTGTAAACCTGCGTACAAGGTCTCATTTCTCGTATCTTCACTTCGTGGTGTTTAACGCGCGTTGTATGTTGGCGGGAGCAGAATCGTTAGGCCAGTCAGCTTCCAAATGCCGGTGCTCTATATTTTCTCAATAGTGTTTCCCGAAAAGAGCGCCGCCTTCCTTCCATGGATTGAAATTTCAGTTCCCGAAGCATCACCGCAACACTTAAGTTTTGTTCAAACCTACCGGTAACAAATCTATCAGCCCTCCTCTGAACTGCTTCAATATCTTCCCTCAATCGGATCTGGTACGCATCCCAAACACTCGAACAGAACTCAAGAATAGGTCGCACCAGCGTCCTATATGCTGTCCGCTTTACCGGTGAACCACTCTTTCCTGAAATTCTCCCAATAAACTGAAGTCGACATTGGCATTTCCTAACACAGTTTCCACATGCCCGTTCCACCTCATATCGCTTTGCAACGTTAAGTCCAGATATTTGAACGACCTGACTGTGTCAAGCTGGGCATTGGTAAAAATGTAACCGAACATTACAGGTTTGTTCTTCCTACTCAATCGCATTAACTTACATTTTTCCACATTTAGGGCTAACTGCGATTCATCACAAATTTAGTCTAACAGTAAGCCGTATTGTATGTTCCTATGGTCAGTCAACTACGACACCGTACCGTACACCACGGCATCATCAACAAACAGACTGCTGCCCACCCTGTCGCCAAATCATTTGTGTCTGTATACAGAGAACAACAGCGGTCCCATCACACTTTCCCGGGGCACTCCTGACAATACCCTTGTCTCTGATGAACACTCGCTGTTGAGGTTAACATCCTGGGTTCTATTATTTAAGTAATCTTTGAGCCACTCACACTGAATGTCAGTATATGAGATGACCTACCAATGTAACATGGCTTCCTATCTCACCAATTAGCTAACATAGCATATTCTGGTACAAGTGACCTATTGTACCTGAGGTGGACGGAAATAAGGAAACTCCGCGAGAAAGGCATGCATGAATATAAATGGAGATGATAATCAGGTCTGCAGGTTGCCTTGTTTTATCTGACCACGAACGGTACCAGTACAATGTTCTCAGTGTGTTAGAAGTGTCAGTCGTGTTCATAAGATAGTTCGGAGTACTTGCGAGGGCATTATGTCGAAGTTAAGTGAATTCGGAATTTTGGGAAATTATGGTGCATACTTTCGTAACCAAGGGAGCTGAAGCGTTTGGTGTTTCAACAGACAACGTATCGAAAAGTTATACTGCATACAGGGAAAGTGCGAAAACATGATCCACTAAACCACACCGCGAACGAAAGTGTGTATTCAGTGTTCGTGATGGACGGTCACTGAAGACGAATGTACGAATGCGACGCAAAAGACGACGACAATAACCGCAAAACCACTGCATAACAGTATGTCGCTATCCACATCCATTATCGTCTCCCGAACGTTCCACTATTTTGTAGGAAGAATGGATAAGGTTTCCTTGAAAATCATACAGGACCTATTTTTATTAATTCCGAGACGACTATAAGCTGCTTTCCATGCCAACGGTTCACCATATTAGTCACCAAAATGTGATGTGTTTCTGGTGTTTCCAAATTTTTGTCCAATCCCTGAAGTTCTCGTGATTGGAAACAAGTCATTTAACAGATCTATGTATCTTTTCTAGCTTCTTTAAATTCTTTTCGATTGAAACGGTGTAATTTATTGAAACTTTATGCTACGCATTATAACAACTGATTCAAAGTATCGTGCAGTGCCAATCGATCGTAGTTTCCTCCACTGTTTGTTAACAATTGATTCAAAATATAACGCAAAGCCAACCGACAGTAGTTTCTTCAACTGTCTATTTCGTCACAGTCTGGCACTATTGAACGGAGGGGGCGGTTAGTCCACCACTGTGTCACAACCGAAATTTCACTCTCAATGATTTTGAATCTAGCTTTCCTGAGGAGCGCTCACGAACCCGAGTGGTTTCATAGTCCTTGGCAATAGCAGGTACTTCGTGTAACAGTCACCATCCTCGCCCATCCTCAAAGACGTAAATTTTTTAGATAATTAAAACATAAATATGTTGGCCATAATAAATCTTTCGAGAAAATTCCAATCACTATCGATAGTGGCACACAAATCTCACAAGTCAATTGCATGGCTTACCTGCGGCGGTAATAATTCTATAAAATGTTTCTAATCTTTCATAGGGGTACTTGCTTTTCCAACTAGATTTCCTCAGCTTACATGGCCTTTGTCATTAATGATAAAGTCTGAATTTCTTTTTGTTACTCATCAGTCTTCCGACTGGTTTGGTGCTGTCACTTTCAATTTCTTCTCCTGTGTCAATCTCCTCATCAAAGAAGAGCACTTGCACCTGCTTCTTAAATGTCCTTTAATCTGTTTCAATTTCTGTTTTCCTTTGCAGTTTCTTCCCTCTCAAGCTTCCTCTAATACCATGGAAGTTATTCCCTGATGTCTTAACACATTTCCTATCATACTCTCCAGTCTTCTTGTCAGTGTTTTCCAACTGCCCAGTTCTTCACCGATGCTACCGAGAACCTCCTCATTTCGTACTTATCATTCCGCCTAATTTTCAACCTTTTGCCATAGTACCATATCTCTGACGCTTCGATTCTCTTCTGTTCCGGTTTTTCTACAGTCTATGACTCACTGAAATAGAACGATGCGCTCGAAAGGTACTTTCTCACAAACACGTTTTTTACCAATTAAGCCTGTGTTCGACACTAGTAGACATCTATGGCCGACAGTGCCCTCGTTTGTAGTGCTAGTCTGCTGTCTGCTGTCTACGAACTCTTTGTTTCGTCTGTCATGGGTTACTTTCGTAATCACCAGTTATGATGTTGCTATTCTTATAACTACTACTTTTCTTATTTTCGTCTTTCTTCAGTTTACTCTCAGTTTATGTTCTGTACTCAGTAGATTATTCTTTCCATTCAAGCGATCTTGTACTTCTTCATAGTTCTCACTAAGGACAGAAATGTCATCATCGAATTTTAGCACTGACATCTCTTACCTTGAAATTTAATCTTACTCTTGAACCTTTCTTATCTTTCAGTCATTGGTTTCTCGGAGTACAGATTGAACAGTAGAGGCGAAACACTGCACACCTCTATTACCTCCTTTTAAATATGAGTACTTTGTCCTTGACCTTCCTGTCATATTGTTCTTCTACGTATTTTTAATTACTCACCTTCCCTATACATCAGAATTTGGAACATCTAGCACCGTTTTAAAATGTCGAACGCTTTTTCCAGATCAACAGAACCTATGAAGGGTCTTGATTTTTACTCAGTGTTGCTTCCATTATCAAGGGCAATGTTAGAACTGACACTGTTTTGCCTTTACCTTTTCTAAATCCAAACTTATCATTATTTAACGGACCCCCAACTTTCTTTTCCAATCTCCTGTGCATTATTTTTTCCAGCATCTTGAATGCCTGAGCTCTTAAGCTCACTCCACGAGAGTTCTTGTACTTCTCTGCGATTGCTATCTTTGGAAGTGGAAGGATGATAATTTTCTGAGAGTTTCCACACTCCATATTGAATAGTCGTTTGGTTATCCCAATGACTTTAGATGTCTTGATGGAATGTTAATTACCCAGTCTGCCTTATTTAATGCCAATTCTTCCGAAGCTCTTTATAGTTCTGCCTCTAATACTCAGTCCCCTATCTTCTTCAGACCGACTCCTAATTCTTCTTCTATCGCGTCATCAAGTATTTCCTTTGCGTAATACAGGCTGCCGATGTACTCTTTCAACATATTCGGTCTCTCATCTGCGTTTAACAGTTGAATTCCTATTTGGCACTCTTAATGTTGACGCCCTTCCCTTTAATATCACCAGAAGATGTTTTGACTTTTCTATTTCCAGAGTTAGTCTTCCGAAGCTCATTCATTTTTGGAGTTCTTCATATTTTTCCTCTAGCCATTTCTGGTTGGTTCTGCACTTCTTATTTATTTCGTCGCTGAATGGTTCCCGTCTTCCCCTGAGCATTTGTGCCCTTCCTTCATTCGCCGATCTGTTGAAGTATTTCATCTGTTACATAAGGCGACGTCGCCGTTACCTACCTAATATCTATGTCTTTCCAACATCTGTCAAGTTCTTTTTAGAGACAACTCCTTTTCAACTGAACTACCTATTGTGATATTCCTTATCGCTGTATTCACAACTTTCAAGGACTTCAAGAGTGTCTCTTTATTCCTTAGCACTTCCGTATCCCACTTCTGTGCGCACTGGTTCATCCTGACTAATTTCGTAAACCTTAGCCTACTCTTCATCACTAGTAAATTCTGATCTGTCTATATCTGCTCCTCGGTACACCTTACAATCCAACAAGTGATTTCGAAAACTCTGCCTGACCATGATGTAGACTGAGATCTTCCAATACCTCTCGAGCTTTTCCAACTCTGCCTCTTCCTCTTGTGATTCTTGAACCGAGTATTGCCTATTACTAACTGATATTTACTACAGAACTCATGAAGTCTTTCTCCTCTCTCATTCCAACTACCAAGCCCATATTATCACGTAAATGCTTCTATTCCCTCCCCTATTGCCACATTTCAGTCCTGCATGTTTATTAGATTTTCGTCTCCCTTTATATATTGAATTACTCGCTCGGTGCCCTCGTATACATTCTCTATCTCTTGATTTTCTGTTTGCGACGTCGATATGTATACCTGAAATATTCTTGTCGTCATTTGTTTGTTGTAGACTCTGATGAGAACAGCCCGATAATGATCTGCTTACAGTAGCTCATTCTTTGCCGTACCATTCTATTCATACTTCCGCCCGTACACGATATTCGGCAGCTGCTGATCTTATCCTACATTAATTTGTCAGAAACCCTTGTTTTAATTTCACTTCAATGACCGCACTATATGTCAACTGAGCCTTTGCATTTCCCTTTCCTGATTTTCTAGCTTCCCTTCCACGTGTAAAAGCGAGCGAGGTGGCGCATTGGTTAGCACACTGAACTCGCGTTCTTGAGAACGACAGTTCAAAAATCCACGTCCGGCCATCCAGATTTAGGTTTTCCGTGATTTCCTTAAATCTCTTCAGGCAAATAACGAGAAGGTTCCTTTGAATGGGCAAGGCCGATTTCCTTTCGAATCCTTCCCTAATCCGATGGGACCGATGGCCTTCCTGTTTGGTCCCCTCCCCCCAAACCTACTGACCACGTTCAAACTTCTGACATTTAACGCTCCGACTCGTAGAATGTTATCCTATGGTTGGTTATTCAATCTTTTTTTCAAAGTCATCTCTTTCTTGGCAGTCCCATACCGGAATTCCTAATGGAGGACTAAGGACTAATCCGGAATCTTTTGACTACGGGGAGGCCATCATGTCAATTTTTCTATTAAAGGCCTCCCGAAGTAGAAATGCGAAGGGCTATATCTTTGGTTATCAAGAAAATTTCTTTTAGTACGAAATGCTAATGAGACAAAATACTGTAACAGCTCTATGTGATTTTGGCTTGTGGGATACGAATAATATCACTGAAAATATTTGACTGCGCCACCTATCAGGTAAACCATTAATCTTTTTGACGTAATATCGAAAACTGCAGATTGCTTTTTCAGATACAGAGCATGGTTAAATGTCGATGAGGCCGACTCAAAACTTTTCCACAAAAAGTTCGTCTTTAACACAGGCGGCTAGTGTTCAAATGGTTCAAATGGCTCTGAGCACTATGGGACTCAACTGCTGAGGTCATTAGTCCCCTAGAAATTAGAACTAGTTAAACCTAACTAACCTAAGGACATCACAAACATCCATGCCCGAGGCAGGATTCGAACCTGCGACCGTAGCGGTCTTGCGGTTCCAGACTGCAGAGCCTTTAACCGCACGGCCACTTCGGCCGGCACGCGGCTAGTGTTATAATATATTTGAGCTTAAGTTATGACTTCGATTGCATAAAAAATACACACGACTGGTGAATAATACTTTGATTTCAGATTTTATTTTCAACGTCCACTTACATTAACTGAGCAATAATGAACAGCAGTCAGATTCAGAATAAAATCGGCAAAAGAATGTGTTGTGAATGAGAATGAGAATACGAATGCTAAGGGAAGAATCTACATTGTTTCGTAATTTATATATATGAACTGTGAAAAAATATTTTCGTCACGTTACGACGTAGTCTGAGTTATGTCTCTACGATTTCGTTCGTCCTTGTTCTTACGTGATCTTAGCCAATGTGCTTGAACATTCACCTGTTATGAAGTTTAGTTTTTGGAAACAACCAAAAATCGCATTTAGTATTCTTCATGGAGTGTTTCGCTCTTCAGGTCAATAAGACCATCACCAGAATATGCACTGTAACAGATACAAATTGGGATGTATGGAAAAGATACATTGACATTATATAAAGTACATATTCTACGTCCAGTACGGTGATTTACACTTACAGGTGTCTGACAGCATTACAGATTTGCTTTTAAAGTTGGCTGACAACTCTGAAGATTAAACAGGCTGTACTATAGTACTTAAACTTCAGTTTAAGGTACAGTAGTAAATGATGACAGTGACACCACCAAAGATGAAATTAACTGTGCAACAGAACTTGTAACGTCCATGGTATAGTCTATCGAAGAACAACTTATAACTACAGAAAACGAAATTTATGTTTTAATCACCTCTTTTGTGGGCGTTTGTATGGACATTTCATATATGTACATATCAGCTTATCTTTCAAAAAATACAAGTACATCCGTAAACTATTATTATTTATACGTAACTAAAATATTCATAAAAAACTACGTAAGAAATCTTAAGAAAATAGACGCCACAGGCTTCATGCTACCCTCTGTTACTAATATTGCCAAATTAAAAAATTTAAATGCCGACCCAGTGATAATAAGAAAGTTTGTCATAGTTATTTTTACCGGTGCCTCCGGATGGTCGCTGTAGTGGCTGCAGAATTCTGCGTAGAAAATGCCAGGAAAAAGGAGAACGACATTGTATTCTCAGTTGTCATTATACAGAGTTAACCCGAACTCCACCGAGAATTTAGGAGGCTTTTCGTGGATATTTTATGAGTATTTTGGTACAGGCGAGGCTCGTTCTCTACTGGCTCATTACAGAGTAGTGCTGTAATTAACTCCTGTAGTGCGTACTTCTCGTGTGCATTCCCTTTCCGTGGGATAATTTGTCCTAGCGTTGGCTGGTGCTGTCAAGCTACTTGCCTTGCTCACTGTTTAAAACATTTGTTGATTCTACGGATTAATGCTGACATGAATCGGGATCGAATAGAAAGTGTGAAAAAAGGAAATGTAATATTTTTCTGTGTGAAGTATTTGAAAAGACGGTGTTGCACAGAGAACTTGTCGCTCTGCACTAGGCACCTCCTTGTGCATGGTCCAAACCTGCTTTATGCTCTTTCCTCCGTTGTATTTCCAAAATATTCTAGAAAATGCCAGACAAGACTACTCGCTGTTGGTGTTCGAAATGGGCAATCGATTGATAACCTTTGTTGCTGGTAGGACACGGCCACCTGTTCTCTAAGGATGACCATGATTTTCAAAAAAATGGTCAAAATGGCTCTAAGCACTATGGGACTTAATATCTGAGGACACCAGTCCCCTAGACTTAGAACTACGTAAACCTAACTAACCTAAGGACACCAAACACAACCACGCCCGGGACAGGATTCGAACCTGCGACCGTAGTAGCAGCGCGGTTTCGGACTTAAGCGTCTAGAACCGCTCGGCCACAATGTCCGCCTCAAGATTTTCAGTCTCCATCCTTCGCCAATATATTTTTTGTGAAACGCATGTACCAAAGCATGTAACGTCAATTAAATGAAAAAGCTCTGCTCATTACGTACTTTGCAACTGGAAACTGCTCGTATCTATGCCTCACACAGTCTTGTCGTATTATATGACGACACTTAGCTTTTACTCCTGTGAGGTCACAGATGAGTTGTCGACATATTATAGACGTTTTTCCATTGTTTAGTCGTGAACACTGCTCAATGGTGAACTGTGGAAAAACGTTGTGTGGAGTGACGAATAACGGTACACAATGGGGAGATCAGATAGCAGGGTGTGAGTATGGCGAATGCCTGGTGAACATCCTCTGTCAGCGTGTGTAGTGGCAACAGTAAAAATCGGAGACGGTGGTGTCAAGGTGTGGTCGTATTTTTCATGGAGGGAGCTTGCACCCCTTGTTGTTTTGCGTGGTACTATCACAGCACAGGCCTACATTGCTGTTTTAAGCACCTTCTTGCTTCCCACTTTTGAAAAGCAATTCGGGGATGGTGATTGCAAGTTTCAACAAGATCCTGTTCATAATGCACGGCCTGTAGCGGAGTGATTGCATGGCAATAACATCTCTGTAATGGACTGGCCTGCACATATTCCTGACCTGTATCCGATAGAACACCTTTGGGATGTTTTGCAACGCCGACTTCGTGCCAGGCATCACCGACCGACATCGATACCACTTCTCAGTGCAGCACTCCGTGAAGAATGCGCTGTCATTTCCCAAGAAACCTCCCAGCACCAGATTGAACGTATGCCTGCGAGAGTGGAAGCCTAAGGGTGGGCCATCTAACAACCCTCACACAACAAAGATCAAAAATTAATTATGGTTGTAGTGTTGATCACGCTGCTAAATATTGTATTTTCGGGCAACAACAAAGTTATATTATGTGGCAGGTGTCATTAGAGCACAGTTAATAAAGTCATTTCATGAAATAATGCATAAACTAGGCAGTCATGTTTTCGTGTTTCCCATGCTGGTCTCGTTGTGAACTCATGGCTCAATCGTCGAAAATCTAGGTGGTGATGATTCCAAGCTCGGATGCAAATAGACCTAGGTGTTATTCTGCGAGAATCCAAAAGTTTTATACATGTGTTTGATAAACCATTCTTGAAGATTAAACTTTTGCAAGTTAAGACAATGGTGATGAAAAAAATAATTAGCACCCCGAATTTAAGTTACGCTTCTCTTTTATTACGTTTGTTGCACCATCACTTCACAATATAAAACATACTTGGAAATATCTTCCTCACTGTTAAAGTCCACATTTTTCATAAACTGACTACAACTTGCGTCTTTTCAACATGACGACCAAGACTTGACTCTCTAATAACCGCTTACGCGCCCAAAAAGCAGAGTTACAAGTACGTCAAAGATCATAGTGACAATAGAAAGAATGCACTTAAGAATAATATCATTGCAATATAAACATATCGATGTATCAAAGTACCTCTACATTAATGAAATCAAATCTGAATGTAGTCTTGGAAATATGTTAACTACTTTACAGAAACACAGTAGAATATTGCTGGTATCGAGAGTTTGAGGTGAGGTGCCGCAATGGTTACGTAATTCAAGTACCATTACAGCCAACACCTTACAGAATTCCAGCATTACGGATGGAGGGTGCCACGAACTTGTAAGTCATTTTCAGCCAGGTGTCCAGATACTTTTGATCACATAGTGTAACTGTGTGAAATGGATGTGCTAATCACCTAGCGTCTGCATTTCACATAGTAATTGTACACAGAATTGTTCTACCTTATTGAACTTTTTATGGTCTTGGACTGAAACCATTCGGTAAGTAAATTACATTAAAGTCAACATTCGTATTATATACATATACCTGCGTGCATCTGTGTTACTGTCATGAGTGTTGTGGGGAAATAAAGGAATCAAACGAATCGGTACCTGGTAAATCCCATTAATTAAATGTCCCTCTAAAATTTTTATGGTAGGCATTAAACCCACGTACGCCGATCCGGCATGTTTTGACACCTTTACGACATTTCCCCGGCCCTTCCGCGTGCGGCGTCTATAGGTCATTACTAATTCACAGGCAGACAGCGGCGTGCTGCTGATACTTCCGGTAACGACCACAATGGAGCCGGCGCGTGCTGCGGGGGTGGGCAGCCAATACCGGCGGCAGCTGGCCGGGCCTTCGACCCGCGGGTCATGGGCGGCGCGCCGATCTGCCGCCCTGCCGCCCCGCGCGCGAGGGCGAAATTAATTCCGGGTGGGCCGGCGGCGGGGCTGTTAGCACGGTTCCCGCCTGCCTGCACCCCGCCATATTCGGGGACGCCATGTGCTGCACAGGTTCGATTCTCCAACACTGCTGCTCTCTCCATTACAGCGCTTTCGACACTTGCACACGGGAGCACCCTGCATAGTACCCAGTTGACTAGGGACTCAGGTACGGAGTCCGTAAGCACAGTTCCCGTTCAAAACCTCTTGTACCAATAACTGGCTGATATAGCCCGTACGTAGCACTGGACGACGAATATTCCACAGTAATGAAAGTGCATTGCTCTGTAAACCTTTGTGACAAGCTACAGAAAGCAACATATCATACATCGTCGGGAGAAAAATTAGTAACGCTTTTTGCACGTTTGAATTCACACAAGAGTTTTACGGAATACAGGTAATGACTGAAACCTGGTTTCGCAGGACAGAGCGGATCAGGTTGTGGAAAGGGGCGAAGATCAATTACTGTTAGTTATACAAGAACACTTTATCCTTGAAACCAATGCACAGTTTTCTCTTTAAAACAACAAAGATCAAATCACGGCTGGGGGCCCAAGTAACTTCTCCAGAATTAGTTTAAATTATTGCTTTTAAAACACCGTGATTCAGAGTAACGCCTGAAGGACTTACTTAAGTAAAAGTACTCTATCTTCTCTGCTAAAGGCCCAAACAATTACTGAACAATAATTAAAGACCACCTTAAGATAAACATTTGCAGAATGCGGCAGAAGGTCGTTTCAAGAATTCAAGATAATTAAAGAGAAGGCTTACACACAAGGATTTACATATTAAAGTCACAGATCCTGAACAAACACGGCTGAAGGCCTAACCACAGAGTAACAAGAATTTTAAATAAAACATGGCTGAAGGCCTAATCTTAAAATAGTTGACATGAAGCATTAAGCATTAAGCATAAAACAGACAATATTAATACAAGGCTGAAGGCCTGGCACAGTACTTGCGACCAAATAAAATGACAATCACAAACAACAAACAGTGCTCAGAAGAGTTCCAAGGGTCGTCCTGCGGTGGAAATTCTAACAACAGTTTAGGTGAGACAGGCAGCCAAGCGTAACACTAAACAGTCGGGTGGCAACACGACCCAGGGACAGCTGAAGAACCAACCAACAGCCTAATTATTTCCCTTCCAGCCAACACACTGGCTGCTCTATTTCAACCGACCGACTGACTACTCCAATATGAAGACAGCATTCAAATGCTCAGTGGAAATCACACGTAAACACACTTGCACAAGAACTCGAACAATCGTAAAAGCAATCACTGTGGAACAACAAGGACGAATCAGTTCGACACACAGAGAGTTTCCACAAGCGGTCAGCGACCAAATACACGTCATTCGACAACACGACCAACCGAAAGACCAACCCAGGTCGTTCCCTTTGAAGTTATGTGTGTCAGGGACGGTCGGGCGAGTCTTGGCTGTCGGAAGCTGACTGCAGCTCCAACTCGACTCAACTCGATGTCCGTTCGGAACTCGGACACACGGCGACCCGGGCACACTGGCTCGGACCCATCTGTGCAGAGGGAACACGCCCACTGGCTAATCGACATGACCAACCAGCGGTCGTCCCAATCCAGACTCCTCCCGTCGGACAGTTCATGTGTGTCGCCAGCGGTCGGTGAGCACTGGCTGTCCGCACCTCACTGGCGCTCCGTCCCCAGCTTCACTGCTGGTCCGTCCCCCGACTGACTCCACTGCCGGTCCGGCCGGAGCTTCACTGCTGCTGCGCCTCGACTGAGCTCCCAACTCATCACGAGCCGGAAATACTAGCAAAGATCCTACGACAGTGCTCCTATCGATAAGCGCTGCTGCTGCCTCTCACGGGCAGGTAAGACAGGAACTTAGTGACGCCATTAAATCGAATAAGAAAACAAGGCGGTAGTATCTTAAAGAGAAGATGAGAAACAAGAAAGGGCATGAGCACGAGCCCGCACGGCTCAGATAACATTTATAGAGCAGTACTAGACGCGGTTCTGAGGTAAAAGGTATCGACCCACGCTGGAACAACCACATTAGTATGTGGAGTAGCCTCATCAGGCGGAAATGCAGACGCTGACTCTGGCATCCATTTCATTGTACAGCTGGCAAATACTTTCTTGGGATCCTTTATACCACGCCTCTTCAACCTGTTAACGAAGATCTATGAGAGTTGCTGGTTGACGAGTCGCAAGAGTTACTTCTCGTCACATCATATCCCACATGTGTTCGATTGAAGACAAGTCTGGAGATCGTGCTGGCCAAGAAAGTTGCTGCACCGTCCTGCGGAACACGCTGAGTTCCACGGGCAGCGTGTGGGCGCAGATTATCCAGTTGGAACAACACATCAGTTTCCTGTTGCAAGAATGGCAAAAGAATGAGTGTAACAACATTCTGCGCCTACTGATCCCTGTATAGAGTCCCCTTCTGGAACACCAAAGGAGATATATCTTATCCCAGAGCATAACACCTGGGATGGGGCCATTGTGTCTTGGAGGAATACACTTTACGAGACAGCGGTCAGTAGGCCTACGTCGTACATGCAAACGACCATCATTTGTGTACATGCAGAATCTACTTTCATCGCCGAAGACCACGGCACACCATCCATGTGATCCTCTGACGGCAGTAGTCAAGCCGTGCACGTGAATGGAAGTCGGGCTAGTGGTGAGCGCGCCCACAGTCCCACTGCTAATAACCGGTTCTCGGCAGTTCATGTTGAGATGTCTGGGCTCACAAGCCCTCTTATCTTTGCTGTGGTAGCTGCATGATCCCGGCGGGCGTCATTGCTGCGTGGAATTCAAGAACCATTTACGGGTGAGAGACTGCTCACGTGACCACTTCTACCACTATCGTTGCACAACTTACACACCACGTCCAACTTTCGTGAAAATTTTCCGAAAGGACTAATCTCGCCACTCGGAAGGCCACAATTTGACCCTTTTCTAACTCGCCCATTTGGTTTTTGGGTGATTCTTGCTTCACCCGTTTGGACCACACTGAACCTTGTGGCTGTGGGCATTCGCTATTAATGTGTAGATACAGATGGCGCTTTGATAGCTACGCCACTACGTTATCTGTTTGCGAACGACACTGAAACAATTATCAATACATCTACTGTCACCATGTTGGCATACATCGTCATCGGATCAACATCGACGTCACCTTCCAAGTTTACTATTTATTCTGGCAGTGTATAATTTAGTTCGAAATGAATGAAACTCCAGTTTCATATTGTCGGAGGTCTTGCAGTCTAGCCCAGATAATTGGATGTCACATAACGTGAGATCAGTGTGACTATAGCTCCACATGGGCTTGTACCCGTAACCCAAGGCAGCTCAAGGAACGTGAAAAAGACAGTGTGCGTCTATCAGCAAGCAGGTGCGGTGCGTTGTGATGGCAGTGTTCTTCATTACAACATCGCCCAGACACCACATTTCGATGACTTCTTGTAG
Source organism: Schistocerca nitens (assembly GCF_023898315.1). Classification (NCBI taxonomy): domain Eukaryota; kingdom Metazoa; phylum Arthropoda; class Insecta; order Orthoptera; family Acrididae; genus Schistocerca; species Schistocerca nitens. The sequence continues at coordinate 431,005,076 of NC_064618.1, read as the reverse complement.
GGAAAAATCGCTGAAAGACGGAAGAAGGACGAAACGTGACGAGTGTAGTTCAGGAATTTGGAATTGTTCACAGCACTGCCTCACGTGCTTGGGGGGAGCTATGAACCACAGGCACTGCAGCCCGGTCGACCACGGTCAACGATAGCAGCGGATGGCCGCTACGTTGTGCAAAAGACAAAAGGGGACCGAAGGCAAACCCCCGTTAACCCCTTTTAACAGCGCTGCAAGGCACACAATCTCGCACTCCACAGTGGCATGGCGGCTGCATGCTATCTGTTTACCCGAAGATCAGTACTTTGTGTTCCGTTGACATACGCTCATCGGTGGCACCATTTAAGATCCTTCCAAGTGCATAGAGACTCGACCAACAAGAAATGGGTAACGTTGACTTCTCGGGTGAAAGCGGATTCAGTTTGACTAGCTGTTCTGAACGCACCCTCGTATAATGAGGGGAAGGAACACACAGTGCATGCAGGAACATTACCGATCATGATCGTTTTCGTAGTGCATGTGTTATGGTGTAGGTTCGCATAATGCTGCAAGGGCGTACAGCTCTCCAAATCTTTGAACACTGCACACTCATCGGTCACGTTCTGGAGACGCTGTACTCCTTTCCCATATCCTTTTGTGGATGAGCGCGACCGCAGGTGGAGGAGCTCTTGGGTGTAGAGGACATTCGACAAATGGACTGGTCTGTGCACTCCTATCGAGAACGTGTTTTATGCGTTGGGGAGACGTACTGTAGCACTTCCACGCGCAACAACTATTCTGTATTGTCCCATACTGAGGGAGGAATGTAACGCACTACCACAAGAGCTCCTTGCCAACCTTGCCGCCAGAATTGAGCACATTGTAAAGCATGCATTGCCTTCCGATGTCCTCACACACCCTATGACGAAACAAGTGTCGCCTTTTGTAATAGCCATGTTCCCATCAGGAACTGCGGTGACTTCAATTTACTTACAGTCTTTGAATAAAAGAGTCATTTCCGTTCGTCACATTGCTTATTTCTTTCAGTTACCTCCTGTACTATACTATTGAGAGGCCCTGCTAAACCCGCAGGACAGGACAGGTAGCTTAAATTGGGGAAAGGCGCCCAAATAAGCGACTGTCAGTTACACTCGAACATACAACTTTATTTATTTGACCAAACATTACAATAGCCAAGAAATTAAAAACAAAGAAAACATTAAATTTTTAACTTAATTACACGCTAAATGCGCCATACAATCTCGTGCCTTAAGGGCAAGACCACATTAATTTAAAATCGACTGAAAGTCAATAATTTAACACTCAAACCAAAATCTAAATCTAAAATGCAGAAGCTCTTATTTTAAATCAGTTTTTCTAATTAGGCTGAAGGCCCAAACAATCTGACACCTTAATAGCAGCCGGCCGGGGTGGCCGAGCGGTTCTAGGCGCTACACTCTGGAACCGCGCGACCGCTACGGTCGCACCTTCGAATCCTGCCTCGGGCATGGGTGTGTGTGATGTCCTTAGGTTAGTTAGGTCTAATTAGTTCTAAGTTCTAGGGGACTGATGACCTCAGAAGTTAAGTCCCATAGTACTCATAGCCATTTGAACCTTAATAGCAAAACAACTTTAATTTAAAAATCGGCTGAAGGTCCAAACAATCAGACACCTTAAGAGCAAAACAACTTTAATTTAACAATTGGCTGAAGGCCCATCACTTAAGACTCAAACCAAAATAAATTTTTAAAAGGCCAAAGGCCTTACATTTAAACAGTTCTTTAAATTAGGCTGAAGGCCCAAACAATCTTACGCCTTAAGGGCAAAACAACCCTAATTTAAAAATCGGCTAGAAGCCATCAAATACAAACAACAAGAACAAATAAGAAAAGACAATACACCTCACGGCGCTCAGATGTTTCCGAGGTCCGGACTTTAATTCAAACACTAACGCTCGCTTAGGTGAGATAGGCAGTCGGCCCAACCATTCTCGATCCAATGACAAACCCATCCGACAGCCAGTCAACAGACCCACCGACAAGGCAACTTCCGCTCCACCCGACCAGCACACAACAGGGAGTTCTATGGCATAACGTAGAAGGTACTGGCGCCCACAACCAATAATACATTGAGATGTCAAACTACACTCCGTGCTGGACAGCGACAACCCGATGAGGAAAATACACTGCCGGAATTTATGTCAAAGGCCAGGACAGGTAACCGGAGCGTTAACGGCCTCAAGGCATAAGATTCCGCTGGTGCACTTCAATTCAAAATAACCAAGTACAGTTAAACTCCACCGGAGGGTGGCTAAAATTTGACAATTTGAAAACACACGTTGTTGCTCGTGGGAATGCCCCAATAGTCGACAACTAAATCCAAACGAGACAAGTTTCGAGTCCAGGATCGGTGAGCCACGGACCTCATAGCAATGGGAACAGCCCCACACACTCCGAGCGCGCGTGGACGCCACCAGAGGCCTCGGCCAAACTACGCGCTGCGGAGATTTCCCGCCGCTCCACGCCAACCGACCAACTGATCGCACACCTCACAGCCGGAACTATAAGCGCCAGGCCAAAGATAATACAAGGTGCGAATATCGATACACACCTCTGCTGCCACTCGCGGAGAGAGAGGATAACAGCATAATCGCGATAACCGCGGGAGACTAAACACAGAATAGCAACCAAATTTTACTCCAACGCATAAAATGAGCCAGCCACGGCTCAACTATAATGTATTGTACTATACTATAGGACAGGGCTTCACAGCAAATGTGCTAGTGCAATAGGCTGTGAGGCGGATGGTGCAATCACGAAGCATGGCTATCTGCGTACCCCCACTATTGGCACAGGCCGAGTGGGGCACAGAACGGTGGCCGCCGCAAGTCCGCCACTGCATTCAAATCTGCGATCAGATGATGGAAATCACTATATGAAATATTATTGCTACAAATGAAACAAATAAACATAGACAAGTGCCGTCCAATTTCATTAACGTAAAATTCTACATTTTTCTTAAGCTACTTTGTAAACTGTTATACTAAAATGGAGTCATTAAACGGTGAGACTCTCGGTTAACAATTTCTTCTATGTTCGGAGTAATTGTTCTTGTTTATTATAGACGCTGCGTGCACTTCAGATTACGAATCGTGAGCGAGTTCCTCAGACGCGTGCTATTATTTTTCATGACAGAGAACAGTTGTTCACAAACGTACGTGGAACCGAACATTAACACTCGAACCTTTTTGGCAGTCTGTTTGTGGGAACCAGGAAGTCTGTTTCGAGGGACGAGTTTATAGAATTACAAGATATCTTTCTTCCATTGGAAGTTGTCTTGTGTCCTCTACCAAACTGCAGGTCAATAATTTCCAGTTGTAGTTCAGAACTAATCTATTCAATATTCGCTGAATACGGAAAAGGAAACAGATCAAAATCGCTTTGTAATGCCGTCAGATCTGGGAAACTTTGCTCAAATTTTTCCTTAAGGGGCTCCGGAACACTCTATACTTGCAATGTTAAAATAACGCTTATAAATTACATCTTTCCTCACAAAGTATTTGAGGTAGGAAGTTGAACTTTTTACAGAATATTTATTGGAACATGGGCTACAACTTAACACAGGGATTTTACAAAATTTTAGTTCAGTTATTTAAGATGATTTTTTTCAATTGTAATGAAAATTCACAACATTTTTTTGTAATTTTTTATTTATATATTCAAACATATACAGTTTTTTGGAAAAAGGTTGTGTTAAATTATGCAGAAGGTACTGTGTAACATTTACTGAAAGTTTGAAACAAATATGTTTGGAAGATCCTTAGAAAACATGTAATTAGTATGAGAAAATAAAAGTTTTGCGAATCGAGCGACAAAGATTGGATTAACTTTTTAGTGCATTCCAGGTCCATAGGATGGATTATCTTCATCCTCTGCAAACTCCTCCTCCAGCTTCCTCTTGTTCCTCCTCCTGTTTACTCTTGCTTGTATTTCTAGACTGTTTACAGCCCTGTCTGCAGCCCGAAGGCGTTCCTTGTCTAAAGCAAACATCGCTCGTACCATGTTAGAACCTATCTTCATTCCCATATTTCTAAATACCTTGCACCTTACAATGTTGCCATCATTGAAAGTCACAACAGCATCATACACACCAAAGTGAAGTGTTTCTATTCCAACAAATACAGTCTTGGGGATTCTCGACCATATAACACTATTTACACTTTCATTGGGGTTTTGAGTTTTTCCGTGAATACACTCTTTCAACAGTTCAGGTGCTGCTAAGTCTCTGAAAATAGGTTTTATCAACTCCATTATTGCATGAGGCAGACTATGCTTATGAGTGTACACTTCACCAGTTAGCAATCCTTTGTTATATTTACACCAACTGTCTTCTTCTTTGGGTCACAAGCTATGTTTGGGATTTTCATCGTCTTTATTGTTTACAGTAATAACACATACCTTTGGCTTTCCAACATTTCTCCTTTTCTTAAAAGCCTTCTGAGGATTTCTAATAACTTTACTTTTACTCATTATTATACTTCAACAAAACAGAGACTCAAGAAACAGAATTAATTACGAATATTTTCGAGATAACGACAGAGTAAATAAACATGAAACAATCGACAATCACACCAGCGATATATATTGAACCATCACAGGTTAGCCACAACACATACTTTATCTCACATCACTAAAATGTACCTGATGAACACGGACGTTAATAATAACACCATTTGACAGCAGTTTAACAGCGCCACAGTGGGTCACGACCATGTAGAACACATTTTAAAAAAAATTTAAAAATAGTTGTAGTCTTCGGAATTGAATAAATTATATATCTATTAAAAGGTAATAGTTTGCAGATTCAGAAAACGCAACAAAGTAATAATTGAACTTTTCATGATTTTGAGCCTTTCCGGAGCCCCTTAAGGGGTATTAAAATATCTGAATGAAGGTGGAAGTCTTTGTTAACAACAGCATTTTGCACGGACGATTATTTGGAAAAATGATCTCGTTTTCCTTTTTCCGTCTGCTATTTTGCGAATCTGTCGTTTTCTGTACAAAGGTAGTATTCCTCGTACAAGGGGCTGAGAAGCGAAGACTTGTCGGTGATACGCACAACGGACTAGCCTTTTCACTGTCAAAAATGGCCCTGCCGTATTTAACATATGGTGCCTCTGCCGTGGTGTTTCGACCGCACTGTGCGCACGCATTTCTCTCCCTCCCTACTACCTGTGATTAGACACTAGTGCTCATACTCAAATTTTGCGATATGTTAAGCCTTGCTGTAGTGGTTGTTTTCATGTATGATCCGCGTTTCATAGAGCTACTTTACTTGCCGTCGAAGCATCATGTAAAAGCCGCTTTCTTCTTTAAATTTTGAACACCAGTGTAACATCGGATGTTGTTCAAGGAGTCTTAATATGATCTCCATTCGTACATTTAAAGATTTGTCAGAGAGTGAGACGCAGCTTTCATGTCGTGTATGTTTATGAAGACCGTCAGATTTTAAGAGTAGTCAGTTGTTTAAAAATACTTTAAGAAAAACTTACCTATTCGCACATGTTGCGGGGTGTCGGCTGTGATGTTTACCATTCCCCCAGGTACGATAGTCTGATTCTTGGTGACCTACAGGGAAGGGAAGTGCCCCATAAAATCATACAAATTAATTGAAAGGAAATGATAGTGTTACACAGTTTGAAACATGTTAGTGAAATGGTAATTGGTAGGGACAGCCCAATCAAACATGAGAATGTGGGTACTACGACACGCACTTAGCTATATTTATAGTGTCACACAAATTGAAACATCTTACTGAAACTGTAATTGATATGGATAGCCCAATCAGACGTAATGAGGGTACCACGTACATAGATATATTAATGTCAGTAGCAATAATCTGTCTATAACAGAAACAAGTGATCACTATAATACTCCGGTTTGTTTTCGAAGAAACTTCAACATATCAGTTAACCACTGATAAAACTGAAGGAGTTTTTAACAACTGAATAAGGTGTTGTAATTGTAACATCTAACCTTGGCATTTGGGTGAGTGTGATGAAAGCATGTTTATGAGAATATTTCACGGTTGCAAGCAGTGACTGCCACTGTAGTTAGCTTATTATAGAATGAAAAGAGAAAAATAGTTACGAACACCAGAAATCTCACCAGGGTGCATTATGAGAACAACTACCTGGCTGTGAAATCTCAAAATTGTACAGCTGGTTCCTGAAGACAGTAAACTAAGTGTCCTACCATATGTGTCTTCGCAATGCTGCTCCATTTTATCAAAACTGCTTAGCATGAACGCAGGAGGTAGTGGCGGTAGCGGCTAGAGATTGAGTTCAGATCTCTCTCTGTACTCAGTGCTCATCAAATGGTTCAAATGGCTTTGAGCGCTATGGGACTTAACATCTCAGGTCATCAGTCCCGTAGAACTAAGAACTACTTAAACCTAACTAACCTAAGGACATCACACACATTCATGCCCGAGGCAGGATTCGAACCTGCGACCGTAGCGGTCGCGCGGTTCCGGACTGAAGCGCCCAGAACTGCTCGGCATCCAGCGGCCGGCTCAGTGTTCATCCTTCCATACGACAGAAAGGCTTCCCTCATCAGTAGCCTAGCGGCAAGTCTATATTCACCCATCTCCTAGCAGCAACTGTTACGTATCTTAACACTATGTCACCTGACTGTTTCTGTCAGGGCAGGGATTTCGCTGGCCAATAGAAGCCGACACTGTGAAGTCCGTCCTGTAAAATTTTCGTAGTAAGATTTAAAAAAAGTCCTACTCCTGTGACTTTCGTCATTTTTAATCAACAGCGTTAAGCCGTGAGGTAAAAGCCAAGAGACTTCTCCCAGATACGAGTGTGACGATGCACTAGCTAGCGATACTTTGGGTTACTTCTCGCGGATGGGCTGTCCAGGTCCTGGAGTTCCTGCACGCTTTGTGGTAAGAGAGAGGCATACTCGATCGGAGTGTTGAAGGTGCACATCCTGCCCCACGAGAGCATCAAGACATTATACAGGCACTGCAGTAAGTAATCCTGCTGGACAATCCTTTCATGGGGAATTTATTTCTCACGCTTGTATTTATAGTAGGACGTCCGTTTTCAGGTGGACATGAGGCCCATCGTCTCTTTCAACAGTGTGGCAATTTATGTACTATTGGGCTCGCCCGAATTGTCTCTGCCGTCACTGCATTTGGTGGCGTATGCGGCCAGTTCTGTTCCCCTTTATCGGAAGTTCTTGGTCACAGCAGCCTACAGACAGTTACACGGCTCATTACATTATTTGTAGTTGATCATCCATCGGATACTAATATTTCTGCCTCTACACATTTACACTGTTTGGGGTTTTCTTTCTCAAGTTGAATCCACCATAGACCCTTTCCCGGATTGGAGCATCTTTGTCCGGCATTTACATCTCTATTTAAGCTGGAGTTGGAGTATATATCGGATTTTCAGGCTAACGTCACCCTTCGGCTGGAAGCCATGCCTCGTTTTTAACACGCCAGATCCATTGTGGTATCCTTACATACTGCGCTGAAGCAGGAGCTTGTTCGTCTCCAGACTGCTAGAATTATCAAGCAGGTGAAATCTAGCACAATTATAAAGCCGAATGGTTCTGTTTGACTGTGGTAATTTCAAGGCGCTTAATAACTTTTCTTATGTCTTGTCCACACTTTATTTTTCCAACAACCTTACGCGTTTCGACTTTTCGTCCTTTTCAAAGTTAGTGTAGTGTCAGGCGTATAAAGTTGTTCATTAGATACATTGTATAAAGTCAACATTCTTTATCACACAATGTATTTAATGAACAATTTTATATGATTGACACAACACTGCCTTTGAAAGTAACGGAACGTCGTTGGAAAAATAAAGGAGTGGTGAAGACAAAAGAAAAATTATTAAAAATGGATCCAAATGTGGTCTCACAGCATTTACATGCGGATTACAGCTGATTTCAAGGCTATGATGAGTGTTCAATCAAGATCGACACTTAACCTATTCCTGAACGGAAGATCCCCTTACCAAACTGGCTGGGGGATGGGAGAACACTATTCAATGATCAACCTTGCCCTTAGGGGAGAAATCTCAAAGCATCGTTGTTATCAACACACGTTTAGGATTTTATGAGTATAAGCAGCTCCCACTGGGCATTGCCTCAGCCCCCAGAATTTTACAAGGTATCTGGAACAACTGACGCAGCAAATTACAGATTTTCTGAATTATCTGGAGGATCTTATACAATTTTCAAATCTTCCTCGTCCTCATTACAACCTGGTGGGACACAGGCATGTGTTATAGTTTGGAGTTTAGATTTTTTTCAACTGGAATTGGGGTGTTTGGGGCCTTGGCTTGCCAAAGAGGGAATAATGTCTATTGGTCGAAATGTCGCCGCCATCGATTCCTTTCCCTGCCTATTGAATTTCTCTGAATTTTAGGTGTTACTGAGCAAGGTCAACTATTACTGCAGGTTCCTATCCCAAGCAGCCCACACTGCACGACACCTCAATCACTTCAGTGGGAAAGGATTCCCATAAAGTTAGACGCCTGTTTGTGACCAGGCTTTTTCCCAATTGAAAATAATCCTGAAGTCCGTCTCTTGTCTCACACCTTTCTCCTCTTAACATACATTGGTCATGGTGGACGAAGAGCCAAACTTTGGGATGAGGGTGGTTCTGTTGCCTAGGAATGAGGATAGCTCTTAACAGCCAACTGCATATGCATCCAAGACGTTCACCCCGGCACAGCACAACTATTCACAGATCGAAAAGGTGGTTTTTCAATAAGGTTTGCCATTAATTTCATGTCTGCTTATTTGGGACGAAGTTTTCTCTAATTATGTGACATCAGGGCGCCAGTGATGAAACTTGCGACACCTATGGTGCTGTTGGAATCACCTTGAAACCTAATTGTCGCTGTTTCCTCGAATGCACAACATCTGAGTGGGTTGTCCTCCAAAGGCGAATGGTAAGCAGTGGCGCATTTTCTAATCTCTGGGCAGAGGGCGAAATGTAGCACTGTTGTCACTCTGCGTCTTTGCAGAAGGTGCAACGTGCTGCCGGGGGTTCATTTGAGTCAGAGCGAGATGCCCTCTCTTTAGGGAAGTGAGGGACTTTCCAGTAGTATTCATACAATTGCAGAGTGTCGAATTCCTCGTCATTTGGAGCTTCAACTTTAGGTGACAGTGGAGATGTTTGGGTAACAGCAGGCTGGTCTGTAAGGAAGGCCAGTGTCCAGTTTTTCGAGAGGTACTGTCCGAGTTGTTGTGCCGGCGGCTGTTGAATGCACTAGGTGGTTGGCACTACTGGCTTCAAAATGTGGCTCATGTCGGCGTCAGTGTTGCTTGCCGCATTGGTTATGAGACCACCCTAAGTTCCTTTTAGCGTCTCATTGGATTGATAAAAGAAACCATCATAAGATACAAGGTATATCATAGAGATAGCCCACTATTTTCGGTATCAGACCCAAAGTCCATGACGGTCAACCGGTTGGAACCGTTCAAAATGTCTCGACGAGGTCTATACAGATCTCAGATGCGACATTTTCCACTTTGTCCCCTCACCCCTTTAATAAATCCAGCATGCACTACATGAAGGAAGCTGCTACCCGGGTGGGACAGTACAGCAGCACTACCGCTCCGAAGAATCAAGGATGAACTGCCAGATGAAAACGAAAATCAATCATAACACTCTCAGAGAACTTTCGACAGCTGAAGTGCGATATTATTTAACTGCGGGATCGTCCATGGTAAGTCCCATAATTAGTAATGATTGCTGAAAGTATAATACCCTTATGGTACTAGGAACGCCGACCAGTGACCGCTACTGTTGCAGGTTCGAATCCTGCCTCGGGCATGGATGTGTGTGATGTCCTTGGGAATTGAGAGAAAATTCATCAACCGACCACGGCATAACAGCCCGGATAATTATAATGGACATGATATTTCCGGCCGTGAAAGTCTACATTTTAGTGTCCTTAGGTTAGTTAGGTTTAAGTAGTTCCAAGTTCAAGGGGACTGATGACTCAGACGTTAAGTCCCATAGTGCTCAGAGCCATTTGAACCATTTTTGGTATTAGGAACAGAATGTTGGCTGACATCGGGAGCTGTTAGCAGCAAGATACACCTTGCTTTAGGAGGAGCAGCAAATATTCTAGGAGATGGTAGTATACAAATAAATGTTAGATATTCCATGGGTTAAACTTTGCGTAGATACGGCTGCTTACAGAGATAAGTTTTCGGGTCTTCGTCCTATATTTGTGAAACTTGTTTTGAAGTTCAAGTTCTGATGTGGTGTTTATATGTAAGTAACTTAATTTTTCAACTGTTACTGTGAATACGATTTTTCGCCAATCCTACTGTATCGTTTACAGATGTTGCACATATTTACAGTCAGTTCCACAAGAAAATATAAGCCATAATTTTTTCATTGCAACGTCCGGACCTACATCTAGAATTTGTAATCAACGCACTCTTGCGCAGTGTACATATAAACAGTGTCAGAGTTGAATGTTTTGTTTTGTCGGTTGCAGTTTAAAAAAATGGCTCTGAGCACTATGGGACTTAACTTTTGAGGTCAGCAGTCCCATAGAACTTAGAACTAGTTATACCTAACTAACTTAATGACATCACACACATCCATGCCCGAGGCAGGATTCGAACGTGCAACCGTAGTGGTCGCTCGGTTCCAGACTGTAGCGCCTAGAACCGCTCGGGCACTCCGGCTGGCCGATTGCAGTTTAAAATGAGTGGAAAGTATTTGAAACGTCACGAGGCAATGTTCCTTGTAAATTGTCCAAAGGGACCAAAGCTTACATATGGAGCTGCTGCTAAAATTCTTAGAAAGTCAAAGGTATTCGCTGTGAACTGCATCAATCGATAATTAGACGTAGGAAACGTTGATGATTTACTGGAGAGTGGGCTAAGGTGCCAAGATACAGTTGATAATGATGGCGATTGGATTAAGTATTAGGTAGTTGTTCAATTAGTAATAACTTGTATTTTCATGTAAACGAATATTTACAATAGCGTCTTTTATTTCATATATATAACGGCGTACACTTTCTTGAGGAACTGACCGTACAAATGCTGAGTATTGAGAAGCGTCACGCTTCACGCATTCCCTAACCTGCCTCTCCTCTTTTTCTTTGTGTATAAAATTCCAACCTACAATTCGACAGATCATGGTCAGGTCAATCGAATCTCTCTCCGATTTAGTAACAGTAAGAGCAGTGACTGTAAGGTCATATCACCAACATGACAATATAGGCTTACATGGAGGTTGCACTTCGCTGTTGTAAAGCAGGTTCAACAGCAGGGCGCACGGACGCAACAAGGGGTAGGCGCACAGCTCGAGGGCGAGAGGACAAAGGACAGAGGTCAGTGACCGCGCCAAACAGCAGGTAGGCGCCCCGTAAACGTATTCTAGTGCTGCGTCACTGTGCGGCTTGAGCAGCTTTTGCCAGCTAAGTAACGATACTGGCAGATTCGCCTTCCATTAAAAAGGCGCCACAGCGAATCATTCCAGCAGAGGAGTGACCGTCTCTTTCACGAAAATAGGGTGTGTCTTTTGAGCTTTGTTGATTTTCGGAGAACTGGCGGAAGACAGGAGCAGGGGGGGGGGGGGGGGACCCATTTCTACAGATATCTATAATTTGTTTCAATCTGAAAGCCAGTAAAACATTCCGAAGGACTTCCTATGTGTCGTTTTCACCAACAGGTGCAGAGGCTACTGTCTGGTGTCACGACATGACGCAGGCCCAGGGCTCAGAGTACTTACAACAGTGCAGGCTGACAGACACTGGATTTGAAGAGGCGTTTTGTACAGTCCATGATTGGAACACAATTGTAAACGAACAAAAATACTGTGTGCGAGAGCTGGGAGAAATATTGCCACTGGTAGGCAAATACTTTTCTTTTTTAGCGTGAAATGCCGCGCAAAGGAGACGCTGGGAACGCGTTGCTCACTTAACTTCATTTCGGTGCAAACTTCCCTTCATGCGCCGGATGGTCTCGTACGTAGAGAGTGAGAGAGGCGAAGGCGATACTGAGTGGTAACAGTCTAAATTTTGGTGACTTCCAACTACACGTCTGCAGTAATCACATCTGCTCACAACTATGGTAAGATCGAAAAGAAACTTCGGCGGACTAGATCTGAATAAAGTCTTATGAACTAAACACCTTGTCTAAGTATATGCTTGGGCTACATTGTAACAGCTGTATTCCTCTAACTAATATAATTTTGATACCTGATAACAGGTACGTTTCATTTGAATTAGTCTATACTGCCATCTCACAAAATAGTTAATACTCAACCGGCCGCTGTGGCCGAGCGGTTCTAGGAACTTCAGCCTGCAACCGCGCCACTGCTAAGGTCGTAGGTTCGAATCCTGCCACGGGCATGGATGTGTGTGATGTCCTCAGGTTAGTTAGGTTTAAGCAGTTCTAAGTCTAGGGGACTGATGACCTCAAATGTTAAGTGCCATAGTGCTTAGAGCCATTTGAACCATTTTTGAGTTAATACTCGTCCTGAAACGCCATTTGACAATGTAGGGGGCAATATGCTGGGAGTGGAAAAAAAGCTTTGCCGCAAAAGCTAATTATTTTATTTTGAAGCTAGTGTTGCAGAAAAAAATAAAACAATATCATCTGGGCAAGTTTATCGCCGTGAGGCTTAACAAAAGTTACAAAGATTTAATAAAATGCCACACCGACACTTATACAGTTTGTAATACAGTGCAAGAATGCAGCCAATTACAGCCAGGAACTAACCTTTGCCTGTGCGTGCGTGGATGGGAGTGGGGAGACTGTTAAATACAGAGCAAAAACAACAAACACACTGAAGTGGCTATTTAGCAAGGCACCAATCATCAAAATATCTGTACCTACTCGCCCAAAACCCTGCGTATCAAACCGGAAGACAACACCGCTGTCTTACACACTTTTTAATTCGAGCACTTCGTCCTTGGTCGTCCCCCCTTATTATTCCCTTTACATATGGACATACTGTATATTACCCATCCCTCCCTACAGCTTACCTCTATTTTTCACAGAATTTAGAACGTCTTGCACCATTTTACGTTGTCGAATGCTTTTTCTAGGTCGAAAAATCCTAGAAAGTGACTTAATATTTATTTAGTCTTCCTTACATTATCAACTGCAACGTCAGAATTGGCTCTCTGGTGCGTTTACCCCTCCTAAAGTGAAACTGGTCTCATATAACACATGTCAAATTTCTTTTCCATTCATCTGCATGTTATTCTTCTCTATAACTTGAATGCATCAGCTGTTTAGCTGATTGTGCGATAATTCTCGCACCTCTCAGATCTTGCAGTCTTCGTAATTGTACGGAAGATATATTTCTGAAAATCAGATGGTATGTCGCCGGAATCATACATTTTACACACCGACATGGATAGTCGTTTTGTTGCGACTTCCCCTAATGATTTTAGAAAATTCTGGTGGAATGCTACCGATCCTCCGGCCTCATTTGATCTTCTCCAAAGCTCTCTTAAATTCTGACTCTAATACTCGATCCGCTGCCTCTTCTAAATCAACTACTGATTCTTCATCTATCACATCAGACAAATCTTCCACCTCATAGAGGTCTTCAAAGTACTCTTTCCACCTACCCATTCTCTCCTCTGCATTTAACAATGGAATTCCCGTTGCGCTCTAAATGTTACCACCATCGCTTTTAATTCCAGCGAAGGTAGACTTTCCTACATGCTGAGTCAGTCCTTTCGACATTCATTTCTGATTCGGTTTCCTCACATTTTTCAAGCAACCATCTCGTCTTTGTTTCCTTGCTCTTCCTATTTATTTCGTGCCTCAGTAGCTTGTATTTATATATTCCTCCATTTCTCTGAACATTTTTATTCTTCCTTCTTTCATCAGTCAACTGAAGTATTTCTTCTGTTTACGATAGTTTCTTCGCAGTTACCCTTGTTTGTGCTTAAGTTTTTCTTCCCAGTTTCTGCGTTCACTTTTTTTCAGAGATGTCTCTTCCTTTTCAACTGTACTGCCTGCTGAGCAATTCGTTATTGCTGTATCTGTAGGCTTAGAAAACTTCAAGTGTATCTCGTCATTCCCTTGTACTTCCATACCCCATTACTTCGGGTACTGATTCTTCCTGATTAATCCCTTAATCTTCAGACTACTCGTCATCACTACTACCTAGTCATCAGAGTCCATACGCTTTACAATCCAGTATCTGATTTCGAAATCTCTGCTTGATCATATTGTAATCTAACTGAAATCTGTCTGTATATCACGGTGTTTTCCTAGTATACCTCCTCCTCTTGTCATTCTTGAACATAGTATTCCCTATTTCTAGCTGAAATTTACTACAAAACTCAATTAACCTTTCTCCTCTTTTGTTCCTTAGCCGAAGCCCATATTCTCCTGTATCCTTTTCTTCTACTCCTTCCCCTACAACTGCATTGCAGACCCCAAGGCCATTACGTTTTCATCCCTCTTTACGTACTGTATTGCCCTTCAGGTATCATCATATACTTCCTCTGTCTCTTCATCTTCAGCTTGCGACGTCGTCATGAATACCTGAACTATCTTTGTCGGTATTGGTTTGCTGTCGATTCTGATAAGTACAACCCTATCACTGTACTGTTCACAGTAACACACTCTCTGTTCTACCTTCTTATTTATGACGAATCCCACCCCCGTTATACCACTATACGATTTTATTGATATTACGCTCATCTGACCAGAAAACCTTGTCTTCTTTCCATTTTACTTCACTGACGCCTACTATATCCAAATAGAGCCTTTACATTTTCCTTTACCAGATATTCTAGCTTTCCTACCATATTCAAGCTTCCGACAAACCACGGCCGAACTCGTGTAAGGTGGCCCTTTGGTTCATTATTCACTCTTTTTCTCTTGGTAACCTCCGCTTTGGCAGTCCGCTTTTGGAGAGCCGAATGGGGGATCATTCCGGAACCTTTTGCCAACGGAGAGATCTTCATGACACTTTTTCAATCACAGGCTACTTATCCTGTGGATACAGGTTATGTTTCTTTAATTCAGTGGTTTCCATTGCCTCCTACATCTTCATACCGTTGATCATTTCTGAGTGTTCCGCCTCTAGGGTCAGTTTCCCACCCTAAGGATATGGGTACCATGAAACTGAGTCCGCTCCTCCACCCTCTTTAGCTGGCTGGTTGACTAGGGTGAGACGAGCAAACAGCGAGGTCATCGATCCCATCGGACTGGGGTAGGACGTCGACCGCGCCCTTTCACTGGAACTATCCGGCATTTACCTGAAGCGATTTAGGGAAATCACGGAAAAACCTAAATCCGAGTGGCCGGACGCGGGTTTGAATCATAGTCCTCCCGGAAGCGAGTCTAGTGTGCTAACCATTGCTCCACCTCGCTCGCTCCCGCCCTCTTTAACGAGGCTGTTGACGGAATAAAGGTGACTTATTAAACATTATTAAGTCTTCGGCCGCTAATGCAGATTATTAATCAGAATTTAAGCGATGGTGGGTTTCGAATCCGGGACTGAGGATGTTTTGATTACTGGCCAAAGACGCTATCACTAGATGCATTAATCCTACATTTCATTTACGATGTAAATGTAATCCTTTGTGTTCTAACGGTTGATTTGTATATTCGAAATTTATATAAGTGTTGCAAATGTCGTTGTACAGTACTAATAATATGGCTAGACATTCACAGTTCTGGCAAATAAGAAGCTTGTATGCAATGTAATTTTCTGTTCCCTGCACGTTTATTGTGGCGAGTCCCAAAACAAACTGCTTGATTTCGGTGGCCGCTATCAAACCTACCATCTATATGTCTGACTTCGGTGTGTGTTTCCATTCAACTGCCGTGACTCTAGCGCTGATTGATACATGGTTAACAGTGGAATACAAACTACAGTCACTATAAAAAGAGAAAAAGTGCACCTGCCGTGGATACTCAACAAAATCAAGCACCCCAATGGTGAGAGGCAATGGGGCTTACTGAAATCGAGCACCACAATGGTGGGCGGCAAGCTTCCTGATGGGAACAGGCTTCTTGAAGGGAACGGAAAATTATTACATCCATGTCGTTGTTCCTGGATCACGTTGAATGTAGTTTATAACCAGACATTGAAACGGCCAACCTTATTGTACTGTACAGTCTAATTTTCAACATTAAAGTAGATTTCGAACACAAATACCAACTACTAGAACGGAAAGGCTTATTTTTACATCGTAAATGAGTTGTAGAACCAAAAGTAGACACACTTGATATTTGTGAATTACAGCGCCATCTACCACGAATGGAAAACAATGGTTAGAGTAATCCATACGTATTTTTGGTGTAGAATCCGAATAATCAATAAAAATGTGGTTAGCATTTACCAAGCTTACCCTACGCACGCAGGAGGAGAAGGAGGTAGGAGGTGGCTGGTTGTAGCGCAGACATGCCCCTTTACTAAAATTATCCTTTCTGGTACAAGCTTTTTTTCATTCGGTACTTCGTTTTCGTGATATTTAGTTGTCTCAAAACAAACACGCCCTACGTGTTGTACCACGACAGGGAAAAACTGTGATCCATTGTAGGAAATGCCACAGGTAAGCAAAAGTCGTTACATAACCTATAAAAGCAGTATCAATCCACATAAATCTATCTGATGATGCAGATTTAAACCTGTGAAATGCACTGCGCAAATAAATAAAAAGTGACTGGCAAGGCCATTCGTTTGACACAGAATGTGTCGAAATATTACACTCTTCATGTGTATCGGCTACAGCTCTTCAGACATTCTGCACCTCTCATTACCAATTAACATATTCAAAATAGCAAATAACGTTTGTTGGTGGTTGTTAAATTGAATAACAACATACGTAAAGCCGTATGTATCATCATGTGCAAAGAAGTATCTTTTAGGGTATTAGCTATCAAGCAAGTACTTTAATTGTTCATAAATACTTTCATTATCTGTTACAGTATTTTTTATCTCTTGTTTCACTTTGTGTGTTATTAAATAATGGAAGCATCTCTTTGACCTATTTCTAATCGTTAGTCTGGGTCGTTTGATGCAGGCCTGAGTGAGGTAATATCTTCTGAATGACGAGGATGATTTATGTACAGAGGTGGCTCGGACATCTCTTCCCTAAATTAATGGTAATAAACTATGAGATTTCAAAACATGAAGGCCGTCAGTTCATGAATATTCTGCTAGTATTCAGTTATGGACGTGTTAATTTGAGCAGTTGTAGTTGATGACAAAAATAATGGACTATTTGGTTGTATATTACGACACACTCGTCACCTTGGCCTTCATCGTACTCGCCTACAGGATGAAGCAGCTCAGACTGAAAACACACCCAGAACGAGTAAATATCTTGAGGTGCGATTTGTTAAATTATGGCAAAAAATGTGGCAATTTTTCTGATGTAAGTGTAATTTTTATTGTTTGGAGCTGCCAAATTATGAAAATCACCTTCTTTCAGTGTGAAAATATATGCTGATTTACTGCGGCAAGGAAACAGGATTGGAAAAGGACTTCAGGTATATAACACTTGCGTGATTTTACTAAATAATAACAAGTTGACAGCGCTTCAGACAACAGGCGGCGCCACTGTAAAAATGTATAGCATCAAGTAACTCAGGTATGGTTCCTGTGTTACCCATGAGACTGGAGCGCGACAGTCCATGCTCTGCTATTGTGGTGATGACTGTACTTGCTCGTTAAGCTATTCATAAATTCACGATGTATACCTCAACAATTATCGTTTCCGTTTACGGCAAATTTCTTTAACGTCATAGATGAGCGGTGCGGTTCTAAAAGGTGCGCTAATTTCTCCTGACCCACACGATCTCGCTTTTGAAATATTATATAAAAATTTACAGAAAGGATATTTGCCGTAACTGAACTGCAGACAGAGTCTCACTATAAGGATAGAATAGCATGGAGAGCTGTTCTGTAGGGTAGCTCTTTTGGCGTGAGCTACAGAAATCCGTTGGAGGTCTAATAGCTAACGTACGGGTGCAAGCCTACGAAGAGAGCACAATGTCATAAAAAGGAGTCTTATATCAATACGGTGGTGCAAGATAATCCCGCGACACTCACCGGACTGCGCCATTTGTCTCCTGGTCAGTGGTCAGTTAACGAAACCAGAGACGGTTCCACACATGGTGTACGTGACATTTGCAGCACAAACAATAACATCGAACCCACTATGGTGCAAATAAATTCCGGTAATCCGTCGAGGTAAGCCATTGAGTGCCGATATCCGCCTTGATGTTGTCTCCGCTCCATAGTTATCATAACAGGACCGACTGCCATGAGTCCAGCCACAGCTGGATGGGCAGATGATTTAGCTGAGACCCTACTATGAACCACGCCACTAGGAACCGAGCTACTGGGGCGCCCGCCCTTGCGGCTTGCCGCCACCCAGCACTAAACCACAGTTTGCATTCCTGACGTCGGCGTTCCATCACTCCCTGCGACCGGACAGGTTCCGGCTGTCTTACTAAGGGTTAGCAGCTGAAGACTGTCGCGCCAATGCCGGTGCAGGGCCGCAGTGTTTAGCTACTGAGTCTTCAGTATAATGCTCGCCTCAGCGGTATGTAAGATCGATGCCTGACGACAATCACGGAACATGGGCGTCGTGGGTAGACGGCACGCTGTGCCATCGCTCGAGGGCACTGTAGTAAATGCTCAAGCACATTGGACCGATGAAGAGTTTCCCTGAACGCCATCTGTCTTGCTACAACCACAATTCACCTTAGACGGACTGCTGTAGCTCCAGCCAACGCATCAAACCCACAGCGAGCAACTTGGAGAGCTTAATGCTATCCTGATAACCCAATGAAAGGATATAACACCTCTCCATAATGCTATAGTGTACCAGGCCACTATATCACGGTGTCATAAGAGGTGTTCGGACTACAGCCAAAAATGAGTAACCCTACGAATTAGTTAAATTACAAAGTAAAACGGAATTACAGATGGTCTCTTGTTCACTTTTGTACGTGGAAGAAGAGTTTTTTTTTTTTTCCTTTTCAGCGTATTCATTAAAAGATACCATGCCCCATTATGAATTACGGTACGTTTTCTGTAAGCACAAAACCGCTTGTAAAAAGGTG
The DNA here is from genome assembly GCF_023898315.1 of Schistocerca nitens. Lineage (NCBI taxonomy): Eukaryota > Metazoa > Arthropoda > Insecta > Orthoptera > Acrididae > Schistocerca > Schistocerca nitens. The sequence goes on along the minus strand of NC_064618.1, from coordinate 430,986,000 downwards.
AACACTTACCAGACAAGTTCAATGATTCTAGTATAATGGATTCTTCGTCGGGCAGCAGTGAGAAAATGGAAAATATTAAATTTAATACAATCTGCTCTGTAGTATGCAGGTTTGCCGCCGGAAGGGCACATCACAGAAGCAAAAGGACGACGTATTGGAATTACATCCAACCATATTAATTACCTTTCTGAGTACAGATATCAAACCTTGTTAAAAAACATCAAATCACCATCGCTTACTGATTGGTTAGTGTTTCAGGCCGCGGTTGCTGTTGAACATACAGGTGTGCGCTAAGCATACTGACCGTGAAAACTCTTACTTTAATTTATATCATAAATAGTAGCAGAATGATGTTACATGCACTTTTTATTACGCGCCTCTTTTATAAATTGGCAAGTTGTCACTTTGGAGCATATGTTTGAGCGTTTAACTGACGCGATCGAGTAGTCTGAAATGTATTTACATTAATTATGGCCCTATAACATTTGCTGTTTCATGACTAAGTAGTTCGCTATATTCCTGACATGTCTTTCGTATTATAACGAAATAGTTCATATATAATGTTCCATTAGCATGGATTAACACAGTTTCAGTATTCGGCTCAGTTTGTAGACAACTAACGTTTTAAAAACAGTATTTCCTCGTCGGTAGGAGCAAGGCGACATTGGGTATCGGTGTCGTGTGTTGATGCGCCGTTATGACGTCATGCCACTCGTTGACCAGTGAGTGATCGCGTACTGGGTTGCTGTGAGACGCAGTCAAGGTTCAGCTCAGGCGACAGAATGACGAACGGGTTGGCTTCGTGTTCGGGTGCCGTTCCCTGTAGTTCAGTACATGAAAAATTCGTACAGCACTATCACTTTTCTACAAAACATGACTTACTCTACTGTGGAAAGAACTAAAATATCATTAGTACGTCGCTTTCATAGTTTATGATATTGTAGGATATTTGTTTCACATGTCTCCTCCTTATTCTTTTTGATGTGTGTTCTGGCACTGTGGAATTTCATTGTGTATTCGCTATTATTATTACGTTTCCTCTTCTTTTGCTAGTACCTTTGTCCCGCATTTTACGCAAGGTCGTGTAAGTTAACGAGCATTTCGCTCTCATTTAAGTATATGGCCGAAAGAGTCAGCCTTCAGGAATTGTGAAACGAACCCTGTCGTTGAGGACCGGATGCCACAAAGGGCACAGGTTCACCACGAGGTGGGGAAACGCACAGGCGACTATTGTCTATTGAGGCCTAAGCGCTTTAGTGTGCGAGTGAGACAGACGAGAACGTACCTGATAAGGAAACCCAGAAGAAGACATTTGTGGCCGACGGGACGTACCAGATCGGCCATAAAGGGACACATTTGTGAAAATTATTTAATTCTATAGTAATGCAGGGAATGAAGCCACAGTACTTTTAATCTTCCATCCACCATAAATTTTCATGGTGATCACAATAAAACTTGAATTTGATCATGCCTATAATAACTTAAATTTTACTGTTAACGTGAGATTAAAAAGTTTTATAACAAAGACCTCAATGCTAAAATCGAACGCTTTGGTCGAACATAACGATCGACATTTCACATAAAAGCGAATCATTAAAATGACAAATGTTGTAAATATCAACTCAGTGACTTAATTTGTTTAAAAGATATAGTAAATTTAAATTATCAGTATTTTCAGTTTAGCATCAGATCGTCATTTCCTCCACACAAAACACACTGAACGATGACAGCATGACACCTTATTGAACCATTAGGTAATAGAATATTTGTTGTAAAGTTTGGTGCATAATAGTTACTTTTGTTAATTATTTATTTATCAGAAAGCACATCAGTGCAAGGCTACCGGCCACGAAATTCAAAGTTAAGAAGGAAATTGTATTGGTTTTATGTATGTTTTAACATTTATTATATAGAACGTGAAAGAGGTCAAGCTTTGGTTATTTAAATATGTTAAAATGTAAAATAATGTAGAATAACCTACAGCCAATCAGATGGACGGCTTCAGGAAAGGGAACTGCCCCAGTCAGTTGAGCGACAATGTTCGGCACGAGAGGGGGTGCGGCCGGAGATGGGCAGAGGGACAATTCGGCTGGAGAAATGCGGCAGTACGGCTGGAGAAAGCAAAGGGAGACTTCGGATGCAGAAGCGAATGCGGACGGTTGGTCTTTAGGCAGCTAGGCAGTGAAGCAACTTAGAAAATTTCTCGTTGTGTCGTATCACGGGACTTAGTCTCTGAGCGGTGAGTGCCTGGTTGAACTCTAACTTAGTTAACGAGGTGGGCTTTTAATTCGCCATGAGACTTTGGAAGAATATGCCCACGAGTGTAACAGTAACTCTAAATACGACCACTTTCGCTATTAGTTTGCTTTCTGGGTAAACAATATTCTAACAAAATCGCAACTGTGTGGCCTACATCATTTATGGGTCGTTAATTTAGTTCCCGATATTATTATGACTGTTATTATATGTCATGTTAACCTTGTATTTCGCAAACTTACCTTCACCCAGACAATTTAACCAAAGGGACACAAGTGTCTAATTTAGGAAGCGTAGTGCGACACGTGCGATTCAACATCTAGACGAGTGTGAGTCAAGACATTTTGACGAAGAGGAACCGCATGTGAGCCCGAACATCTTTGGGATGTTAGCTCCCAATTGGGGGCTCGTCCGGTATAGGAACTTGAAAAGTGTTAGTTGAGGGATAATAATCTTACGAAGTGTTGGAACAAGGGCTGTTAAAAGTGCTGTTTGTGAAAGTCTTTGCAATGACGTGGAAGTAAAAAGTAATGTTTCATTTCATGATAATGATGTTGTAGCTACTAATGTTGATAATTTTAAGGGAGAATACAGTGAGTTTGATTCTAATATAGAATTTGGTATTCGGACAGATTGGTATCTTAAGGAGGAATGTGATTTTTATTGTAACTGATTGGCGATGGTACGGTAGAACATTATGATCGTTATTGCCTCATTTCTCGACTCAAAAGAAGTTTAAGATAGCAAGAGGTCCAGAAGGGAGAAAAAATGAAATTGGGGCGAGACAAGCATTAAATGAATTATTTTGGGCCGAGTACGAAACTGAGGGGTGAGTTGAGGAGGATATGTGTTCTCTAGAGATGGAACAGAAGGCACAAGACACAAAGAATGATTTATCGAGGGAACATTGTTTGGAACGAAAAGAAATGACAATGTTCAGCCTATCATTGAAATTAAAGTAAATGATGAGAAAGTAGATGCAGTGCTCGATTCTTGAAGTAATGTGACTGCAGTATCGGAAGTTTTTTTTTTTTTTTTCAAGGTCTGTGCAGTTATAAAGAGATAGTTTACACGCACATTTCGGTGCAAGGAGGTCGGAGAACACAATCATTTGGTGACCGGCTACAAGTCGAAAATCAGGTCACAGTATGCATATAAATTAGGTTTTTGGTGGTATATGGAATATGAATTATCTATTTATCTGTATGTATGTGTTAGACTTAAGTTGTGGATGGTTTTATGTCTGCTGTACTGTCCAAATTATAAGTTATTCCCACGCAAATGTGGGTGCATGGAAGTTGGAGAAACTTTGAAAAATGAAAATTAATAATGCTTACCTAGGGCGACAGATGTATGTTTATCTACTTGTCTGAGAATATTTGGGGGAATAATTTAATTTAGAACTACTGACAGCCTTGGGAGAGCCAGTCCTGATAAAACTCTACCATCTGGTGAGCAAGATGTATGAGACAGGTGAAATTCCCTCAGACTTCAAGAAGAATATAATAATTCCAATCCCACAGAAAGCAGGTGTTGACAGATGTGAAAATTATCGAACTATCTGTTTAATAAGTCACGGCTGCAAAATACTAGCGCGAATTCTTTACAGATGAATGGAAAAACTGATAGAAGCCGACCTCGGCGAAGATCAGTTTGGATTCCGTAGAAATGTTGGAACACGTGAGGCAATACTGACCCTACGACTTATCTTAGAAGAGAGATTAAGGAAAGGCAAACCTACGTTTCTAGCATTTGTAGACTTAGAGAAAGCTTTTGACAATGTTGACTGGAATACTCTCTTTCAAATTCTGAATGTGGCGGGGTAAAATACAGGGAGCGAAAGGCTATTTACAATTTGTACAGAAAGCAGATTGCAGTTATAAGAGTCGAGGTACATGAAAGGGAAGCAGTGGTTGGGAAGGGAGTGAGACAGGGTTGTAGCCTCTCCCCGATGCTATTCAATCTGTATATTGAGCAAGCAGTAAAAGAAACAGAAGAAAAGTTCGGAGTAGGCATTAAAATCCATGGAGAAGAAATAAAAACTTTGAGGTTCGCCGATGACATTGTAATTCTGTCAGAGACAGCAAAGAACTTGCAAGAGCAGTTGAACTGAATGGACAGTGTCTTGAAAGGAGGGTATAAGATGAACATCAACAAAAGCAAAACGAGGCTAATGGAATGTAGTCGAATTAAGTCGGGTGATGCTGAGGGAATTAGATTAGGAATTGAGACACTTAAAGTAGTAAAGGAGTTTTGCTATTTGGGGAGCAAAATAACTGATGATGGTCGAAGTAGAGAAGATAATAAAATGTAGACTCGCAGTGGCAAGGAAAGCGTTTCTGAAGAAGAGAAATATGTTAACATCGAGTATTGATTTAAGTGTCAGGAAGTCGTTTCTGAAAGTATTTGTATGGAGTGTAGCCATGTATGGAAGTGAAACATGGACAATAAATAGTTTGGACAAGAAGAGAATAGAAACTTTCAAAATGTGGTGCTACAGGAGAATGCTGAAGATTAGATGGGTAGATCACATAACTAATGAGGAGGTAATGAATAGAATTGGGGAGAAGAGGAGTTTGTGGTACTGGGAGATGAAGAAGCTAGCACAGGATAGAGTAGAATGGAGAGCTGCATCAAACCAGTCTCAGGACTGAAGACCACAATAACAACAATTTATTGTAGTATGGAGTGAGGTTTTGTGTATGCAGCTTCGCTGCGCGGAATTAAACGAGAGGTGAGATTAGCTCATATTTGCTGTTAGTTTTGAATCTAATGGGAGTTACTTAAATTAAAACAAAATATTAATTTTGTAGATGAAGTCCATTGGGAATCCGTCACGAGTTGCATGTCTCTAGTAGGACTTGAATAACGAGTCAGAATCATTGATAAGTTAAGAGCAATTTGCAAACGATGTAAATCAATTGTTAATTATGTAGTTTAAATTTGCTTGTATCAATTCCACTGGGGGAAGCGTACATTGCAGATCCTGGGTGGTTTCGGAAAGTGTTTTCTGGTAACTATACCCGATTCCAATTTCAACAGATTTGTTCTCGCAAAACGATGGCGATGAAATGCAGAGCCATACAGAATTTCGGCAGGGTACTCGGCTCTTAATCTGTGGAGCGCCGCTGGAGACTTTGTTCTCAAGAAAAGGTTCAAAAGGGTTCAAATGGCTCTGAGCACTATGGGACTTAACGTCTCTGGTCATTAGTCCCCTACAATTTAGAACTACTTAAACCTAACTAACCTAAGGATATCACACACATCCATGCCCGAGGCAGGATTCGAACCTGTGACCGTAGCGGTCGCGTGGTTGCAGACTGAAGCGCCTAGAACCGCTCGGCCAACAACGGCCGGCCTCAAGAAAAGGTTCTGTGAAAATGAGCGCAGTGGCGCAGATATTTCTGTGGCATTTCAATAGACAGTCGACTTTGTTAAATGTATAGTTTTATTTGGCGTCTTATGAATATGCCGCACTGTATAATTTATGTTAGATATAAGTTTCTTTAAATATAAAGCGTGATGCATCAACACCACTACAAATATTTGTAGTATTGAGCTGGCGCTTAGGGTATTTATGTTATTGGTTGGTTGGTTTGGGGGATCAAAGGGACCAGACTGCTACGGCCATCGGTCCCTATTTATGTTATTGTATTAGGGATTTGTGCCTTATAAATTTGGGTGCTACTTCATAAAATATATAGCACGATAACATGTTAAGAGTGGAGGTGTGTGAATTAATGGGCATTTCGCTCTCATTGAAGCATATGGCCAAAAGAGTCCGCCTTCAGGAACTATGAAACGAACTCTCGTCAGGGACCGGATGCCACAAAGCGCGCTGATTCACCACGAGATATGGAAACTCACAGGCTACTATTGCCTATTGAGGCCTAAGCGCAGTAGTGTGCAAGTGAGACACGTGAGACCCTACGTCATAGGAAAACCCAGTAGAAGCCTTTTGTGTCCAAGGAGACATAGTAGTGTTAAATATGGCGGGGGAACATTAATGAAAACTATTTCAATCTGTAGTAGTGCAGGGAATGAAGCCATAGTAATTTTAATCCACCATCCCCCATAAAATTTCATGGTGATCCCAATAAAACTTGAATACTGATAATATCTATAGTAGTTCAGGATTTACTGTTAAAGTGAAACTGACAAGTTTTGTAACAAAGATCTGACTGCTAAAATTTGAACACTTTGCTCGACCTTAACGATCTTCATATAGAAGCACGCCATTAAAATGACAAATGTTGTAAATATGAAATCTGTAACTTTATTGATTTAAAAGATATAATGAATTTAAATTATCAGTATTTTCAGTTAAGCATCAGATCATCATTTCCTCCACACAACGGTAATAGAATATTTGTTGTAAAGATTAGTCCATAACAGCTACTTTTGTTCTTTATTTATTTGTCAGAAAGCGCACTGGTGCAAGGCTACTGGTCGTGGCATTCAAAGGTAGGAAGAAAATTGTATTGGTTTTATGTAAAAGAATTTAATGCTTATTTGGTAATGGATCTAATTGTTACTTTATTTAGAACGTGAAAGTGGTCAAGCTATCATTATTTAAATACGTTAAAATGTAAAATAATGTAGGTTAAGCTGTAGCCAATCAGATGGACGGCTTCAGGAAGGGAACCATCCTAGTCAGTTAAGCGAGGATATTCGGCATGTGGGAAATGCGGCCTGAGACGGGCGATGCTGGTGGAGACGCCAAGGCGGACAGTTCAGCTGGAGACACAAAAGGGACAGTCCCGATTGAGACGCGAAAGCGGACAGCTAGGAGGTGAAAGGACTTAGAAAATTTCGCGCTGTGTCGTATCGCGGGACTTAGTTTCTGCGCGCTGAGCAGCCCCGCGCCTGGTGTGAACTCTAGCTTTTCGTGTAAATATCGAGGTGAAGTATTGTGTTTCGCGATGAGATTGTGAATGAACAAACTGTGTCAAATGGATATGCGCTCGAGCTTAATAGTAATTCTAAATATAGCCACTTTCGCTATCAGTTTTCTTTCTGATAAACATTATTCTAACCAAATCTCAACTGCTTTGCCTACTTCATTTACGGGTCGTTAATTTAGTTCCCGATATTATTATTACTGTTATCATATGTTATATTACCTCTGTATTTCGGAAACTTTCCATCAGCCCTACAATTTAACCAAAGGGTACCAAGTGTCTAATTTAGGGCGTGTAGTGCGACACGTGAAGTTCAACCCCTAGACAAATTTGAGACGAGACATTTCGACATAGAGGAACTGCATGTGAGCCTGAACATCTTTGGGATGTTAGCTCGCAGTTGGCATCAGTAAGGTCGGATTTGGCATGGTTAATTTTAAGGGGTGGCTGGATGTCCTTCCTGTCGCCACCCCCCGTACCCCCCAGGACGGTATTAGCATACCCCAGCTGTCTGCTTGAAGTGTAAACCACATATCTGCGAGGTGTGTAACTGAAGCGGGACGTGGGGACCAGCCCAGTATTAACCTAATGGGATGTGGAAAACCGCCTAAAAACCACATCCAGGCTGCAAAGCACACCGTCCTTCGTCGATAATCCGCCGGGCGGTCTCGATTTGGGGCCAGTTCGCCAGCCCGAGTCCAGGACGCCGCGCATTAGCGCTCTCAGATAACCAGATTCGTATTACTATTATTACGTTTATTAAAAGTATATTGTGCTTTACTTTCACAGAGAAGTTATGCAACTCTTTATTAGTACGAGGTGTTACGTCCGTTGTCAGTTTATGTCTAAGCACGTAGTATTCAGCATGACATGCACTATTTACAAGAGTCCTCCTTGCACGGTAGTTTCCTTTTTAAATTGTCATCATCTTTATACACCTTCGCATTTCGAATGTAATAACTGACGAGCATTGCTGACTCCAATGCCGAGAGTTTACGGCGTTATCCCGGCTACACGTGCTCGCCACAATAGTACGTAGTGTTCACAGTTCGAAAGTGTTCAGAGCTACAGTCGTGAGAAGTTCATCATTCTTATTCAAAGAGTTCCTTCATTGCAAAATATGCACTTACATTAATTTCGTTCATTATAGATCACGATTCGCCAAAAATAAGTGAACATCATATTAATTTGCAATTCGCACTATTCTTTGCACCAAAATACAAATATCCGTTAATCATTAGCACTCACTATAGAGTTCGTGATTTTCGTTTCGTCTATTAACACAATCACTGCACCCTCATTCAGAGTTCAGACATGACATAGTTTCGCCCTTATATTAAGATATTTTGCGTTCATTTTATAATTTCGTCCGGCCTAATTTATTTTAATACTATCCTCAAAGTGTCAGAGTTCATCACACTTTATTTACAGCAGTTTTTAAATATTTCAAAATATTTTGCAGTAAAACAAAACTTTAACACTAATACTTGCAACCAGAATTACAACTTGTACAGCCACACTCTGGTATACGCTCTGGACCGACGGTCTGATCCGACGGTCTGTTAAGTACAGACTTTCTACTTCGCATTTTATTTATTTTTAGTTTGTGGTTTTTGTGATATACGCATGCATACATCTTAAAGAATTCCTTGCCGTTGTGTAGGACATTTTTGGTTAGCCTCACAAATTGAAGAACCTTCACCTCCGCGAAAACAGCGTTCGAGAAAAACAAAATTCTGCAGCATGCACCAAAACATCTCAGGATATCAATAACATGTGTTCATCTTACTCGTTCTACGTCAAAGAATCTTCAAGTCTAGAGGAAAGCTATCGTCGACTACCTACATATGGTTTTACCTATTTCTACTCTGAAAAACGTTCACGAAAGTGTTAATTACCTACTAGCTAAAATTTTCTCTTATCCTATATGTTCACAAAGACTATACACAAGTTACGACTTACATATAGTACTTCTTGTATTCTGTTGCTTTATAATGAAGACCACTTTGCCCTTTGGCTATTTCAGCTTCCTTGACAACTTAAAGGCACTAGCCCATAGATTTTAAATACAGCCAAAATTTTGTTAATGTTATTCTTTTCGTATATGTTGCAAATAAACGCTCTCTCATTATTTCATTGTTGATAATTATACCTGTAGCCCACTTTATTAAAAAAATAAATTTACATCTTCTTATTGCGTTATTTTAGTTAAGGGTTCTCATAGTCGTCAGTATAGTTTGCTGTGGATACACATGTTTCTTACATATTTACATACCAAACATACATATTTATAATGAGATTAGACATAAAAATACTCACAGAAGAAATGTTTCTTACACTATAAGAAACCACACACATCAAAAAAGTTTTGGATTACCCCGGTTCCCAGAAATCCTGAAGACAGATGTTGACTGTGGTTATTGTATCTCAGATGTTCTTCGGACATGGAGGAGATACAGAGAGACAGTAACTGTCGATTACATGCCTCGCTCAGGCCGCCCAAGGGCTACTACTGCAGTGGATGCCCGCTCCCTACGGATTATGGCTCGGAGGAATCCTGACTGCAACGACAGCATGTTGAATAATAATTTTCGTGCAGCCATAGAACGTCGTGTTACAACCCAATCTGTGGCAATAGGCTGCATGATGCACATCTTCACTCCCGATGACCATGGCGAGGAACATCTTTGCAACCACGACACCATGCAGCGCGGTGTACATAGCCCCAACAACATGCCGAATTGACCGCTCAGGATTCGCATCACGTTCTCCTCACCGATGAGTGTCGCATATGCCTTCAACCAGACAATAGTCAGAGATGTTTTGGAGGCTACATGGTCAGGCTGAACGCCATAGACGCACTGTCCGTTGAGTTACGATATGTGAATGCCATCCTCCGACCGATAGTGCAACCACATGGGCAGCAAACTGCCGAGGCATTCGTTTTCATGGACGAAAATTTGGGCCACCATCGTGCACATCCTGTGAATGATTTCCTTTAGGACAACGACATCGCTCGACTAGAGCGGCCAACATGTTCTCCAGTCATGAACCCTATCGAACATGCCTGAGATAGATTAAAAAGTGCTGTTTATGTACGACGTGATGTACCAAACCACTCTGAGGGATGTACGTCGAGTCGCCTTTGAGGAGTGGGACAATCATGACCAACAGTGCCTTAATGAACTTGTGGATAGTATGCCAGGACGAATGCAGGCATGCATCAATGCAAGAGGACATGCCACAGGGTCTTAAGAGATACCGGTGTGTACAGCAGTCTGGACCACCATCTCTGAAGATCTCGCTGTATGATGGTACAATATGCAATGTGTGGTTTTTATGAGCAATGAAAAGGTTGGAAATGATGTTTATGTTGTTCTCTATTCCAATTTTCTTTACAGGTTCCGAAATTCTTGACGCCGAGGTGATGCAAAACTTTTTTTCATGTGTGTATATACACCTGTCTTATTGTCAGTTCACGTAAACAACTGCCCTTGTTCACTGCTCATTTGTATTGTTGGTTGCTTGGTACAGTACCACAGACTTACTATAACTTAGCATTGTACATGTCCTTAATACTTTCATCTCTATTCACACTTTAAAGAATCATACTGCAGATACTGGAAGAATTACACACCCATTACTACTACTGGCTTATTGTAACATGTATATACCTTTACCTGTATAATTAATTAATTATATAAAAAAGTTACTGTTTTTGCTAGTAAGCGGCTTTTGTAAGGCGCCATCGACGGCCCTATTATGCTACAGTTAATAAAAAAAATGTGTGTGAAATCTTATGGGACTTAACTGCTAAGATTATCAGTCCCTGAGCTTACACACTAATTAACCTAAATTATCCTATGGGCAAACACACACACCCATGCCCGAGGGAGGACTTGAACCTCCGTCGGGACCAGCCACACAGTCCATGACTGCAGCGCCTAAGACCGCTCGGCTAATCCCGCGTGGCTTAATCACTTCCATTACTTCTCTTTTGGCAGCCTCACGCTCTGTCCACGGAATGAGGTACGTTGACAATAGATGGTTCAAATGGCTCAAATGGCTCTGAGCACTATGCGACTTAACTTCTGAGGTCATAAGTCGCCTAGAACTTAGAACTAATTAAACCTAACTAAGGACATCACACACATCCATGCCCGAGGCAGGATTCGAACCTGCGACCGTAGCGGTGGCTCGGCTCCAGACTGTAGCGACTAGAACCGAGGAACAATAGACCTCGTGCGATATCACGTCCATATTATACTGGCGTCCCTTGATTGTTCCAGGTTTTTCCGAAAATACTTCCAGATATTTACCAAGTTAACTGGTTACATCTACTTGCTGTGAGGCCCTGAGGCACTGCGATTGCGATAGTTTATCCTGAATGTTATTCTTGTTTGTTTCCTCATTGTTCTGTTATCTTTACATGATTCCGGTTTATCCGTGCAATAAGACCATAAACACTTCTTCTGTATTAACTTTATCCTCTTCCCTTGACAGTATCTTCCATGTCTGCTTTCATCCTTAATAATTCTACAACGATTTCTTCGCCATCAACATTTAAAATCCACATACCACGAGAAAGCTCAAGAATTCTACCCAAATTATGGAGCTCGCTGTTAGGTGGTTTCCTATTAGGAAAGTGCAGCTTATAGGTCCATTCACGTAACCTGCACCTGCCATTTTATAGTCTGCGATTTAGCACCAACAGTGCGTGAAATCTCGCAGTAAAATTGGTATACATTTTTCTCACTGAGATTATCATAAAAGTTTCTAACGATAACGTTCGTCTTCTATCAAATATTATGACAGGACAGTGGAAGAGCCTTGTATGTTTACACTCACAGCTGATTCTACTAGATCTTTCATTCGTTCATTGAATGTGCCTGTATCATTGCACAATTCGTCTCGAATATCCAACTCATTGTTATACCGCATCATTTTTACACTGTCATCTTGTGTACTGCCCTCACACCCTTCTCCGACACGTACTGGAGGGCTAAGCCGAGTCACACTTAGTTCGTCGATTCAGCTTAGTTTGGTTGAGGCTGCTCTTTTGTCACTGAACTGTCTTACTGAACTGTTTTGCTGTGATACTTAATCCGGATTATTTTGCTACCACCAGTTCGCGTTATTAGGTGGTGACCAGTTCGGGTTGCTGTTTTGCCTACTTCTGTCGTTATTTGTTTGGTTCGCGACGCATTAATTATTTGTCTGTCCGCCTGTTTATCTGCTTGGCAACGTGCTTGCTTCCCATGCAAACGCGCACGGGTTCGATTCCTGGTCGGGTTGGGGATTTTCCTCCGCTCGTGGACTGGGTGTTGAGTTGTCCTCATCATCATGTCATCCTCATGACCGGCGCGCAAGTCGCCCAATGCGGCGTCGAATGAAATACGATTTACACTTGGCGGCCGAACTTCCCCGAATATTGCCTCCCGGCCAACGATACCATACGCTCATTTTATTTTATACGTATTTGTCTTATCTGCCCCTCAGGCGCTCCCTCTCTGATTTTACAGGTCCCATCATCACCGTAACCTTGGTCCTTCCTGTTATCATTTCTCTTTCTCTTATTATAAGATGGAGTATTATTGATATGTGGAGGTTTGTTGTTGTTCACAGGTCCGGCGTGCGTTCCCTCACTGCTGTCTCGCCAGCCCCCACTACGGCCGTCGTCACCGTTGCCTTTACTAGATGACGCTAGTATGCCGCCACTTCTGCAGAACTGCCCTTCGTGCCCTCATGTATTAAAGCATACGAATCCATTACCGACATGAATTGTTCCACGTTGTCGTCTTGTACATGTACGAATTTCTCCTTAATGGGCACTGGCAATTTGGACTTTAATAACTTAATCACATCCTTCTTTGCCGTCGGATCCTCCCAGTACCGCGTTTTATCTAAACAGACCTCAAAATATTTTCTGGGGTTGACTTGTTCTGGATTGTAGGGCTCCGAATCATAGACGTGTTTCCATAATCTTTCTTGAATTGACGCGGACCAGTACTGATTTAGAAAATCCCTCTCTAACTCAGAATATGTGGCGCTTTTCTCGTCTGCAATCGTTGTCCAAATTTCTCCATTACCGTGTAAATGTGCCATGACAAACTTTATTTACTGTTGATCATTCCATGGTTTTGGTAAGATACCTCTGAAAGTTCTTCCTATAAACACGACTAGGTGTAGTTTTTCAGGTAGAATACCTGGAATTGCCATTGTTTAACTAGGCATTCTTGAAGTAATATGAAATAGAAAGTTTGTTCTGACCACATCTCATCGAATGAATTAATTGCACATGGACATATTGGTCATGTTTCGTCCGTGTATTGTATTTCGATTAAGTGTGTGTTAACATACACTTTACGTACACGTGCTATTGTTGGATCGTATACTACGTTTCTTACGGCATTGTTTGTAGCTGTAAAAGTCTCTGACTACTCTTTTGACTATTTTGTATGTCCATCCTTGTGACTGGAGGTCTGGGGGACTATGGCCGTTCACTATTGTAAGATAATGAAACACCTATAGCCGTCCTCATTATATCATTTATCGCTAAAATATAACATTAGAGTGTCACTCTAAAATAACTAAATAATTAGTGCAACTTGAAAAATCCGATATCGTACAATAAATGACATCATAAGTACTGCTGCAGGCGTTTAATTTTTTTACAATAGTGGTTTGACTTGTTCCAGTTCATGTGTCGCATGATTATCAGGGGTACTACAATCGCTTACTATTTCCTGAGTAAATTTTTAGCTGTAACGCGTAATTCGATATTAAGGGAATCATTTATATGCTTTTCCTCCGCCTTCAACTATGCGGAAACATCAAGCGTCACATCCTGATGCTGTGCGTCAAACCTTTTTCTGATGTCTTCATGTTCCGTTGCTAAAGTATGGAACTAGTTGGAAAGCTGTTGTACTGAAGAATTTATACTGTTTTGCTCTGTTTTCAATGCACCTGCTTTACCCGACAGTTGTTTCAATGTCTCCATTAATTAGCGATATACTTCTTGCAATGCATTTATTTCGGTACTAATTGCTGTAAAATTTGCGGCAGTTTGTTCCGACTACTCTTCTGGGATGTGGTCAAGTGTTACTCTGATCTGCTCGGATTGCTCTTCGGTTACTTTCCCGAAATTCTTTTTTATTCAGGCGTATATTTTACTGTCAAGATTCAGTGCCAATAGCTCTAAATTCTTTGATAACAGTTCATTCTACAGCATTTTGATATGTCAACATCTTTTATTGTTATATATAAGGCCAGCATTTCAACGGGAATGCCTCTGGATGTAGGTTGTGCAAGTGCGGACTTGTAAACAATGTATGCCTTCTTAAATAATAAATTACGATACCAGAAAACATGGAAATACGTTCAGCCACTTGGAATCATCAATTCAGTGATCTGAAGGTAAAAGAATTAGAAAAAAGGAAAACCTACCCTCAAAAGTGGGCAACAAAGAATGTATATATCACATAAGTAAAAATAAATATTATGGCTTATTCCAACAAAGAAGTACACCTGAGTAAAATGACCACTTGTTGCTTACCATCATTATCTTCAGAAGAAAGTACCATAATAAAATGACAACTTGCTTCTGCCCATAACTAACTTAACGAGAGTTCATTAAAATAAAATAAGAAAAGCTGAGAGACTCGCTGTAATTAACTAGAATCCAGTCACTATTAACCGCCCTCAGACAAAGTGCTAAAAGACAATTCAGAATCAAAATGTCACACAAACTGAACCTGTCGGTTTTTCTTATCCCAGTGCACACCATCATAAAGCAATCTATTTGACCACATTGTGACAGCTACCAGTACTTGGCAAAAGCCAGTACTGCATATAAAACACACGTTACGTTTTGCCATGCTGTGTGTCGCCATAACCAGACTCACGAGCTGCTGGCTTCTTCTAGACGAAATCAGGAGGCCTCCATCCGCCACCCCGGCTGGGAGATGTCCGCGATACACTTAGACACACTTTGCACCAACCATTGCAATTCACTGCGGTTCTTGCCACAGTGCCATTTTCTCAATGGTCTATTTGCACGATGGACGTCATGGAACACAAGCCTGCTCTGCCACGACTCTTGAGTTCACCCTGCAATTGGCTCTTTCGGCCAGCCATCAGATACTAAACAACTGTTGTCAGCGCGCCATACACGCTCCAGTGTGGCCCCAAACCTGGTATGTTGCTTTCCACTGTCACCTCCAACGCTGGCTCATATCAATCTGTCCGCTTTCGCCCGGTACTTCTGACTGCCCACCACTGTGTCGGCGCCAGAGCCATCCTCAGCGAAATCGCCACCAC
Source organism: Schistocerca nitens (assembly GCF_023898315.1). NCBI lineage: Eukaryota > Metazoa > Arthropoda > Insecta > Orthoptera > Acrididae > Schistocerca > Schistocerca nitens. The sequence continues at coordinate 430,970,524 of NC_064618.1, read as the reverse complement.
AAGGATCCGTTGATCGGCCTTTAGTATGTGAGCCGTGCTTGCGCGACCAACAGCGTAAGTGAGAATACAATCGTGTGCCGAAATTCAATTTCAGTGTACACAAACTTCTGAGGGTGTACGCAAATGAGACAGATTGGTTACTTATGGCTTTTAACCAATGTCCACATTAAACTGCGCCTCCCGTTGTTTGGGACTGCCGAATTTTCAAATTTCCTCTGCAAGGCTAATGACCTCGGAAGACATACCGGGTGATTATAATTAAACATTTAAACAGCTGTAGCAATAACACCACTGGTCAGAATAACGTCAAATTTCAACAGAATACTATCGAAGAAGGGGGAAAACGTATGCCAGAAGAAAAATAAGTAGTTACAAAATGTAGCAATAGATGGCGCTGTAAGCACCATAATTTAATAGTGGTCGACTACAAATGACGAATGAATCGTATAACAACGGCTACGGTGCACGTCTGACATTTAACAAACTGTACTACTCAGTGGCATGAGTGTACAAGTGTGATATACTATTTGTTACGTAAGCCCATCCACCTCGGCAAGGTCATATCACTGAGCAGTGGCGCCATTCAGTTACTAGACTCTTCTGTCTGGCGCCACTGGCTCCGGTATAGTATCAATTGTCCCTCTTGCGGCCCCGCTGCCAAGATCTACAAGGAAGAGTTGGTATCTGTGAGCTGTGTCCTTAAAAGGTCTTTGCTTGCCTATATACGAGGGTTGGAACTTTAATAGTTGTAACTATTTACTTACAGCTCGTACAGAGTAGTCACCAGCATTGTGTATAACCCTTCGCCAGCGATGTGGAAGTCGTAGAATACTCTTAGCAGTGCCAGTTGTGTTGACAGTTCGAGCGGCGCGGTCTATTGCCCGACGAATTTGTAGCAGTTCTGAAGCGAATGCCGTAAAGTGTTACCTTAAATACTCATGAGGGCTTAAATAAGGGGAGTGCAGTAGGTGATATAGCACTTAGCAGCCACATCAGTAAAAACAAATCAGTAAGATCTTGCACTGTACGTGCTTGAGCATTGTACTGCAAAATGATGGTCAGGTCCTGTAGAAAGTGTCATCACTTCTTTCTCTGTGCTGTTCATTTTTGGAACACAACCTACGACCAGCTTAGAGACAGAAGTGGTGACACTGCTGTCCACTTCCATGCGAACAAGACATTCTCTAGCAAAGGTCTTTCTTGCTGGCACGTTAATAGGAAGCAACTCGTGCACATGGGTAATTCTAAATGGATGGCAAAGAAGGAAGGTTCAAATGGCTCTGAGCACTACGGGACTTAACTTCGGAGGCCATCAGTCCCCTAGAACTTAGAACTACTTAAACCTAACTAACCTATGGACATCACCCACTTCCATACCAGAGGCAGGATTCAAACCTGCGACCGAAGCGGTCGCGCGCTTCCTAACTGTAGTGCCTAGAACCTCTCGGCCACCCCGGCCGGCAAAGCAGGATGTCTCGTAGGATTTTACGCACTTTGCTCACGGGTATGTCCATGTTCGGGTAATTCTCCGTGCACTACACGTTTGAACACCACCACTCGTTTCCTGCATTGCTGTGGCCACTGCTTCCACTGACGCCGAATCAATTCGTTTCCTCCCTCTACCAGGTTGCAGACCAAAAAAACCCGTCTTTTCAAATTTCCAAAACATTTTCTCCACACCCACGGGAGTCATCGGGTCAACACCTTATTTCAAACCCTTCAGTGTCCCGAACTTCTGCAGGCCGACATGTGCACAGTCATCCTTCTTGTAATACAGCTTCACAAGCAGAGCGCGATCCTGTATTGAGACAGTCACGGCGAACATCGCTGACATGAAAGGAGGAAATGCCCTGTACGGCGGCGTGTTTATACCAACTTTAATGGGTCGTGCGCATGACATTTATGTACATCGCCATCTACTGATCAATTTTCACACAATTTTCTTTCTTGTGTCAAACTTTTTCCCCCTTCTCCGATAATATTGAGTTGCAATTTAGCGTCATTCTCCCCAGTGGTGTTATTTCAATAGCGTTTTGAAAGTTTAACTTTAATAATAATTACCCTGTAAATGCCGAAATCGGCGCCTTGTTTTTACAGACGACCTCCTGCGTCCAAGGCAACATCGATCAAAACATACAACTATCTACAGCAACGATCCTATTTTAAGCACATTATAAGCACTCTTCGATACAGCAGGGTAAACTCACATTATGTTCAGTTTCGCAACTATTATTCCTGGGATACGTTGCAGCATAAGCTATTTGATGAAAGAGCTCTGGTTTAGATTGTTTTACGATCAGCAATGAATCTTAATACTAGGCTAACACCGGATGGTTGTTGTGAGTATTTGTTGGGTTGCGTTCGAACAGCGTATATCTCTAACTAGTAACTGTCGAGCAAATGCATATACAGGGTGATTCAAAAAGAATACCACAACTTTAAAAATGTGTATTTAATGAAAGAAACATAATATAACCTTCTGTTATACATCATTACAAAGAGTATTTAAAAAGGTTTTTTTTCACTCAAAAACAAGTTCAGAGATGTTCAATATGGCCCCCTCCAGACACTCGAGCAATATCAACCCGATACTCCAACTCGTTCCACAGTCTCTGTAGCATATCAGGCGTAACAGTTTGGATAGCTGCTGTTATTTCTCGTTTCAAATCATCAATGGTGGCTGGGAGAGGTGGCCGAAACACCATATCCTTAACATACCCCCATAAGAAAAAATCACAGGGGGTAAGATCAGGGCTTCTTGGAGGCCAGTGATGAAGTGCTCTGTCACGGGCTGCCTGGCGGCCGACCCATCGCCTCGGGTAGAATGGTTCAAATGGCTCTGAGCACTATGGGACTCAACTGCTGAGGTCATTAGTCCCCTAGAACTTAGAACTAGTTAAACCTAACTAACCTAAGGACATCACAAACATCCATGCCCGAGGCAGGATTCGAACCTGCGACCGTAGCGGTCTTGCGGTTCCAGACTGCAGCGCCTTTAACCGCACGGCCACTTCGGCCGGCTGCCTCGGGTAGTTGACGTTCAGGTAGTTACGGACAGATAAGTGCCAATGTGGTGGCGCTCCATCCTGCTGAAATATGAATTGTTGTGCTTCTTGTTCGAGCTGAAGGAACAGCAAATTCTCTAACATCTCCAGATACTGTAGTCCAGTTACAGTAGCACCTTCGAAGAAAAAGGGACCAAAAACTTTATTGGCTGAAAAGGCACAGAAAACGTTCACCTTATGCGAGTCACGTTCATACTGAGTTGTTTCCTGCGGATTCTCAGTGCAGCTCTCTGCTAGCTCTGCGAGTCGATTTTCCTGGGCTGCGAACAAATGCTTGCTGGATGCGTGTTACATTTTCATCACTCGTCCTCGGCCGTCCAGAACTTTTCCCTTTGCACAACCACCCATTCTCTGTAAACTGTTTATACCAACGTTTAATACACCACCTATCAGGAGGTTTAACACCATACTTCGTTCGAAATGCACGAACAACTGTCGTCGATTCACTTCTGCCGTACTCAATAACACAAAAAGCTTTCTGTTGAGCGGTCGCCATCTTAGCATCAACTGACGCTGACGCCTAGTCAACAGCGCCTCAAGCGAACAAATGTACAACTAAATGAAACTTTATAGCTCCCTTAATTCGCCGACAGATAGTGCTTAGCTCTGCCTTTTGTCGTTGCAGAGTTTTAAATTCCTAAAGTTGTGGTGTTCCTTTTGAATCACCCTGTATAATATTTTATCTGCGTTAGCCTATACTAGCAGTGACAAAATTGAAAATCATCGATGCTGATTATATTTTACCTTCAACGTCCAAACACTGTTGGTTGATAATAATCCTTCCAAAACCATAAATGTTTTTAACATCAATGTAAAATGATTCATTAGAGAACGGCTTAAATGGCAGCTTAGAAATACATCTAATTAATTTTCTAACACAGGATTTGGATGGACTGGGGTTCAGGCTAGTAATTGTGTGAGTGTCGGCTTAATTTTGAATATCTTGACAGTCATATGTTACGTATAAAATAAAAACAAATGGCATCCACACAAATCCTTGACAGCAAAATTCATTAAATTTGCCACAGCACAAAATAGTAACAATTAAAAAAGTTATTCTAAGCAGATATAGTATCCTTAGTAACAATCTCATTCAGTTGCAGTGACGGACAACAGGAGTACCCAGCAAGAAGAGATATCGCAGTATCAGTCCGAGTAACGTTATAAGTCGGAATTCAGAATAAAACAGTATGCCAAAAATGAACTCTTGCCACAACAAGAGTGAAACGGTTGGGTCTAAGTTGCAGTGTGCAAAAGTACTGGTACCAAATATTAAGTACGTTTTGACACCAGTTTATTACAAAAAAATCTTTAGAATGGGAAAAATACACAATTAAAATAAATGACAGTAAGGAAAAAAAGTCTTAATTAGATAACTTGCAGCGCAAGTAGTTAAAAAATAGTAGCCGATCAACAAAACACAAATAAAATAGAAACAGTGTAAGACAAAATGAAAGCGATACCCAAAGAGAAGCCAAGCCAAAAGACTTAATTTTTAAACAGTTGCAGAATAAATGAATTTTAAATCCAGGTCCATTAAATCACAATTATTCAGCAGTGGCCGCCAACAAGCTTGACAAAACTTGTCAACTGCAAAGTTGGCTTAAGGCTCAATGAAGGATACATTTCATCAATAAGTCAAAATAATTTGAGGTTACAAGCACACACAGTACAAGCATTTAACAGAAGGAATCGACTGAAAAATTCCTTAAGGTACATTAAGAATATGTTTCACCGGTAAGTCACAGATTTATAGTTACACGTAACTACACTACATGGAGCTAACAAAATTATTCTGAAGATCTGCGCTAACGGCTTACTGCGCAATGATAAGCTGTGAAAACCCAAAGGACAATTACTGACTAAGAACATAAATATTAACGTTAAGACTACAGCGATAATCAAATTTTAGACTTTTGCTTGCAAGGAACTTTAACATTATTTTAAAGGATAGACGTGACTCGATTAAATTGCCGGTGGCCACGTAAACAAGTCTTATAACTGGCGAAGCTGCGTTAGGGTTTGCGTGAAATTTGCTGAAAACACAAGAAGTCCATAAGAAACTATACAACCTGTTCTCACCGCGCTATGGCCAAGCAAAGCAGTAGGTTGAGCTTGTACTGAAGGACTCTTTTGTACAGTGTATCTTAGATTTGCTTAAAGGTTTAAAAACATCTTGTAAATCAAATAGAATAACAACTAAATAATTGAAAATTCCCAGTGAAACCCACGCTTAATCTCAGAAAACAACGGAAGTAGCCACTCAAACACACAAACAGGGTGACCAAGGCCCAGTGGGCAGCAACAAACCAACTGACAAATAATAAACTGACAGGGATTATTAAAAAAAAACAGATGGACACTAATACGGATTTAATGTACACAACGGGCCAGCTGTCGTACGGGTACATCCTTTTTGACGGATGTATTACGAAATCTGTTTGGTGACTGTCACTGCATTAACTTAGGCGTACAGTGAGATCCCTGATGACAAAGCAGAACGTATTGGCTAATCTGTCCTGTTACATATACATACAGACATAATCAAACACTTCTAAATTTAAGGCCAGTGCGTAAAATCACGTTTGGGAACATGAAGAAAAATGAACTGAATAAACATTATTTTCGTAAAATGCTAAGTATAGGAGATAATATCGGTCGGACCAATTATTGGTAACCTTACAGTTGGCACCTAGAACGTTGTTTTAGCAAATAGGGAACACTTTAAAACATTGGAAATCATGAGACAACAGAACATGGCAAGTAGTACCAAATATGTTACGGAAAGTGCGTCGTTCACACACCGAAAGCAAATCACGTTATTCAGTAACGTGGCGAATAAATAACACAACTTCAAAATGTAATGTACATTCTCGACAATTCGTGAAAAAGTATTTAGGACCAGTCCGGAGTAACGGTACAAATAATAATAAGGCGCTGAGACGACCATTAAGTACAGAGTTGAAAGTCTCACCACAGTCCACAACACGGGCAAGCAGCAATTCTCCAAGCAAGCTCGCTTCCTTCCATTGTTGGGTAGATGACAGTCAAGTTCCCAACCAAAGTGATGTCGCCGATAACTCTTCTCTGACGAGATCGCCTCCTCCCAGCAATGTTCAGCCAGTGCGGAGTGCATACACTTCCTCAGTCAACACGGACCTCCAACTGTCACTTCTGCGAGCCACTCACTTTCTCTTTGGTAGCAGAGCGCCGGCCTTATTCCGTTCGCTACAGCTTACATCCGCGCTTTACCAGCTATGCGTAATCTAACCAACAGGCGAGAGAGAGACATGACACAAAAACATTCAATACTTAGCAAAGATGTTTCGCCTACACGGCATAAGAATTTATACGATATTATTGTAAGCCTCGATCTTCTACTCAACTAATTCCACAGACAGCACAACTTCACGCACTTACCTAAAGTACTAGGTATGAGGCACCAGTGATATAGGGGTAGTGGCTTTGATTAGAAGTCGATACGTCTTCGCTCTCAGGTTCGAAACCCGCTGTCGCTTAAATCTTGATTAATAATCAGCACTGGCGGGCGAGGGTTTCCGGCGTAAGACACCACCCTCATTCTATCAACGGCCGCGTCAAAGAGGGCGGAGGAGCGGATAGAGGTTCAGCACTCTCTTTAGTCCTTGGGGTGGGAAACTGCCGCTAAAGGCGAAAGAATAAGCAATGATCAACGGCATGAGGATTCAGAAAGGAATGGAAACCACTTCATTAAAGACACACACCGTGTATGCACAGGACATGTGGCCTGTAATTGAAAAAAATATCAGAATGATCTCTCCATTGGCAGAAGACTGCGGAATAGTCCCCATTCGGATCTCCGGGATGCGGCTGCCAAGGATTACGTGACCATGAGAAAAACGTTGAATAATCCACGAAAGGATAACGTTCCAGAAGTCAGGGCATTGATTGTCGGAAACTTGAACGTAGTGGGGAAGCTAGAAAATCTGAAAATGGAAATGCAACGGCTCAGTTTAGGTGCAGTAGGTGCCAGTGAAGTGAATTTAGAGCAAACAAAGATTTCTGGTCAGATCAGTGTACGCTAATATTAACACAGCAGAAAATGGAGTAGGATTCGTCAGAGAGTGATAGGCTTGTTCTTGTCAGAATCGACAGCAAACGAACACTGACAACGGTAATTCAGTTACACCTGCTGACGCCGCACTCTGAAGATGAAGAGATAGAGAAAGTCTATGAGGATACTGAAAGGGTAATACAGTACGCAAAGGAGTACGAAAATCTAATAGTCATGGGCTACTGGAATACAGCTGTAGGAGAAGGAGTAGGAGCAAAACTTACAGGAGAATATGGGCTTGGGACAAGGGATGAGGGAGGAGAAAGCTGTAATAAATTTCTGCCTGTAATAGCGAATGCTCGGTTCAAGAATCGCGAGAAGAGGACGTGTACTTGGAAAAGTCCTGGTGACACAGGAAGATTTCAGTTAGATTACATCATGGTCAAACAGAGATTCCGACATCATATACTGGAATGTAAGGCGTACCCAGGAGCAGATAGAGACTCAGATCACAATGTAGTAGTGATGAAGAGTAGGCTTAAGTTTAAGAGATCAGTCAGGAAAAATCACTACTCAGAGAAACGGGATGCGGAAGTACTAAAGAGTAACGAAATGCACTTGAAGTTCTCCGAGGCCACAGATGCAGCAATAAAGAATAGCTCCGTTGGCAGCACAGCTGAAGAGGAATGGACATCTCTAAAAAGGGCAATCACAGAAGTAGGAAACAGAAACGTAGGTACGAAGAATGTAGCTGCGATGAAACCATGAGTAATAGAAGACGTACTTCAGTTGATAGATGAAAGCTGAAAGTACAAAAATGTTCAGGGAAATTCAGGAATACTGAAATACAAGTCACTGAGGAATGAAATAGATGGGGAGTGCTAGGAAGGTAAGACCAAATGGCTGCATGAAAAATGTGAAGGAATCGAATAAGAAATGCTTGCCGGAAGAACTGACTCAGTGTATAGAAAGTCGGAGAGATTAAAAGCAATGGTGATAATATTAAGAGTCCAACGGGAATTCCACTATTAAATGCAGAGGAGAAAGCGGATGGGTAGAATGAGTGGATTGGAAGCCGCTATGAGGGGGTGACTAGTGTGATGCAATAGAAGAAGAAACTTGAGTCAGTTTGGAAGGGATAGCGGATCCAGTATTACAGTCAGAATTTAAGTGAACTTTGGACGACATCTACATCTACATCTACATCTACGTCTACATGTATACTCTGCAAATCACATTTAAGTGCCTGGCAGAGGGTTCATCGAACCACCTTCACAATTCTCTATTGTTCCAATCTGGTATAGCGCGTGGAAAGAATGAACACTTACATTTTTCCGTACGAGCACTGAGTTCCCTTATTTTATCTTCGTGATCGTTCCTCTCTATGTAGGCCGGTGTCAACTAAATATTTTCGCATTCGGAGGAGAAAGTTGGTGATTGGAATTTCGTGAGAAGATTCCGTCGCAACGGAAAACGCCTTTCTTTTAATGATGTCCAGCCCAAATCCTGTATCATTTCTGTGACACTCTCTTCCATATTTCTAGATAATACAAAACGTGCTCTCTTTCTTTGAACTTTATCGATGAACTCCGTCAGTCCTATCTGGTAAGGATCCCACACTGTGCAGCAGTATTCTAAAAGAGGTCGGATAAGTGTAGTGTGGGCAGTGTCCTTAGTATGTCTGTTACAGTTTCTTTGTCCTGTGTCTATTGTTATCCTTCCCCACAACATTTTCTATATGTTCCATAAGAACAAATAAGACAGACTGGATGGATAACATTCCCAACAGAGCTTCTTAAGTCAGAACGACTGGTCACGTTGGTGTGTAGAGTGTATAAATCTGGTGGCATACGATTTGACAAAGATATCATCGACAATATTCTGAAAACTGCAAGCATTGTCAGGTTCGAGAGTTACCACATAATCTGCTTAACACACCATGCATACATGTTGCTGACAAGAATAATTTAGAGAAGAATGGAAAAGAAAACTGAGGATAGGTCTGTTGTCGATCACTATGGCTTTAGGGAAGGTAAAGGCGCCAGAGAGGCTACTCTGACGTCGTGGTTGATAATGTAAACAAGAACAAAAAGAAATCTACAGGGAGAGACGGGTAATACACAACATGTACAAGAGCCAAGAGGGAATGATAAGAGTGAACGACCAAGGACGAAGTGCTTGTTTCAAGAAGGGTGTAAGCCAGGGATGTAATCTTTCGCCCCTACTGTTTAATCTATACATTGAAGAAGCAATAATGGAAATGAAAGAAAGATTCAGGACTGAAATTAAAATTGAAGGTGAATGGATATGAATGATATGATTCGCTGATATCATTGCTATTCTGAGTAAAAGTGAAGGAGAATTAAATTATCTGCTGAGTGGAATGAACAGTCTGATGTCTACAGAATATGGATTGACAGTAAATCGAAGAAAGGCGAAAGTAACGAGAAGTAGCAGAAATGAGAACAGTGAGAAACTTAACGCCAGGATTGATGGTCACGAAGCAGGTGAAGTGAAGGAGTTCTACTATCTAGGAGCCTAATAACCAATGTTGGACAGTTCAAGGAGGACATCAAAAGCAGACTAGCAGTGGCAAAAATGGCATTCCTGGCCAGTAGCAATCTACTAGTATCACAGGCCTTAATTTGAGGAAGAAATTTCTGAGAATGTACGTTTGGAGAATCGCACTGTATGGTAGGGAAACATGGACTTCGGAAAAATCCGGAATAGAAAAGATTCAAGTATGTGAGGTGTGGTGCTACAGACAAATCTTGATAAATAGGTGGACTGATAAGGGAAAGAATGAGGAGGCTCTGCGCAGAATCGGACAGGAAATAACATTTCGTAACAGGAACAACACTCCAAATTTAATTTTACACTGACCAGAAGATGGGACAGGATGATGTGTCATCTGCTAAGACACAGGTAATGAGCTACATGGTATTAGAGGGAGGTGTAGAGACCCAAAGCTGTGGAGGAAGACAGAGGTTGCATGACATGCAACAAATAACTGATGATGCAGGTTGCAAGTGCTACTCTGGGACAAAGAGGTTGGCACGGGAGAGGAATTTTGACAGGCCGCATCAAACCAGTCAGGAGACTGATTAAAAAAAAAAATGGAAAGGGGGCAGGGGTTTAGGCTGACCGTGAAGCTCTAGGCCTCGAATGTATTTAAAAAAAAAGAAGTGTCACCTTATTGATACTTGAGAATATTTGACACTTGCGACATAAGTGTATAATGAACAGAGAGGGCACCATCTCATTACCAATGTAGCACTTCATAACAGGAAGAACATTTTAAATTTCATTTTCCAGTGCTGCAGTACCGACCCAGAGGAAACGGATTCTCACATTCGCCCTTTAGACAGATAAGGCACACTATTGCAAACAGCACCCCGCCAAACGATGCGTCCAGTGGTTTGGGTCAACAGTTTCCACAAACAGTCCCCTCATCCTAGGTCAACATACTACAAAGTGTAGCAAGTGACACCTCGACCAAAAATATGCAAGTACGTTCCACGTTCAATAAATGGCTCAACTCCACATAGGCACCATCGCGTCACGTAATTCGCAAGTGATGCTGGGCATGAGGATACACAGGCTGTCCACAGCTGAGTGAGATTGAGGTTTACCCTTTGCACCTATCAGATTCGGACATCAGCGTTATCATGACATCTCCTACATTCCTTACGGGTACTGCGCGCTACTCCACAGATGAGCGTTAACTAATGCCGGCAAAAAGTCACAGCTATGGGTCAGAACTCCACTGTTCCGCTTCCCGAGCCTACTCATCACGAGGGCCTCAGCTCACCGCTAGGAGTCTCGCCAAAAACCACGGCAACGCCACCACAGCGGCCGTTGCCTATTTTATGTGAATGAAGGCACACGTAAAGTCAAATCGAACTATTGCACTCCAGATCGACCGGCACCAAACTGGCGGCGTACTGACAAACGAAAGCAGCGTAAAACATAAGACATTTTATGGCTGTAAACAATGATCACACATTCTGGTGCGAAAACACTTTCTTATACACCACGGTGACACCGTGTAGTATAGACTTAACAACTTTCAAGGGCCGCACTGTATCTGAAAACACAACATTATCTTCACTGTTACCAAATCTGTCAGCCACCCATGAAGGGGACGTGGGTCATAAAAGCACAACACTTGATCACAACACTTGATGCTCTGCATGCTTCCGGGAGAACTAAAATTTTCATACGTCCACGTCTCTGGTTTCGGGCCACAATCTTCTCTTGAACACCGGGAGAAGACACCGTTCATTGCCGGCCGCAGTGGCCGTGCGGTTCTAGGCACTTCAGACTGGAACTGCGTCACCGCTACTGTCGCAGGTTCGAATCCTGCCTCAGGCATGGATGTGTGTGATGTCCTTAGGTTAGTTAGGTTTAATTAGTTCTAAGTTATAGGGGACTGATGACCCCAGCTGTTAAGTCCCATAGTGCTAAGAGCCATCTGAACGAATTTTGAACAGCGTTCATTCTCCAAATAGGCGACGTCCGTGAACACTTCGGACACGCCCCAGGTTGACCGTTACGACGCACAACACGCTGGCCGGCTACAAGGCACACCACGTTCCAGTCTCTTCCTCTTTCTGTCTCGCATCTTGGACGCCCAAGAACTGCTGCTCGCTTCACCACGCCAACAGAAAACGGTCCAAGAGGCGCTGGTGTCGATGCCCCTTCATATCAAGCGCACTCTCGCAGAGCGCCCCACCACAACCCTCCAGAAATCTCGCCACTGTCGATGGGAAGAACAAATTTGCCACATAGCAAACCACATTATTAATCAGTAAATACAGCAGTAACAAACGTAAGCATCCCTCAATTTGTACTAAACCGTACCAGTAGCATTTTGAGAGAAATTTACCCTTCTTTACGTTGTTGACAGAGGTCATTTCCCGCTTGGGAGATGTTTGAGATGATGTGTCTATACAGCTCAAAAATTTGATATGTTGTAGCTTTGGATTGGTGGTATCAATGATGTGATTCTATACTAGGGCGGGGCGATGTCGGCAGATCATTAAGGTTGATTTGGAGTGCATCATCGACGTCTGTCGATGGCTGATAATAATCAGTCGGGGACATCCTGTTTATGATCCGGAATACAGATCGCGACCTTTAAAGTAATACAAGAAATATATTCGCAGTTGCGAATATGAGCAACGATCAGCTGTGCAGTGGAATGATGACACTGGAGAATCGTGCCAGACCGGGACTCGAACCGGGATTTCCTACTTATCGCGAGCGGTGGCTTAATCGTTAGCATATCCGAATACGACTCATGGCAGACCCAGACTTCATATGTCGTCAGCCATGTGTCTGGCCATCAGTCGGGCTCGGATAGCATAATTATAAGGCATTCGTTCGCGATAAGCGGGAAATCCGGTTTTGAGTCCCGATCCTGCACAAAATTTCACTGTCGTCCTTCCATTATACAGATGAGAGTTGTCCATATTCGCAAATGTGAGGACGTTTCTTATGTTTCATAACACTGTAGTCGCCTCAGTGCCCGTTCCTTGGGACAAGCATGCATGCCCGAAGGAATATTGCATCGTAGTGCGGAGTAACATAGGCACTGCAATATACTATTACAGATCGTCCCAGTTTGCGAATAGTTCTTTTATTCTCTTTTATATTGTTCACTCCATAAATCAAATGTGTTTTCTTCGTTTCCCTGTAATCCTCACTGATGGGCATTTCAACTGCTACAAACAAGTTCTCGGTTGTTCTGGTTGCCGCCAGACAAACGAAAGCGCCTTGAAAGCGTACTCTATCGAATCTAGGAACGAGTGAAGTTTACGTGGATAATATATTATCATATTCATTTAGTTCCATTCACTTCCAGATTTATGTTATGGTGATATTCTTCAGATTTTGTCCAACAATCTGTATTCATTACATTCCAGGTGTTCTGTTATTCAGCATAATGATTATTGGGTTTACTTCACTGCTTTAAATGTACTCTTCTACCCAACTGTCACTATTAGCCATATCTGTAGGCCACAGAATGTCACAACCATTGCCATATTTACAATACCTGCCGATGTTAACGATTGTTCATACACTGTCATTGGAGGTAACGATATAATTATTCCCAAGAGGCACCCGCGTAGTTCTTTCAATCACGTAGAACGAACTCCATCTAATGGATTCTTCTTAAATTACTTTGGGATCTGAGTCCTTTTCCTTTAAGCTCATCATTTGATACTGAACTTTTTTAATACCACATTACAATGATCTTCACGACCGTAAATGACTAACGCAGTTTTTCATTCAGTAGGTACTTCTATTATGAAAATGAACATGTGGGCAAAACACGCTCAATGACTGTGTCTTCAAGCTGCTCTTTCTAAAAGTTTAATAATTGCACTGATGTTGCTGTCAGATTTTCTGAGCAAAAAGCTTGGTTTAAATTACGGATAAATTGTTAACAGTTATAGGAACTAATGTTGAAGGTCGATATTTTGTCTATAATCTATGATACGGTTTCAAAGACTTCATTATCGATAATGAAATAGCGATGATTGAACTCTCAGCACGGATATTCTTTAAATTTCGATCATCATCATCGCTCATCCCAGATTTGCTCTACCACGTCCTTAAGACTGTACTATTAATAAATCTGTGAAACTGTCGCGTCTGCCCGCACCTCGTGGTCGTGCGGTAGCGTTCTCGCTTCCCACGCCCGGGTTCCCGGGTTCGATTCCCGGCGGGGTCAGGGATTTTCTCTGCGTCGTGATGGCTGGGTGTTGTGTGATGTCCTTAGGTTAGTTAGGTTTAAGTTGTTCTAGGTTCTAGGGGACTGATGACCATAGATGTTAAGTCCCATAGTGCTCAGAGCCATTTGAACCATTTGAACCAAACTGTCGCGTCTCTCTCTCTATGTCTGTTTGAACACGCTTCTCCAAAGGTACTATAGAGAGTGTGGTGGGGTGATCATAACTAACTTGAGCATAACTTTGACCCCCTGTAGCCTTATTTAATCAAAATAGGACCACAGAAAGAAAATAAACTGTGATTAAAATTTTTATGTAAATGCAATGTACACTCCTGGAAATGGAAAAAAGAACACATTGCCACCTGTGTGTCAGACCCACCATACTTGCTCCGGACACTGCGAGAGGGCTGTACAAGCAATGATCACACGCACGGCACAGCGGACACACCAGGAACCGCGGTGTTGGCCGTCGAATGGCGCTAGCTGCGCAGCATTTGTGCACCGCCGCCGTCAGTGTCAGCCAGTTTGCCGTGGCATACGGAGCTCCATCGCAGTCTTTAACACTGGTAGCATGCCGCGACAGCGTGGACGTGAACCGTATGTGCAGTTGACGGACTTTGAGCGAGGGCGTATAGTGGGCATGCGGGAGGCCGGGTGGACGTACCGCCGAATTGCTCAACACGTGGGGCGTGAGGTCTCCACAGTACATCGATGTTGTCGCCAGTGGTCGGCGGAAGGTGCACGTGCCCGTCGACCTGGGACCGGACCGCAGCGACGCACGGATGCACGCCAAGACCGTAGGATCCTACGCAGTGCCGTAGGGGACCGCACCGCCACTTCCCAGCAAATTAGGGACACTGTTGCTCCTGGGGTATCGGCGAGGACCATTCGCAACCGTCTCCATGAAGCTGGGCTACGGTCCCGCACACCGTTAGGCCGTCTTCCGCTCACGCCCCAACATCGTGCAGGCCGCCTCCAGTGGTGTCGCGACAGGCGTGAATGGAGGGACGAATGGAGACGTGTCGTCTTCATCGATGAGAGTCGCTTCTGCCTTGGTGCCAATGATGGTCGTATGCGTGTTTGGCGCCGTGCAGGTGAGCGCCACAATCAGGACTGCATACGACCGAGGCACACAGGGCCAACACCCGGCATCATGGTGTGGGGAGCGATCTCCTACACTGGCCGTACACCACTGGTGATCGTCGAGGGGACACTGAATAGTGCACGGTACATCCAAACTGTCATCGAACCCATCGTTCTACCATTCCTAGACCGGCAAAGGAACTTGCTGTTCCAACAGGACAATGCACGTCCGCATGTATCCCGTGCCACCCAACGTGCTCTAGAAGGTGTAAGTCAACTACCCTGGCCAGCAAGATCTCCGGATCTGTCCCCCATTGAGCATGTTTGGGACTGGATGAAGCGTCGTCTCACGCGGTCTGCACGTCCAGCACGAACGCTGGTCCAACTGAGGCGCCAGGTGGAAATGGCATGGCAAGCCGTTCCACAGGACTACATCCAGCATCTCTACGATCGTCTCCATGGGAGAATAGCAGCCTGCATTGCTGCGAAAGGTGGATATACACTGTACTAGTGCCGACATTGTGCATGCTCTGTTGACTGTGTCTATGTGCCTGTGGTTCTGTCAGTGTGATCATGTGATGTATCTGACCCCAGGAATGTGTCAATAAAGTTTCCCCTTCCTGGGACAATGAATTCACGGTGTTGTTATTTCAATTTCCAGGAGTGTGTCTGCCTGTTTCTCTGTTTGGACAAGCTTATCTCCAAACTTGCTAGATGAATTTTCATCGGGTTTCACGTGCAACTTGTGTGTAGCTTGAGTCACAGTACAGGCTTTATTTCATCAATATCGGATCAGTTTACAAAGACATCGTGATTTAAAGTTTTTGTTATAATCGACATTCCTGTCTGTTTGTCTTTTTGAACGCGCTAAACTCTTTCACGCTGTTTTCACACATAACTCGAGCATAGCTTGGGGAACGATACAGGTTTATGTTACTAAAAATGAATCACTGTAAAAAGATATTGTCATTGAAACTTTTAGCCATAGTAATATTACAGGGTGTTTGGAAACTCCAGTTTCACACTTTTAGGACTTCTAGAAGGGAGTGAGTTTATAATACTTTGAATGGGGACCGCCGGCCGGAGTGACCGAGCGGTTCTAGGCGCTACAGTGTCGAACCGCGCGACCGCTACGGTCGCAGGTTCGAATCCTGCGTCGGGCATGGATGTGTGTGGTGTCCTTAGGTTTGTTAGGTTTAAGTAGTTCTAAGTTCTAGGCGACTGATGACCTTAGCAGTTAAGTCCCATAGTGCTCAGAGCCATTTTTGAATGGGGACCCAGGTGCGAAAACGTACCGTTTCCGTGCTACACCCGTTTGAAAGCAAGTTTGCTAGATAGGGATGCAACAGCGAAGCCATTGGGGATGGAGATGAGGGTGATGGTGGAAGGATCGGCTGCTGTCATTTGGCGTCTGTCCTTTATTTCTGACCTGGCTGGAACGTCATCCACGTGTCTGTGTGTTAGAGCAACGTGACTGAGTACATGTCAGCTGAATACCCCGACGTGATCGCTGTGAATGTCGAAGCTTGCAGGGAACGAAGAGCTGCTTGTCGCATTTACCGAGTTCATTCCCCACAACTTCCAGCTTTTTCGGTACAACTACGTTACGGCTTCGAGAAACGGTACCTTCACTGTTACCACAGGCTGTACTGCGTCATATTAAACGAGTGGAATGGTAAAACAAGTGATGTACAGGGTAAGGTCTAATCAATTACTTGTAAACGTGGTCCCGTTACGAAAATGTTTTCAAATGACTGTAGCACGGAAACGGTACGTTTACGGACATGAATTCCAGTTGAAAGTATTATCTCCTCACTCCACTCTTCAAGTCCCAGAAGTTCACAATGAGAGTTTTCGAACGCACTGTATAAATCCGAAAGTAAGTCTGTCGGATACGCTGAACCGATGTTAATGAAATTTGATATGGAGGCCGCTTAAACCGCAAGGAGGAACTTCGTTACGCTACTTTAGAAAGTGTGTAATACAAGATACTTGTCGTCTTGAAGAATTTTACGAGAATAAGGGATAAATAATTCCGCTTTGAGGAAAGTACACTACTGGCCATTAAAATTACTACACTACGAAGATGACGTGCTACAGACGCGAAATTTAACCGACGATAAGAAGATGCTCTGATATGCAAATGATTAGCTCTTCAGAGCATTCACACAACGTTGGCGCCGGTACCGATACCTACAACGTGCTGACATGAGGAAAGTTTCCAACCGATTTCTCATACACAAACAGCAGTTGACCGGCGTTGCCTGGTGAAACGTTATTGTGAAGCCTCGTGTAAGGAGGAGAAATGCGTACCATCACGTTTCCAACTTTGTATAAAGGTCGGATTGTAGCCTATAGCAATTGCGGTTTATCGTATCGTGACATTGCTGCTCGAGTTGTTAGCAGAATATGGAATCGGTGGGTTCAGGAGGGTAATACGGAATGCCGTGCTCGATCCCAACGGCCTCTTATCACTAGCAGTCGAGATGACAGGCATCTTATCCGCATATCTGTAACGGATCGTGCAGCCGCGTCTCGCTCCCTGAGTCAACAGATGGGAACGTTTGCACGAACAGTTCGACGACGTTTGCAGGAGCATGGACTATCAGCTCGGAGACCATGGCTGCGGTTACCCTTGACGCTGCATCACAGGCAGGAGCGCCTGCGATGGTGTACTCAACGACGAACCTGGGTGCATGAATGGCAAAACGCCATTTTTTCGGATGAATCCAGGTTCTGTTTACAGTATCATAATGGTTGCATCTGTGTTTGGCGACACCGCGGTGAACGCACATTGGAAGCGTGTATTCGTCATCGCCGTACTGGTGTATCACCCGGCCTGATGGTATGGGGTGCCATTGGTTACACGCCTCGGTCACCTCATCTCCTCATTAACGGCACTTCGAACAGTGAACGTTACATTTCAGATGTATTACGACCTGTGGCTGTACCCTTCATACGATCCCTGCGAAACCCTGCATTTCAGCAGGATAATGCACGACCGCATGTTGCAGGACCTGTACGGGCCTTCTGGATACAGAAAATCTTCGACTACTGCCCTGGCCAGCACATTCTCCAGATCTCTCACCAATTGAAAGCATCTGGTCAATGGTGGCCGAACAACTGGCTCGTCACAATACGCCAGTCACTACTCTTGATGAACTGTGATATCGTGTTGAAGCTGCATTGGCAGTTGTACCTGTACACGCCATCCAAGCTCTGTTTGACTCAATGCCCAGGCGTATCAAGGCCGTTGTTACGGCCAGAGGTGGTTGTTCTGAGTACTGATTTCTCAGGATCTATGCACCCAAATTGCGTTAAAATGTAATCACATGTCAGTTCTAGTATAATATCATTGTCCATTTAATACCCATTTATCATCTGCATTTCTTCTTGGTGTAGCAATTTTAATGGCCAGTAGTGTATTTACTGTTTGACTTTTGATCTCTAACATACTCGCGAGAATGATTTTATTGACTGATATGTGCTACGTGGTAGGATTAAAAGTAAGCCATCTTCATGGCGTTTAGTAAATATTGTCACACTACTCCTTGCATAATGTACACGTTGTACAGTGTATAGCTACTCCAAGAGCAGGCTGCATGAATGCGTGCTCCTGCGCATGCCCCTTTGTATGCACTGCTCTGCAGTCACACTGTGCATGCCAACGCATCGTGCATTGGGACAGGTTTGATAATAGGGGGGAGGGGGGGGGGAGGGATCGGGGCACACATGCTTACCCGAACAGGCAGACGTGTGAGGGTAGCTGACGTTATTGCACTACAGTAGCTTACCTACACGCCACCATTCACCATAGTAAAACGGCTGCTATCCGAGCACAGCCGCGGGTAACAGCGAGCACTTACTATTCCTCTCGAAACACTCTGCATTCTGAGTGCCTCATGTGATGGCTGGTGCCCACAGTGAGAGCAGGTTGGTCGCGCTGGCGGCGGCGGAGCGTGCGCCTGGCGTTGAGTGAGCGCTCAGCTCCGGAAGACCCGCCTTGACAGACGGGCGTTCCGCGTGGCGCGGGCGGTCTTGCCAGAAGTGGCTTTTCCCCCCAGTCGTTAGACTGCCGTATCTGCAGCCCCGCTGTCAAATAATTCGCCCTAAGTGCAGCAATAGCAATTTCGAAGTCTGCCATGTGCTCTGGACACGAAACGGGCGCACACACGCGCGTTACGCCGGCCGAGCACGCGGGCCGATTTGTAATTCCGATAAAGCGAACCGCATGGCGTGCAGTAATGCGCGCTCCAGCCGCGCGATGGGCCGACGACTTCCGGGTCACCGATTCCAGCAGAGCTCGCTGCCCGCTGCCACGTTCCATCCCCCAACTGATAACCGCTCATCGTGCCAAGACACTGTCGCCTAATACATTGTGGTTCTCCTTTCTGATTTCATGCAAATTAACTTCAATAATTTCGATCATACTTTCATTTTTATAACTATAATTTCACAGCTGTACTAAAAGGCAGCCTATCGCCAGATGAATTAAGACTGCTGGCGGGTGATTTTATAATTTATAACGGTTCAGATTCTTTCTTTTTTATTCTTCTCTGCTGCATTAACAAGCTCAAAAAAAAAAAAAAAGGTTAAAATGGCTCTAAGCCGTATGGGACTTAACATCTGAGGTCATCAGTCCCATAGACTTAGAACTGCTAAAACCTAAGGACATAACACACATCCATGCCCAAGCCAGGATTCGAACCTGCGACCGTACCAACAGCGCAGTTCTGTACTCAAGCGCCTAGAACCGCTCGGCCACAGGGACCGACTTAACAAGCTCAAAGGAAACATGCAATGCTTATGGCTGATTGGCCTGGTGCAGATTGTAATGTTGTGAAATATGGCTCAAATCGCAGTAATGCATAGACTGTTGTGCCGTGATCACCAGCTGAGCGAGGGTTGTTCATGTTGATGTCGTCGTGGTCTTCAGTCCTGAGACTGGTTTGATGCAGCTCTCCATGCTACTCTATCCTGTGCAAGCTTCTTTATCTCCCAGTACTTACTGCAAACTACATCCTTCCGAATCTTCATATAATGACTGTTTCCTCGCTTTTCACTGGTAGGTCACATCATGGCCTTATTTGGCCTTTGATTGGCCAGAACCAAGAGACAGAGGTTCCACGTAGACAGACAATGAGTGGGTATATTCAAACGTCGCAAGCAGTCTTAGTCGGGAGTTGTTACTGAGGTTCACAGGAATGAATTTATTTTATCACATTGTTCAATAGTGCAGTAGTTCACTATCAATGAATTTGAAGTATGTACCAGAATGCATTACATTGTAATTCTGTCAGAACAGCAAAGAACTTGGAAGAAGAGTTTAACGGAATGGACAGTGTCTCGGAAGGAGGATATGAGATGAACATCAACGAAAGCAAAACGACGATGATGGAATGTAGTCGAGTTAACTCGGGTGATGCTGAGGGAATCAGATTAGGAAACGAGACACTTAAAGTAGTAAACGAGTTTTGATATTTGGGGAGTAAAATAACTGATGATGGTCGAAGTAGAGAGGACATAAAATTTAGGCTGGCAATGGCAAGGAAAGCGTTTCTGAAGAAGAGAAATTTGTTAACATCGATTATAGATTTAAGTGTCAGGAAGTCATTTCTGAAAGTATTTGTATGGAGTGTAGCCTTGTATGGAAGTGAATCATGGACGATAAATCGTTTAGACAAGAAGAGAATAGAAGCTTTCGAAATGTGGTGCTACAGAAGAATGCTGAAGATCAGATGGGTAGATCACATAACTAATGAGGAGGTATTGAGTACAATAGGGCAGAAGAGAAATTTGTGGAACAACTTGACTAGACGAAGGGATCGGTTTGTAGGACATGTTCTGAGGCATCAAGGGATCACCAATTTATTATTGTAGGGCAGCGTTGAAGGTAAAAATTTTAGAGGAGGACCAAGAGATGAATACACTAACCACATTCAGAAGGGTGTTGGTTGCAGTAGGTACTGGGAGATGAAGAAGCTTGCCCAAGATAGAGTAGCATGGAGACCTGGATCAAACCTGTCTCAGGACTGAAGACCACAACAACAACAACCAGAATATAATTGCTATTGTATCAGAAACTGTGTTATCTGTTGCATGAAACATTTTAACGAAATTCCTGGTATAGCTTAAAAATTACATACTCCTTCCAGGAAAGTAGACCTCCACTTCCCTCTGTAAGCCATTCACTGAGTCAAATCGTCAACTGAACCATGACCATGCAAGACACTCTGTGTGAGCGGGACATCTGTATAAGATTCCAGGTGAGCAAACCAGAACTTTGGCGACACCACGTCACCTGGACCACCAAAAAAGCTCGCTTTCTACAATGCTTGACGTACCCTCATTTGGCGACAAGTGCGAAAAGTAATACAACCAGGAATATTATGAATCACTATCGCTTTGGTGACCCACGTGTTATTGTGTGAGGAGGAATAGTGTTGCTTGGGTGTACTACCCTCCATATCTCTGAATTCTGTACACTCACCGGTCAACATTACTGCGACACTACAGTCTGCCCTCATGTGCGGCTTTTCAGGGGTGTTTTTCTTCGTGGCTTCATTTACATCGATGACAGTGAGCGACCACATCGAAAAGCGCAGGTAGAGGAGCTGTTAGAACGAAAGAATATTCGCCAAATGAACTGGTCTGACTGTTCCTCCGACTTAAATCCAATCGAGCACGTGTGGAATGCGTTCGAAAGATGTATTGCAATAGGTACAGATGCAATCAATGTCCGTCGCGCAGTTACCATTCACGCGGTTGGAGCGCCCCTCACATAAAACACCCTTCCAACCTTGCGACCAGTGTGAGAGTAAGTAGAAGAAAAGGTACTTTTTTGTGTGGTGGTCATGCACTCTATTAAGAGCCACGCGCTGTCTTTCGTAGCGTCCAAATGACCTTCATTAATCCCTGTGACTTCAATGTAATTATTGACTCTGAATGACAGTGCATTTCTGTTCATCTTATTGCGTATATCTTTCAGTTACCTCCTGTATTGTACTGTACTGTACTGTTGCAGTTGTTTCTACGTATGACCCAAGTTTCACCGAACTATGTTGGTTGGCTGTGACACAACATGTGAAAATTACTCTCTCCATAAGATGTGCGCACGAGTATATTTATAACCGACTCAGAATAACAAAGTGATTGACTGCGAAGCACAGTTGAGCGTGGATGGAGGCCACTTTGTCGGTTTGGCGGTGCGCGCGCGCGCATTATGGCTGTAGCAGCAACAGCTGTGTGGTTCATTACTGGACAACCTTCTCAATCCGCCTTTTAATCTGAGGTACTGTGTTCGCTTGGTAGGATCGTTATATCTTTGTAACTTAACAAACGCACTCCCATATATAAAATGATGTCGCGTTCTTATGGTCTATGTATCTCAACAAAAGCCACAGAATGAACATTGTTTTTACAATAATCAGAATGAATCATGTTCATTTGCCGTATTCGATACGTAAGGGTAGTTAAAACGGATCTGAATCGTTCACGTAAATACAATAACTAACGACATTAAAACAATATAAAATGCTTGAGTACTTACCAATCGCTATACTGTGCATGCAAAGTGTCTAACTTGTGTTGATGAGCATTCCATAATAATGGGATGAGATTTATTGTGCAACTGCAGTACAAAACATTCGGTGAAAAATACGAAATACAAACACAAAAATAAAAACAAATTAAGGCAAAAGGTAAATGCTCCTTAGTTCAGAATCACTTTGTTCCTCGACACTGTCGTTGTCTGAGTTCTGGTCTGTGGACGAGCCACTGGAATTGCCCAAGGATATAATTAAATTTTCTGTGTTACTCTCCAAACTCACTTCACTTTTCCACTCTTCTGTAACAACCGCCGGCCATCTGTGATCGAGCGGTTCTAGGCGCTTCAGTCCGGAACCGCGCTGCTGCTAAGGTCGAATGTTCGAATCCTGCCTCGGGCGTGGATGTGTGTGATGTTCTTACGTCACTTAGGTTTAAGTAGTTATAAGTCTAGGGGACTGATGACCTCAGATGTTGAGTCCCATAGTGCTTAGAGCCATTTGAACCATTTTGTAACAACCGCTTCTGTGTGACGTACAACATTTCTCCACTTCTCTGGTGTTATTTGTGCTACTGCTTCCTCTAGTAGTTCTTGAATTTCTGCCACAGTGTTTTTGTTATTTGTTGCCATGTAATTTTTATTTTTGCCCAAATCATTTAGATGGCGTTAAAGCGGCAGTAGTATGGTGGATGTCTAAGAACCTTGCGAGCATTTTCTTTAACTACCTCGTCCGCAACTTACTGTTGAAACTGTGGCTTATTTTTCTTTTGTGGTTCCATGAGGTCCGACTTACGTTAATCGTCCTGAACTTTCACATTGTGGCGTTCCAACCATTCAATAATGTCGACGAATTTTGCTGCCATCGTCGAAGTTTTACCTTTAATAACTGAAGTGTGGGATATTATCCATTACAATGACAGATGGCAGATTTAAGTTTTCCAGAACTCTCCCCATGAACCTCTTCAGAAAACCATCGTGGTTCATCTCTTCGTGGTAGTCATTTGGTGCCGTCGATATGTAAATGAGGAAACAGTTAGTTACGAAACTACATTCAGTTCCATCAGCCGGCCGCTGTGGCCCAGCGGTTCTAGGCCCTTCAATGCGGAACCTCGCTGCTGCTTCGGTCGCAGGTTCGAATCCTGCCCCGGGTATGGATGTGTGTTGAGTCCTTTGGGTAGTAAGGTTTAAGTAGTTCTAAGTCTAGGGGACTGATGACTTCAGATGTTAAGTCCCATAGTGCTTAGAGCCATTTGAACCATTTTCAGTTCCAGCATGCAAGATAATAATTCTTGCGCTGATTCCCACCGGAACAGCAGAACTTCACATATGCTATCATCTGAGCCGACTTTTCTGACAGAATTACCTGTGTTTATCCAGGTTTCGTCGAGCCACACAATGTTTTTGAAATTCGACAACGCCATGCTACGATGTTACCTCTCTCAATTATATATTTCCGTGAATTATTTATTTTATACAGAAAACCGAGGGCTCTGACAAACGTTGACAAAGACGTTTTGCTGCCACTGAAAAACTCTGCCTCGCAAGAAGTAACACACAGTTATTTAATAGTTGGACGTTCTTTTCACTCGTAATATCCGTATATGTGGTGACGAACAGGATCTTCCCCTTCTGTACTGTATTTCCACTGCGTACTCTTCTTTCCGAGTGTCAGCAGTTTGGATGAACCACGCTCTTCCCCTTCTGCACTGTATTTCCACTGTGTACTCTTCTTTCCGAGTGTCAGCAGTTTGGATGAACCACGCTCTTCCCCTTCTGCACTGAATTTCCACTGTGTATCTTCAATGCGTCTGCAGTTCTTTCGACTACCTTCGTTGGAGACAACGGATCTGAACAATTGTCTCTCTTTTTCTCGAAATATTCTTCCACCGAGCACTCAAGTTCACGTGTTTCACCACGCAAAGCATGAACAGCTCGCTGAACCTTCCGCTTAGCGGCCACACTGTCTTGCATACTTCCACTACAATCCTCAGACATCTTGTAGCGTTAAATAAACTCGGCGCTAACAGATACAAAACACACAACGAAGCTAATAACAAATTCCCTCGTTATCGGCTGCGAGGATCGTCTACAACTGGCTACAGTAGTCGCTACGTGCAGTAACAGAGATATTTAATTACGGTGAAAGCTACAAGAAGTGCGGCCAATCACATTCTGTGATTGGCCGTTGCAGTGGTAGCATCCATGTGAACAGCTGGACGTCAGTCATCGTGTTATTTTGACGCGGGTATATCTATTCACAATAAGCAATAATTTCTGAAGCAGGGTTATTTTCCAAGTTCCATTTATTAATTTAAATACCTTGGTTTAGTAATTACACATTGAAATGTGTTTCGGTTCGATTATAATTCACTGTTGGATATAGCGATCAGGTCTGGTGAGTAAACTGTTAGCGTCATATTCTGATGAGGGTTGTGATTCTCGCTTGAGTGATACTAAACATTACCTTCATTTATTACACAGTCCATGTGAAGACACTTTTCAGTGCAGTAGAAGCAGTTCCCCCCCCCCCCCCCCCCAAAAAAAAAAATAGTTTTGATCTACTACTAAACTGCTCTGCTACGCTGTAGAAAAGGTGTATAATTAATTTCCGACGTAATATTTAACAATTATGGACCTTGTACCAATTTTCTAGTTCTCTGATGATATTAACTGCTTCCAGTTTTTCGAGAAAACCTATATATCAGTAGCAATATAAAAACTTTAGAACGTATCTACATTCTGAAAGAGTTACCTGATATAAAGCCAGGTATTTGCAGCATGTATCACCTTTCATACCAAAACGGGCAGGAAGGTACCGTTTGTCACATCCGTAACAAACGATGAGCGAAACGCTGTACATGAATCGTGTGTAACAGGGAGCACCTTAGAAGTGTGGGTTCTGAAAGACTGCACTGGTTACATACCTCCGTCAGTCCTGTGTAAGTGTGATCTACAGAAATGCTGCATGCAATACTTCCTCATCAACAGGAATGTATAAAAATGCCTACCTAGGCCGAGTTGTATTACACCTGTTCAGGTATTTCGTACATCTACCGAGTTGGCTCGATATTCTCTAGGTGCCAGCGAAAAATCTGCAGCACCCAAGGAACTAACTTTGATAATTGGAGCGGCTCTGGTGGTAATTAACAACTCCGTCGACCTCTAGATCTCGCGGGAGAGTGTAAATCGATCAGCCCTTTGTATGATCCACTCAACGAGTCAGCTGTTTAAGATCTCCATGCCCTTGTGCAGTGTGCTGGACTCCGACAAGGCATCGAACGGGGAATGAAGCACTTCGTTAGAAAGAAAAAATGTGCTGCTCTTTTTTACTTGATGGTAACCAACGCCTTGTATCGATCGCAACGCTATGTGGCTACATTTTCGTCGATGTCATCCAATTCAGAGATACGGTGACGTGGAAAAGTTCTACAACGCAGTGCTGCAGTATTGTGCTAAATGATCAAAATAATGCTAGCCAATTAGACATCGTTGTAATTAACCACTCAGTTATCTGCGTTTTAATTGATACTTGCTTTAGCACGATACGTATTATATAACACGATGTATTACGCAAGAAACAACCTTATCGCCACTCATTCATCTGAACATTACAAACTAGTCATCTAAACGCTCGTGAATATTATTGCTGAAAGCATATGCGGTTAAAAACGTGTGTCCTCGACACAGCTCTGTATTTCTTACTGCCCCACATAGTGAATACTGACGGCAACTGAATATTCTCCATCAGCCTGAACTGAATGTAACAATTGCTTTTAAAGACGTTCACTTACAAATTTACCACAGCTACATTTGCAGAAAACTTAAACCAGCATAGGTGCAATGATACTATCGATCGACTCATAACAACAAAATTAACACAACACACACACACACACACACACACACACACACACGCTGCTGCTAACAGAAACTATCCCTTATGTGGCCAGAACGAGTAAATATATCGAGATGCTGTTTTTGCAACGCGTCACTAAACGTTCTTTTGTAGTCAGAAGCAGAAGTCTCTTGAAAGTATGACCTATTGTACAAAATGTAAAAAAATAATTCAGGAATGATCTGTGGGTTTATTATTACGATTCTCATATGCATTGGTTATTATTGCCCAACAGTAAGCCAGAGACCAATGAGAAGATTCTTATAAAGTTCGCCAAACATGTTCATAGTCCAAGGTCGTTGTTTAGCCATTTCTTTGAGCCAGCGTTGATTACCAGCTGATCGATAGTGGATATTACGAAAATCGATCTGCCCTTGGTTTCCAAAGGATGTTTCTTCCCTAAACGAAATCTTTCATAGTAGCGCAGAGTTGCTTTGTACGTTCGACGGACACCATTCGTAAAATTAAAACAAATTTTGAAACTCATCACCATGAAGCTGTTGACGGAGCGGAATGTGGAAATTATGAAATGTGTTGAAATAAATATTTGTAGAATACTCATTTGGCTGGTTCTACTCACATATTCAAGCTACTTCCTAGTGGACTGTTCAGTGTTATCGCAGCTTAAGTGATCCACTGCTATGAGCTGGTGGTATTACTTTTTGTTGCTGGTTTTTATTCGTCATGTTTGCCATAACATTTCGTGTAGGCTTGGCAGGATTGAGACACCTTTCACTCTACAATCGCCACGCTGCTTTTACAGTTTTTGCAAAATGTACCACAAACAAAAACCTTAACCGCTTTTTTACTGTCATATAAATTGTAAAAAACTGAGTACCTCCACAACAAAGTTGCCCAGTCGCTACAACAGCTAAAATGAAAGATGATATTCAAGCACACCGGTAAATACACCAACCACTATATTACATAACAGTATTCGAATTTGACAGCTACATCAGCAAGTGTTAGCGAGGGGATGCCTCAGGGTTCATCTTGTGTGTTAATTCCTGACAAATCAGCAGTTTGTTGTAGTTTTGTATAACATGGGGGGATATTTATATAATTTCGCTTTTTTCGGATCTGGGTGCATTTGGCACAGCACGATCGGCATTTGTGGGAGCTACTCCCCTGACAATGGTACAGTGGTAACTATAAACCCTGTTACTAAACGACCAACTCCAATACGTGGTATAAATTATCTTTGAAGGGGCTTTCCAACGTCACGAAACAGGTATAAATCCGCAACAAAACAAAAATTGTGTCATAACAAACTAAAACGTTAAAAATTAATAGTTCTGTACATCATAACATTCCCCATATTTTCCGATATATACCGCAATTATATAGGTTTTCTTCTTCTACATATATTTACTGTAACCTGTAGCTATTGTCTCCCCATCATTTATATGAAGACAGTATTTACATTTATAAATGAAACGTGCTGTTTAGGCTCATTTTGTATGCTATTTGATATTAAAATTTGAACAAGTAGGAAGGCAATGGGTTATCGAGATACAATTGGACCTTGAATGCAGTCATTAACATTGATGGTTGTCACATGCATTTCATTTCATCACTTATGACATCATCATCTTGTATGACCTTGAAACCTGAAAGAACTGCTGGGGTTCTGTACATGCATTGGTAGAGGCCATGAAGTTGAACACCTGCTGGCATAAAGATGGCGCTGGCAGAAATTTTAAAGTCCCAAGATGGCTATTGCATGAAATTCAAAAGTGCACAATAGTGTGAAATACAAAAAAGTTCGGTTTTCCCTTGTTGCTCTCCCTCTCGCCCTCCCCACCTTCCTCTTTCCAGCCAATCAAAATCCATGATTGCAGAAGCAGCACAGCAGTGCTCGTGAAAGTTAAAACATAAAACATGGTTGAATTAGCCCAGCGGCAATTTGTAACCCCTCTCCTCACTTTTACACGCTGCCTCCATATCCACTCACCTCCTATCATGCCCTAGTACTTTACACTCCATTAAAATGTAATAAGAAAATGAAACAAGCAGTCATAGTGTAGCCCACCAAGTAGCTATTTTGGCAGTGTTCTTTAAGAACGAAGTATCGGACCGATCTCAATTTTTGCACCATTTTCAAAAATATATGAACATCTTGAATTAACAGTCGAAAAATTGATTTTGCAGTATTTTCACATCCAAAGCACATCAATAATGTTCACACATACAACTGAAACCAACAGCTGACACCCACCCGAATTGAACAAAATATTGTCATTTATGCTTTCATTCCTCACTATAAAAAACTGCTTACGGACAGGTTCACCAATTGCATCTGTAAATTTCATAGCATTCACTATGGAATACGAGAATCAAGATGACACATACTCTCTCGAAACAGTTCTAAACCTGGGTCTCCTTATGAAATTTAATTAATGAAGAAGAATTTCATAGTTGCTGAAGATGTTTTACTGTAAACACTGCTCCATAAATCGTCAAAATGCGAAACAAGAGCAACTGCTGCTTGTGCTGTTGTTGCTTGTGTCAAATACGTGGTATTCATACACCATATTTGGTGTAACAAACAACATAGCATCAAATTAGTTTTTATCACTTCTAAATTGTTCTGTGCTAAATGTGAAATGTCACATTGTTAATTCAGTATTTCAGTTCTCTCCAAAAATACGTCAGAAACACAAACAAGTATGCAGTGTTTACATTAAGAACCGCCATGTTAATTTTCACCTGTGGTCTAGAGGGGCGTCTTTCATTACCAATCAAAACGTTCTCGGTGCCGGGTGGGAAACCCGCCATAGCTTAAATTTTGATTAATAATCAGCAACTGTGACAGAAGACTTCCCACATAAAAAATCACCCTCATTCTGGTAACTACCTTGTCAAATGGCACCCACTTGTCCTTAGGGTGGGAAACTGCCCCTAAGGGCGCAAGAATCAACAATGATCAACGGCATGAGGATGCTGAGGGCAATGGAAAACACTGCATTGGACACACATAGCGTGTATCCACAGGACATGGGGCCTGCGATTGAAAAAGTGTCGTGATGAACTCTCCATTGGCAAAAGATTCCGGAATGGTCCCCCGTTAGAATCTCCGAGAGAACTGCCAAGGTGCAGCTGTCCATGAGAAAAAAATTGCATAACTAACGGAAGGATAACGTTTTAGAGTCGGTGCGCGGAATGTCAGAAACTTGAACATGGTGGTTAAGCTATAAAATTTGGAAAGGGACACGAAAAGGCTCAGTCTATGTATAGTAGGGTCAGTGAAGTGAAATGGGAAGACGACAAGCTTTTCTGGTGAGGTGAGTGTAGGGTAATATCAACAGCAGCAGAAAATGGTATAATGGGAGTCCGGCTCGATACGAATAGGAAGGTATCACAGAGAGTGTGTAACCCTGAAAAGATCAGTGATAGGGTTGTTATTTCCAGAATCGGCAGCAAACCAACAACAACAACGATAGTTCGGATATGCATACCGACGTCACTAACTGATGATGAAGAGATAGAGAAAGTATATGAGAATACTGGAGTAGTAATACAATACGTGTAGGGAGATGAAAATCTAATAGTTATGGGGAATTGGAATGCAGTTGGAGTGGAAGGAGCAGGAGAAAAAATTGCAGGAGGATTTGGGCTTGGGACAAGGCATGAGGGAGGAGAAAGACTAACTGAGTTCTGTAATAAATTTCATTCTGGTCAAGCACAACAAATGGAAGAGGTATACATTGAAAAGGGAGGCTGATATGGGAAGATTTCAGTTAGATTATATCATCAGACACTGGATTGTAAGGCATACCCAGGAGCAAATATAGACTCAGATCACAATGTACTAGTGATGAAGAGTACACTGAAGTTTAAGAGATTTGTCAGGAAGAAACAGTACGCAAAGGAGTGAGACACGGAAGTATTAAGGAATCATGAGAGACGCTTTAAGTCCTCTAAGACTGTAGTCTCAGCAGTAATGTAGTCAGTGTAGTTCAGTAGTGTTCAGTGTAGTGTAGCTCAGTGGTCATTACAGTTAAAGAGAAATGGACATCTCTGAATGGGCATCACAGAAGTTGGAAAGAAAAACATAGGTACAAAGAAGGTAACTTCGAAGAAACCATGGATAACAGAAGAAATACTTCACTTGATCGATGAAAGAAGGAAGTACAAAAGGGTCAGGGAAATTTAGGAACACAGAAATACAAGCCGCTGAGGAATGAAATAAGAAGGAAGTGCAGGGAAGCTAAGACGAAATTCCTGCAGGGAAATGTGAAGAAATCGAAAAAGAAATGACTGTCAGAAGTACTGACTCACCATATAGGAAAGTCAAAACAGCTTTCGCAGAAATTAAAAGCAAGTGTGGAATCTTTAAGAGTGCAACGGCTATTTCACTGTTAAATGAAGAGGAGAGAGCAGATAGGAGAAAAAGTACATTGTAGGCCTCTATGAGGGGGAAGATTTGTCTGAGGTGATAGAAGAAGAAACAGGAGTCGGTTTAGATGAGGTAAGAGATACAGTATTAGGATCGGAGTTTAAGAGAGCTTTCGAGGTTTAAAATCAAATAAGGCAGAAGGGATACATAACATTCCATCAGAATTTAAAAAATCATTGACGGAGTGGCGAAAAGACAACTATTTCCCTTGGTGTGCGGAATGTATGAGTCTGAGGACATACCATCTGACTTTCGGAAAAATATCATCCACACAATACCGAAAGCTGCAAGATCTGACAAGTGCGAGAACTATCGCTCAGTCAGCTTAACATCTCATGTATCGAAGCTGCTCACAAGAATAATTTACAGAAGAATGGAAAAGAATATTAGGATAGGTGGGATGACGATCAGTTAGGCTTTAGGAAAGGTAAAGGCGCCAGAGAGGCAACTCGGACGTTGCGGTAGATAACGGAAGGAAGGCTAAAGAGATATCAATACACCCTTATAGAATTTGTCGACGTGGGAAAAGCGTTCGACAATGTAAAATGGTGCAAGGTGTTCTAAATTATGAGTAAGACAGTTGTAAGCTATAGGAAGAGACGGGTAATGCACAATATGTACAAGAGCCATGAGGGAGTAATAAGAGTCGACGACCAAGGACGAACTGCTTGGATTATGAAGGTTGTAAAACAGGGATATAATCTTTCGCCCCTACTGTTTACTCTGTACATTGAAGAAGCAATGTTGGATATAAAAGAAAGATTCAGAAGTGGAATAAAAATTGAAGGTGAGGGGATATCAATGATATGATTCGCTGATGACATTGCTATTCTGAGTAAAAGTGAAGGATAATTAAATTATCTGCTGAATGAACACTCTATTGTCTCTAGAATATGGATTGATACCAAATCGAAGAAAGGCGAAAATAATGAAAGTAGCAGAAATGAGATCAGCGAGAAACTTAACATGGGGAATGGTGGTCACGAAGTAGACAAAGTTAAGGAATTCTGCTACCTAGGCAGCAAAATAAGCAATGATGGACGGAGGAAGGAGGGAATAAAATGCAGACTGGCACTGGGAAAGAGGGCATTCTTGGCCAAGAGAAGTCTACTAGCATCTAACATAGCACCAGAATGCGAGGAAAAAATTTCTGAGAATGTACGTTTGAAGCACAGCATTGTATGGTAGTGAGCATGGTATATGAGAAAACCGGAAAAGAAGAGAATCGAAGCAATTGAGATGTGGTGCTACAGACGAATGTTGAAAATTAGGTGGACTGATAAGTTAAGGAATGAGGACGATCTGCGAAGAATCGGACAGGAAATGAGTATGAGGAAAACACTGAGCAGGAGAAAGGACGGAATGGCTGGACATCTATCAAGTCATCAGAGAATGATCTCCATGGTATTGGAGGTAAATGTAGAGGGTAAAAACTTTTGAAGAAGACAGATGTTGTAATACATCCAGCAAAAATTGAGGACGTTGGCCATAAGTGCTACTTTGAGATGAAGAGGTTCACAGGATAGGAAGTCGGGCGGACCGCATCAAATCAGTCAGAAGACTGAAGTCTCAAAAATAAAATAAAAAAAAAACAGAAAGATTATTTATTATCATAGTCTCAGGTGGCGTCTCAACATGGGGATTGAGCTGGTGAAAATCACCCAGACTATCCCCTTCAAGCTGTCCCCCAGGTTGAAGGAGTATGTTGATCTCAATACGGCACTGAGGGCTTCCGGGATGTGCGACTGTGAGAAAGTTTTTTTTAAATTAATGAATAATTTAGTTTTCGGCAAAACAATGGGAAATTCGAGGGAATAACGTGAAATTTGGATTATAACCGAATAGGATGGGCATTGGAGGGTAAAAAAATGCATCACCAGACCAAATTTTTATCGGGTCATCACATTCAATGAGAAATTTGTAGTTGTGGAGATGACGAAGACTGCAGTTTAGTTTACGAAGCTTGTTTATGTGGGAATGTTCATACTAGATCTATCCAAACTCTACATGTAACAATTAAAGTATGAGTTTGCGAAAACTCATTTCGCAGAACCTAAATTAAGGTTTCTTTAATCCAGTCTTTGACCACCATGTAAATTACTTTGAATATGGCCGGTTTCAGTCAGTAATGACCATCTTCAGATCCACAATATAAAAAATATATTAACCTAGTGGGCAGTCTACCTTTCAACACAATACAGAATTTCATATCACAATATACTATCGTACAAACTGGGCAATGTTCATATACAATAAGGTAAAGTGTACCTGTCTACAACACGTCCTAATGAGATCGTCGTCAAAATATATAAAAACACTCAGCATAGCATCGTCACACAGATCTAAAATGTGGCTGTAAAATAGGCCACAGCGTCCACACAGTCAATTTGCAACTGGCGTTATTGTACGAAACCTACTGAAGTGCAGTAGCTACCAGAAATCCGTTTGCCTTCATAGATGTCACTACTGTGGACTTTGATGCAATCTTCATTTACTTAAGAACCATAATACACTCCTGGAAATGGAAAAAAGAACACATTGACACCGGTGTGTCAGACCCACCATACTTGCTCCGGACACTGCGAGAGGGCTGTACAAGCAATGATCACACGCACGGCACAGCGGACACACCAGGAACCGCGGTGTTGGCCATCGAATGGCGCTAGCTGCGCAGCATTTGTGCACCGCCGCCGTCAGTGTCAGCCAGTTTGCCGTGGCATACGGCGCTCCATCGCAGTCTTTAACACTGGTAGCATGCCGCGACAGCGTGGACGTGAACCGTATGTGCAGTTGACGGACATTGAGCGAGGGCGTATAGTGGGCATGCGGGAGGCCGGGTGGACGTACCGCCGAATTGCTCAACACGTGGGGCGTGAGGTCTCCACAGTACATCGATGTTGTCGCCAGTGGTCGGCGGAAGGTGCACGTGCCCGTCGACCTGGGACCAGACCGCAGCGACGCACGGATGCACGCCAAGACCGTAGGATCCTACGCAGTGCCGTAGGGGACCGCACCGCCACTTCCCAGCAAATTAGGGACACTGTTGCTCCTGGGGTATCGGCGAGGACCATTCGCAACCGTCTCCATGAAGCTGGGCTACGGTCCCGCACACCGTTAGGCCGTCTTCCGCTCACGCCCCAACATCGTGCAGCCCGCCTCCAGTGGTGTCGCGACAGGCGTGAATGGAAGGACGAATGGAGACGTGTCGTCTTCAGCGATGAGAGTCGCGTCTGCCTTGGTGCCAATGATGGTCGTATGCGTGTTTGGCGCCGTGCAGGTGAGCGCCACAAGCAGGACTGCATACGACCGAGGCACACAGGGCAAACACCCGGCATCATGGTGTGGGGAGCGATCTCCTACACTGGCCGTACACCACTGGTGATCGTCGAGGGGACACTGAATAGTGCACGGTACATCCAAACCGTCATCGAACCCATCGTTCTACCATTCCTAGACCGGCAAGGGAACTTGCTGTTCCAACAGGACAATGCACGTCCGCATGTATCCCGTGCCACCCAACGTGCTCTAGAAGGTGTAAGTCAACTACCCTGGCCAGCAAGATCTCCGGATCTGTCCCCCATTGAGCATGTTTGGGACTGGATGAAGCGTCGTCTCACGCGGTCTGCACGTCCAGCACGAACGCTGGTCCAACTGAGGCGCCAGGTGGAAATGGCATGGCAAGCCGTTCCACAGGACTACATCCAGCATCTCTACGATCGTCTCCATGGGAGAATAGCAGCCTGCATTGCTGCGAAAGGTGGATATACACTGTACTAGTGCCGACATTGTGCATGCTCTGTTGCCTGTGTCTATGTGCCTGTGGTTCTGTCAGTGTGATCATGTGATGTATCTGACCCCAGGAATGTGTCAATAAAGTTTCCCCTTCCTGGGACAATGAATTCACGGTGTTCTTATTTCAATTTCCAGGAGTGTAGCTTTTTAAACACCCCTTCCCTGGCTTCTTCTTCTTGTTCTCCTGCAGTGCATGACAAGCTGCTTTCATAATTTGCTTTATATTCATACCCAAGCCCAACTTAATTGTACCACACATGGTTTTATCAATTACAAATGTAGCAACATCCTATCCTGTACCAATATCCTTTCTCATACTTATTGTGTTGGCTTTGTCATGTAATATCCGATCTATAGCGTGACGTCCTGGGAGGTCTTTATGTTTTGCTTAAACAATGCCTTGTTCCAGACACACCTCACCGAGGCTATTCCCCTTATCACCATGAGCCAAACGTTTTTTGAAGCTTTGTACTAGGTCCATAGTAATTATGCCCCAGACTGTGCAAATTAACAGGAAGTTTGTGGAACATACCATCACCTCCTACAATGCGTCTTCATGCATGTTACGCTACTGTGCTGATTGTTCTCTGGTGCACCCCATTATATAGCAAATCGTCAGCATCAATCCTGTTGTTTTGTGTAGCAAGAAAACCAAGCCATTTAATTAGTACTCTATTCCATCGACGACTTATGAGTCGCTCTATGAGGAACACATGTGGTTCTGAGCTCTTCGCGTTTCTTCAGTATGAATGCGTCCTGAAATTCCAGTGCGACTGCTATCCATTAAGATGTAAGATCTGGGATTTGTTCTACGTACTTTGTAAACTATGAATAACTTACGCGATCGCCGGCTGGTGTGGCCGTGCGGTTCTAGGCGCGTCAGTCTGGAACCGCGAGACCGTTACGGTCGCAGGTTCGAATCCTGCCTCGGGCGTGGATGTGTGTGATGTCCTTAGGTTAGTTAGGTTTAAGTAGTTCTAAGTTCTAGGGGTCTGATGACCTCAGCTGTTATGTCCCATAGTGCTCAGAGCCATTTGAATCATGTTAAACCTTACTCGATCAGTTGGGAGGTATGACTTCTCAAATGCTGTCTTGTGTTTTGAGATATATACCAAGTCACCCATATTAAATTTCTGTTAACAGTAGCTCCAGCATATTAATATCATAGTACACCGTTTCCATGAGTCCATTATCATGAACATCGATTGGTCACATTTTTACTGTGCTATGTTTGTTTGAATTATACTGTGCAGTTATTTCTGGGAGAATACCTGTCGATTTGTGTGAGTCACGAAGATTGAAACGCATCCCCTTTTGACCTTTTATTGTTCTGTTCAAACATTCCACGATACCTTCAGGTGGCTGGATGTTGAATAGTGATGTATTCCATACTGCTGCATCACGGTCGTGAAATACCTATTGTAGAACTCTCCACTGTGATCAGTTTGGAGGTTGTCTAGGTATCAGTTCATCTCTGAAATTTCTCCTCATTTTTTTGTTACAGGTAATGCCCAGGCAAATTTGGAGTGTGAAGCAATAAACATTGAAGTATGCCTGAATCCATTATTTTCATGTGAATATTCGTTCATATCTACAAGATCAGTCTGCTGTACGTCATTCAGTCCTTTAATCACAACATGCCTGATATGTTTTGCGTGTTGGTTTGTACAGTTCTTGAACTATCACCACGATACTCATTAATTTATATCTCATTCTGTAAGCTCTGAAATTATTAAGATAATCTCAATCGAATGTGCGATATTGCCTGCAGCAGCTGATGCCATGAGCACTCGCAGTCGATCTGTTATCTCATTGTGGTTGTTGTAGTAGATATACTGAGGGGGCTGATTCCTTACTCTTATTCACTGAATGTCAAAACCATCACCTCTGCAATACCGACCGTATAATAATAATGGTTTTATAATGTCTCTGTATTTCACATTGCATTGGTTTCCTGCTTTCCTGTGTGCACAAGTCAATTGTAGTATTTCACCATACATATCCATTTCTTTGAGTGAAAATTTTACTGTTTTTGAGAGTTCTAGGAACATGAGGTTCAGTAGGCCTGGAGTTTTTGAAATTCCCTATCTCCTAACCATACTCTGTTTTCTTTTAAAGTCATAGGCTGTGAGCCCATCATGTACATGTTTTCACCACTGACACTGAATGTTTCATCTATGATAGCATTGTTGTGACTGTTAATGAATCTGGCAGTACCCTCATCATGATCGTTGTGTAATTTTGCAGAGATCATCGAGAGATTTAACAACTGATTTAAACAATTGTCGCCATGTCTGCTCTCGATCCAAATGTTCTAACCTTAGCAACCGTAACTTCTTTCAAACATTCATCCGTGCAGTGATGACCTTATGCTTAGTTGACATCTTGCACTATACTAAGTAAGCTGTTTCACAGGCTGCTTGTAATATATATTTTTCTCTACATTTACAGTTAAGTCATGGATTTTCTTTTCATTCTATCAAACTTGACAGCTAAGCCATATACTTTCTTTGTCAGAAAAATGTGGGTGTACTTATCTATTTACTTAACCCTAGAATCTAATTAACTGATATGTCTCAGACGGGTCTGTGCATTTGTCTCTAGCTCCTCAACCTCACGTTCGAGAGACTGATTTTTGCCTCTCTATGCATGATCATTCTCTGTGATAATAGGAAACCTGTACAATGTGTGATTTCAGCAAGCTGCACGTATTTTTCCAAAGTCATTGAATAACATGTGTTGTGACTTAGCAAGACAGCCAAGTCACAACGAGAGGAAGCCGAAAGGCACGCGTTAAGCTCACGCAGATTGGTGTGAGGTCTGGAACAGTTAAAGGAATTAATAGTAGCAAATAAAGTACGTAGTTGATGTAATACTTAACTTTAATCCACAATTGTAGAACATCTCTCTTGACTGTACAGGCATTAATATAAATATCAAATGAATACGGCGCCTTGCTAGGTCGTAGCAATGACTTAGCTGAAGGCTATGCTAACTATCGTCTCGGCAAATGAGAGCGTATTTGTCAGTGTGGCTTCGCTAGCAAAGTCTGCTGTACAACTGGGGCGAGTGCCTGGACGTCTCTCTAGACCTGCCGTGTGGTGGCGCTCGGTCTGCAATTACTGACAGTGGCGACACGCGGGTCCGACATATACTACCGGACCGCGGCCGATTTAAAAGCTACCACCTAGCAAGTGTGGTGTCTGGCGGTGACACCACATTCCTCCCCCGCAAATCGGCGCACGGTTGTGTTATAAGGCTTCCGCCCGCCGTGGGGAGGACCCCATGTTGACGTATGCGACGAGGTGGGGAGCCTAACAACAGGTGAGGCTGTGCCACCCGCACCCGGCCATTCGGTCCGAGGGGAGCTAGGAAACGCCGGAAAACCTAATCCAGGGTGCACGCCAACATGCGGTGTATGCGCCCGTAGAGAGACAGGAGGGGCCGAAGGGTCGACCTCCATCGCGTCGGGGTACCCGACGGGCGAAGATGACATCTGGTCCGGAGCGGGCAAGAGGCCCATGTCGGAGGATAGCTGGTCCCGGAAAGCGATCGGCGGCGCGTGACCCATGGAGGCGCCCGGCGGCTGCAGCGACGCGTCCACTGCGGGCGGCGCCGGCGGGAGGACCGGCGGCGGCGGCGGCGCGTCGCCATGGGGCAAAATGGAAGGCATCGTCGGTAACACCTGGGGATGAGGCGAGCCAGTAGATGGGTCCCCAGGGCGCTGACCGGACGGCACCGTCGCTGAAAGCAGACGGGGAGCGGCAGAATCCGTGCGACGACAGGGGGAGCGGCAGAATCCGTGCGACGACATAGGCGCAGCTGATTGAGATGCCGACGCACCTCACCAGAGGCCCCCAAAACCAGATACATAGCGCGGCCGAGGCAGCGAAGAATGCGCCCTGCGAGCCAACGCCGTGAACCTCGATAGTTGTGATAGTATACAACGTCGCCTGGAGCAAAAGCAGGTGGCTGCCGCTGCACAGGAACCTGATGCGGCGGATGCAGCAAAGACATCAAGGTTCGATGAGGACGACCGTGGAGCAACTCAGCCAGCGAGCCACCATCTCGGGGCTGAGAGCGATACGAAGACAAAAAGAGCAATAACGCGTCCTCCCGAGAATGCGACGCTTTCAACTTCAACATCTGTGACTTGAAAGTCCGGACCAATCGTTCAGCGGCACCGTTTGACTGAGGCGAAAACGGCGCGGATGTCAGATGTTGAATACCATTGGCCCTGCAGAATGACTGAAATTCTGCGGACATGAATTGTGGGCCATTGTCGGAAACAATAGTCTGTGGAAGACCTTCAATGCAAAAGATAGTAGATAACGGTTGGATGGTGGCAGATGACGTCGTGGAAGACATCCGGACAACAAAAGGAAAATTACTGAAAGAATCGACCACAACAAACCATCGAGCATTCCGGAATGGACCAGCAAAATCTATGTGTAAGCGTTTCCAAGAGGAAGCGGCTTTTGGCCA
Source organism: Schistocerca nitens (assembly GCF_023898315.1). Taxonomy (NCBI): domain Eukaryota; kingdom Metazoa; phylum Arthropoda; class Insecta; order Orthoptera; family Acrididae; genus Schistocerca; species Schistocerca nitens. The sequence goes on along the minus strand of NC_064618.1, from coordinate 430,931,487 downwards.
TGCAAAGAATTGCCGTGGCGGTGCGGATTGTTGTTCGGCACACGCCATGCAAGAAGAGCACATTTTCGTAATCGCAGCATCGATTCCAAACCAAGTACAGTGCTGACGAGCAAGTTGTTTCGTTCGCACTATACCCCAATGTCCTTGGTGGAGAAGCCGTAAGACAGAGGACTGTAACGAACGTGGGACCACGACCCGGGACTGATCATTATCAGAACGCAACAGCAAAACACCAAGTCGTACAAAAAGTCTCTCCTTGTGAGCAAAAAATCGGCGAACCAACGGATCCTCGATCCGTGACTTTGACAAGGGCCATTGCGTATCGACAAAACGCAAAACAGTAGCAAGGACAGGGTCAGCAGCTGTGGCTGTAGCTACACGACGAAAATCAATCGGAAACGATTCGACCACGTCATCTGTTTCCGAATCAATGAACATGCAAGCAAGTTCGGAGGAATCGAATGCTCTATCATCAGCAACAGGCAAACGGGACAACGCATCAGCGTTGCCGTGCTTAGCAGTGGACCGATACAAGATATCGTAGCGGTACTGTGAGAGGAAAATTGACCAGCGAATGAGTTTCTGCGCTGTACGTGGAGGTACAGGCTTGTTCGGATGAAAAAGCGATGTCAAAGGTTTGTGGTCTGTGATGATGGTAAAGTGACGACCATACAAGATATCATGAAACTTTGTAACACCAAAGACGAGAGCCAAAGCTTCTTTCTCGATCTGTGAATAATTTCTTAGCGCAGACGGGAGCAATGTGGACGCAAAGGCAATAGGGCGATCATGCGATCCATCTTTGTGCGCAAGCACAGCACCGATCCCGAAATCCGATGCATCTACCATCAACAAAAGGGGTTTCTGGGGATCGAATGGCGTAAGGCAAGTATTTGAAAGCAACGCCGATTTCAACTGGCGAAAGGCGCGTTCGCTTTCCGTCGTACAGACGAACGGAACACCTTTGCGGCGTAAGCGATGAAGTGGGGCTGAAATGGAAGAGGCATGCTGGATATATCCATGATAATAGTTAATTTTTCCCAACACACTCTGTAGCTGCTTCAAATTCTGCGGCGAAGGCAAGTCCTGTATGGCACGGAGGTGTTCTGGACTCGGATGTATGCCTTGTGCATTGATTACATGTCCCAAATATGCTAAGTCACTAGCAAAAAACACACACTTGTCCTGCCGCAAGCGAAGTACATTTTGTCGCAAGACCTGAAATAATGTTCTGAGATTGGCTCTTCCGTCGTTCCAGAGATCACAATATCGTCCAGATAGTTTGCTGCAGTACGGACCGACGCACAAACAGTTTGCAGATATTGCTGAAACAATGCAGGGGCAGATGCACACCCGAATGGCAGTCTTTTGAATCGATACAAACCAAGATGCGTGTTAACCACGAAGACGCGCTGGGAGTCGTCGTCCACTGGTATTTGCTAGTACGCATCTGCTAGGTCCAACTTTGAAAAATATTTACCCGGGCACAGTTTGTCAAAAAGATCTTCCGGGCGGGGTGAAGGAAAAGTTCCAATCACTAGTTGTAGATTCACCGTTGCCTTGAAGTCCACACAAAGTCTCAATTTTCCGGAAGGTTTTGGCAAAATTACTAAGGGTGACGCCCAGAGAGAAGCCTGCACACGTTCAATCACACATTGGGATTCCAAATCGTTTAATGTTCTTGCGACCTCATCACGAAATGCGTGGGGAACATTGCGCGCTCTGAAAAATTTCGGTTGCGCGTTTACTTTCAGCTCCAAATGTGCTTCATAGTTCTTAGCACAACCAAGGCCCGGTGCAAAAATGTCTGCAAATTCTTCACAGACGAGAAACACTGGCTGAAGGCACAGTCTGGTTCACTGATAGGACCTGATTTACTATAGACAAGTTAAACAACTGAAATAAATCTAAACCAAACAAGTTCACTGCAGAAGAAGAACGAAGTACGTAAAATGACACAAGTTTTGTTTGTCCCTTGTATGTTGCAAGAAGGCTGCTCTGTCCTAACACAGGGATATTCTGACCGGAATATGTAGTTAGCTTAACATTTGCGGCACGCAAGGGAGGTGTGCCCAGTTGTTTGTACGTGTCTTTATTGATCAATGAAACAGCAGCTCCGGTATCGAGCTGGAATGGTATTACGTGGCCAAGAATGTCCAAGTCCACAAAAAGTTTATTGTCCTGCTGACGACAAGAGCGACTGTCTCGTGCAACGTGAACAGACACTGGTACAGAATAACTTGCTAATTGACGTAATTTCCGGCGATGTCGACGCACACTTTTTGTGGGACGAACACAGTCACTGTTAGAGAGAGTGGCACTGGGCGGAGTGGAATGAACGACATGAATGTCCATGGGCGAAGGTCCACGAGCCCCAGTATTCTTGCCTCGATTCCTGTGCGAAGCAAAGGGCCTGGAATGGTTGTTAGTGTCCGATCTGAGCTTTTTCTGGCAAACACTCTGAACATGTCCTTTTTTATTACAGAAGAAGCAAATAGCTTGGCGTGACGGGCAGTTCTCACACGAATGTCTAGTAGCACACCGCGGGCATGATTTTAGCACTGCATTTGCCTGCTTACGTGGCACACGTGGCTGCGCGGACGGGCGCGAGGGCTGTTTACAGTTCCGTGCAGCTCGCCCGGCGGGCCGGTTAACGTGACACACGGCTGGCGAAGTTGCAAATGATTCCTGAGCAAAGTCAAGTGTGTCTTGCCTATCCAATATGTCTGTCACTTGTTGAAGGGAGGGATTGACTAGTTTCAAAATTTGCTCCCCTAGACGAACATCAGAAACGTTCTGAGCAATTGCATCACGGACCATAGTATCTGAATAAGGGAGGCCACATTCACACTCAAAAGCACAATCCCTAGTAAGGCCTTGCAAAGTTGCAACCCACTCCCTATTAGTTTGACCGGCCGTATGTTTGGTACGAAAGAAAGTATACCTTTTTGCAACTACATTGACGGATTCCTTGAAATAGGCATCTAATGCCGACAAAATTTCTTCGTAGGACAGAGTTGCTACGTCGCGTCGGGGAAACAATTTCACTATCACTCTGTACGTCTGGACGCCGACACACGATAATAAGTGAGGCTGCCGCTCATTACCTTGAATTCTGTAGGCGGCTGGATGGAATCCAAATTGGCGTGACCATTCTGTCCAGCTTTCCAGTGCCGCATCAAATTGACGAAAAGGTGGTGCAACTGCGTGTTGTGGCTGCGGTAGCAGTGGAGCGGCGGCTGCCGCATCGTTTCGCATTGCACGTTGACCCTGGACGAGCTGTCCCAGGGCATCCAATAAGGCCTGCGTCTGCTGATTCTGCAAGCGATAAAATTCGGACAGTACATCTGGAGATTGTGGCGAAGCCATGACACACGTAAATTAGAGCAATACGACCTTAAATCGTCGTCGCCAAATATGTTGTGACTTAGCAAGACAGCCAAGTCACAACGAGAGGAAGCCGAAAGGCACGCGTTAAGCTCATGCAGATTGGCGTGAGGTCTGGAACAGTTAAAGGAATTAATAGTAGCAAATAAAGTACGTAGTTGATGTAATACTTAACTTTAATCCACAATTGTAGAACATCTCTCTTGACTGTACAGGCATTAATATAAATATCAAATGAATACGGCGCCTTGCTAGGTTGTAGCAATGACTTAGCTGAAGGCTATGCTAACTATCGTCTCGGCAAATGAGAGCGTATTTGTCAGTGTGGCTTCGCTAGCAAAGTCTGCTGTACAACTGGGGCGAGTGCCAGGACGTCTCTCTAGACCTGCCGTGTGGTGGCGCTCGGTCTGCAATTACTGACAGTGGCGACACGCGGGTCCGACATATACTACCGGACCGCGGCCGATTTAAAAGCTACCACCTAGCAAGTGTGGTGTCTGGCGGTGACACCACAACATGTTCGTTATTACATGTGCCTGGTAATCGTGTTTCTGTCTTGTCTGAAAGCTGTAATGATAATTGTTTTCATCCCTCACCAACTGTTTCAGGATTCTGGAATATGTCTGATTCAAATAAAATATGTCAGTAGCCATATGACAACCGAAATAAAATCATAAAATTTGATCTTGGTTTATCGCAGCTACACTGTAAATACGAACGCATTGTGGCTTTCTTTTCTGATAGAGGAATTTAACTGCTTTGACTGAATGTCCTGTATGTTGCACACCCTACAGTATCTTTTGCAGTAGCTGGTACTTGGGTTGGAACAGTTGTTTTGGAAATACGCATACAAAGCGGACTCCATCTATGTGTGTTAGTAGTGACATCAGAACATTTGTCTTGTTGCAGCTGGCTGGACCTAAAATTATCGCTCTTGTGTTTTAGGGTAGGTATAACCCATTCTACTTCTTCTTCTTTTTCTTCATGTCCTATTCAGCACCATTACAGGACCAGTCACTTACAACAATGTTTTGAGGCTTCGCCGACAAAGCCACGATACCAACTATGTCAAATTTTGGTGTATAAAATGTTTTTACAGAAAAATGAATGCTTATAATAATAATATATATAGCCACTATAGTGCAATCATCTTACCAACTGAGCTACAATGGCTACACATTGCATTACATAATTTGAGATTTTGGCGAATTTATATTTCAACAGTGACATAGGATGCATTACATCAATGACAAATAAATAAATCACTTAACAGAACCATAGTTTAAAGTAGGAGGGATGGGCTCATAGATTAATTAAGTTTGACCCTGAAAGTATGCAACCTGCACCAACAAACGGGCGAGAACAGGCTGTACCCTAATAGTGTCACAGTGTTCTTTCATGCTTAAATCTGAAAAATACGTCAACATCGTAAAAATTGCAATCTTTACATGAAGTGTCACAATGTAATTATCCATATACATATTTACCAAAGTGATGCAAAATGCAAAATAATAACCATGAATTACCTCAGTATTATTTCCTTAGTTGTACCAACAGACAAATTGATCTTAAAGATTTATACTGAACAGGTCAGGTAGAAAATACATGCTAACTAAAATACTAGGCAGACACAAAACCATATATGCATTCGAATTGGGTATCAGAAGAATCAAATTATTTAGGACTACTCTTAGTGTAATATTTAATTCACCCTAATAGTAAAGATTTCCACATCTAAAATTTTTATAATCGTATCTTACGTAAAGTGTGTGTAATCTGAGGCTGCGTTGTAGGACATAATGTCATCATCTTTCGTTTTCAACAGCTTTTGAGTAACGTTACACATCACGAAACACCATTTTACGGAAGGAATGCGGAGATAACATATCACTATAAAATATTCTGAAGAAACCAGTTCCTATCAGCTGCTAATGAAGCTGGCATATCCAAATATTGTGTACTATATTTTCACATCTGCTTTATCAAAATCCCTCTAATTTATACACCACAGTAAATTCCCTTTCTCTCTGTGTAGTACGGTATTTACATTATTGGGGCAACAGCTTTACAAGACATTACAGAGGGAAGACAAGAATGTCTAGTAGCAGACATCTCTACCTGTAGCTGACACTTTGTTACAGATTTTCTTTATCGATGCATACTAAACAAATTTCTGGCATATTATGTGAAACTATAATGCAAACACTGATATAGCTTTATCTGTCACATTACAGCCCCAAATACCTACGGACATACAAGGAGTGACATCCATACAGGGTCTGATATTTCAAGCTTTCCTGCAAATAAAAGATACAGTATTCCGCTGGTGAACCTACTAGGGGAATTGTCGGTCTATGCACTCCAGATAGTCCTACTTCACAAAATCTGAGGTGATACCAGGAATCAAACCTGCCTCCTTCCATTCTTAAGGCTAGCCATTTGGCTACGGAGGTGGTTGATTTTATTGTGTGTGTAAAAACATTATGACGAATAATACCCTCCCTCCTCTATCACTTTCTGTGTAATGATACCAGAGGACGTCAGCTGATGGGGGATTTCAGCTACAAGGGGATATGAGCTACTGGCGGAGGGTGTCAGCTACTGACGAAACAAGATCCAGCAACTGACACTCAGAAATTTAGCGTCATTTTATACGATTCAGGTGTGGAGGTTACGCTCTTTTATGTGTATAGAACAGACAACTGGCGAATACAAATGGGGTTCAGAAAGAATAGATCGTGCTCAGAGCAAACTTTTAACTTGAAAACAGTTCTCTGGATCAGAACACTGTGGAATTTGACACAGTCATTACATTTGTTGATAAAAAAATAAATAAAATAAAGTAAAATAAAATAAAATAAACCTTCCATTCTGTAGACAGGTAGGCAGTATTTCAAACAGCGAAAGAAGCAGGCATCGACGAAACCACCATACATTTAATCAAACAGACAGTCACACAGATACTTGCAGACACAACTTGAACAGAAATTCCTAGCAGAAGTTTCTGAACCCTTCTGCTTTAACACAGGTGTTTAGCAGGGCGTTGGGCTCTCACCGATTCTTCTCACCCTGCTCATAGACAAGGTGATGAGAGAGTAGGATAAAGATCCACAACAGAAACACATCGAAGAAATCTATCCTGGACAGAAACTGGAAGACTTGAGGTGCAATACCTCGCTTTTCCCAAAGATATTACAGTAACTTCTAAGGACAAAAGCTGGCCGAGTGGTTCTAGGTGCTTCAGTCTCTAAACGCGCGACCGGTACGGTCGCAGGTTCGAATCCTGCCTCGGGCATGGATGTGTGTGATGTCCTTAGGTTAGTTACGTTTAAGTAGTTCTATGTTCTAGGGGACTGATGACCTCAGATTTTAACTCCCACAGTGCTCAGAGCCATTTGAACCATTTTCTAAGGATTAAACAGGTGAAACGCTAATCATAGTAGCACTTCACTGAATGGCAGCTAAAACTGGATTACAAATATCGTATGAGAAAACGGAATTCTTTGAATATAAACACAAAAGATAAATAATATATACCAGCACAACGTGGAAACGTCAGAAAATTGTAAGTTTAATTATTTGAGAGAAAGGATAGAATACTACGGATTAGATAACATGACAAGTAAGGGAAGAGTTAAGAAACTGGAATTAGCATACAAACTCACTAAAACCCGACACAATGGAACGTTGGTATCGTTGCAGGCAAAAATTAATAAACACTACTCAGCAGTGATCAGCTGGACTCGCTATATGTATCTGATTGCCTAACACCGAATGAGATAATTGAAGCAGAACATTTGTAAAATGAAGAAAGGAAAATCCTCAGAAAAGTTTTAGGACCACAAGAAACATATGGGATTGAGAATTAAAGGTTACATCAAAATTTGAAAGTGACTGGTAAATTATCAGAATGTTGAAATTAACCACAAACCAACATACATTCATCTCATGTTCAACTATAGTTCGTTATCAATGACTTATTGTCAAAATAATTAATGCATTATTAACATATAAGAACTTAATTTAATAAATGTATATCACATTGATTTTAACTATTATTTCCATTACTTTAAATTATTAGATTTTAAAATTTTCAATTATCAAAGCGCTAATTGGTGCACAATGTTTTTGGTTAACCTTTATTTTGCTAATACGAATAGATTTGATGGTTTTCCCACTCATGAGCATTTCACATACATTTAACCATGGGATAAACACGTATTTTCCAAGTCCAAACCGAACATAGACATTGTTTGGCCTTAAGAAAGCCAAACAAATCGGAAATTGAGGCCTTCTAAACTGTATTGTAGATTATGAAGGTATCACTGGAATACGTGGTAACAGAACGATTTCTCCTTTAAACTTTCCTGTCAAAATAGTTGCTTAGAGAACATTTCCTGTGATCCTTTTGACGAACAAACGTGTACCATTGCATAATGTAGGTGGGTTTCAGTTACGGAGAAGAATGATCGGTGAGCCAATTTTCAATCGAAGATTGTGTGGTGGTGGTCAATAAAATTATTCTGGGTTTGAGGCCGCATTGTGAACTATAAAATTCCGACGTTTCGGCAACTGTTGGAAGGCGCCTTCCTGCATGCCACCGTAGTGTTGGACACAGTAGATCACTACAAGCGAATCTACGGGAGATCCGACGGCCAAGGTAATGAAATCGACGCAATCGCTGCTGAAGCAAACTAGGATGCATTTTGACAAGACCCGAAGACTCATTCCACAAGTGCCACAGGCACCCTTGAGTATATCGTGTACCAAAGGTCCACAAAGAAGCCTTTCGTTTACGGCCGATAGTGGGTAGTATTAACTCACCTACCTACAAATTAGCGAAAGACTTGGCTCCAAAGCTTAGACGTTTAGTGAGCCACACCGATTCAGAGATCAAGGACTCCACCCATTTTATAGCACTTTTGAAAGAAAAGTGTGTCTCTGAAACCGATCTGATGGTCAGTTTTCACGTGAAGTCTTTGTTCACGAATTTACCCGTGCTGGATGCCATGAACATCTTAGAGGAACGCATGGAACCTGATATCTAGTGCGCCACTGTTTCACACCACCTATTTCAGGTGGAAAGAGGATTTTTATGAGCAAACGGTCGGTGTAACTATGGGTTCCTGCCGCAGCAGACATTTTTATGCAAGAGTTCTAAGAAACAGCACTCCAGTCCCAACCATTACAGCCAGAATGAAGTTTACGATACGTTGGTGACACCTTTGTTATCTGGTCACACGGAGAGGAAGAGCTTCAGAACTTCCATCAACATCTCAATCAGCAGCACAGAAAAATTCACTTTACCATGGAGAAAGAAAGTAACGGGGTATTGCCTTTTCTCGACTTGGAAATTTACCGTATGCCTGGAGGGAAGCATGGACACAGAGTTTAAGAAGCCCACCAACACGGACAGGTAACTGCTAGCATTCTTCCACCACCAGCCATCAACCTACGCAGAAGAGATCGGCCCTGCAAACTTTAACTAAGAGAGCCTATAGGATCAGCAATGTACACAACCAGAAAGCTGAACTACAGAACCTCAGGTCAGTTTTTGGAGATAATTGCTACGAAATGAGGATGATACATAAACCATGGCGCCGAAGGAGGAGGGTAACAGGGAAATTCAGAACGAAGCACAGAACACAGTCCTGCTGCCTTACGTACAAGGGGTTTCTGAACGTCTGGGCAAAATTCTCCGTCGGGCAGGTATTAAGCCGATTTTTTGTAGAAACAATAAAATTAAAGACGTTCTTGGTTTGACGTAAGATAAAATTGACAAGTTTAATGCTTCCGGAGTTTATGTAATCGGGTGCGAATGTGAACTGGTGTATATAGGTGAGACTTGGTGTCTAATAAGCACAAGGTTAACCGAACACGAGAGATATATCCACCTCAAACAATACAACAAATAAGCGGTGGCAGAACGTCAGGAACAGTGCAGGATGAAGATCAAATTTCGAGAGGCCCGCGTATTGGCGAAACAGTCGTTTAGTTTGAGGAGGAAGAGTGGAGAGGCTATAGAAATAGCCACGCGACCCGACAGTATGAATAGAGAAAACGTGTATTGACTTCCAGCGCCTTGGCTGCCAGCAGCGGCAGCTCTCGCGAAGCAACAGGCGCGCGGTAGGCCGCAGCGGCGGAGGGTACAGAGAGTGCTGACGCGCACTAGTTGATACTAGGCAGTTAGTAAACAACGCTACGCTGCAGTCGTCACTCAGTTCCCTATTCGCCAGTTTCCACCAATAACAACTTAAGTAGGCCGTTTAGGTTTTTATGTTGGTAACGCCACGTAGCGCTCTGTATGAAAATCACTGACTGTGCTGTGTGCAGTCTGTGGCTGGTTGGACTCATTGTTGGAATATTTGCTATTGTAGTGTTGGGCAGTTCGATGTGAACAGTGCGTAGCGTTGTGCAGTTTGAGGTGAGCCGCCAGCAGTGGTGGATGTGGGGAGAGAGATGACAGAGTTTTGAGAGCGGACGATCTGGACGTGTGTCCGTCAGAAAAACAAAATTTGTAAGACTGGAAGTCATGAACACACACACACACACACACACACACACACACACACACACACACACACACACATATATATATATATATATATATATATATATATATATATATATATATATATATATATATATAAAATGGCTTTTGAACACTGTTAATGTAAATACATATTGTTTGTTCTCATCAGTAGTTAGTGCCTTCAGTAGTTAGAATCTTTTATTTAGCTGGCAGTATTGGCGCTCGCTGTATTCCAGTAGTTCGAGTAACGAAGATTCTTGTCAGTTAGTGATTCATGAAAGGTATAGGTTATTGTTAGTCAGGGCCATTCTTTCGTAGGGGTTATTGAAAGTCAGATTGGGTTGCGCTAAAAATATTGTGTGTCAGTTTAGTGTTGATCAGAATAAGTAAAGAGAGAAATGTCTGAGTACGTTCAGTTTTGCTCAGTTGTTTGAAAATCAAATAACGTAAGAGGTTTTCCAGCACAGTCATTTATAAATTTCTCTAAAGGGGATGTTACAACGAGCAATAAAGGAAACTCCAATAGAAAACGCCCATTCCCGCCCTTGACAACACGCAATGCAAAGACCAAATGAACTCCTAATATCCTTCCTCCTCACCCTCATATCCAATGACAGCACTTCTCCATAGTATATAAGTAACCAAACCAGTGCTCATGCAGCAGTAACAATACTCCCGGAGGAAACCGCCTTGCAACAGTCGCCGAAACGTCGGAATTTTATAGTTGACAATGCAGCTCCCAACCCAGAAGAATTGTATTGACTGTGACAACGCCCGCGGAAGCCTACGTTTACATTATGTGGTGGCATTCCTGCCATTTGCAGAGAGTTTAGAAATTCAGTTGTAAAAATTACAGCTTCATCAAATATTATGTCAATTAATTTAAAAGACATCAAATCACCGGGCAACAAATGTTATATCTGAAATTTCATTTCGTCATCATCAACATTTCTTGCTGCCAAAACAGCACGATTACTGAGCCAATTATGATCTGAGATAATTTTTGTATCAACAAGAGTGCTGAAATTGTCTGGCAATCTGATGTGGTGTATTTTGATGCAGTTCAATTTCACCGTTTCACATTACCCACCAATTGCTTGGAAAACATTTGTACCGATGGATCATTTTGCAACAGCACTCGCATGTTCGTGGTCAATCGAAGTGTCTCGACACTTCGCCATAAAAACGATAGTTTTAAACTTGTGTTAATCTCATAGGCAAAAGCAGAGCGAGGAATGACTGGTAATGTCTACCGGAAGTCACCAGACAGTAGTAAGACAGTACCACCGAAAACTTTATCTTTGCCTTTCAGATCTGTTTATGAGCTATCGTACACTCATCCCAAACTATAATTGAACTCTTTTGGAACACTGCAGGCAAACCGCTCTTTTTCTTAATATTACATACTGCGTTTGCTTTGTTATGAATGTCTAATCGCAACAACGCTGAATGTGCCGTTCGTCCACCATCTAACAAAGTGGCAGCAATGCCAATGAAATTTTCTGTTGCGACCGTATTTTCGCAAGGATTAATGATATTAAAAATATCTTACCCGTTCCATCAGGTGCGTCTAAGAAAAAGAGATGGCCTTACTCAGCATCAACGGTCAGCGTAATCCGATTATAAATATTTTTCTTCTGCTGTCAGTAATGGCTCATTATTCATAATAATTGTAGCTAAGTCAACGACGTTGCAAATCATTATTAAGTAAGTCGGTGGATGGGCCTGCCATAAAGATTGAGTGGCAATTTTGAAATTAAAATATATAAATCTCCGATCAACACTAATGCTTCATTATACGTTTCTGGTGTGAAATCTAGATTTGGACATCGGTTTGTTTGTTTAACTCGGTACATTATGTCTTCGGTCATACAGTTATTATATTTTTCCCACAAAGTCGATGACTGTGTTGGATAACACGTCGTCAAAATAATTGTAAGCAGATGACCAATTCTATTCGGCTTGCATGTGAACGCTGCATCAGCAAGTTTCAAACACCAAAGATTGTCTACTATCAGTAATTGCTACTCGCGACATGTATCTCGATATGTATTGAACACTAGCCCCTTAAATGCTCTGAAAAATTCGAAAGATGTTGGCCCGGGAATATTCACCAGCAACAAAATAAAAAAAAACCATGCACGCTGTTTAGGATGTACTGGGTATAGTCGTCACAATGTCTTGGCTTTATATATGCCTGGGATTCACGAATGTGGTTTTCCTTGTTTGCGTGGCTCCTATTTTTTCCCTACTTTATTCCATGTAAAGTACCGTGGAACATCGGCACGTAATAATGTTTTTGCGAATCGGCCGCAAGACGACGTGGCATGTCCTCGACTGATTTCTGAAGGGAACTGAAACCATGACCCTTGCAGGACTGTCCATAAATCCGTAAGAATACGAGGGGGTTGGAGATCTCTTATCAACAGCATGTTGTAAGGTATGCCAGATATACTCAATAATGTTCATGTCTGGGGATTTATGTGGCCAGTGGAAGTGTTTAAACTCATAAGCGTGTTCCTGGAGCCACTCTGTAGCAATTCTGGACATGTGGAGTTTCGCATTGTCCTGCAGGAATTACCCAAGTCAGTCGGAATGCACAATGGATATGGATGGATGCAAGTGATCAGACAGAATGCTTACGTACGTGTCAACTGTCAGAGTCGTTCCATGTCCCTACAACTGCACAGGCCCCACAACATTATAGAGCGTCCACCAGCTGCAACTGTCAGGATCCGTGGATTCATGACGTTGTCTCCATACTCGTGCACGTCCATCCGCTTGGTACAATTTGAAACGAGGCTCGTCCGACCAGGCAACATGTTTCCAGTCGTCAACCAATATCAGTGTTGACAGACCCAGGTGAGGCTTAAAACTTTGTGTCTTACATTCATCAAGGGTCTACATGTGGCCTTCGGCTCCGACAGTCCTTATCGATGATGTTTAGCTGAATGATTCCGACGCTAACACTTGATGGTGGTCCATCACTGAAATCTGCAGTAATTTGAGGAAGGATTGCAGTTGTGTCACATTGAACGATTCTCTTCAGCCGTCGTTGATCCAGTTCTCGCAAGATCCTTTTCCGGCCGCTGCGATGTCGGAGATTTCTTGTTTTACTAAGTTCCTGATATTCAAGGTACACTCGTGAAATGGTCATGTCGGAAAACCTCCACCTCGGAGATGCTGTGTCCCATCGCTCGTGTGCCGACTATAAAAATAATTTCAAACTGACTGAAATCTTGATAACCTGCCAACCTAACAACTGCGCCAGAGACTTGTTTTCTTATATAGGCGTCGCCGACCACAGGGCCGTAATCTGCCTGTGTATACGGGGTGGTCCATTGATCGTGACCGGGCCAAATGTCTCACGAAATAAGCGTCAAACGAAAAATCTACAACGAACGAAACATGACTAGCTTGAAGGGGGGAAACCAGATGGCGCTATGGTTGGCCCGCTAGATGCCGCTGCCATAGGTCAAACGTATATCAACTGCGTTTTTTTTAAAAGAGGAACTCCCATTTTTTATTACATATTCGCGTAGTACGTAAAGAAATGTGAATGTTTCAGTTGGACCACTTTTTTCGCTTTGTGATAGATTGCACTGTAATAATCACAAACATATGGCTCACAATTTTAGACGAACAGTTGGTAACAGTTAGGTTTTTTAAATTAAAGTACACAACGTAGGGAGGTTTCAATATTTTATTTCAAAGTGATACATGTACCTTTGTGAACTTATCATTTAGGCAATAAATGCTCAAAATTATATCCGTCAACCTCAATGCATTTGGCAATACGTGTAACGACATTCTTCTCAATAGCAAGTAGTTCGCCTTCCGTAATGTTCGCACATGCATTGACAATGGGCTAACGCATGTTGTCAGGCGTTGTCGGTGGATCACGATAGCAAATATACTTCAACTTCCCCCACAGAAAGAAATCCGGGGACGTCAGATCCGGTGAACGTGCGGGCCGTGGTTTGCTGCTTCGACGACCAGTCCTAGTGTCATGAAATACGTATGCTATTCAATACCGCTTCAACCGCACGCGAGCTATGTGCCGAACATCCATCAAGTTGCAACTATATCGCCATTCTGTCATGCAGGGGAACATCTTGTAGTAACATCGGTAGAACATTACGTAGGAAATGAGCATACATTGCACCATTTAGATTGCCAGCGATAAAAAGGGGGCCAATTATCCTCCCTCCCATAATGCTGAGCCATACATTAACCCGCCAAGGTCACTGATGTTCCACTTGACGCCGCCATCGTGGATTTTCCGTTGCCCAATAGTGCATATTGTGCCGGTTTACGTTACCGCTGTTAGTGAATGACGCTTCGTCGCCAAATAGAACGCGTGCAAAAAATCTGACATCGTCCCGTAATTTCTCTTTTGCCCAGTGGCAGAACTGTACACGACGTTCAAAATCGTCGCCATGCAATTCCTGGTGCACAGAAATATGGTACGGGTGCAATCGACGTTGATGTAGCATTCTCAACACCGACGTTTTCGAGATTCCCGATTCTCCTTCAATTTGTCTGCTACTGATGTGCGGATTAGCCGCGACAGCAGCTAAAACACCTACTTGGGCATCATCATTTCTTGCAGGTCGTGGTTAAAGTTTCACATGTGGCTGAACACTTCCTGTTTCCTTAAATAACGGAAGTATCCGTCGAACGGTCCGGACTCTTGGATGATATCGTCCAGGATACCGAGCAGCATACATAGCACACCCCCGTTGGGCATTTTGACACAATAGCCATACACCACACGATATCGACCTTTTCCGCAGTTGGTAAACGGTCCATTTTAACAAGTGTAATGTATCACGAAGCAAATACCGTCCGCACTGGCGGTATGTTACGTGATACCACGAACTTATACGTTTCTGACTATTACAGCGCAATCTATCACAAAGTGAAAATAGTGGTCCCACTGCAACATTCGTATTTCTTTACGCACGACACGAATATGTAATAAAAATGGGGGTTTCTATTAAAAAAAAACGCAGTTGATATCCGTTTGAACTATGGCAGCGCCATCTAACGGGCCAACCATAGCGCCATCTGGTTTCCCCCTTCAAGCTAGACGAGTTTCATTCTTTGTAGTTTTTTCGATTGATGCTTATTTCGTGAGATATTTGGCCCGGTCGCTATCAATGGACTACCCAGTATATACGTACAAAACCACCCACCCACCCACCCACCCACACACACACACACACACACATATATATATATATATATATATATATATATATATATATATATATATATATATATATAGGTGGGTGTATATGATCATAGGTACCCAATTAAGAGACGAATGTCTTAAGCTACTTTACGCAAATATCTTAGGCTTTCAAGTCAAGATTGGAGATTTTTCTCGGAAGGACAGCATCTTTTTGAATGTGCCATATTTTGTACGTTGTTGACTGCCTCATTGTAACAGTGTGCTGATTAAATACAGATGTATGCACACAACTCAGAGGTAAATATTTTTTACACTGTCCATCCCTCTTTTATTTATTTTCAAGTGAAGGCTTGGGAAATAGTGCAAATCTTAGAAACAGTGGCCAGAAGCTTGCTTCTGTGTTTTGACTGGCTGCCTCATTTCATTACTACGGTGTGACTGGAGAAGGGAAGTTGAAGAGGTTATTGAGCGCAACTGAGCTAGTTCCCCTATCTCCGACATTTTAATTCCCATTATCACAAAGGGATTAGTTGTTCCAGTGTGGATATTTACTTCCTGTTTCACTTGTAATGTCACCAAAATTGTAGGCTGTGGTCGAGCGTAGAGGGGAGGCGGAGGGGATAGGAGTCGCAACTTGTCATGTGATGAAGTCTTTGATAAGGCTGATGATATTTGTACGAGTGGTGGTGTCACTAATAAAAAGGGTCTGGTTTGCGACACTGATCTGGGTTAGCTGATGTTAGAAACAAAAACAAAATTTTCCAGGTTTGGCACAGAAATGCTACTGATGTATTTTTGCTTTTTACCAGGGAAGTATGTAAGCAAGTTACTAATGCTTATATTCCATACTAATTTGCTATTTCACTCCATGGTTTCAATGTAAACTCGCATACTTCAGGATGATGATAACTGAATGATTTTATGAGCAAAACTTACTTTATGCCCAGTTGTATAATATACAGCGGAACACAGCCTTCGTCATAAGATAGGGAAGCAAATCACTACTTTTAAAATTTTCTATTCTGCTATGTGAACATTGGTTATCACTTATGAACGACGTTCTGTTTTATTACTGGGATGGAACTGGAACTCAATGCAAGAAAATGTACTGTGATTAATGTAACACTACAGATAACACTAACTGTTTCTCGTGAAATTCACAATGAAAACTCACTTGGCCCCGTCTTTATAAACTGATGATATAAGACAGCTTTGTACAGCTAAGTTATAAAGTAGAAACAGTCGGCGCGTTGGCAAGGACACAAGAAAAAACCTGGGTCACCATCTAGCCGTATGCAAATTGCACAGTGTTCGTAACTACTTTAAATGACGTTCTGGTATGAGAACATTTATGGAAAAGAGTTTCTGGAACTGTGATCAGATGCGGATATAACGAGAGAATTGTAAGAGGTATTGTAAGTAGGCTGTTTATTTCTTATTGGCAACGTTACGTAGCGCTCTGTATGAAAATCACTGGCTGTGCTGTGTGCGGTCTGTGGCTAGTTTGCATTGTATTCTGCTATTGTAGTGTTGGGCAGCTGGATGTGAACAGCGCGTAGCGTTGCGCAGTTGGAGGTGAGCCGCCAGCAGTGGTGGATGTGGGGAGAGAAATGGCGGAGTTTTGAAATTTGTCATGAACTGCTATATATATTATGACTATTAAGGTAAATACATTGTTTGTTCTCTATTAAAATCTTTCATTTGCTAACTATGCCTATCAGTAGTTAGTGCCTTCAGTAGTTTGAATCTTTTATTTAGCTGGCAGTAGTGGCGCCTGCTTTATTGCAGTAGCTCGAGTAACCAAGATTTTTGTGAGGTAAGTGATCTGTGAAACGTATAGGTTAATGTTAGTCAGGGCCATTCTTTTGTATGGATTTTTGAACGTCAGATTGCGTTGCGCTAAAAATATTGTGTGTCAGGATAAGCAGTCTCGTATATAATTCTTCAAAAGGGGACGTTTCAGTATTCTAGAGGAAGCAAAAGTACACATTTTAATGAGTGTTTGTGTACCCTTTAAGATTAGACCTTTTACTGTAAATTATTTGATGTGTTTAGTTTGGCTCCCTTACTAATGTGTTTATATGACAACTTACTTGCGATAAATTTGAATAACTGAAAAAGCAACGAAGCGAATTACATAGTTCCCACTGTCGACTGAGGGATTATCGTCCAGTTTGGTGCAGAGACTGTCCTGTATCTGTCGAGAAACCTAAAATTCCGGAGCTAGGAAATAAAAAAAAAGTCCTTATGATCAAATAAACTTGTAAAAACTCTACAGAAAGACAATACCGCTATTCTGATGATGTGCTGTATACCTGCACCCGAAAATGTACATTCAGTGTAATAATAACTAGCTTTCTTTTTGTTAGAGCAACGAAAGTCGCCGTTGGCAGGGGATGATACCATTAGCAGAATAGAGTGTAAAAGAGCCCCTTTCTGCAAAAAGAGCAAGAAACGTGAGACTCACACACAAGGCAGTTTAAAAGCGAAGACGGCCGCATCAAAGTCGCTGTCGTTCCCCTTGCAGCAGGAAAAAAAACTGAAGTCAAATCTCCTTACCACGTCTTCGACGTACTTCACCGACGAAAGGGGAAAGGAGGAAAGAAAATCCTCTGTGATAAATGGCTCACATCATTAAG
The DNA here is from genome assembly GCF_023898315.1 of Schistocerca nitens. Classification (NCBI taxonomy): domain Eukaryota; kingdom Metazoa; phylum Arthropoda; class Insecta; order Orthoptera; family Acrididae; genus Schistocerca; species Schistocerca nitens. Next base: position 430,913,732 of record NC_064618.1, on the reverse strand, counting down.
TACACGTGAACGAATGCATTCCTCTCGTGAAGGAAGAAATTCTCTAAACACACGAAAGAACTTGAAGTGTCTATGCTCTGCGAAAAGTCTGACGTACATGGGCTAAGCGGCTACAGCTCTACTAAAAGCAGAAAGGCATGATATGTGTGTCTGTTATCGCCAGCCAAGTGTGTACTTCAAATCTGCCTCTCTACCCCCCTTCCTCACTAATAACCATATCTCTCTCCAGGGTTATTCGAAGGTGACTGAAGATTCTCTGTGTAACTATTCGAAGTATTTTTCGTTGAGGTAGATTCAATCTACATATTCCGGTAATAAAAGAAAAATGTAAATCATGAATGTAAATGATTATAACTGGATTTTTATGAAGTCTTTTCCGTAGCAAGGTCCTAGGAGGGAAACATGTGAGCTACTTCGCCTATCTCAAAGATATAAAAATCTGAATTTTGCTGGAGTTTGTAATGGAATGAGGCCTGTCATTTACAGTTATCTTTAGAAGTTTACGGTGTACCAATAACTGAAAAATATAATGAATTCCATAATTAAGGCAGTTTCCATGTAAAATCTTAATCGCAACCTTTTGGAATTACTACACAATCCACTCCCTCGACTAGTAAGGAAAAGAATTTAAATTATTGACGACAAAAACACTCTATGACTTTAGGAACAGTACACTAATTTTTGGTGGAATCACTAGCCATATTAAAAGTGGCACAAATACACTCATCGAAAAGAAAAAAAGAAGAAACTTCTCTCATCTATTATATGTCAAATTCAAACATTCCTTTCATTTTTAACGTTCCACCAATAAGAAAAACTAACGTTCTCTCATTCACAAGAGGTGGATGAGACAATAATGGAAGTGTTTCACGTCGACCCAAGATTGTACCTCACGTATTTAGAAGTAAATACCCTTGGATACTCACCCATACACAGACGAGGATCCTCCACAACGCAACTAAAGATGACTATAGGTAAAGAAATGGGGCTTGTGTAGGCTTAAAAATTTTATGTACAGAACCATCACATTGTTAATAGATACACTTACATATATTGCATTTGACTGGTGTTGATACTGATAATCATAGAGGATCTTGGAGTTGTGTCTTCAACCCGAACACTGCTGTGATTCATCTCTGCACACTTGTCTGTCTTGTGCAAGACACTTCGTCTCTGCGTAGCTGCTGCGACATTCATTTGAACTGGCTTACTGTAGTCGAGCCTTGGTGTCGCTCAGCAGTTTTCTACCTCCCGCACTTCCATCTAGTACAAAACGTTCCTTTCGTGACTAACTTTCATTTTTCCGCAGTTCGGTCCAGTACCTCTTCATTAGCTATTCTATCTAGTTATCTGTTGTGTAACATTGTTTTGATAGCTCTTATTCCCATTTAAACTCAACCGCTTGTCATACATGTTTCTCTTCTGTGCCAGGCTACACCCTAAATATGTAGGGTGATTCCATGATGCTGTTACAAACTTTCAGGAATCATGGAGAGTGCTAAATGTATCCGTCTGAGGTAGGGGACCTTAGTCCGGAAACGACTGAGTCGAAAAATTTAACGTAAAATCTACTGAAAGCTTTCAAACTAAGGGCTCCAGCTTCCGAAACCTCATCATGACGAACACAGAATTCCATCTGAATACTCTCCAACTCCCTCACATAATTTCTCCTCTTGATGGACTAGTTACTTGATGTCAGAAAGACCGAAAATCACGTCTACGTTACAGAAATAACCACTTCCAGTTACTTCCACAAGGTTCACAAGCTCCTAACTTCACAAGAGATATTCGAAATAGCGTCCCGCACAACCAGTGCATGGATGGTATCGTCGCACCACGTTCCGTCGTTCCGTTCTAATATTCACGGTTTATTTTTAACCGTGTCACAGGCAGCGAGCCGGCCGTTGTGGCCTAGCGGTTCTAGGCACTTCTGTCCGGAACCTCGCTGCTGCTACGGTCGCACGTTCGAATCCTGCCTTGGGTATGGATGTGTGTGATGTCCTTAGGTTCGTTAGGTTTAAGTAGTTCTAAACTCTAGGGGACTGATGACCTTAGATGTTAAGTCCCATAGTGCTTGGAGCCATTTGAATTTTTGAACATGCAGCGAAGGTTATTGCCAGGAGACCCTCTTTAGCCTGGACAAACGTGTCACACACGAGACTTTTTACAGGAAGAAATCAGGTAGAGTGGGATGAGGTGAACGTGCTGTCCACAAAAAAGGACCACCTTTGTCTATCCACTTTCTGGGGACTGTCTGATCCTGGTGTTCACGAACCCACAGTCGAAAGTTAGGTTGGTCTCTAACGTGATGGGACCACATCCGTTGACGAAAAATAAATGGGATATATTCCAGGAACCTTGGTAGTAAGTCTCTAATAGACACTGCGTAAATTACGATATTATTTGCTTGTCCATTACACAGCAGGTGGTTATCCTCATTCGAAGCTGCGAATAAATTTCATGTGCTGTGTACGGTGGTCCACGTAAGTCGGAGGAAGAAATAACAGGTCTAGTACGCAATCATTAATTATGCCAACCCACGCATTGACCGATAATGTGTGCAGAAAGCTTTTCACAGCTCTACAATGGGGATTCTCATTGGCCAAAACATAACTTTTATGAGTGTTCAGTATTTCGTCTATGGTGAAATAGGCTTTATCCATGGAAACTACATACTCGGTAAAGAGAGGATAGGCTGTTAGGCGCTGCAAGAACCATTGGCTGAACCCGACACGGTGTCAGAACTTAGCAGGACACAAAGCGTGCTCATTCTGTGGATGGTAACGGTGTAGCTCCCTTTCCCGTAATACTCAGCTCACAGTATTCTGCCAAACATTCAAGTTCAAATGATCAAGTGCTGATTGCAGGCATGTCAGATCTCGATTAAGTACTGCATCTTGTAAATCGGAAGTCCGCTTTGTTCATTGTTCTCCTTGGCCCTCGTACTGTAGTACTAATTGCCCTGTTTCAATTAATCGATGGAACAGTCGTGGAAACATGTCCTGTTCCAGGTTTCTTCTAGGTGGATATTCGGTCCAGCATAACATCTCCGCTTGCCAGTTTCTTCCATTTTCTTGCCTATAAACGAAAACCGTGTCTGTAACTTCCTTCACCGGGTACAACTCAATATCGTCAGGACTAATCCTCCGAAATATCCTTACTTTCAGGATGCTAGTCGTGCTGGTTCTGCAGGAGATGTTCTGTTGTTAGGGAGGTAGGAAATGAGATACTGTCGGAAGTAAGATTGTGGTGAGAGGTTGTGAGACACAATTGTTCGATAGCACATCTGGTCGGTATAACACTTACTCGTGAAAGACAAAGATTCTAGTTTCGAGTGCCGCTCTGGAACACAGCTCTGATATTAACAGTCATGTCCCCTGCCACCTACCGAAGAATTAACGGATAGACTGGCAGGAAGAACATCTATCTATCTATATCCGAATCCCGCTCCAGCTACTGCTGGGTCTGGGTGCTGACAAGTCCTCTCCATTTGGCTCGATCCTCTCACCACTTTTCTTCCTCCACTTGCTGCCAGGTCACAACTCTTCTTTCTACAGATATTCTCACTCCCATTTTCTACCGTGTTCTTGGGCGCCCTCTCGGTCTTTTCCCATCCATCTTTAGTTCTTCCATAATTTTGGGGAGTCTCTGCCCATGCGTCCTTTTAACATGCCCATACCATCTCCATCTCTTTTTTTCAAGTTATTCTTTCATAATGTTTAAGGTCCTTTCTGATCTCTACTTTCCTTACTCTGTCCATTCTCGTTTTTCCCTTAATTGCTCTGAGAAATTTCATTTCCCCTCCTTGCAGCCTGCTACAGTCTCTTTCTGTCATTGTCCATGTTTCTCCACCATAGGTGACAATTGGGAGGAATATAATTCTCGAAAATCGATCTAGAGTGCGCCTACCTGTAACTTCCATTAGACGACGAAACCAGAAATTCATTTTAAGTAATACACATGAAGGCTTACATGAAAGTGCAACTCATTCGGAAGGGCCTCATTTCCTGATTTGTTCCAACGTTATTTAGAACAGGTCTCAACGAAGATTCCACAATTATCTAATCATATGAACGATATACTTGTCCCAGGAAAGACACCGGAACAACATCTCGTTTTGAGGTCTGACAAGACCCAGGACTGAAATTCATTCTGAAAGGACATATTTTCTTTAATACATAAATTGAATATTTGGAACATACCAGTCAAACGGCGCTCGTCCCATCATCAAACTTACCGAGATCTTCCGAAAACGACCCTCTACTAAAAATGTTCAAGAATTACAAACGGTTTCTAGAAAAATTGTTAACTTGTGTAATGTTCATTCAAAACGCACCTTAAATTTCGGTAGCGTTACGATGCTTCAGAAGTTAAAATGTTCCCCTCAAATGGATTCAGGAATGAGAACAATAATTTCAAATATTAAGGTGAGTTGGAATGCCCTATCCCGACAATGTTAAATTTAGTGACTTGTCTTCCCTGTATTTCAGGAACCACTGTAGCCATTAACATGAAACTTTTACAGGACATTAAACTGTATGTTCTGAGTCTACTGAGGTACAATACCTGCATTTCAGCCATTTCTTTCGGAAATACAATTTTAACTACACGGTTACAATTTTGTGTACTTTTCTGTACGTTACCGTAACTAATTCTAATTATACACAACATTATGTTCTTCTTCTAATTCAGTGATTCAGGATACGTATGTTATTACTCCCTGAAAATTTGAATACTCTATTCGGGGTGGTTTCTGAAATGTAGGGAAAAATTCAACAGAAAATGTAAATATTCAGGAACGGCTTCTAAAGTTTCAAAAGACTGTAACTCACTTAATAAATGCTTATTTTTTATTTTAGTCACTCAGAAGCACCCTGCAGCATACTGTATATCATCCTCTTGATCTTTCTCCAAGTTTTTTCTCCTTTTCTTCTTTCTGGACTCCTTAGTGGCCACCAACTGTGCTGCATACTCCGCTTTATCAATGCGACCCATGTCCATCCGTTCAAGTTCTCTGATGCAGTTTGTTCCAGGATTAATTCCATATGCTGAAGTACATTCACCCTGCCAATGATGCCATCATTATAAGCAATAACAGCATCACTGACATCCTCTTTAGCGTCTTCATTTCAACAAAAATATGGTTTGGTAAGCGAATCCATATAGGATTATTGAACGACTCATTGGGAATATGAGTCTGACCATGCAGATGCTTCTTCAGTAATTCAGGATTTGCCTGGTCTCTGTAAACAGGTTTTATGATATCCATGACTGCTGCTGGTATGGAATGTTTATGGCTGTATGAATTGTTTAAGTACTGGGCATTGCGGTAATTGCACCATGAATCAGGTCCAGGAGGGCAAAGGTGGTGTACTGTTTCTTCATCAGTTGACAGTCTATGGAAGAAGGTAGCTCATACTGCCTGCTTCATTGTCAACTAATCCTCAGTATTATTTTTGATGTCCATCCCATAATACTGCTGTAGTAAATCAATCATTTTGTCTGTCAGTCTTACTCTATCAGAAAGTTTCTTGCCTCTCAAACTTTGTTTCCACTTCCTCGACCTGGTACCCATTCTCTTCCGGACATGACCAACACATTCCAGTTTTGTGATAATCTTCTTACCATAAGGGCGAGCGGCTACTACACTTTTATATGCTTTTGAGACTCCATCACCTAAGAACTTTGTGTAACACACTCGCCGGCATACCAACACTTGTTCATAATTTCTGTCACAGATATGCCTTCCTTCATTCACTGATTTAACACTTATTTCAATGTTTGGTTAAAATCTTGAAATATGTTACCTTTCCAGTATCCACAACGCTCACCGTAGCAACAGAATTCTTAGAACTGTAGCCGCGCTTCTGCCAAGTGCCATCAAAAGCTAATGGTAAGTCAGTCATACCATCATTTATTTCAACAGCTTTGTTTGCAGCAGTCTTCATTGACTCACACGCATCAGATTCCACAGGAGCTGCAATAAATCCTGCATACTTGTCGATTTTACAAGGTGGGTGTTGCACATTGTCTCTGCTGCAGTGTGTCTTTGCCAATAACTCTCAATCCATAAAATCACCTAACATTTACTTCAAAATAATTATCTTTACACTTATCAGAATTCCAAAATGAGTGAGTATATTTACAAATGGCAAAATTAACGTCAATTTTCGTGACTAGTCCTCTTGGTACCTCACTCTCTCCATGTAAATTAACATATTTTACAACATACACATTCACCTAACACCCTTGTTAGGATGTGTAAATCTGTAACCTGACCTACTACTTCCATCACTTTCGTTTGAGAAAACTGTGTATCACAACGTTCTATTTTAACCTTAGAAGCACTGACGAGTCTGTATTTCATTGACTGTAACTTCACACGCTACATGTTGAACACAATGTTTCCCTTTATTCGAAAATCTATTACTATGAAAAACACATTTCCTAAAAACACTATGTTTTGGAGTAATACTTTACTTATTGAGCGAGTTACGAATCCATTCATCACTTTCTCTCGGAAAAACGTTATCACTTCGACACACAACACGTGTTTACACTATGAAACAATACGATACTGTTTTTGACAGTGCTACCAATACAAACACGTAATTTAACCTGTATAACACAGAAATCCAGAGCCTTCTCTATAAAAAGTTACAATTTTTTTTATATTGAAGTAATGCCAGTAAAAATTAAACATTTTCAGCCGGTGTAGACTATATTTAAAATAAAATAAAATAAAATACTTCCCAAATGAGTTTCTATATATGTAATTTTATTCGGGTACTGCAAATTTTATAATGAGATAAAAATCCGAATATGAGAAAAAAAAATCCTCGTTCTAACTACCCTTAAAGGCGGCTTTGCTTAGTCAGACTTGTCTTATTGCCTTCGATCCGAGTAGGGCTGTGTATTAAAAGTGGATGCTTCTCTACACACCATCGAATACGTTTTATCGCACATGGTCGGCCACTCTGAGCACGCTGTAGCATTTGGGTCAAAATTTTTTTAATGAGGCTCACGTAAATTAGAACGATATGAAAAAAGAAGTATTGGCATTCGTCTATGGAGTTACAAAGTTTCTTTAGTAGGGCAGAAGATATTCATTTTTGGTCACTGATCAAACGCCATTTACCACACTTCTTCATCCAACAAGTGATATAAAACGGATAAAACGTTACAACATTAGTCGCTAATTGTTTCTATACACATCAAAAAAAGTTTTGCATCACTTCGGTTCCGAGAATTCCTGAAACTACAGAAAATTGGAATAGACATCAACATAAACATCATTTCCGCCCTTTTTACTGCTCATGGCAACCATACATTTCATGTTGTACCACCATATAGTAAGACCTTCAGAGGTAGTGGTCCAGATCACTGATACCCGGTAGAAGGTCCTCTTGCATTGATACATGCCTGTATTCGTTCTGGCATGCAATCTACATGTTCATCAAGGCACTGCTGGTCCAGATTGTCCAACTTCTCAAAGGCGATTCAGCGTACATACCTCAGAGTGGTTAGTGGGTCACGTCGTTCATAAACAGCCCTTTTCAGTCTATTCCAGGCATGTTCTCTAGGATTCATGTCAGGAGAACATGCTGACCATTCTAGTCGAGCGATGTCATAATCCTGGACGAAGTCATTCACAAGATGTGCACGATGGGGGTGCGAATTGACGTCCATAAAGACGAATACCTCCGAAATATGCTGTTGATATGGTTTGCACTATCGGTCGGAGGGTGGCATTCACACGTATCGTACAGCCATTACGGCGCCTTCCATGACCACCAGCGTCGTACGTCGGCCCCACATAATGCCACCCCAAAACAGCAGGGATCCTCCACACTGCTGCAGTGTCTATGGCGTTCAGTCTGACTGGGTTGCTTCCAAAGACATCTCCGACGATTGTGTGGTTGAAGGCATATGCGACAAATGCGACACACATCGGAGAAGAGAAAGTAATGGCAGTCCTGAGCGGTCCATTCGTCAGGTTGTTGGGCCCATCTGTACCGCGCTGTATGGTGTCGTGGTTGCAAAGTTGGACCTCGCCATGGACGTCGGGAGAGAAGCTGCGGATAATTCAACCCATTGTGCACAGTTTGAGTCGTAAAACGACGTCGTGTGGTTGCACGAAAAGCATTATTCAACACGGTGGCGTTGCTGTCATGGTTCCTTCGAGCCATAAACCGTTGGTAGTGGTCATCCATTGCAGTAGTAGCTCTTGGGCGGCCTGAGCGAGGCATGTCATCGACAGTTACTGTCTCTCTGTATCTCTTCCACGTCCGAACAACATCGCTTTAGCTCACTCCGAGACACCTGGACAGTTCCGTTTTGAGAGTCCTTCCTGGCACAAAATAACAATGCGGACGCGATCGAACCGCGGTATTGACCGTCTAGGCATGGTTGAACTACAGACAACACGAGCCGTGTACCTCCTTCGGTGATGGAATGACTGGAACTGATCTACTGTCGGACTCCCTCCTTCTAAGAGGCGCTGCTCGTGCATGGTTGTTGGCATCCTTCGGAGGCTTTAGTGACATCTCTGAACAGTCAAAGAGACTGTGTCTGTGATACAGTATCCACAGTCAACCTCTATCTTCAGGAGTTGTGGGAACCGGGGTGATGCAAAACTTTTTTTGATGTGTGTATTTGTCATTATGATATTAGTTATCGTCGTAGTTCACATCCTGCCAACGCAGTCAGTCTGTTTCATTTGCCGTTTTTAGTGTTCCGTAATTCGATTTATCGGAATCATCTTGTCTTCAGGTAGATCATTCTGAAACAGAAGCTCTACATACTGTTCCCACTGATCAGCGGGGAGTCGTTCAAGCAACACAAAATGATCGCTCACTACGTTTGTTCCAATATTACATTTGGGTGGGTTGGTCTCATAACAAGATTGCATTCTGATTAATTAGTTTGAAGACACCATGCACAACTCAACAGTTATATATAAAAAATAGTGTATATTGGTCGCATAGCCAAACAAACAAAGGAGAGAACTGAACCCCTCAACAATTCCGCGTAATATTTTCGGCGTTTACGTGGGGTACACGGGAGCAGATTGAAAACAACACATCTAGCGCGCCGACATTGAACCTAGCGAGAGATGGACTTGGCTAATTCACGATTGCACGGAAAGCCCAGCAGCTCCGCGTTGAGAATTTTTCAATTGGGCATCTAACTGAAAGTCTTTGGCGACACATTCACACAGATTTTGCTGGTTCCTTTTGGAACACACGATAGATAATCGTCGTCGACGCTATCAGCAAAAAAAAAAAAACTTGTTTTTAATCCTTTGAATTCTACGAGCAGGGCTGGCTGCATCAGAACACCCATTTCCGTTTCCTGTCTCTAAGGATTGCCTTGTGTCACCGTTACAGATAATGATCCACACATATAGCAAGTGGAATTTCAGACATTCTGTCAACAAAACAAAAGTTTTCCACATCAAAATTGCTATATTCTCTCCACAGTCGAACGGTTAAACGATCACTTTGTGCACATTTTCAGGGCTGAGGTGTTCGAAGGTAGTCTTTAGCAGATAAGAGAAGTGCTCAACTATTCTCATTCATGGAGTCTTCCGTTACTTCTTGGTAGTAAAATTTCATATTCAAGATGGAATAATATGTACACTATCTTTTTTCTACTGATTTTTGTTTATTTCAAACTAGTTTTTAGTTTGTGAGGCCGTCTTCAGGAAAGAAATGGCTAGCGTCTGGTTCCCAGGTAAGCAAACATCACAGGCGAACATACAATCACTTGCAAAGAGTGTTGTGTATCACAACAGTTTCTTAATGTTGAAATTATACTTTACGTAATGGCCAATGTTAAGTACAATAAATAATTAAACTACACAATATATAGGTTAAATGATTTTTTGTACTTTTATTCTTTTGCGATACTGTTAAAGTGACTACTCTTCATGCTACAAACATATAGTTTTTAATATTGTAGAGTAAAGAGGCAATGGACAGTATTATACACAATAACTACAATCTATAATCTTACTTAACTGCTGGTTGTATAGTTCTGACGTCATACTTTGTGAGGTTGTGGCATTAGTTGAGAACTATCTAACTGAGCACTAGTAACATATTTTGAGAAACAAACATGTTTTACATTCTCAATAACTTTCTGTGCAGTGGGCAATACTGAATTCTTCAGGTAGGTCGTTAAAATATACAATGTTAAACTATTGCAAGTTATATAGCTGAAGTTTGTCTGATAAGGAATAGGAAATCCTGTTTCTTTTTGTGTAGTAGTATGTGTCATTGTGGCGGTTTGTGAGTGCGTCGCTGGCTGATCACGTCATGTGAAGTTTAAAAGTGGGGGTGTGCGCAGCTGTAACGGATCGTTTAGAACCAGCCAAGGACTTTGAGCGAAGTGTCTGTTAACCTCAAGTGCATGTAGTACTTCAGTGTGAATTTGGTAACTGCATCCTTCCTTGAGCACATGTTCGGCAAAGATGGAGTCTGACTTTTGTAATTTTTGTTCAATCTGCGTCATTGTTACAGCCCTGCCAGTCTGAGTGATATACAGTGTGTTGCAATCATTGCAAGCGATTTTGTAAACACCACTGTTACTTATTAAACCTGTTTTGCCCTTGCAGTTGAATAGTATATGGACTATAGCGGCTCTGACATAAAATCAAGCTCTGCATTTGCAGGATGTGAGGGTTTTGGGTATTTTGTCAGGTAGCTTTCCTAAATATGGGGTATTACAACAACTGCTTTGAAATGTGACTGTTACTGCAGAGGTGTAAAATGTTATCAGTTAATTCAGGCGTGTAGCCACTGCTTGATGCAGTAATGCAGTACGTTTAATGGTGCCTGATTCTCTTTTAAAATTCTGTTTTGACATTGGTATGGAAGTAAGAAGATGTACCATGGAATGGAAGGCAAAATTATGTGTGATAGTGGACGTTGTAGATATGACGGTATTACAGTGCCTGCTGTAGTAGGTTTTCTGTAAATTTTTGAAACAATGTGTATTTGTAGTGATATCTATCATGAGAACTAAGAAGTTAATGAATTTTTCACCAGTCACCACATGGTGAACTGTATGTTTCTGTATTGTGAATTTAGATGTTCAAGGAATATGTTCAGTTTTATTTTCGTTCCAGCCCACAGACATAGTACATCATCAACATATCTGTACCAATATTTGGTATTATCACCGACAGGCTCATTACGTAGGAACTGTTTTTTTTTACAAATGGTCCATGAAGATTTATGCCAAAAGAGGACTGAGGGCAAGCCCATTGCTAAAATGATGTGATCCACCTTGTTTGTATAGAGTACCTTCATATTGAAAATAATTTTGTTGTAAACATGTCTGAGTGGTCAGCTTTATGTCTTCTACATGTACAGGTTTGATGCTGGCCATGTGCAATAGTTCTGTAAAAACATAAGGAATTCTTTCACTGGTATGTTTGTAAATAAGCTGCTAACAACAAAGTTCTAGTTTTGAAGTGTGTGGAATAGGAAGTGTTTAATTTCGTTAACAATGGCTACTGGATTAACAATATCATAATTAGTTTAAATTTTGTCTTGTTTTTCATACAGAAGTGTAATTCTTTGGTAATTTTGTAGCATGGTGCCATGTACGTTGGCTCTTTTATTATTTCATAATACATATCAACAATGCATATTGGTGACGAATCCCCAACAGAAATGTATGGTCGTCCTCATCCCACGTCATTACATTTAACTATATCGCGAGGACCTTCCGTACCATGAAGTGAGTGTCATAAATGTAACAAGTGCTCCCTCAAGTTTACATCAAAACAGACCACTGGAAGATAAGAATTGTCTTATAGAAGACCAGCCGAGCAAGCTATACAATCCAGAGGAACAGAGGACACTTAGACGGCACCAAAATCGATTTCGATATTGATTCTGCCGTAGATTTTCATTTTACAAGGACGGAGCCTATATGCAGCCTTTCCCAATAACAAAGGCCCAGTCGCAGCGATCAACCGCAAAAGCCGAAACCACCACACGTCTATGCCGCCTTTTTCACTATTAACACTTTGCCGTCCGGCGACACCACAGCGGTGTCGTGCGCGAAACAGCGGTCAACGGCCGGCGACACCACAGTGGTGTCGTGTGCACAGTATCGCTCAGTGGTCGGTGACACCACAGTGGTGTCGTGTGCACAGTATCGCTCAGTGGTCGGTGACACCACAGTGGTGTCGTGTGCACAGTATCGCTCAGTGGTCGGTGACACCACAGTGGTGTCGTGTGCACAGTATTGCTCAGTGGTCGGTGACAACACAGTGGTGTCGTGTGCACAGTATTGCTCAGTGGTCGGTGACAACACAGTGGTGTCATGTGCACAGTATCGCTCAGTGGTCGGTGACAACACAGTGGTGTCGTGTGCACAGTATCGCTCAGTGGTCGGTGACACCACAGTGGTGTCGTGTGCACAGTATCGCTCAGTGGTCGGTGACACCACAGTGGTGACGTGTGCACAGTATTGCTCAGTGGTCAGTGACAACACAGTGGTGTCGTGTGCACAGTATCGCTCAGTGGTCGGTGACACCACAGTGGTGTCGTGTGCACAGTATTGCTCAGTGGTCAGTGACAACACAGTGGTGTCGTGTGCACAGTATCGCTCAGTGGTCGGTGACACCACAGTGGTGTCGTGTGCACAGTATCGCTCAGTGGTCGGTGACACCACAGTGGTGACGTGTGCACAGTATTGCTCAGTGGTCAGTGACAACACAGTGGTGTCGTGTGCACAGTATCGCTCAGTGGTCGGTGACACCACAGTGGTGTCATGTGCACAGTATCGCTCAGTGGTCGGTGACACCACAGTGGTGTCGTGTGCACAGTATTGCTCAGTGGTCGGTGACAACACAGTGGTGTCGTGAGCTCAGTATCGCGCAGTGGCCGTTGACAGAACTTTAGTATCTTCTTCATTCTGTTGGTGTTTTCTTAAGGTAACAATAAGTCACACACGTCAACAAGCTTTTTGATTTTATGAGTACTTATGCACTTTCATCACGGCAGACGAAAGAGACGATACAATTATATACGATAAATGCGTGGACGTCTTGTCTAACGTTCTGGACGACTTGGCCGATTGGAAGGAAGACATTGGATATCAAACAAATGAAGCAGAATTGTCGGGAGATAGTGAAATACGTCCAAGAAGAATTCGGCGAACTCTACGGTTGCCAACTGATTCGGATGAATCAGACGAAGAAGACAGACTATGATTTATTGAGGACCAAATTTGAAGGATCTGCGGGTCCACACATATTTCACAAAGATACACAGAGCGTCAAGGATATCGTAGAATTGTACAATGGGAACGATCTATTTGAATATATTGCAATGAAACCAACAGGTATTACAGTCAAAATTGCAATAGAAGGAAACTGGATAAAAAAAATGCCAAATTTGTCGACGTTACGGGACCCGAACGTAGAAAACGGTTTGGGCTTGCTATCCTTATGGGAAATGTAAAAAAAAAGCAAGGATTGATGATTACTGGTCAACGAATCCGTTGACAGACACACTGATATTTCGTAAAACGATGTCCCGCAATCGATTCAGACAAATATTATCATTTTTATATTTTTCCGACAGCAACAATAAACCAGATAGTGCCTACCGGCTTTTCAAAGTGCAGTTCATAGTTGATTATTTCTCCAAAAAGTTTAAAGAAACGTTTAATCTAAGTCAAAACATCTCATTTGATGAAGGAGTGATACCGTGGCGTGGACAGTTAAAGTTTAAAGTTTACAATCCGTCCTAATTTACGAAATATGGCATAATCATTCGGATGCTGTATTATTCGAGTACGGGATAGATTTCCTCATTCAAGATATCTTCCGACGCTGGACAACCTTCAGCAAAAAGAGTAATGGAACTATTGATATCTTCTTATGGAAAGTGGCATCACCTCTACATGGATAATTATTATAACAGTGTAGAACTTGCAGAGAAGTTACTTGAAAAGGAGTTTCGAGTTTGTGTAACGATACGGCAAAATAAAGGATTTCCGGAAAAATTAAAGTGATCGAAAGTCAATGTGTTTGTAGCGTGTCATCAACGGAAAGGTGACAAGCGGCCGGCGACAAGCGAATAGATTTGAACGAGACGTGCGAACGGCAAAGTGTTAACTAGATCCCTAATGGAAGTCGAGTCAGCAGTGTCAACATCGTCACCAACGTCTGCGCTGCAGACTGGTCTCATAGTGTGTATGTGTTCTGTCTCTGCATTTTCGGCAGAAATCCGCAAGGAAAATATTGGGACGTGTGTTGGACAGTCTCGTCTGCCATAGCCACCCATCCAACTCCGTCAGATGCACCGCAGCAGAAGGCTACCACTAAACTAATTGACGATGGTGCGAAGATATTTTTTTCTAGCCGACCACCGCACACGACACTGTCTTAGCTCAGAAGTTGCTCGAGTATATTTAACGCAGACTGCCCGTCAGTGGTCTCTTCTCTCTACCCGGTACCTCCATCAGTCGCTACAAACCGACGGGTGGTGCTACACTCTCAAATTCTCAAACAGACTTGGAGAAATGCACCGGACACATTGTGTTGTCTTGTAGTATTTATATTCACAACCGGTTTCAATAATACATCGTCTTCACAATGGAAAAACATCTATTGTGACAATTTCACATGTAATACATGCTACTTAACCGGAAAAATATACGGCGTAACTAACTTCGAAAAGTCAGAAAAAGATAGTTAACTCCGTAATACCGGCTTAGCAAGCAGAAAACAGTGAAAACATGAGAACATGTAACAGCAGTAGCTGCACGGCCCCTTTGCTCAGGCACAACACAACAACTGTGAAGACGATCTATGTTCGAAATGAGTTGCGAATAAATACATGTAAGACAGCGCAGGTGTATGATGCAATTCTTCAGATACAGTATATCAATGCTGCTGACAGTTGCCTGAAAAAAATTTTTTACACAAATAGTGGTCACCACGAATGGCCATGATCTGAATATAACCTATAGTATCATCTGTGCCTCCTTAAAAGTCGCCGCAGGCAGAAAACCCGGGGGACAGGGCAGGATGAACATTGGAAGAGTTCTACGGAAGCATCAAAATCACAGAGAGTCAATTACCATACGGATAACTACGAATCAGTGAACCAAGGACATTATCCTACAGCAAATGAACAATTATTAATTCAACAGAGAAAGACATTATGATACTGCTATTGTCATCTTAGCTACTTGTAACATTGCTAAGAAAATAAGCAAATTTTACCCAAGCAACAGTATATATTTGTGTTCATAATTTAAACGATTTATCTTGTATCCACATCCTACAGCTGCAGACACAACAGGAGCACAAAGAATGGCAAACCAAGAGCGAAGTGCTCGCGTTGAAAAGCGTGCAAACGAGCGTGCATTATTTCGTTCTAATGTTCAATCTGCACACTGAAGAGGCAGTTACGAAATTAAAGAAAGGTTCAGGATTGAGATTAAAACTGATGGTGGAGGTATATCAATGATAAGATTGTTTGATGACATGTATAGCCTCATTGAAAGTGAATTAGAAACGAGGGACCTGTTGATGGAATGAACAGTGTAATAAATACAGAATATGGATTAAGAGTAAACCGAAGAAAGATAAAACTAATGAAGAACAGCAGAAATGACGGTAGCGATAAATTTCCAGTGAAAATTGCTCACAACGATTTAGCTGAAGTAAAGAAGACTTGATGGACGAAGCAACGACGACATAAAAAAATCGGACTAACACACACAAAGATGGAATTCCTGGTCATAAGAAATCTGCTGGTGTCAAATGTTGGACTTAATTTGGGGACGAAACTCCTGAGAATGTACGTTTGGAGCACATAACTGGTGACAGTGAATCATAGACTGTTGTAAATCCGGTAAAGAAGATAATCGATAACTCTGAGATCTGTTGCTATAGGATGTTATTGAAAAACAGATAGACTGATAAATAATGATGTGATTCTCAGCAGAATCAGAGAAGAAAGAAGGAAGGAAGATTAGGAGTTAACGTCTTGTCAACTTCAAGGTCATAAGGGACGAAAATCGGCCATGCACTTTCAAAGGAATCGTCAGGAAATTTACCTGGAGCGATTTAAGGAAATCACGAAAAACTTAAAAATCGATCGCTGGACGCATCACCTGGCTTCTTGCGAAGAAAGGAACTTATGGGAAATACTGACAAGAGTAAGACACAGTACCCTGACAGAATACGTGTTAACAGGTGAAGGAATAACTGTCATTGTACTAAAAGGAGCTGCAGAGTGTGAAAACTGTGTGGAGCAACAGACATTGGAATAAGTCCTACAGAACCATTGATGACATGGGGTGGAAGTGTTCCTTTAAGAGGAAGAGGTTGGCACAAGATAGGAATTCATGAAGGCATGCATCAAAAGCGAACTATAGAGTCCTAACGCAAGGCAGGCGCCACAAGATGGATCATTGGTGCCAGCCGAAATTAAGTTTCTTCCGGCATAATACGATTGTAAATAGATACCAAAAATACTCAATGCACCTAATAGCTCTAGAAAGTGGAAATTCGCACTCCAGATTTACAAATCAGCTTATGGTACATGAACACTACTCTAAAGGCACAGAACACCACTCATTTTATCTACTTTTCAATTATCTCTGACGGATTAAACTGGTCAGTTCATTATGTATCGATTCTCTTACGTTTGCAAACTCTTTGCAGACACAGCATCGGAAACTTTTTTTAATGTGTTTTGTTGGTTGTCAACCATCACAGGTCCGGATGGTAGCATATTCTATGTGCATTTTGTTCTAAAAGGAAGTAAGTCATTCTGTTCTCAGTCTTCTCCTAGCAGAGTCGAGTTACGGGAAGCGATCAGAAGCGCTTTGTGCTTGAGCCACATTTGGAAGAACATGGTGTATTGATGAATTTATTTACCTGAGGGCGAATAATTGTAGGATGCATCAGATTACTGGCACAACATTTCGAACGAATTTCTTGTGGAAAATTCTGTGTTGTTTCTTGAGATACATAATGGGCGGCGATTGTGTGTAACTCACTATAACAATTCTCACGAAGGCATACTCTGATGCAGTGCTACAGGCTCCGAGAGATTGCGATCTATCAGGTGTCGAACAGCGACTACTCTATCATTTTCATGTTTACTTCACTCTATTTTGTATTCAATTTATACATATTGAGCTCTATGTTAAAGAGAATCTATGCTTCGCTCGTGAGATTGGGTTCTGCTTCCGATTGGTAAAGTAGTTTTTTAAACTGACACCTAGTGACTATTCTCTCAGTGAAACTGTAATCATGTGTTTTAAATTGATAAAGAACAGTATAATCGGTTTATTCAAAGGTTTCGTGCTGAATAATCATTCTTAAATTTGCTTAACTACGTGCAACGTAGGCCGCAGAAATCTTGTAGAACTGAAGTAAGATAAACATCGAGGGAAATTAGCTGGGACCAAATAATATAATATAGCACATTTCATTTCTAGAGTAGCTAGTTACTTTGAGCCATCAGATAAGGTTGACTGTAGTTTCTGAACTTGGGACTGCTGCGTGTGGCAGCACTGCGCTACTGAATTATACTCATTTCACGCATGACAAATGCGTAAGTAGTATACTGAGTGAATTTTTCAAAGGTTTGTTATAGCATTGACTATGGGAAGATGAATACGTACTCGGCGAAACACCCTTATTGCAGTACGGATTGTCACAAGCGTGAGGCCGATAAGAGACAGTCACACAAGAGTCTGTTAACTTACGTTTTACAGTTTGTACTGGGATATGTTGGATATTTGTTACCCGTTGCGCTTAATTATACAGGCTGAAGAAAAATTTACGCACTCAGACCTCGCAGCGCGATTGCTCACATACCAATAATACAACATTTCCTTCCACAAAATTTCGTCTTGCGAATGTTTCGGGAAATAAATTGACGTAAAGATTGACAATCTGACAACACTGTAATCACATGTACGGTAACTGCATCTGTCTGGATGTACGGCAGTGCTGTGCAATTGGTGCAGTGGGTAGCCTCTTTTTGGTTAACATGCTGTAGGTAGAGGGTTCGATTTTGGATTGAGGCATATTTGTTTCTATTTGGTAAATATAGTCTTCATGATACGGCATCTGGCGTCTTAACTGTCATACGGCGATTACAGTGCACATTTCACAAAACATTTGCAGTCATGTACTACGAACACACAAATGGAAGTACAATCGTTTTCATTTTTCTGCTATTAAAGAAGCCTTTTGCACGTCGTGGACGCAAATTTCTTCGCGCCAGTGCATGTACTAGACTCCACAGCACTTTTTCGTGTACCCTCTCAGGGTGGCCCCACCGAAATCATCTGCAAAGCATGTTGCTAGCCTACTGGTGACGTGAGGCCATAACGGAATGTAATGGATCTGAACGTGGCAAGAACAATAGTTGGTATTAAGGGATGGGACCATTAGGGGAGGGTAGATACAAAATAAGTTTGAAATTTAATAAACGATGTGGTGTGAAACAGTTTACGTCCACTATTTGTGAAAGTTTTCTTTACAAGCTGACCAATGAACTCGATTCTATTTCCATTTCTGTGTTCGTAGTATGTAACGAAAATGTTTTGTAGAAGACCCACTGTAACCGCTGTATGAGAATCAAGACGTCAGATACCGTACTACGCAGACTACAGCTGGCCAATGAAAACAAATAAGCCTCCACTCAGAACACAACCCCCGACCTCCTGCACGCCAACCCGAAACGCTATCCACTGCAGTAACTGTACAGAAAGTCTGCCGTATCCTAACACAAGTAGTTTCCGTAAATAGAAATAGACTTTAGGTGCAAAAGCACAGTAATCACCAGTGCCAAATGGCGACAAGAGAACGGAACTATCATATTCAGGCATTATTTCTGCAGAGCAATGAACTCGTGAATGGCTAAACATCGATCTGTGATACAACACTGTCGTACAGATAATTGCGAAGCAACACACAATGACGCACCAGGATCTCAATATTCACTTAATGAGACTGGAAACCACGACTTCAAACAAATACGCGGTGTGGCTGGTCGTTTGGGGCGCCATGTCGCGGACTCCGCGTCCCCTCCTGTCGGAGGTCCGTGCCTTCCGTCGGGTGCGCGCCAGAAGAAGAAATATTAATTAAAATAATTTTGTTTCATGGAATTCTACCTGGTGCGTGAGTTAAAACTTTACCCGACTGGCTATAGCGTTACAATAATTTATTGTCCAAGGAACTACTGAGATAGTCACTAAATCATGCACGGTCTCTTCTTTTGTTGCTATATTCTTAACACGAAAGCACGAGGTGGATGTGATTTCACGGTAATCAGGGTACGCTTTTGATTTACGCATTCCATCTCATCTAAGCTTCATTGAGGTGCTATAAATGCTGCCATCGTTGACAGTGAAAGGAAACTTTGATGGGGCCCGCGTGGAGCGTGTCTCGGTTCTGTGGTCGCTCTGTTGTTACTTCTGAGAGATTAACGAGTGAAATCGATGCTCGGTCTCATTGGCGTGCGCACAGAGAGCTCATTTCGAGAGCGCCCCCGGACACGTAATACACAGCTAGCCAGAGCGGGCGACCGTTCCCTCGCTGTATCGGCGGCATCGGCTGCGGCTGCTACAGAAGTTGTGCCGCCAGCCTGTGTGTGTGTGTGTGTGTGTGTGTGAGAGAGAGAGAGAGAGAGAGAGAGAGAGAGAAACCAGCGTGTCTCGAGACGCCACGCCCACACAAAAGGAACGCCCGGCCGCGCTGATCCCACCGGAAGCAGACGCTCTGCTGTCGGAGATGCTCGCTCCTCCTTTGAAGTATTACGCTGCTATTCATCCGTGTTTCTTTTCACAGAAGTTACTTCTTTATTTGCCTCCTTTGTGCCCCCTTGTCTCTGCAACGCCATCTGTAACGCCGATCGCAAGGAAGAGAAAGGAGTCACCCATAGAGAAGCTGACTTTCCTGAGCGAAATAAAATGGAATTCTTTTGATTAATGACACATCTCAGCCTACCCGTGTTTCGTTCATCTGTTATATTTTGGTTCTAAGGTCAATGTTAATGTTAAAAGAAAAGGATAAAAGGCACACATGTGGAAAATGGCATTACGAAACAAGTTAAAGATGGTTTAGACTGATGGATCAGTGGAATGGAAGTGATGAACGAAAGTAAAGCAGAAGTAATGAAGTGTACTCGAGTAATATCAGTCAATGATGAGGGAAATAAATTAGGAAATGAGACACTAAAAGTTGTACATGAATATTAGTGATACAGCAGCAAAATAAGTGACGATTGTCGATGTACAAACGATACAAAATGCAGAATGGCAAACCAAAAGAAGCAATACTGGAAAAGAAGTGTTAATACCGAATATAAATTTAAGTGTTAAGAAATCTTTTCTGAAGGTACTGGGTGGCCATAATGAAAGTGTAGCTACTCACAGAGATGTAGTGTGAGCTGTAATTATCGTACGGCAGCGAAGTCTGGGAAATATTCCAAACTATTAACACGGAACCGATTTAAGACAGAAAAAAATAGTTACAGTTTTGGCGGCCTCGTGTAAATATGACGTGCGGCTGGTCCCAGCGGGGGTTCGAGTCCTCCCTCGGGCATGGGTGTGTGTGTTTGTCCTTAGGATAATTTAGGTTAAATAGTGTGTAAGCTTAGGGACTGATGACCTTAGCAGTTAGGTCCCATAAGATTTCACACACATTTGAATTTTTTTTTTTTTTTTTTTTTGTAAATATGACGCAGTGAGTGCAAGAAAGATATACCGGATGTTTCCTTACGTAATGGACTCGAAACCGGAAGTGAGCAGAAAATGCCAAACAAGTGATTTTATTATAAACCGCCGCTTACACAGGTTGTTCAGTACGAGCACCGAAGACTTCGACTAGATCCTGCATCTGTATAATGACATGATCAACATTTGCTCGCAGCAGTTCCGGTGGATTCTAAGCAATGTGTTTCTCAATACTGGCTTCAGATAAGGTAGAGACAGAATGAGTCCCTGATATACAGTTTACTTTAGATATTCACAGAGCCAAAATTCACATGGATTGAGATCAGGTGATCCTGCAGGTCATGCATCTAGAAAACCTCTGGAGATGACACGTTCATGGAAGGTTGCTTTAAGCAGGGCTGTCCATAAATTCGTGATAGTACGAGAGGGTGGAGATCTCTTTGAACAACACTTAGCAAGGCACCCCAAATATGCTCAACAATGTTCACGTCTGGGGAGTTTTGTGGCTAGCGGAAGTGTTTAAACTCAGAAGAGTATTCCTGGAGCCATTCTGTAGCAATTCTAGACGAATGGGATGTCGCATTGACCTGCTGGAATTTCCCACGTCCATTGGGACGCACAGTAGACATGAACGGACGGAGGTGATCAGACAGGATGCGGACACCATCTGTCCGAGTCGTATCTAGACGTGTCAGTGCTCCCATATCACTCCAACTGCACGCGCCTCACATCATTACAGAGCCTCAACCAGTCTGAACAGTCCCCTACTGACATGCAGGGTCCAACGATTCATGAGGTTGTTTTCATAGCATAGCCATTCACGTCCATACGCTCGATACAATTTGAAACGAGACTCGTCCGACCAGGCAACATGTTTCCAGTCATCAGCAGTCCGTTGTCGGTGTTAACGGGCCCAGGCGAGGCGTAAAGCTTTGTGTCGTGCTGTCATCAAGGGGACACAAGTGGGCCTTCGGCCCCGAAAGCCCATATCGACGTTTCGTTCAATTTTTCACAGGCTGACACTTATTGATGGCCCAGAATTGAAATCTGCAGCAGTTTTTGGAAGTGTTTTAATTCTGTCATGTCGAACGATTCTCTTCGGTCGTCGTTGGTCCCGTTCCAGCAATATCTTTTTCCGGTCTCCGCGATGTCGGAGAGTTGATGTTTTTTTACCGGTTTCTTGAGATTCACGGTACATTCGTGAAATGGTCGTACGGAGAAGTCCTCACTTCATTGCTATCTCGTAGATGCTGTGTCCCGTCGCTCAGGCTCCGAATATAACACCACGTTCATATTGACTTACACTTGATAACCTGCGATTGTAGCAGCAGTAACCGATCTAACGCCTGCGCCCGACATTTGTGGTCTTATATAGGTGTTGTCGACAGCAGCGCCGTATTCTTCCTGTTCACATATGTCTGTATTTGAGTACGCATGCCTATACCAGTTTCCCTGGGGCTTCAGTGTATTTGTTACTCTATTAAATGTTCCATGGATGGTAATTATGTCCTTTAGGTGTCAGCTGGGAAGTGTCTCTTTCATTATTAAGTACATCATCTCAGGCAAATAAATGACAACATATCTGACAATTCTAGGGCTTACACACGCACAGACACACACACACACACACACACACACACACACACACACACACACACACACACACAAATCGCGCCCACACACGTGCACGTGGACATATAGACCCGCAAAATCACACTACTACCTAATCAGAAATTCATCTATAGAGCAGAACGAATTGTCAAGCAGAGATAATTTCAGTTTATGTTAGAATTTACGTTTACTATCCATTAAGTTTTTCATATCACCCTTAGCTATTCTAATATTTTTGTGAATGAATAGCTCAGTCCTCTCTTTGCTACACTAACGTTGAATAATGTGTCTTATTTCTGTGCCGACGGCCTTGCCGCGGTGGTAACGCCGTCGGGTTGAACTGGCAATTGGATCGGTGACCATCCGGTCTGCCAAGCGCTGTTGGCTAGCGGGGTGCACTCAGCCCTTGTGAGCCAAACTGAGGAACTACTTGATTGAGAAGTAGCGGCTCTGGTCTCGGAAACTGACATACGGCCGGGAGAGCGGTGTGCTTACCACTTTCCCCTCTATATCTGCATCCAGTGACGCTTGTATGCCGAGAATCACACGGCGGCCGGTCGGTACCGTTGGGCCTTCATGGCCTGTTCTGACGGAGCTACGTTAAGCATATTATTTCTCCTTCTAGTGTTATATTTGCGAATGTTGGTGATGTTACCATACTGTAATTAACTATTGATAACATTATTCATAAAGAAGCAAATGTGCTGTTAGGCTGTAGTCTGTATGGCCAACTGCTGAAAGACCAGAGTACAAGAGATTCTGTAGTGCAACATGTACTGTTTTCCTCATTGAGTTGCCAGAATATGATCCAATTAGACATTAGTAAATGGAGAGAGAAGGAGATCTGCGAATATTTTGAAATTTTCAGCTGTATAATTTATCATTATTCGCAGCGTAAATGTTAGACGACTACAACTTTTACGAGAATCTGTAACATGTAATTTATAGGTCAGGTTCTTATCAGTACGAACACATAAGAAGTTATTACACTCTATTTTATTTATTCGTTTACGCTCATCGATTATTTGAAATGGTGTTCAAAAATGGCTCTGAGCACTAAGGGACTCAACATCTTAGGTCATAAGTCCCCTAGAACTTAGAACTACTTAAACCTAACGAACCTAAGGACATCACACACACCCATGCCCGAGGCAGGATTCGAAACTGCGACCGTAGCAGTCCCGCGGTTCCGGACTGCAGCGCCAGAACCGCTAGACCACCGCGGCCGGCTGAAATGGTGTGATCAAGTCTTGTTCACTACTGATTAGTACATACGGCAGGGCCGGCCGCGGTGGTCTAGCGGTTCTGGCGCTGCAGTCCGGAACCGCGGGACTGCTACGGTCGCAGGTTCGAACCCTGCCTCGGGAATGGGTGTGTGTGATGTCCTTAGGTTCGTTAGGTTTAAGTAGTTCTAAGTTCTAGGGGACTTATGACCTAAGATGTTGAGTCCCATAGTGCTCAGAGCCATTTGAACCATTTTTTACATACGGCAGTTTATCTACATTCAGTGCCATTCCATTTAGAGAGAAATTTTGAAGAAGATATAACTTTTATCAGCATGTGTTGAAGATACAGCATTAGCCTTGATTATAATGCTCGGATCATCAGCAAAGAGAACCAGTTATGTCACCTTCTGGGAAGCCTGTGGTATGCCTGTAATGATTGCTCCTCGTTCTGAGTATGATATTTCGCTGTGCATTTGTTTAGCGAGACCGGTTGAGAATCAGTCAACCAGCAAGATCTCTGGTGCCTGATATTTTAGCTGACCTGGGAGAAGGCCTTGAAATGCAGAATCAAATGCTTTTGACAGCAGTAGAAAACACAAGTGGATGATATTTCCTTATTACCTAATATGGGAACGATATTTGCTCATTACCTAATACGGGAACGAGCAAATACAGTCTGTGCAGAGGCCCTTTCTAAATTCAAACTGAGACAGGCCAAGGAGAAAATACGTAACTTATGTACGGTATCTTTCTGAAATATGTAAGTTATGTGTGGTTCTTGGAAAGATAAATTTTTCCAATGTCTCCAGAATGATTAAAGTTGTGACGCTAATCGATAATTACTTCTGTATTATTATCTTTCATTTAAATTATCTGACAATAGGACATTCAAGTCTCTCGTGAAATATACTCTGTATTAGCAAGTGCCTTTTTTTTCTAACGATTATTCATGACCTTACGGCGCTCAGTTTTCGGATATAAATTTAAAGGACTGAAATTATATAAGTCTCATGTCTTTAGACAGAATGATGGTATTCCGGATGAGTCTGACGGCTTCCATGGCTTCCACTTACATGGGTAGCGATCATCGCGGCGAATCCTGTGGTCTGTATGCGGCGCAGTCGGCCGCCTATATGTTGACTTCACACCTGGTTGGCTCTCGGCGATTGAGGGCCCAGGCGTGACGCAGGGACGTCTGCGCGCCATGAATATGAACGCTGCAGCGCCGAGCTAAAACGCTTTCGTGATCATTTCGAGCAAAATGGGGGATCCTGTCAGCTAATAAGAACCTTTCACCTTTATGGCTATCAATTACGACCTCATTTATGGCGCTTCAGGTCGTGAGGAAATTACTGTGCATTAGTCTTCTACTTTACTTTGATTCCATCTACAGGGTCTTTCAAAAATGACCGGTATATTTCAAACGGCAATAAAAACTAAACGAGCAGCGATAGAAATACACCGTTTGTTGCAATATGCTTGGGACAACAGTACATTTTCAGGCGGACAAACTTTCGAAATTACAGTAGTTACAATTTTCAACAACAGATGGCGCTGCAAGTGATGTGAAAGATATAGAAGACAACGCAGTCTGTGGGTGCGCCATTCTGTACGTCGTCTTTCTGCTGTAAGCGTGTGCTGTTCACAACGTGCAAGTGTGCTGTGGACAACATGGTTTATTCCTTAGAACAGAGGATTTTTCTGGTGTTGGAATTCCACCGCCTAGAACACAGTGTTGTTGCAACAAGACGAAGTTTTCAACGGTGGTTTAATGTAACCAAAGGACCGAAAAGCGATACAATAAAGGATCTGTTTGAAAAATTTCAACGGACTGGGAACGTGACGGATGAACGTGCTAGAAAGGTAGGGCGACCGCGTACGGCAACCACAGAGGGCAACGCGCAGCTAGTGCAGCAGGTGATCCAACAGCGGCCTCGGGTTTCCGTTCGCCGTGTTGCAGCTGCGGTCCAAATGATGCCAACGTCCACGTATCGTCTCATGCGCCAGAGTTTACACCTCTATCCATACAAAATTCAAACGCGGTAACCCCTCAGCGCCGCTACCATTGCTGCACGAGAGACATTCGCTAACGATATAGTGCACAGGATTGATGACGGCGATATGCATGTGGGCAGCATTTGGTTTACTGACGAAGCTTATTTTTACCTGGACGGCTTCGTCAATAAACAGAACTGGCGCATATGGGGAACCGAAAAGCCCCATGTTGTAGTCCCATCGTCCCTGCATCCTCAAAAAGTACTGGTCTGGGCCGCCATTTCCTCCAAAGGAATCATTGGCCCATTTTTCAGATCCGAAACGATTACTGCATCTCGCTATCTGGACATTCTTCGTGAATTTGTGGCGGTACAAACTGCCTTAGACGACACTGCGAACACCTCGTGGTTTATGCAAGATGGTGCCCGGCCACATCGCACGGCCGACGGCTTTAATTTCCTGAATGAATATTTCGATGATCGTGTGATTGCTTTGGGCTATCCGAAACATACAGGAGGCGGCGTGGATTGGCCTCCCTATTCGCCAGACATGAACCCCTGTGACTTCTTTCTGTGGGGACACGTGAAAGACCAGGTGTACCGCCAGAATCCAGAAACAATTGAACAGCTGAAGCAGTACATCTCATCTGCATGTGAAGCCATTCCGCCAGACACGTTGTCAAAGGTTTCGGGTAATTTCATTCAGAGACTACGCCATGTTATTGCTACGCATGGTGGATATGTGGAAAATATCGTACTATAGAGTTTCCCAGACCGCAGCGCCATCTGTTGTTGAAAATTGTAACTACTGTAATTTCGAAAGTTTGTCTGCCTGAAAATGTACTGTTGTCCCAAGCATATTGCAACAAACGGTGTATTTGTATCGCTGCTCGTTTAGTTTGTATTGCCGTTTCAAATATACTGGTCATTTTTGAAACACCCTGTATGTGCTCGGAGCAAAATAGAAGTAACCAAGAGGTCTAGAAAGCAGTGCCAGTATTTGTAAGATAAGTGATTTATGTACTAGTTATTGAAAAATATTACTGTCGAAATACTCCACTATTTTATTTAACGACCGATTTCCGTCTTGTGCCCATCGTTAGGTGGTTTAAATTCATTGACATATTTACATACTTATGTTAGAGATCACTGTTTAAATAAAAAACAGATAATGTGTTAATGAATAAACAGACATAACTGAAATAAGTGGAAGTGGCTAAGCGACATGTGCTGAAAAATATTATAGTGCTTACATGAAGGGCTTATTTCAATTGTGGTACAAGTCCATTTTTGTTCATGAGATACAGAGTCCTAAAGTTAAATGAGCGCTGAAAAATCTGAGTTGAGATACCAGAAATATTCAAACATATGGCTTCTTGCTGTAGATGAACCTTTCTTTCTGTTTGTTTGCGTCATCAATTTCAGAAGCATTATAGGCACAAAAGTGGAGGTACCACTACTGAAATAAGCCTTTCACATGTAGCTGGCGTATCCATATCCTTTCTAGATTTCTTTTATTGCATTTTTTACAACAATGCTT
This sequence comes from Schistocerca nitens, assembly GCF_023898315.1. Lineage (NCBI taxonomy): Eukaryota > Metazoa > Arthropoda > Insecta > Orthoptera > Acrididae > Schistocerca > Schistocerca nitens. The sequence goes on along the minus strand of NC_064618.1, from coordinate 430,886,628 downwards.
CGAGTTTTCACACGCTAACTCGATATTAGCCACCATGGTTGTACCTTCTAAATCTGTTTCACAAGAACGTAATACACATAATTGCTCGCATCCCTTTTACATGAAAAATTTCAAATGAAGTTGCTTACCCTTTTCGTAATAGTGGTATTCGAATATCCTTCGGCACTAGCAATGAGCTACAACAGCCCTTCATTCACTGCAGCAAGATAAATAGCCAACGTCACAGAAAATCAGTTGCTTGCAAACTTTTATCTGACAACTGCCCGCAATTCGACGTAGGTTAGACAGGAAGGACATTCGCTGTAAGATATCGGTAACACATGGATGCCTTCCAGTTAAAAACGTTGATAAATCCACTTTTGCAACACATCTGAAACATGCATATTTACATCACATATGAAAGAATATGACCAGTCATGCACAACCTTAAAGACAATCTGCAGGTACTATACACTGTCAGCACAGAAAAGAAAGGTGATCTTCTCGGAGGCCTCGAAAATTATATCCTTAATTCAAACTCACCACATCTAATTCTCACTGAACAAGTAGACCTTGCAAACACATCGTTTTTACACATCTTCAATGAACTATTTAAAAACACACCTTAAATAATTACTGATGGCCCCTCATAACTAGTAAAAAGAAAAACCCTTAATTTGCCAGCAACCATATATTATAAATGACAGTTAGGTTCCACAATCAAGTAACGATTGCATTTTCATTATTTGTAATATCCGTTGTGTTTCTGTATATGCAACAAAATGGTTCAAATGGCTCTGAGCACTATGGGACTTAACATCTGAGGTCATCAGTCCCCTAGAACTTAGAACTACTTAAACCTAACTAACCTAAGGATATTACACACATCCATGGCCGAGGCAGGATTCGAACCTGCGACCGTAGCGGTCGCGCGGTTTTAGACTGAAGCGCCTAGAACCGCTCGGCCACACCGGCCGGCTGTATATGCAACATATCTATACTTCTTAGATCTAAGCTCTTTATCCATTACGTTTTCCAATGTAGACACGTTGGATATTGTCAGTGAGAGTGCTTCTGAAATTACTAACATCTTAAGTGCCGCTACTGTATCAGCCACGTAACATTCAAGAACCGTTAACTACCTTGGTGATTAATAAACAGTTAAGGTGTAGAAAATCGAAATGTTTTTGTAAAAATATAAATTATACATGTGGAAACAATATTGGCAACTTCTGCTATGTGTCAGTCCAATAGAAAGCAACTTTCACTCAGTTAATACTGGGCAGAAATCAAACCTGCATTTGGATCGGACTCCCTTAACTCATGTGCAGAAAGATGTACAGTATACTGCTGCATCCATTTTCAATAAGCTACCACTCGAATTCAAAAATATTAGCAGCAACCCAGGCGCTTTCAGATCGAAACTGAAGAGTTTCCTCATGGGTCACTCCTTCTATTCCGTCGAGGAGTTCCTTGAAATATTAAGCTGATTATTGTTGTATTGTTCACTGTGTTTACTTAAACATATGGATTGAATGTTTTCGGGTTCATAAACATTCCATTTTTATCTAGTATTACTTTTATCTTGTAATTTCATGTACTGACACGTTCCATGACCTTGGAGATTTGCCCCTCAATTTGGTCCTACGGAACTTGACCTGTAAATAAATAAATGGTACAATATCTTTCGGCACCTGTCACTTAGCGACTTCCAGTTGTTCCAGATGTGTTCATTTAGTCATCATCACTTCACTTGTTTTTTACTTAAAGAGTGTTAACCAACACTGGTTATGGAAACTTGTTGTGTGTTAAGTAAAACCACCTTCAACTGTGACTGTTAGCGGTTGCTGTACTACACCCTACATAGGAACAATCACAGAGTTCAACTGCATCCTTTATGGACAAAAAACACAATATTTTGTGCTAGGGAGAGACAATATCTACTATGAAGCGTCACTGACGGCTCAAGAATCTTTAACGATTATGCCCGATAATCTAGAAAACGTAACAGAAATCATACAATTTCTACTTTCACACCGTGAGTAAAACTTGATCGTAAATAGTTCTGCATTTCAAAAATGGTTGCAGAGCTTTAACTACTTGAAGAACCAAAAAAGTGACGTGAAGCTGGTTTCATGATCAGCTAATGATTATGGGTCATTTCCTATGATGTGCAGTCATTTACACGCTTTTTAATTCGCGAATTATGTACAAAGATAAGTCTTGCGACATTTACTAAACGTAACTGTAGTGTATTCCATCAGAGATTTGTTATCCTGTGTAATTTGCGTCCTTTAGCAGATAGTATGGTTAAAAATTCTGGCAGCGAGCACTTGTAGAAACCACTTCCAGTGGTATCTGACGGAAACGGTTAGATTAATCGTAAAATTATTGGGCATAACGATGGAACGTTTAACGTGCCTGGGCACCAAGAAACCCCTGAATCGTAAGTTTAAATTTTTTAAACGCTAATCATTAGTTCCCCTTCCTTAGTTGACACGGAGTCATTTTCCGCAGACTGAAGTTGCATGGCGCGTCCCGTGATGCTTTCATAGTATTCATTTTATTTGCATTTACTACTACATTATATAGTCGATAAGCCTCAGTTAGTGTACTTGCCTGTCGCTTCATCTCTGCGATAACACGACGCTTAGGTTCAGATATGTTGAGCAGCAGTCTTCCTCCAGTACCGCTGCTCGAATTTAATACAGCAGGGTCCTGGAAGAACAACGTCGTCTTTCTTATCTTATTTTCAGCGATTTACTTAGGTCATCTCCAATAATCTATCCTCTGTTCTACAAATACACTGGTGTGCAAACATTAAATCAGTGCAGTGCAGAACTAAAAGAAATCCGCAATGAGACAAACAGATATGACACTTTTATTCAAAGATAATAATTATACTTAAGTCACAGCGATATATGGTGATCTCCTGGACGTTACAAAAGGCTCCACATGGTTCTTACCAAGGCGTCGCCGGCCTGAGTGCCCGTGCAGTTCTAGGCGCTACATTCTGGAACCGAGCGACCGCTACGGTCGCAGGTTCGAATCCTGCTTCGGGCATGGATGTGTGTGATGTCCTTAGGTTAGTTAGGTTTAATTAGTTCTAAGTTCTAGGTGACTGACGACCTCAGAAGTTAAGTCGAATAGTGCTCAGAGCCATTTGCACCATTTGAACCAAGGTGTTTGATCGCCGTGGACGGCAGTACATGCTCGACTGCTTGCTCTCACAAGGTTAGTAAGGCGTTCTGGTTGAAGGGCGTGCTATTCCTGCACCAGTGTTGTGACAACTGCGGGATGGTCCTCTGGTACATGTGGACGTGCAGAAAAACGTGTCCCCAATGCATCCCATATGTTCTCGGTGGGATTTAAGATGGAGGAACGAACAGGCCAGTCCATTCGCCGAATATACTTTCGTTTCAAAAGCTTCTCCACACGCGCTGTTTGGTGCAGTCACACAATGTCATTGATAAAAATTAAGTCATGGACGAAATCACTCCTGAAGACAAGCACTCAGGGAAGGAACACAATGTCACAATAGCATTAATCAGCGAATGTACCGTGTTCAAAGATTTGGAGGTCAGTACGCCAATGAAGCATTTTGTCTCCCCATACCATATCACCTACACCACCAAAACGATCATGTTCGACTGTGTTGGACGTATAACCATAACACGAGATCTGGAATCACATAAGGAACCAACAGCCGTGAGATACGAACCACGAACTCCATACGAGTGAAGTGATAGGAAACCTTGCGTATAACCAACCACTCTGAATAACAGGAAACAAATGAAAAGTTCTCTCCAATGCTGCTGATACGCGACAGCCGCGTCCAACTCGAGCCAAGATCTCCAGCCATACTCAGTTTCCGTCAACAATTGGGTATTCAAAGCTACTCGCACCCATGATATCTCACTCGTCTGCCCACTGTTTGGTCGGTCGCCCACAAATTCGTGGCTAATAGCTACAGCACGAAGCTTCAGAGGGCAACACGAAGGATCTGCGTTGCAAATGTCGATACTGGTCACAATAACCTGTTCGTAAAAGTTCACGAATGATAAAGTCACTTGATAATTCACAAGTTACTGAAGGATAATTATTGAGAACATGATGTGGATATTTAACGGATAACTTTTAAGGAGATCGTCCGTTCACTACACGAAGCGAAAGTGGTCTTCACGAATTCCTACATTGTCTTATGATCTTGCAGTGACAGTGCAATGCAGCAGATACTAACAACGTCAGCGAATGATCTTTATGTTTTTCTGGTCGTATCTGGCAAATAATTCATGTACTTTGCGATTCTAAGCGGTTCTATTTTACTACCTTCTAGCATTTCAGTGTTACTTGCATTTCTCTCGAGCATTCTCCGTGTCTTATAACATAATGTATTCTAGAAGCAAAAATGTGCGAGGGCCATTCTCTTATGTGCGAAGGTTGAAAGTTAGGACAGCAGACAAAATAGTCCGGTATCGCTCGGCGAAATCTCATTGTTGTAGTTACGATTCAAAGATAATTCATCTACTCTTTAGATTTTCCGGGTGCCTGGTTACAACAGTGTATTTTATCAGCCAGAAGTTAATATGTGGATGTATTAACTAATACCAAGCGAAGTAAACATAAATATTAAACTAGACAATTTATTTGTCTGCTTATGTGAAGGAGTACAAGTGGAAATTAGACTGTGTGTAGGCTTTTACATCGAGAGTCAGTTAACATGTATGTTTTCAGGCTATTATGCCTCATTATATTGTAAAATTTTGTCACTGAATCAAACCAAAGATTCAGAAACAGCATTTCGCCACTCACCTGCGGTTGAAGGCAAGATGATTATGGAGGAAACTACTCAAATTTTTACTATGTACAAGCCAAGTAGCCACTGAAGGACAATCAACCTTGAGGAAAGAACAGCCAACACCGCAATGAAAATTTTTTATATTGGAGTACTACGAAAAAGGGAGGGGTAACCTATCGGACACCTCGAGAACACGTACAGTCTGCATTGCCATTGTCGGCCTAAGCATCGCTATCTCCATGTGGCAGTCGCGATCGGACACAAGGCTGCGGTAACACTTTCGAAGAACGTATTCGCGTCCTCAGAACACATGACAAGGAATTAGTGTCACAAGTATTCTGTCGCCGGCAGGTGTAAAGACCGGCGCATGGACTACACGAGGCAGTTCCTCCCGCTTAGATAGCTTCTCTTGGCCTCCAGGCGGGTGCTACTCGCCGCATTGTCCCAGGTTGCTCTCGAATGCCATAGTAGCGACGGAATCCGTTGTTGTCAGTTTTCATCGTTCTTTCCTCTGTGGACTGCGTTACGGATAGAATTTTCTGTGTCTGTGTAGCAGATAATCAGGAAGGCGTTCTTAGAACTAGGGTTATATCCCTGCAACTAGGGTTATTTACCTGCAATTATATTTCCCTATGTAGCTCCAAGTAGTGCCGCAACATAGCAGAAACAGTCAGGCGAATTTACATAGTAGCTCTGTTAGGCCTTTGTACCAGTATCTAGCGAAACGCTGTATTTTGTGCGTTTTTGTTGTTACCGTCAATGGAGACGTATTTTTGTTGCCAATAAAGTTACTGAAACTTGATCACTGTTTTCCTGTGTCTCTTGAGGAGCATTTCAGACACAGGTTTTCATATGGGACCGCATGCAGTATAGGGAAAAAATGGATGACTTAATATATTAACGTACCTACAAAGAACTTAAGGCAGACACTTGGACCAAGGCAATTCGTAAGCGGAAGACTTAAGCAAGCACTCAAGAATTTACTCTGACTCAGTAAAGAGACTCATGCCGAAACAGTTTGCAAGGCACCGCCTGCCTTTCACGAAAACAACTATTCCTCCCCTTGTCGGTGACAAATCATTTCTTAGCTAAGAGCTTTAGGTGACCAGAGGTTGATGTAGGGTGACTACTGAAATTAAGAAACTGCTGACTTGTCAATGGAAATTATGGAATAAGAGCAATATAATCATGCCACTAGATTCTAATAACACTAGGTGCTTTTAGAAAATGTTAAATATTCGTCGAGCCCGTGATGTAAAAACCATTACCTGCCCACGAAACGAGCAACTGAGTATCTTATTGTTGTGACTAGAGCGGTTTAACTGCTTGTCTCTGCAGTTTACAAAGCTATATTTATTATCATATCGATAGAGAGGCAATAACGCTGAACTCACAAGTTTCACCTAGAATATGTATGAATATGTATGTATGATACTGCCTACAGGAAAATTAAAGAGACCATTGGAGAAAAGAGAACCACTTGTATGAATATCAAGAGCTCAGATGGCAACCCAGTTCTAAGCAAAGAAGGGAAGGCAGAAAGGTGGAAGGAGTACATAGAGGGTCTATACAAGGGCGTTGTACTTGAGGACAATATTATGGAAATGGAAGAGGATGTAGATAAAGATGAAATGGGAGATACGATACTGCGTGAAGAGTTTGACAGAGCACTGAAAGACCTGAGTCGAAACAAGGCCCCCGGAATAGACAACATTCCATTGGAACTACTGACGGCCTTGGGAGAGCCAGTCCTGACAAAAATCTACCATCTGGTGAGTAAGATGTATGAAACATGCAAAATACCCTCAGACTTCAAGAAGAATATAATAATTCCAATCCCAAAGAAAGCAGGTGTTGACAGATGTGAAAATTACCGAACAATCAGTTTAATAAGCCACAGCTGCAAAATACTAACACGAATTCTTTACTGACGAATGGAAAAACTAGTAGAAGCCGACCTCGGGGAAGATCAGTTTGGATTCCGTAGAAATACTGGAACACGTGAGGCAATACTGACCTTACGACTTATCTTAGAAGAAAGATTAAGGAAAGGGAAACCTACGTTTCTAGCATTTGTAGACTTAGAGAAAGCTTTTGACAATGTTGACTGGAATACTCTCTTTCACATTCTAAAGGTGGCAGGGGTAAAATACAGGGAGCGAAAGGCTATTTACAATTTGTACAGAAACCAGATGGCAGTTATAAGAGTCGAGGGACATGAAATGGAAGGAGTGGTTGGGAAGGGAGTAAGACAGGGTTGTAGCCTCTCCCCGATGTTATTCAATCTGTATATTGAGCAAGCAGTAAAGAAAACAAAAGAAAAATTCGGAGTGGGTATTAAAATCCATGGAGAAGAAATAAAACTTTGAGGTTCGCCGATGACATTGTAATTCTGTCAGAGACAGCAAAGGACTTGGAAGAGCAGTTGAACGGAATGGATGGTGTCTTGAAGGGAGGACATAAGATGAACATCAACAAAAGCAAAACGAGGATAATGGAATGTAGTCGAATTAAGTCGGGCGATGTTGAGGGTATTAGATTAGGAAATGAGACACTTAAAGTAGTAAAGGGGTTTTGCTATTTGGGGAGCAAGATAACTGATGATGGTCGAAGTAGAGAGGATATAAAATGTAGACTGGCAATGGCAAGGAAAGCGTTTCTGAAGAAGAGAAATTTGTTAACATTGAGTACAGATTTAAGTGTCAGGAAGTCGTTTCTGAAAGTATTTGTATGGAGTGTAGCCATGTATGAAAGTGAAACATGGACGGTTAATAGTTTGGACAAGAAGAGAATAGAAGCTTTCGAAATGTTGTGCTACAGAAGAATGCTGAAGATTTGATGGGTAGATCACATAACTAATGAGGAAGTATTGAATAGGATTGGGGAGAAGAGAAGTTTGTGGCACAACTTGACCAGAAGAAGGGATCGGTTGGTAGTACATGTTCTGAGGCATCAAGGGATCACCAATTTAGTATTGGAGGGCAGCGTGGAGGGTAAAAATCGTAGGGGGAGACCAAGAGATGAATACACTAAGCAGATTCAGAAGGATGTAGGTGGCAGTAGGTACTGGGAGATGGAGAAGCTTGCACCGGATAGAGTAGCATGGAGAGCTGCATCAAACCAGTCTCGGGACTGAAGACCACAACAACAACAATGTCTGAAGTCCAAAAATTTTTTTAAAAAGTCCACCTTTCAGTGAATGGGATGAATTTGCCTATATACAACTTGGCAAAATATTTATCTAGCAGATTACGTTGGTAAAGTGTATTCTTACAAGCATAACTCAACGTACTTTATTGAATGTATTGCAGCTTATCGACCATATGCGATCAAAATGTGTGCCACAGCGGAAGTGAGCTGCATCAGAGCCATCCTCAGGCAGGCAAATTACAATGGACCGGCGTTGTGAAGCAGAGACAGCTGAGCGCGATATAGTAACAGCCGACACTGCGATATGCTAGCAGAATGATGGAAGCCTTTCCTCCACTTGCCACCACAAGAGCGTTAGAGTGTGTGCCATAAGTTCTAAACGAACTTAGTCTGGAACGTATAGCTACCGAGCCATTCGTGTACTGAAATATTCTCATCTCAGTATCGGAGCCTACATCACGAGCCTGTGACACGCGGAGTGGCATACCGGAATGCAGTAATGGCTCCGTTGTTCGGCCATGGGATGGGGCAGCCTGCTCTGGGTCACAAAAGCCGCCACCATCGGAACAGAGAGCTACCCACTCGCTGGACGGAGGTCATGGCCACGTCCACAGTTTTCTCAGCTGCGCTGCGGAGCTGTCGTCACAGTCACAGCCGACGATGTCAGTGACAATGGCATTTGAGCGATACCCACTCGGCCCCATTCTTCGTGCCGTCAGCAATGCCGCACACATATTGTTCTGCATAAGAGGCGACTGGACGCCTCGAACAAGATATTCCTGATGTTCTATCGCTGATCACGCGGATAAAGAAGTTATTTAAACAAATCAGCTGTCGTTCTGACATCTCATTTCAATCTCCACAGAACTAACAAGTCTATGCTGGTACGCTTCTGACGAGGTGCACCCAGCGTGATTTATTGGGGCATAGTGCCCTCTGCACCGAGTCAGCCACAGCTAACACGTTACACATGTAAAAGATACGCATAAAATGCTAGAAAATGCGTCGAATGCGCCTGTTAGATGAATTGGCGAAAAGGTACAAATATATTCGGTAATGCTAAAATTATGTATCCTCCTATGGCTCCACTTTGTTTGCCCTATTGTGTTAGATAAAGTCTTTATTATGATAGAGTGAAGACCATAGGCAATTATCTCTCACGGAGCAGTGCAACCTTTTTGTATCATGCAGTTCACTTGAGAATGCATAATACAAACTTACATAAGCATTATGTGCTGTGGAAAAGTACAGCATCGTCTAGTTTAGCTGTTCCCTCTCTTGGTTCAGCTACCGATATCCTTGTCGATCACTTTTCGGGCCAGACAGGACAGAATATGTTAGCATTGGGACAAAGAGACTTCTACCCCACAGGGTTTCCCAAAAGTTCCGTCACATTGACGTTATCCAAGATGGCGGCGACGACGTCACCCCCACCCCAGGTGAGTTCTACCCCACAGGGTGCCCCAAAAGTTCCATCATCCAATATGGCGGCCATGACGCCATTCAAGATGGCGGATTTTGAAGGGAAGAAGGGCAGCTGTGGTACCTCCACTAACCTAATATTCACAGCAGGAAATGCAAATATCATCAGGATAATGCAATATAGCACGAAAATATCTGTAAAATAGGTCAACTGGACTACCTCCACTAACCTAAGTCATCTGACTGCCAAGTTACACTAGGAACAGGCGGGAAGTTTAAATTTGGGTGGGAAAATATGTCATTTGGTGTATCTCTACTAACTGAACAAAATGGTGGGAAAGAAAGGGCACTTGCACTACCTCCACTAACCTGTCACCCTACCACCACCTCTTCCTAGGGATTGGCAGGGAGAGAGCTCGACCTCTGTTAGACATAAGTATTTATTATTTTGCATGCACCAGTCTTTAACGGAACAATTTGATGCAGTACAGCCATCCAGGGTGATCAATACAAGGCAAGGACTCCAACTGACCTAGTACACAGTACTGTCACCAGAGAGCACTGTCATCCATTTTGTGACGAAATCCATGAACACGTCATGATGTCAACACATCACACAAGTACCATTCCAAAATGGTGGGAAACAGTGTGTTCGCCATGAGGTCCACATCTAGTGAACACTACCACCACCAGACAGTGCTGTCGTTTGTTCCATAATGTAACCCAAGATGGTCTTGGGGAAAGGAACTCTGCCAGTGCTGGACATAAGTCTTTTTTTTATGCAGGCAGTGATTCCACGACGAGATCTAGAGCCCAACTGACCTAGTACACAATACTGTCACCAGAGTTTGCTGTCATCTATTCCATAACATAAACAAAGATGACTGCCTGGAGGAGAGAATGACTAAGCCTCTGCTGAGCTGCTGGAAAGGGGTAGGTGTGTACTTTATTTATTTTGGAACAATTTATTTATGGATGGATTTTGAAAGATAGTATATTTATCACACTGATACAAAACACATGCTCTAATATGCTTGGGGTCACGCCATACAGCCCACAGACCTGCAAACTACTCCTAATTAACTCTATGCAGACACGCAAAGAACTAATAAATTACTGAAAGAATTTCAGTACGACATGCAAACTCCTCCAAAGTAAGGCAATACAATGATGTGCAGCCACGAAATCAACTCGTAAACTGTCAAAATAAAGCATACCACAGCTTACAGATCTGCTCACAAAATAATGCAACAGACATGCAAAGAGAGTGCACAGACACTGCCTGCCCCCCCCCCCCCCCCCCATGTCCACTTGACTGCACAGGACACTACCACACACACTCGCAGAAGTCGAGAAGCATCAGTAGCTGTCAAAGGACACCGGTGCCCACAAGAATGAGGCGGCAAAATCCTTGAAATACTTAACACCTAAGAAACTCCTCTCGAAATACTTAATGACCTAGGCACCGTTGCTGACGAGACCGGACAGGCACGAAGACATATTTGCAGTGTACAGGCACTCCAAGGGCGCTGGCCACCGCCGGATTCAAGCCAGCGAGATCCATCAACATCACGACGCTGCCAACGGCATGTGGAAGTTCTTCGACCGTTATACTGACGTCACATGTCTATCTAAATAAATACCAAGTCATCCTCTGGACTGTGTTCACCGCTGCCGACCTCATCTTCTCTGTAGTCCAGCAAAGACCAATTTGTAGGGCGACTCACCCTCACAGTACTATTCAAAACTGTTCCACCACTCGTGACATGTGTGTGTGTGACGCACATACTGACATCACAGATCGTGACGTGTGATGTGCATAAGGATGCATTAGTGTGCGTAGCTACAATCCATCGCAAGCGCATCTAATAAGGTTTCAATCTATACTGATGTCACATTGCTGCGTAAAATAAGAACTGAGTCGACCTCTCGGATATTGTATAGTATCCCAGAAATAGTTAACACTAGATTTTTTGATGTCTCAACCTGAATGCACGGAAATTCTTGACCTAACAGAACCTGTTTACGAAAGTAGCTCAGAATAACGCCGAATGCATTCTTTCTCGCGGTCCTAACATCGCTCCCAGACCATCACGTGTTACCCCTCCTGCTTTCAACATACGCAGATGTTCTCACCGCTATGTAGAGACCCCTATATCCCCCCACAAAGAATGTTGTATGAATAAATCGAGCATTATGATTGCCTATTATCGAATTTACCCTCCAAATTACTGATGCAGCCGGTGTGGAAGCACTGTCCACCTTTTCTTTCTCTCTGCAGATGAGACTATCAGGGGGAAAAAAAATCTACTTTACTCAGATCGCCATATTGCACTGACAATTGAACACAGCAAAGTGCCCATACATATCGTCAAATACAGAAAGACTCATCCTCAATTACTCTCCCACTGAGGACAGGAGCTTGAATATTAGAGTGTGAAACCGATCTCCAACCCAGCAATATGTCACCACATATCTTGTTGATGTAGTAAACTTACATTACCTATCCTGCACCATACAAAATCATCTTTTTTACATCATTCGTACATAAACCGTGAAGAAAGACAACATTGTATAAACTCCTCACAGCACTATATATTTTCATGTGAGGTCGGCGGTCATCCACCCCCTACGGGCGACCAGGGAGCCATCAGTGGCCCAAACTGTTCTACAAATCGAGATCGTTTCCCCATGGCACATACATGTTACTGTTTCTGGTCTGGACACCTGCTTGCTTGCTCGCTTTTCTACACTCATCTCTGCCCCAGCTTGATATTTCTGTAGTATTTGTAACATTTACTTCCTCGATTCCATGTCATAGGTTCTGCAATATATCCACTGAGTTATAAGCGATGACAGTAGTAGATGGTGTGCTGATTCACGTCATAAGATATGTACACTAGCTTTTCAGATCTCTAGTGTTACACTATCTGCTAGAAATGATGTCTAAGATTTCGAATCAAGTCCTTTCATTCAAGTACATACCTGCATTGGATTACAGTCACAAGTGAATCATATTTCTGGCACTCTCATATCTCAAAACCGGTCACCTTTCTCGAACCCATGTGCTAGAGTAAAATTGCAATGTGGTTTTAGTCATCCACTACGCATCTTTCATCTGCTCCCATTTCTACAGCTTTGCGCATGTGATAGTTCCAATCTAAGTCGGAACTGAGCAGAAGATGGAGAAAGCCAAATAGACCACCTACTGCAACCCATGTAGAAACTGAACGACTTGAGTTCGTTGGAAATGCGTGCATTGTGGTGCGACTCCAAATCAGATACAGGTAATACAGTCTGAAGCAGATCTGTGTCCATTCACATCTATCAGCCCAACATCTACCATCGTTATTCTGTGACATGAAAGAGAGAAAAATTACAAACTATAAAAGCTCCACTAATTTCTTCCGATATAGAACTCACCTAGGCACCAATGCTGGCGCGATGATGCATAGCTGCAGCAGGTGTCCAGAGCAGAGAGGAGGTATCACAATGCTTCCAGAATAGCACTGTATCCATTACTCCTAGGATTTCTAATGGGACAGCCCGCCTGTCACTGATTTCACCCATCAAACTGTTGCTGCTGCTGCTGTCGGTATGGGACGATCCTACTAAATATACAGGTATTGTTCCACTGCAGAGGCTGGTCTAAAGCTTCATCTCCTGTACTAAAGGAGGATGATTGCATCGCTTGGACTACACTGTAACTCGCAAGAGGTTGTCCCTGTGACCCCGTCTCGTTGTTTGAAACAGTATTTTCTTCTTCTGTGGTGTGCTTTGTACACTGTCACACATTTTGTTTTTCTGCCATGACTTAGATGTCTATGTCAGATTCTAAACTGACATTAAGACGTTCTGATCCATGGACTCTTGTAGAAAACTAGACATCACACAGTGTTAATCATATTGCTACTACTGCTACCACACGTGTCACACATAATGGATGATTTTAAATAAAAGACAGTTACAACATAAGGAAACTGGAAGAGTTTCGTCGCATTGTGGAGGGTTTCCAAACTATAGCCTGAAGGTGATCCATGAGCTCTACATTTAAACTCATCTGCCATAGTGACGGAATAGCAGATAAATCTGCATACTTGTAATTAGACTGGCTGGTTGACATTGTTGTAATATTCGCTATTGTAGTGTTGGGCAGTTGGCTGTTAACAGCGTGTAGCGTTGTGCTGTTGGATTCAAAAAAAATGGTTCAAATGGCTCTGAGCACTATGGGACTTAACATCTATGGTCATCAGTCCCCTAGAACATAGAACTACTTAAGCCTAACTAACCTAAGGACATCACACAACATCCAGCCATAACGATGAACATTTGGAGGTGAGCTGCGAGCAGTGGTGGCTGTTGGGAGAGAGATGGCGGAGTTTTGAGAGCGGATGATCTGGACTTGTGTCCATCAGAGACAGTAAATTTGTAAGACTGTATGTCATGGACTGCTATATATATTATGACTTTTGAACACTATTAAGATAAATACATTGTTCTTTATCAAAATCTTTCATTTGTTAACTATGCCTATCAGTAGTTACTCCCTTCAGTAGTTAGAATCTTTTATTTAGCGGGCAGTAGTGGCGTTCGCTGTACTGCAGTAGTTCGAGTAACGAAGATTTTTGTGAGGTGACTGATTCATGAATGGTATAGGTTATTGTTAGTCATGGCCATTCTCTTGTAGGGATTATTGAAAGTCAGATTGCGTTGCGCTAAAAATATTGGCTGTCAGTTTAGTGTTGATCAGAACAGGTAAAGAGCTAAATGTCTGAGTTCTGCTCAGTTGTTTGAAAATCAAATAATATAAGAGGTTTATCAGCATCCCCCATGAACCATGGACCTTGCCGTTGGTGGGGAGGCTTGCGTGCCTCAGCGATACAGATGGCCGTACCGTAGGTGCAACCACAACGGAGGGGTATCTGTTGAGAGGCCAGACAAACATGTGGTTCCTGAAGAGGGGCAGCAGCCTTTTCAGTAGTTGCAGGGGCAACAGTCTGGATGATTGACTGATCTGGCCTTGTAACATTAACCAAAACGGCCTTGCTGTGCTGGTACCGCGAACGGCTGAAAGCAAGGGAAAACTACAGTCGTAATTTTTCCCGAGGATATGCAGCTTTACTGTATGATTAAATGATGATGGCGTCCTCTTGGGTAAAATATTCCGGAGGCAAAATAGTCCCCCATTCGGATCTCCGGGTGGGGACTACTCAAGAGGACGTCGTTATCAGGAGAAACAAAACTGGCACTCTACGGATCGGAGTGTGGAATGTCAGATCCCTTAATCGGGCAGGTAGGTTAGAAAATTTAAAAAGGGAAATGGATAGGTTAAAGTTAGATATAGTGGGAATTAGTGAAGTTCGGTGGCAGGAGGAACAAGACTTTTGGTCAGGTGATTACAGGGTTATTAATACAAATCAAATAGGGGTAATGCAGGAGTAGGTTTAATAATGAAAAAAAAATAGGAGTGCGGGTTAGCTACTACAAACAGCATAGTGAACGCATTATTGTGGCCAAGATAGACACAAAGCCCATGCCTACTACAGTAGTACAAGTTTATATGCCAACTAGCTCTGGAGATGATGAAGAAATTGATGAAATGTATGACGAGATAAAAGAAATTATTCAGGTAGTGAAGGGAGACGAAAATTTAATAGTCATGGGTGACTGGAATTCGTCAGTAGGAAAAGGGAGAGAAGGAAACATAGTAGGTGAATATGGATTGGGGGGAAGAAATGAAAGAGGAAGCCGCCTTGTAGAATTTTGCACAGAGCATAACTTATAGCTAACACTTGGTTCAAGAATCATAAAAGAAGGTTGTATACCGGGAAGAATCCTGGAGATACTAATAGGTATCAGATAGATTATATAATGGTAAGACAGAGATTTAGGAACCAGGTTTTAAATTGTAAGACATTTCCAGGGGCAGATGTGGATTCTGACCACAATCTACTGCTTATGAACTGCAGATTGAAACTGAAGAAACTGCAAAAAGGTGGGAATTTAAGGAGATGGGTCCTGGATAAACTGAAAGAACCAGAGGTTGTACAGAGTTTCAGGGAGAGCGTAAGGGAACTATTGACAGGAATGGGGGAAAGAAATACAGTAGAAGAAGAATGGGTAGCTCTGAGGGATGAAGTAGTGAAGGCAGCAGAGGATCAAGTAGGTAAAAAGACGAGGGCTAATAGAAATCCTTGGGTAACAGAAGATATATTGAATTTAATTGATGAAAGGAGAAAATATAAAAATGCAGTAAATGAAGCAGGCAAAAGGGAATACAAACGTCTCAAAAATGAGATCGACAGAAAGTGCAAAATGGCTAAGCAGGGATGGCTAGAGGACAAATGTAAGGATGTAGAGGCTTGTGTCACTAGGGGTAAGATAGATACTGCCTACAGGAAAATTAAGGAGACCTTTGGAGACAAGAGAACCACTTGTATGAATATCAAGAGCTCTGATGGCAACCCAGTTCTAAGCAAAGAAGGGAAGGCAGAAAGGTGGAAGGAGTATATAGAGGATTTATACAAGGGCGATGTACTTGAGGACAATATTATGGAAATGGAAGAGGATGTAGATGAAGACGAAATGGGAGATACGATACTGCGTGAAGAGTTTGACAGAGCACTGAAAGACCTGAGTCGAAACAAGGCCCCGGGAGTAGACAACATTCCATTAGAACTACTGATGGCCTTGGGAGAGCCAGTCATGACAAAACTCTACCATCTGGTGAGCAAGATGTATGAGACAGGCGAAATACCCACAGACTTCAAGAAGAATATAATAATTCCAATACCAAAGAAAGCAGGTGTTGACAGATGTGAAAATTACCGAACTATCAGTTTAATAAGTCACAGCTGCAAAATACTAACGCTAATTCTTTACAGACGAATGGAAAAACTGGTAGAAGCCGACCTCGGGGAAGATCAGTTTGGATTCCGTAGAAATGTTGGAACACGTGAGGCAATACTAACCTTACGACTTATCTTAGAAGAAAGATTAAGAAAAGGCAAACCTAAGTTTCTAGCATTTGTAGACTTAGAGAAAGCTTTTGACAACGTTAACTGGAATACTCTCTTTCAAATTCTCAAGGTGGCAGGGGTAAAATACAGGGAGCGAAAGGCTATTTACAATTTGTACAGCAACCAGAGGGCAGTTATAAGAGTCGAGGAGCATGAAAGGGAAGCAGTGGTTGGGAAAGGAGTGAGACAGGGTTGTAGCCTCTCCCCGATGTTATTCAATCTGTATATTGAGCAAGCATTAAAGGAAACAAAAGAAAAATTCGGAGTAGGTATTAAAATTCATGGAGAAGAAGTAAAAACTTTGAGGTTCGCCGATGACATTGTAATTCTGTCAGAGACAGCAAAGGACTTGGAAGAGCAGTTGAACGGAATGGACAGTGTCTTGAAAGGAGGACATAAGATGAACATCAACAAAAGCAAAACGAGGATAATGGAATGTAGTCAAATTAAATCGGGTGATGCTGAGGGGATTAGATTAGGAAATGAGACACTTAAAGTAGTAAAGGAGTTTTGCTATTTAGGGAGTAAAATAACTGATGATGGTCGAAATAGAGAGGTTATAAAATGTAGACTGGCAATGGCAAGGAAATCGTTTCTGAAGAAGAGAAATTTGTTAACATCGAGTATAGATTTAAGTGTCAGGAAGTCGTTTCTGAAAGTATTTGTATGGAGTGTAGCCATGTATGGAAGTGAAACATGGACGATAACCAGTTTGGACAAGAAGAAAATAGAAGCTTTCGAAATGTGGTGCTACAGAATAATGCTGAAGATAAGTTGGGTAGATCACGTAACTAATGAGGAGGTATTGAATTGGATTGGGGAAAAGAGAAGTTTGTGGCACAACTTGACTAGAAGAAGGGATCGGTTGGTAGGACATGTTTTGAGTCATCAAGGGATCACAAATTTAGCGTTGGAGGGCAGCGTGGAGGGTAAAAATCGTAGAGGGAGACCAAGAGATGAATACACTAAGCAGATTCAGAAGGATGTAGGTTGCAGTAGGTACTGGGAGATGAAGAAGCTTGCACAGGATAGAGTAGCATGGAGAACTGCATCAAACCTGTCTCAGGACTGAAGACCACAACAACAACAACATCAGCACAGTAATTCATTAATTTTTCTATGGTGACTTTTCATACTGTTTCAGCTGATTAAATATATTGCAGTCATGTATGCGATCACTGTTTTGGTGCTATCTGCACCACAAGGTGTTATCCATCCACCAAAACTCTTTCTCTAACTCAAACAAGCGATGTCAGTCAATCATTAACTTCTAACCAACAGCGTGCCAGTGGATGGATGAGAAGGAAAAGACACCATCAAGGTACTCAAATAATAAACAACACAGTTGGTAGTTCGAACAATTTGACCAATTTTAGAGTAATTTTAACATGGACCAGTGATGTGACAGGATGTTTCCCATTTTTCAGTATCATTTCTAAACCACCCCTTCTCCATTTTGCGAGCGTCATTGCAAATGCGGACAGATGACTGTACAGTACGTTCATTCATTGTTAATTGTTGAACACATACACCATCAAAGTATATCAGACAGTGCCCTACTGATTTCTAACACCTCAATCAAAGTGCTTAATTTAAATCTATCTCTCTGCATAGGGGAGTCACAGAGCATTCTCGCTGTCCTATGGTAAACTTAGAAAGACCCCCTCACACTGTCACTGACCAACCCGCCTTGCAGCACAGTTACCTATTTAATCTGCAACCGAGCAGAAGTAGACAGTTACTTTCCACATCTCGTGAATGAATGGAGCTAGCCGTGTCCTCACCCATCCAAGTGCACAAGATTTCTCGAGATGCGCCCATGTCGAGGAGGTTAGCACTCCTTATCGATGTATAGTAACAGATTTGAAAGTGTCGTAACGTAATAGCAGATGGTTAAGAAGAACAAGAAACGACTGATTTTTATGGGTGGTGGATCTCCAGACGGATGGAGTTCGAAGAATTTTTACCTAAATCAACCACAGTATCAATTTTAAAGTATGATTCCACGGACTAGGATCAGTACCTGGAAGGCATTGGTAAGAGGTCTGATAAACACATGCACACTTAAGGCTACAACATTCTGCACTTAAAACAGGTGTACGTAGGCTGTTTATGTTTTCTTATTTGCAGTTGGAGGTGAGCCGCCAGTAGTGGTGGATGTGGGGAGAGATATGGCGGAGTTTTGAAATTTGTAAGACTGGATGTCAATTATGACTATTAAGGTAAATACATTGTTTGTTCTCTATTAAAATCATTCATTTGCTAACTATGCCTATCAGTAGTTAGTGCCTTCCGTAGTTTGAATCTTTTATTTAGCTGGCAGTAGTGGCGCTCACTATATTGTGCGGAGAGAGATGGCGGAGTTTTGAAATTTGTAAGACTGGATGTCAATTATGACTATTAAGGTAAATACATTGTTTGTTCTCTATCAAAATCTTTCATTTGCTAACTATGCCTATCAGCAGTTAGTGCCTTCCGTAGTCTGAATCTTTTATTTAGCTGGCAGTAGTGGCGCTCGCTGTATTGCAGTAGTTCGAGTAACGAAGATTTTTGGTGAGGTAAGTGATTTGTGAAAGGTATAGGTTAATGTTAGTCAGGGCCATTCTTTTGTAGGGGTTTTTGAAAGTCAGATTGCGTTGTGCTAAAAATATTGTGTGTCAGTTTAAGCATAGTCTTGTATAATTTTTCTAAGGGGACGTTTCACAGGCTATAATGTTAGATCACTTGTATTTCCAACCTATCTGTAGTGTGGAATGTAGTGCTGTTAATATTCCAGTGGAAGAAATATATTTCAAGCTGTGATGGAGCAGAAAATAAGTGCCATTGAAGCGTTCACACGAATGTGCATATACAAATGTTTGTTAAAAAATGTTAGTGCAAATTTTGGCTCACATGTAAGTCTGAGGGGACGATTTCCACACTTGGTGCATTAGTACACTGTTCCACACGAGCGCATTAGTTATAGTTTTTGAACTAATATTCACTCAGAAATGAGTGGAGTTTATGCTGGTGAACAAAAATTAGGCGTTTATTATAGAAAAATCATTTTTCACGACATAGTTCAATCCCTATTTATTGGCGTCGTCCTTTTCTTTCACACAATGAAATTAACACTGGTGAGACGGTTTATAGTTTTAGTTTAATAATGATTTGACGCCGAGCCCCCAACAGCAGTAATGTAGGATGATATAGCCGAAAATTGCTCAATCAATTCGAGCAGAACCACTGTCCTCTTTGTTCTGACAGTTTTGGCGCGAAATCACAGATCGCCACATATTCACTTACGCCGATGTATACCTCGTAATTCGTACTCACACAAATAATCGTAGCTCTTCGAGTTCACCAAATATATGCTTGCACACTTGCACTATTAAACGATACTCTTTGTCGAAATAAATCGGCGCGAAAAATTCTTACTCATGGGACCACATCGGCCACCCACAAGTGAGGCTCGCTCGTCACCCACCCGCCAAACGACTGACCAATGACTGACCTCTGGCCAACTTCTTTATTTCCTGTATTGAATTTCGATTCCCCCCGATGGGGGCAGGCTGGCAGCAGCTTAGTACGCTGCTCTGCACCCTACAGAGTTTTTAAAACGTAAGACGAAGATTAGAAACAATAAAAGCAGGAGATAAAAAAACGGTGACTTAAATTGTAAAAAGGCGGATGGTTGTGGAAAATTAAAACATAAAGCAAAGGGCTGGCAATGCTAATAAAATACACAGGAAGTAGTCAGGTAACATAGGAGACACGCAATTAAAAAACGTGGTGACAGTCTGGTTTCTGTTCGGAAGAGATATAAAAATCACACCCAGCGACATTATGATATCCGTTCGTATCACTTCGGAAAAGACACACAACACTGAACACTCACTGTTAAAACACTGCACTAAAATGTCGGCACAAAGACACGCCATAGCCAAGGGCCGATAGGGGGTCGGAGGGTGCTCTGGCCAAGATGACCGCTCGCTTATATCGGCTCGGATGTCTACATTAATTTCTAGCATTATTCTATCCCCCGTAAATCAAGTGTTGGTTTTTCCAAAATATCGCCACTGAGCGCAAAGTTGTCTGTTTATATCTGTGCTGCAAAGTTTTAACATATAACTGCATATAGCACTGTTTTTAGAAGTAATCTATAGCGATCTACACATTGCGCTGCTCAAAATCTTCATATCTATAATAATTACTTAGTTATGGGTGATAAATGTTAATAATAATATGCAAACTACAAAAACTATTGCAAGTTAAGTATATAGTATAACATAACTAGTTTTAAATACGTGTGACGCCACCCAAAACATTATATAGGGCCGTTCTTCACAGCATGAATTTTCTATCGAATTTTATAAACAATTTCCCATCAAACTTTGTTTATTGCTCTTTACGAGCTTAATTATTTATGAATCTTAAACATATGACTACGGCACTCGATCAGCTATGACGAAACGCTTTTAATGAGTGCTCGCTCATCCCTATAAGTTACTATTTTCATTAATCTTTCAGTATTCGTCTTATTAAACAGTTTTCAAGTTAGTATAAGTTTTGCGTCTCGTGACTTAAAACAAAGACCCACCTTTCAGAAGGTGCATATTGCTGACCACAATCCATCACTCCTCACCGTAAATTACATAGTTTTTTGCGTAATGCACGAAAAACCAAACAATGACCTAAGCCTCGGGCCACGTGGCCGCCTGGCGACGGAGGCATCCCGCCGACCGTTGCAAATGTCGCTCGGTCGCGCCACGCGCTTCCGTGAATTGTGCATCATGTCGCGTGCTCGCTCTCCACAAAGCACTGCTTGCACACTAGACCTATTCATCTAGTGATGGGGGTTTGTACCGTCACAAAGCGCAGGACATACATCCTCCATCCTGATTTCTCTGCGATAAACTATGTTACCGAACCGTAAAATGAAATAACTATTGCCTTAACACATTGGCTCTGTGTGACAGAAGCACGATATTGCTTTCTAGAGATGTATAGCGTCCACTGTACACATCTGATCACGTTTCAGAAATCATACTATGCCTGCCTCAGCCCCATATAAAATGATCGTTAGTAGCGGGGAATATCTCTTACAAAGGAACAGATAAACACATAGCAGCAGCGGCCGACATGTAAAAATTGCGTCATTCCGCCACTAACTCTCTAAACAGCACATCTGTCAGGTAATTGTATACACAGGGACTGCAGTGCCTCACAAGCACCTATCGCTAATTTACACTCCTGGAAATTGAAATAACAACACCGTGAATTCATTGTCCCAGGAAGGGGAAACTTTATTGACACATTCCTGGGGTCAGATACATCACATGATCACACTGACAGAACCACAGGCACATAGACACAGGCAACAGAGCATGCACAATGTCGGCACTAGTACAGTGTAAATCCACCTTTCGCAGCAATGCAGGCTGCTATTCTCCCATGGAGACGATCGTAGAGATGCTGGATTTAGTCCTGTGGAACGGCTTGCCATGCCATTTCCACCTGGCGCCTCAGTTGGACCAGCGTTCGTGATGGACGTGCAGACCGCGTGAGACGACGCTTCATCCAGTCCCAAACATGCTCAATGGGGGACAGATCCGGAGATCTTGCTGGCCAGGGTAGTTGACTTAAACCTTCTAGAGCACGTTGGGTGGCATGGGATACATGCGGACGTGCATTGTCCTGTTGGAACAGCAAGTTCCCTTGCCGGTCTAGGAATGGTAGAACGATGGGTTCGATGACGGTTTGGATGTGCCGTGCACTATTCAGTGTCCCCTCGACGATCACCAGTGGTGTACGGCCAGTGTAGGAGATCGCTCCCCACACCATGATGCCGGGTGTTGGCCCTGTGTGCCTCGGTCGTAAGCAGTCCTGATTGTGGCGCTCACCTGCACGGCGCCAAACACGCATACGACCATCATTGGCACCAAGGCAGAAGCGACTCTCATCGCTGAAGACGACACGTCTCCATTCGTCCCTCCATTTACGCCTGTCGCGACACCACTGGAGGCGGGCTGCACGATGTTGGGGCGTGAGCGGAAGACGGCCTAACGGTGTGCGGGACCGTAGCCCAGCTTCATGGAGACGGTTGCGAATGGTCCTCGCCGATACCCCAGGAGCAACAGTGTCCCTAATTTGCTGGGAAGTGGCGGTGCGGTCCCCTACGGCACTGCGTAGGATCCTACGGTCTTGGCGTGCATCCGTGCGTCACTGCGGTCCGGTCCCAGGTCGACGGGCACGTGCACCTTCCGCCGACCACTGGCGACAACATCGATGTACTGTGGAGACCTCACGCCCCACGTGTTGAGCAATTCGGCGGTACGTCCACCCGGCCTCCCGCATGCCCACTATACGCCCTCGCTCAAAGTCCGTCAACTGCACATACGGTTCACGTCCACGCTGTCGCGGCATGCTACCAGTGTTAAAGACTGCGATGGAGCTCCGTATGCCACGGCAAACTGGCTGACACTGACGGCGGCGGTGCACAAATGCTGCGCAGCTAGCGCCATTCGACGGCCAGCACCGCGGTTCCTGGTGTGTCCGCTGTGCCGTGCGTGTGATCATTGCTTGTACAGCCCTCTCGCAGTGTCCGGAGCAAGTATGGTGGGTCTGACACACCGGTGTCAATGTGTTCTTTTTTCCATTTCGAGGAGTGTAGTTATGAAGCTGAAGTCTTGAATTTACACCCAAGATGCGACAGGGGGATGGAGTACTTCACATAAATCATAGTTTGTTTAGAGTAATGTGTTGCGTTTCATCACACATGAAATGGAAGTCATCTGATGACCGACAGGTTTACCGTTAACGATCGCAAGATGACAGTGCTTTAAACCACATACAGAACACGGGGCTGTATACGAGTAGAAAGCAGGCTATGTCACGCAACTGATGCATCCTGACAGAACAGCCGAAAAATTAACCTGCAGCAACTTCTCCATCTCTAGAATGCATCACCAGTCCACCATTAAATCGTACCTCATTACAGCTCCGTCTGAATCAATCACCCCGTCCACTCTCCGTTATCCTTTAACGCAGATGCATGCAAGTTTAGAGTCGGATGGTTCTCTGTCTTCATGAAAAGCGTCAAATACAGTAGCCAACTCATGTGTATCACTGGTACCTCAATAGACATACAGTATAATACTGCCTCGATGTAGAAAAATTGACTGCTTCCTTGTTTCCCTTCGATTACATGTCGACATTTCGTCGGATTCCTCTTGTTGCCACATACTTATTCCCATTTACAAATTGTTCAGCATGAACCAGAAGATATGCAAGTACTTGCTCAATTTCCCCTCATTTTGGTGTATATTCTGTCAATTTATACCTTTTCCCCACAATTTTTCGCAATTCTATCGATTTTATGTCATATCTATCCATGTGATCATTACATAACTTCTCGTTCTGTGATCTAAAATTTCCTCTAAATGTAACACAGTTGACAACACCAATCCCAAAAGCACTGGTCAGTAGGTGTAGTTTAGTTCTGTTTTTGATGGTGTCCAGTCACCTCCACATTGGAGTGCATTTGCTCTGTTTTCTGTCTGTCTGTGTATATAAATGTGTTGAAGAAGGCTCCCATGACCTAGTCCCCCCTCTTGTGGACCGAACTTCGAATATAGAATATCTGTTCAGACCTAACGCATGGGTGGTCCACCTGTGAACCCTATTGCAGATGTGAGGTGGATCCACCTCCAGACATTCGTCTAGACATATAGTCTGTGGCAGATCCACACTCATATGCTAACGCGAATGTGGTATATTGTGGATCTGCATCCCAACAACACTTTGTACATTGTGCTTGGCAGATCCAACTTCAAACCCTATTGTGGGCGTGGGATATTGTGGATCCGTATCCCAACATTGCTCTGAATATAATATGAAGTGGATCCTCACTCGGACGCTAACTCGGATCTACTACGGATCCTGGGAGCCTTCCGCAACACATGTATATACACACACATACAGAAAACAGAGCATACGCTCTCCAATGTGGAGGTGACTGGACACAATCGAGTACAGTGCTATACTACACCTCCCAATCAGTACTTTTGGTATAGGTGTTGGCAGCTGTGCTACATTTACAGGCAATTTTAGAACACAGAACGAAAGCTTATGTCATGATCGCATGGATAGATCTGATATAAAATCGAGAGAATTGTGATAAGTGACAGTGGAATAGGTAAGAGGTACACCCATTTCTAACGGTCATTTTATATAGGGCTGAGGCAGGTGTAGAATAATTTCTGAACCATGATCAGATGTGTACAGTGGATGTTATACATCTTTAGAAAGCTATATTGTGCTCGTGTTACACAGAGCCAATGTTTCAAGGTAGTAGTTTTCCCGTTTTACGGTTCGGTAACATAGTTTATCGTAGAGAAACCTGGATGAAGGATGTATGTATTGCCCTGAAATATATTTCTTACACTGGAATATTAACAGAGCCACATTCCATACGACTGATAGGTTAGAAACGCAAGCGATCTAACACTATAGCCCATTTTAAGCGCAGAACGTTATAGCCTTAGGTGTGCATGTGTTAATCTTCTCTCTTACCAGTGCCTTCCAGGTACTAGTACTAGATTCGGGAATCATACTTCAAAATTGATAGCTTGGTTCATTTACATAAAAATGCTTCAAACTCCATCCATCTGGAGATCCACCATCCATAAAAATCAATGATTTCTTGATCTTCTTAACCATCTGCTATTACGTCGCGACACTTTCAAATCTGTTACTATACATCGATAAGGAGTGCTAACCACCTTGACATGGGCGCATCTCGAGAAATCTTGTGCACTTGGATGGGTGAGGACTCGGCAAGCTACATTCAATCGCGAGATGTGGTAAGTAGCGGTCTACTTCTGGTCGGTCGCAGTTTAAATCGGTAACTGTGTTGCAGGGCAGATTGGTCAATGACAGTGTGAGGGGGGGTGGGGGTCTTTCACTCTCTAAGCTTATCCAGGGACAGCGAGAATGCTCTGTGACTCCCATATGCAGCGAGATAGATCGTTAATTATGTACTGTGCTCAAGGTGTTAGAAATTTGTAGAGCGCTGTATGATATACTCTTGTGTTGTATGTGTACTGTACAGTCATCTATCCACATTCGCAATGATAATCGCAAAGTGGAGGGTGGTTTAGCTATGATACTGAAAATGGGAAACATGGTGTCACATCATAGGTCCGTGTTGAAATTACTCCAAAACTGGTAAAATTGTTTGCACTACCAACTGCGATGTTTATTATTAGAGTAAATGGCTCTGAGCACTATGGGACTTAACAGCTGTGGTCATAAGTCCCCTAGAACTTAGAACTACTTAAAACTAACTAACCTAAGGACATCACACACATCCATGCCCGAGGCAGGATTCTAACCTGCGACCGTAGCAGTCGCGCGGTTCCGGACTGCGCGCCTAGAACCGCGAGACCACCGCGGCCGGCTATTATTAGAGTACTTTGATGGTGTCTTTTCCTTCCCATCCATACACTGGCATGCTGTTGGTTAACAGTTAATGATTGACTGACATCGCTTGTTTGAGTTGGAGAAAGAGTTTTGGTGGAGGGATAACAGCTTCTAGTGCGGATAGTATGATAAAGTGATCGCTTACATGACTGCAATGTAATGAATCAGCCAAAACGGTACACAGAGTGATCAGCTATTTCGTCACTGTGGCAGATGAGTTTAAATGTAGATCTCATGGAGCACCTTCAGGCTGTAGTTTGGAAACTCTCCACAATGCGACCCAACTCTTCCAGTTCCCTTGTATTATAGCCTGTCTTTTATTCAAAATCATCTATTATGTGTGACGAGTTATGGTAGTGTAGGGAAGCAGCCTACTCACGCAGTAGTAAATTCACATCGGTCTTTCCATTGTGTGCCAGCCAGTCCGCTGTAACTAGCTCTGACGTCATAAATGTTGCGCAATACTTTAAAAATCAAGCAAATAACCTTAAACATTTCTAGCATGTCCGGAGTAATACTAAATAATATGTGTTGAATATCAGTTCGATAACTTTAACCATTTTCGAAATTTGGACGTTTTTCTGTAAAAATAATTGGCGCAACAGAAAAGAGCTAGAGAATTAAAAATTTATATTTAGATTCCTTTTTCATAATTATTTAATAAAAACAGTCTTCTGGATCTCACAAATTAAGATTTTAGTGGAAATTCATGATTTTCTGGTTTTTGTCTTAAAACATATGGAAGCAAGATAGATTAAGTAGGCTAATAAGTAAGGCTAGGATGTTTATATTTAAGTAGTTTGGAGATCCGCTATAACTATGAAGATGTGAGAAGTTTCATTTGAATACCTATAAAACTATAGCAATAGCGTGTCTCCAAATGGCCAGTTCAGAGCTCGTCTACTGCGTGCAGTGTAATTAAATTAATTCTCTCGCCAAAAATATTTAACTTAGCCACGTCAAAATTTTATTATCAATACTTACCTGTGTGCTGAATGCACATTTAAATTAAGAGCTTCATCGGCCATCAGCAAGAGAAGCTATGATTTATTAGGTAACTTAAAGTGGTGCATTACTAGCCCAGCGGCTAGTCGGGAGAGCCGATTTGATCAGGCGTTCCCTTAGCCGTCCGCACCGCGGCTTTATATATAAGAACGCTGCGGGAGGAAGCAAGGCCCCAGTTCTCTCCAGACGCTGAATAGCACGTCATCTGTGTCGGGAGTCGCGTCGCGTCGGTATCATTGCTACAAACAGCCTCGGATGCCGTATTAAGTTACTCGGAATACGCGTAACCATGAAATCATTTTCGAGTGAAGTGTTCATTCTGGGTTGACTTTAATTATCGATCTTCAGTTTGCGTATTGTCGTATTTTCACGTGCCGCCGCGGGACAAACATTCTACCATTATTTAGCGTGGCGTTTGATGAACCTTATCATCAAATTATGGCGAGCATTCATTTAAATATTTAACTTGGACAGTTATAGTGGCATCAGCGCTTTAGACTCTGAACTACTCTGTTAGTTAGATTGTGTGGATTATTTTGTTTTCGTCTGTGACTTTCAGAATACAGAACGTTTTTCTTTCACGACCGTTTTTGATTATAAATTCCGGACAATCTCCTAATTCCTCAGAGCTATAAGCTGTAACTATAAGTGTATTCTCAGATGAAGTGGGCACTAGGAATTCTAATTACAGGCTTCACGTTTTGCTAATTACTTTCTGGTTGCCAATATTTTAGTTAGAGAGCCAGTGTTTAGAACGGCGAAAGACAGCATAACTAACATTCAAAATAATAGGAACATTTTTAACAACAATAATTCCACCCGCCGCCGCACATATGGTTAAAACGGCAAGGAATGCAGTGTTTCTACATTCTACAAACATATATAAAATTAACATAATTCCACCCGCTGCCCCACATATGGTGCATCGGCCCGGAAATGTTTCAACATGCAAACATTTTATGGAACAACATTATTCCTACCCGCCGCCAGACATATGGTGCATCGGCCGGGAAATAACCTGAGTAAAAGTGAAAGTAATTTTTTTTTTACTATTCGGATTCGGGAGTGAAATGCGACACGCAACTGTGTAATAAAACAGTGATAGTGACGTGTGCATGTAGACGACGTAAGTGGATTAACAACGCATCTGGACTGACGGAGCTAGAACTGAGTCTAGCGGCGCTGCCGGCACCGCGAGAAGCCAGTTTCGCCTCACCGCAGTCGTCTGCCGGAGCAGCCGGGCCCGCGCCTGCTGTTTCGGGCCACGCAAACACAACACAGCCGTCGGAGTGCCGTCTGCTATTCAGCGCGTCAGGTCGCATCAGTAATCCTGGTACGCCACGCCGGCAACGTCATACGTTGTGCAGAAGGAACTAAGTTAAGTGAAAAGCTGTTAAAAATTTTGTCAGCCAGTAATGCTAGAATGACAGCTGAATTAAAGTCTGAAATTGTGGCCAGCCAAACAAATTTTAATAAACGGTTTGAGGCAATGGACCATAAATTAGAATCCAATAATGCTGAATTAAAGTATGAGATTGTGGCCAGCCAAACAAATTTTAATAAACGATTGGAGGTAATGGACGATACCTTCAAGGCTGGTTGCAATAAGTTGAAAGAGGATCTGGACAGTTTGAATTATAAAATTGATTACAATCATGAGGATATTAAGAAAAAGGTTGCTCAACAATTTTCTGAAATGTATAAAACAGTAAAATCTGAAGTTGCTGAGGTTCGCAAAGACATCCAAATGGAAGATGCGAAGCTGGAGCACAAGTTAACAGAAAAGATCGAGGAGGAATCTGAACTGTGCTCAGATAGGTTTAAAGATGTTAATATAAAAGTAAACACATATCAAGCAGAAGTAGACGCAATCAAAACTGATACTACTCATATTGTGCAAAGAGTAGATAATGTTGAAATGAGAGTGGAATATATTAGTACTAACATTGCTAACATTGAGAATAAAGTAGCTTCAGTAACTTCTGGTAATGGTAGTATACAACAAGTTGTAGCTGCAAACGCCGCTTTTATCGGGTGTCGGCAGTTCTTGCGGTTCGACCCAGATAAAAATATCCACCCGCTAGATTTCTGGAACGATTTTGAAGATGTGATTCCACCAACTTGGTCTGAACGAGAGAAAATCTCATTTATTAGAAGCCATTTAGCAGGTGACGCCATGCGTTGGTCAGCTGATGTTATGTTGAAGTGTAAAACATTAGCGGAGTTTAAAACAGCTTTCATTAATGAGTATTGGTCTAGCAATAAGCAAAATGAAGTGTTGAGAGAATTTTGGAGTGGAAAACGCTTCAATGCAGGCAAGGAATCAATTAAAGAGTTTGCTAGGTCATGGATTTCATGTTTGTCACATTTGGCGGAAAAGCTAAAACCGGAAATGATTATACTAGGTCTTGAAGCCAAACTGCCATGGTATTGGCAAACTAGAATTATATCTGCCCCTAGAGACAATCTGGATCGTTTCATTGAATATTTGGAACGTGTAGATCGTGTTGCTGCCAATGAGGAGCAAGCACGTAATAACAGAAATGCTAATAACAATAGTAGTAATTTTAAGAACGAGCAGAATGGCAATGTAAACATCAGAACAGTAGGTGTTCGTCATCCTAAGAGAGGTAGGAATTGGAGAAATAATTATCAGAACGAACAATGGCATCCAAGTGATAATAATTTTGTCCCAAACAAAATTATGCATGTAAACAACAGTACAGAAAGCAATGCTATGTCAGTGAACTATAATGAAAATAAAGGAAACAACAGTAGGCTGAGGCAGGAAAACTAGTTCCCGTCAATGAGGACACTGGCGCTCACCAGGCGGTTACTTTTCCTAAGCCAGCAATTACAATAATTGGTAAGACAGATCAGAATACTCAAACTGAACATGTGGATGAAGTGTCGGTAGCATCTAAGGATACAGCAGAAATATTAGATCACTCACAGTATTTGATAGATACCGTGTTAGAGACGCTTTCTAAGTGGGAAGAGAAAGTGAAGGCGCAGCTGTGTAACGATAGGGAAGAGCTACAAAATATAGAATTGTCAGGTGAAGAAGCAGAAGAAATTCATGCTTATATTTACGATGAGGATGATGTGCTCTTATCTAAAGTGGCTGTGCAGGATGTTGATAATGTACTAATAGATTTAGGACAGGAGATATGTGAGAATGTAGAGGGTAGCCTGTTGGGGGTCGATGAACCCAGTAGCTGCGACCAGTTGTCACTTGAGAAGGAAACCGACGATAATGGTGAAAGTGGTTTAGCTGTAACTAGTGTTATGCCCGGTCTGGAGGCGCAGAATCGCTCAGACTACAGTAATTTGGGTTATGTTCAGCAAACTAAATGTAATGAAGTCGTGCGGTGTTTCGATTTGAAATTAATAGACCGACTGAAAAAGACAGCTGAAAATGTAATTCAGGAAACCCTTACACACTTTGACCTAAATGTAATGAACACAGATGTCGATCACTTTAGTTGAAGACAAATCCAAAAGGAACTATTGGATAAGTTTTTGGAACCACCTGTACCACCTAGAATAAGCCACCCTATAATAATAGTGAATATGTTGGGTGTCAATGTACGTTGTCTCTTAGACAGTGGAAGTGAGGTGAGTGCGATATCTCAGTCCTTCTTTGATGCATTACCTGGTAAAGACAAGCTTACAGTAATGAGGGGATCAGGACTAAGAATAATTGGTGCTACTGGCAAGGTGTCAAAAACAGTAAAGCAAGAAGCTTTGCTGCCCTTTAACATTAATGTTAATTTAATTGATCATCCATGTTTAATTGTAAACTATCCCAGTATTGAGGTTTTAATTGGCATAGATTTCTTGTCGAAATATCAGAGTGTTGTTGACTTTGAAAGAAGCCAGTTAAGAATGGTCTTGCCAATAACCGGAGTAATTACAGTACCTTTTAGTGATAACCATGTAGTAACTAATGATGACACTTGGGAGCTACCTATACGAGTTCTGAAAAATAGGCGATATTGGGACGAAGGTGTTAATCTTAGTACAAGTAAGCTAAACACAGAAGAAGAAGAAGCAATTATTTTGGACAAAATAGAAGCTAAATTGCAGTAAATCGATAAAATTTCAGCTAATCAGAAGGAAGAACTGAGACAGGTTTTAAAAAGGCATCATAAGGTATTTTCAGATCGCCTGGCGTGGTCAAAGGTTATGAATGTCAATTAAAGGTGAAACCTGGCCAAGTGTTTTCCACGAAGCCATACCAAATACATGTAGCTAGGAAGGAGGCAGTTCGAAAGGAGATACAGAGAATGCTAGAGTGGGGTGTGACTGAAAAAGCGGTCAGTGAGTACAATAATCCTCTTTTTGTTGTACCAAAAAGAGACGGGAGTGTCAGGTTGGTCTTGGACGCTCGTTGGTTGAATGAAATAGTGGTTAGGGAAAGTGATAGACCGCAGAACATGGACGAGTTATTGCAAAAGTTTCGGGGAGTAAAATTCTTAACTTCTATGGACAACACGTGTGGATATTGGAATTTGCCACTGGCGGAAAGTTCAAGGAAGTACACAGATTTCTTGTACGAAGGAGTTTGTTACCAATACCGTGTGGTACCTTTCGGACTTAATATCTCTGTTTGTGCCTTCGTACGTGTGATGTGCCATGTTTTAGGACCAGATTTAAGTAATAAAATAACAGTCTACGTTGATGATCTGTTAATGGCAACTCCTACCTGGGAAGAACACATAGCTTTATTAGAGGAAGTGTTAGAGGCTATTGAGAGAGGTGGCATGAAACTAAAGATTGAAAAGACAGAGTGTGTTAAAGAGGAAATAGGTTTCTTGGGATATATGATACGTGGAAAAGGTATTCTGCCTGACCCAGGCAAGCTAGCAGTCATTGAAAAATTTGAGGCTCCCAGGAACATGAAGCAGTTGAGATCAATGTTCGGTCTTTTCGGCTTCTATAGGCGTTTTGTTAGTGATCAGGCTTTTAATGCACCCTGTCTTCACCTCCTGCTGAAAAAGAATACCCCTTGGGTTTGGACAGCAGAATGTCAACAGGCGTTTGAGGTGCTTAAACAATCTTTAATTAATAGTCCTATTTTACATCATCCTGATTTTCAAAAACCATTCTGTATGTCTGTTGATGCTAGTGGCTATGGTTTAGCTCTGGAGGTATTCCAAGTAGAAATAGAGAACGAACAAGAAGTGCACAAGACTATAGCTTTCGCAAGTCGATCTTTACAGGCAGCAGAGAGAAATTATGGCATCTCAGAACTGGAAGCATTGGCAATTGTATTTGGGGTACAAAAGTTTGAGCAGTATCTATTAGGTCACAAGATAATTGTTTACAGTGACCATAAGGCGTTAACCTTTTTAAAGACCTGTAAATTGAGGAATGCTCGTTTGGTAAGATGGTCATTGTATCTCCAGCAGTTTGACCTTGAGGTTAAATATATTCAAGGGAAAGGCAATCTGGTAGCTGATGGGTTATCTAGAAGTGCGGAGCTCTGTGATGACGCGGGAATTACAGCAACAGACCTAAGTGAAGTACGAAGGTTTGCGTTGCACGAAGTAAAGGAAGAAAGTGCATTAAAGAGGGTGATTAACAACTTGAGACGTGAGCAGAATTCAGATGACCAGCTGAAATTAGTGAAGAGCTATTTAGGAGATGCGAACTATCCAAAGGTTTCGCAATACTATTGTCTGCATAAAGGTATTCTGTTTAGGAGGAAAAAGGTAGGTGTTTCTGAGTGGAAGCTGTGCTTTCCCTCATAACATGTAGACTTACTAATCGACTATGTACACCTGAGGTATGGGCACTACGGTGCAAAGAAGTGCATTGCAAAATTAAAAGAGAAGGTTGTGTTTGACAACATGTACCGCCGTGTGGCCAAGCGTCTAGCATCTTGTGTAGTGTGCCAGGAAGTCCGTGCTGCTAACACCAGAATACAAGGGGATATGCATTCAGTAGAGCCAACCGAAACCCTAGAATTACTGGCTTGTGATTTGTTTGGCTCTCTTCCTGTTTCGAGTGGTGGTTGCACCCATGTTTTTGTTGTTGTGGATGGATTCAGTAAATATGTTAAGCTATACCCAATTAAAAGAGCTAATGCAAAAACGTTGGTAGAAAAGTTGGAAAAAGACTTCTTCGTGAACGTTGGCGTTCCGAAGAATTTGCTGTCAGACAATGGGCCTCAATTTACTTCTGATAGATTTAAGGAATGTCTAGATAAGGCCGGAGTGAAACATCTGAAAATATCTGCGTATTTCCCGCAAGGAAATATGAGTGAACGTATTATGAGAGAATTGAATAGGCTTTGCAGGACTTATTGCGCTCGGAAACACTCAAGTTGGGCAGAGCACATTAAGTATTTTGAGAATGTAGTTAACAACTTAAGACATGACGCAACTGGTTTTGCACCTTGCGAATTGATGTTTGGCCAAGAACCGCACAATGTGATTGCAGATATGGTAGAATTTCCTGTTCTAACGCAAATATCCACATACGAGAAGAAATTAAAGGCTAGGGCAAATATAAGAAAGAGAGCGTTGGAAAGGAAGAAGCGTCATGACGCAAAAGCTGTACCTACTAGTTTTGAAATAGGTCAGTTAGTCCTTGTCAAAACCATGGAAAAATCAAAGAAAATAAATGCAGAAACAAAGAAATTCATGTTCGTATACCAAGGACCTTTCAGGATCATAGGAAAACCACATGCCAACGCATATAGGCTAGAGTAACCTAAAAGTAAAAAGCTATTAGGTCTCAGGAACGTGATCGACCTAAAGAAATTCATAGGTAGTGAATGAATGCTGTAGGGAGGAGGTTGTTCTGTAACCTCTACACAGTGTGGCAGCTGTGCAGTCCCAGCTGTGTGAGATCTTCTTTCCATTTCAGGTCTCACTCATTCTTCCTCTTTCCTGTCCACAAAAATTTTGACTCCTACTTTGCAATACAAAAACTTTCCGTCATGGCTATCACGCCATGAGTTCTGTAACCATTCTATCCACCGATTAGTGAAGAGAAATACCTGATGTAACAAACCTAACAGTGACATAAACAATAGAGAATTATGACGTAATTAAGATACAAATGTATTTGAGTAACAATTATGTATAGAATCCTGGTAATACAGCAAGTACAAAGTGTTGTTTTATTGGAAATGGTCCCACAATAATATTTTAAAAAGATATACAAATTCGTGTAGCAAGGAAAGGCAGTGTAATAGAATTGAGCAGTGTTTGTGGTTGAGACGTGAGGGACACGTCCCTGAAGTATTTATAAGGTCGGAGCTGGCCATTATTTTGGTGTAGTGTGACAGGACACACCTACACGTATTGAGGTTATGAGTTGGAGGCGTGAATGCGACCATAGGTACCCTTATGTTAGATGAGACAGAGCAGCTCATGGTGTCCTATTGGTTTAAGGAATTTAGCATTACGCTCGTCCATAATCACTTGATGCATTTTAGTGGTAGATCGAGAGAGACTACCTGTGGTTTCAGCGTCCGATCGAGTGGAAATGGATTGCCACGTGAGCAAACTGATCAGCTGCAATACACTATAGGTATACTATAAATGTGCTATCCTATGCTTTAAATGTTAATAGAGTGAGTATTACTTAAGTTCATACACTAGCAAAGTAAATAAGTAACATAATGACAGACGTGAAACATTATTGATAGCTCAGCATAAATACACTTCGATGGAGTAAATACATAATTGCAGATGTGGAAATGACACAACAGCAGAGGACCAATAAGTGGATTTAGTAGTCAACTAAACGTAGTATGTTTTGAACACTCACAACCGTACTGTTACCAAACGTTACTCACATGTACAAAGAAGCTGAGAATACAACTACTAATCAAATATACTCATACTATCTCTAAGAATAAGGTAATCGAAGATGAGTCAGCTAAGTGAATAAAATACAGATTTGTCAGGAATGTACCGAGTATTGGTTCAGTGTTCCGGCCCAGAAATAATAAATTGAAATTAAATATGATTTATGGTTGTATGCCTTGAGCATAAATTTTCTCTAGTACGTGACTAACGGCGTTTTGAGCCATTTGTTTACCGATTTTATGACAATTAAGTAACCACGAGAGTAATATTGAAAAAGTTCTGTTAACTTTGTTCCAGCAACATATTAAAGGATAAAATGTATATATCCCCATTTCATTGTGACCCACCCTTAGATATTAAGTGAACAGAGTCTGAGGCACTCTTTTTGTTTGTTCTACAGGACAAACCAGATAATGGCAGCCTGGTAGCTGCGTGAAAGCGTGGAGTGACTTGGACACCACTCACAGTGACCCCTCCCCTTTCCCCATGTAATTTAGAGTGAACGTGAAGGACGCACACCATAGCAACTTCCCCTCCTCTACCCTTGTGAATGGAAGTGTAGGACGCCAGCCAAAGTGGCTACAACCACGTGTGTAAAAATGATTTGTGAAATTTTCTTTCAGGTTTAGAAAAGACTGCTAAGAGATAATCATCTGTTTATGTATCATGTTATTTTCTTCGAATCTGTGTATGTAAAAATGGATTTAATGGATTTAAGATTTTCATAATTTTACATATTTTTATGTGTTTGTCTAAGGCAATATGTATGCCAAAGTGTTTCATTGACTTTGCTTAAATTTTGAGTAATAATATTGATTAAGAGGCAGTGAACATGCCCGCAATTTAAATAATTAATGTAGGTAATCAGTTTTCTTTTAATGTTTCTACATGTCTACATTTCAATTTTAATTTTCATAGGAAGTTAAGCTGTACTCTTGCTTCCCTTTTTGTAATTAATTTTTTTTATTCATTCATTAACATTCAAAAACAAAAAAATTTAAGTAGAGGGTGATGTAGGGAAGCAGCCTACTCACGCCATAGTAAATTCACATCAGTCTTTCCATTGTGTGCCAGCCAGTCCGCTGTAACTAGCTCTGACGTCATAAATGTTGCGCAATACTTTAAAAATCAAGCAAATAACCTTAAACATTTCTAGCATGTCCGGAGTAATACTAAATAATATGTGTTGAATATCAGTTCGATAACTTTAACCATTTTCGAAATTTGGACGTTTTTCTGTAAAAATCATTGGCGCAACAGAAAAGAGCTAGAGAATTAAAAATTTATATTATATTCCTTTTTCACAATTATTTAATAAAAACAGTCTTCTGGATCTCACAAATTAAGATTTTAGTGGAAATTCATGATTTTCTGGTTTTCGTCTTAAAACATATGGAAGCAAGATAGATTAAGTAGGCTAATAAATAAGGCTATGATGTTTATATTTAAGTAGTTTGGAGATCCGCTATACCTATGAAGATGTGAGAAGTTTCATTTGAATACCTATAAAACTATAGCAATAGCGTGTCTCCAAAGGGCCAGTTCAGAGCTCGTCTACTGTGTGCAGTGTAATTAAATTAATTCTCTCGCCAAAAATATTTAACTTAGCCACGTCAAAATTTTATTATCAATACTTACCTGTGTGCTGAATGCACATTTAAATTAAGAGCTTCATCGGCCATCAGCAAGAGAAGCTATGATTTATTAGGTAACTTAAAGTGGTGCATTACTAGCCCAGCGGCTAGTCGGGAGAGCCGATTTGATCAGGCGTTCCCTTAGCCGTCCGCACCGCGGCTTTATATATAAGAACGCTGCGGGAGGAAGCAAGGCCCCAGTTCTCTCCAGACGCTGAATAGCACGTCATCTGTGTCCGGAGTCGCGTCGTGTCGGTATCATTGCTACAAACAGCCTTGGATGCCGTATTAAGTTACTCGGAATACGCGTAACCATGAAATCATTTTCGAGTGAAGTGTTCATTCTGGGTTGACTTTAATTATCGATCTTCAGTTTGCGTATTGTCGTATTTTCACGTGCCGCCGCGGGACAAACATTCTACCATTATTTAGCGTGGCGTTTGATGAACCTTATCATCAAATTATTTCGAGCATTCATTTAAATATTTAACTTGGACAGTTATAGTGGCATCAGCGCATTAGACTCTGAACTGCTATGTTAGTTAGATTGTGTGGATTTTTTTGTTTTCATCTGTGACTTTCAGAATACAAAAGGTTTTTTTTTTCACGACCGTTTTTGATTATAAATCCCAGACAATCTCCTAATTCCTCAGAGCTATAAGCTGTAACTATAAGTGTATTCTCAGATGAAGTGGGCACTAGGAATTCTAATTACAGGCTTCACGTTTTGCTAATCACTTTCTGGTTGCCAATATTGTAGTTAGAGCGCCAGTGTTTAGAACGGCGAAAGACAGCATAAATAACATTCTAAATAATAGGAACATTTTTAACAACAATAATTCCACCCGCCGCTGCACATATGGTTAAAACGGCAAGAAATGCAGTGTTTCTACATTCTACAAACATATATAAAATTAACATAATTCCACCCGCTGCCCCACATATGGTGCATCGGCCGGGAAATGTTTCAACGTGCAAACATTTTATGGAACAACATTATTCCTACCCACCACCCCACATATGGTGCATCAGCCGGGAAATAAACTGAGTAAAAGTGAAAGTGATTTTTTTTTTACTATTCGGATTCGGGAGTGAAATGCGACACGTAACTGAGTAATAAAACAGTGATACTGACGTGTGCATGTGGACGACGTAAGTGGATTAACAATGCATCTGGACTGACGGAGCTGGCACTGAGTCTAGTGGCGCTGCCGGCATCGCGAGAAGCCAGTTTCGCCACACCGCAGTCGTCTGCCGGAGCAGCCGGGCACACGCCTGCTGTTTCGGGCCACGAAAACACAACATAGCCGTCGGAGTGCCGTCTGCAATTCAGCGCGTCACGTCGCATCAGTAATCCTGGTACGCCACGCCGGCAATGCCATACGTTGTGCAGAAGGAACTAAGTTAAGTGAAAAGCTGTTAAAAATTTTTCTAACCTGCACTAAAAGACTGTCGGCGATGGAACTGCCAAAAGAAACTGAGGTGAAACTTAAATCAGAACCTATGTCTGTTGAAGGAACTGTAAATCCAGACAACGGTTCAGGTGTGAATATGCATGAAAGTACTAATGTTAAAGTGAAATATGAAGTATTGTCTCCTGACAGTAGTGTGCGAAGGGGTATGATTCAATAATAGAGACCCCTGTAGTAAAGCAGAAATCAGAAATTGTTAATTTATTGGATGATAGTTTATCTGATGAGTTAAAAACGGAACCGCCAGCAGAAGTAGTAGAGTTTAAACAGGAGAAGTTAAATATGACTGATCAATCAGAAGTTTCGTTTAGTTTTGATAATTCTAGTGTTGGAGCTAGTTTTTCGTCACCTGAGTGTGATAAAAAGCCAGCTGGTGAGCAACCCAAAGACACTGGGGCTATTGATTTAAATGTTATATTACAAGCAATAGCTGCCAGTAATGCAAAAATGTCAGCCAGTAATGCTAGAATGACAGCTGAATTAAAGTCTGAAATTGTGGCCAGCCAAACAAATTTTAATAAACGATTGGAGGTAATGGACGATACCTTCAAGGCTGGTTGCAATAAGTTGAAAGAGGATCTGGACAGTTTGAATTATAAAATTGATTACAATCATGAGGATATTAAGAAAAAGGTTGCTCAACAATTTTCTGAAATGTATAAAACAGTAAAATCCGAAGTTGCTGAGGTTCGCAAAGACTTCCAAATGGAAATTGCGAAGCTGGAGCAAAAGTTAACAGAAAAGATCGAGGAGGAATCTGAACTGTGCTCAGATAGATTTAAAGATGTTAATATAAAAGTAAACACATGTCAAGCAGAAGTAGACGCAATCAAAACTGTTACTACTCATATTGTGCAAAGAGTAGATAATGTTGAAATGAGAGTGGAAAATATTAGTACTAACATTGCTAACATTGAGAATAAAGTAGCTTCAGTAACTTCTGGTAATGGTAGTATACAACAAGTTGTAGCTGCAAACGCCGCTTTTATCGGGTGTCGGCAGTTCTTGCGGTTCGATCCAGATAAAAATATCCACCCGCTAGATTTCTGGAACGATTTTGAAGATGTGATTCCACCAACTTGGTCTGAACGAGAGAAAATCTCATTTATTAGAAGCCATTTAGCAGGTGACGCCATGCGTTGGTCAGCTGATGTTATGTTGAAGTGTAAAACATTAGCGGAGTTTAAAACAGCTTTCATTAATGAGTATTGGTCTAGCAATAAGCAAAATGAAGTGTTGAGAGAATTTTGGAGTGGAAAACGCTTCAATGCAGGCAAAGAATCAATTAAAGAGTTTGCTAGGTCATGGATTTCACGTTTGTCACATTTGGCGGAAAAGCTAAA
This sequence comes from Schistocerca nitens, assembly GCF_023898315.1. Classification (NCBI taxonomy): domain Eukaryota; kingdom Metazoa; phylum Arthropoda; class Insecta; order Orthoptera; family Acrididae; genus Schistocerca; species Schistocerca nitens. The sequence continues at coordinate 430,847,518 of NC_064618.1, read as the reverse complement.
ACCGGAAATGATTATACTAGGTCTTGAAGCCAAACTGCCATGGTATTGGCAAACTAGAATTATATCTGCCCCTAGAGACAATCTGGATCGTTTCATTAAATATTTAGAACGTGTAGAACGTGTTGCTGCCAATGAGGAGCAAGCACGTAATAACAGAAATGTTAATAACAATAGTAGTAATTTTAAGAACGAGCAGAATGGCAATGTAAACATCAGAACAGTAGGTGTTCGTCATCCTAAGAGAGGTAGGAATTGGAGAAATAATTATCAGAACCAACAATGGCATCCAAGTGATAATAATTTTGTCCCAAACAAAATTATGCATGTAAACAACAGTACAGAAAGCAATGCTATGTCAGTGAACTATAATGAAAATAAAGGAAACAATAGTAGGCCGAGGCAGGAAAACTAGTTCCCGTCTATGAGGACACTGGCGCTCACCAGGCGGTTACTTTTCCTAAGCCAGCAATTACAATAATTGGTAAGACAGATCAGAATACTCAAACTGAACATGTGGATGAAGTGTCGGTAGCATCTAAGGATACAACAGAAATATTAGATCACTCACAGTATTTGATAGATACCGTGTTAGAGACGCTTTCTAAGTGGGAAGAGAAAGAGAAGGCGCAGGTGTGTAACGATAGGGAAGAGCTACAAAATATAGAATTGTCAGGTGAAGAAGCAGAAGAAATTCATGCTTATATTTACGATGAGGATGATGTGCTCTTATCTAAAGTGGCTGTGCAGGATGTTGATAATGTACTAATAGATTTAGGACAGGAGATAAGTGAGAATGTAGAGGGTAGCCTGTTGGGGGTCGATGAACCCAGTAGCTGTGACCAGTTGTCACTTGAGAAGGAAACCGACGATAATGGTGAAAGTGGTTTAGCTGTAACTAGTGTTATGCCCGGTCTGGAGGCGCAGAATCGCTCAGACTACAGTAATTTGGGTTATGTTCAGCAAACTAAATGTAATGAAGTCGTGCGGTGTTTCGATTTGAAATTAATAGACCGACTGAAAAAGACAGCTGAAAATGTAATTTAGGAAACCCCTACACACTTTGACCTAAATGTAATGAACACAGATGTCGATCACTTTAGTTGGAGACAAATCCAAAAGGAACTATTGGATAAGTTTTTGGAACCACCTGTACAACCTAGAATAAGCCACCCTATAATAATAGTGAATATGTTGGGTGTCAATGTACGTTGTCTCTTAGACAGTGGAAGTGAGGTGAGTGCGATATCTCAGTCCTTCTTTGATGCATTACCTGGTAAAGACAAGCTTACAGTAATGAGGGTATCAGGACTAAGAATAATTGGTGCTACTGGCAAGGTGTCAAAAACAGTAAAGCAAGAAGCTTTGCTGCCCTTTAACATTAATGGTAATTTAATTGATCATCCATGTTTAATTGTAAACAATCTCAGTATTGAGAAGGCTTACGAAATACTGATCAGCCACTGTTTTCCTCTTTGTTATGTTCATTGGTAGAACACTTCATGTTGTGCAGAAAAAAACTGGCGATACTTTCTCGCGTGGAGCCAATGCTTCCGTCCATATTTCCGTTGTTGCATCTATATGCCTATGTTGTTAACACACATCTAAAAAACAAACCAGTTCGCAAAATCAGTTAATGCAAGAGTATATCCAATATACGTATCCGTATTTCCTCTTGAACATTTATACCATATATCTGGCACAAAGCTGTCTCGTAGCAGAATCTCGAAATAACGTCCAGCGGACCCATTCCTCTGTAGTGCCTGTGTGGTTAGCCGTTTAACGCACCTGCAGTCGGTGAACTCTCTTACGATAACGCGGAGCCACTTAATGTATCCATATGTGAGATTTTAAGAAGAAGGTGTCACGCGCCTTATAAAACGTCAAGAGTACATGTAAATAAACAATGAGTAACTGAGACCTCCAGTTCATCCATCCCAAAGAAAATATCACGATCGACTTTGAAGATAACTGAAATAAATACACATACCGTAGCTGAAGATGGCACGATAGGCTGAAACATGTAAAAAAATGTTAAAAATAAAAGTTCAGTGAATGTCTGCCTGGCTTTTAGCGTTAGGGGCTTTGTTAATTGTAGCTGGAACAGTGAATGTATCACAGAAATACAGATATTTCTCTAATATTCCAGACAGAGAATTTGTTCATAAAAAACTAATGGAAGGAAAATATGTAAATCAGTTCGCGTAATTTACTGCTTTGACACAGTGAACGACTAGGTGATCTTAAGCTGTGCACAAATACAGAAATGCTTCTATGTTATTGATGAAAAGCAGTGGGAGAGGTGCCTAAAGTGACACAGCGATTAGTGTAAAAGTTTAATGTGGCGATTTTGGAGAAATCTCGATAATGACCTACTCGGCTCCAAGCGCTGACGAAGTAAAAGGCTTCCACCACTCGATAGAAGCCGACAAACCTATATTATAAGGGCACGCACAAACGTGTTCCAAACAGCGATCCATACTTTACCCTCACGTGAGGAAAATTGGATTGGGAAGGGGGGGGGGCAGGGTGGTATTCGTACGTACCAAATTCGAATTTCTATTCCTTTTGTATTCATTTCCCTTCACATAGAAACTTATTTGCCTGATATTCCTCCAACAGTTGCCAAATAATAAACATCAACGGAGAACTTATTACGAAATTATTCATCTGATTTCGGAAAATTCTGCATTGTCAGATGTAACGAGATAGATAGTTCGTTCGTTATTTTACGGACAGAAATATTATGTCATCTATCGTACACCAAGAAGGCTTTGTCAACAGTAGAGAGTCCACTAACTTTTGGATGTACTTGTTGACAAAAACGGTAATTGGAAAGTATAATGTTGGGTTTGTTCCAGATCTTATGTCACGATTTCCGTGAGGTTAACTCATAACTTTTTACGTGCGTTAATCGTAAGCACTGAGGAAAAAGAAAAATAATTTCGGCGTATGCTCCTGTGCCCCTATGCCAGTTAAACCTATACGTAATGTTGTGGGTGTCTGGCTAAGACTGGGCACCATCTCCGAATACCTGTACAGCGTTACCTGGAATCATCTGCAGCACCAACAATGAAGTACGCAAAGGGTGGTGTTATCTTATGTGGATATTTTTTTGTTTGTAAGGGAGTCGTCCCCTTAGTGTGCTAAGAAAACATTGCACGTTGAAGGATATCAACACATTTTACAGCACTGTGTAGAGACTGCAGTAAAGGAACACTTCGGAGGCGATGGTTTTTGTGTTAGTGTAACAGTTCATCTTGTCATAAAGAAGCACCTGTTACTCAGTAGTCTGTGAACAATAGCAGTCCTAAAATGGACTGGCCTGCCCAGAGTTCCGACTTGAACCCAACAGAACACCCTGGGATGACTGAGACACTAGACTTCACTCCAGACCCCAGCGGCCAACATCATTCCCTCCTTTAAGTTCGGCTCTCCAGGAAGAATGGGGTAGATTTCTCCACAGACATTCAGACACCCCACTGGACACATCTCGTATTGATGTCCCCTAATCGGGGTCCAGATACTTCCCATCAAATAGTGGCTGTGGGGAGCACATTGATAATAGTTCATAAACTCTATGCATCGCTTACTAACTTCACAGAAGCGTTCCCAGGACCTGAGCAGCACTGATAATAGGAACAGTAACTCAAACGAAATTAAAACTTTCCTCTGAATAAGCTACTTTGTATTTACTTGAACGTATAACAACGCAAGTATAAGAACCTCAAAAGTGGCATTAAAAATCAAGATGGAAAAATATGAGTGATCGGATCAGGTGATGACATTTCTATTCTCAGTGAGAGTGAAAAAGAATTACAGGATGTCTTGAATGGAATGAACAGTCTAATGAGTACAGAAGGTGGACTGACAGTGAGGTGAAAGAGGTGGAAAGTAACGAGAGGCAGCTAAGTGAGGGCAGCAACTTACTGACTTACTGTCAGGACTGGTCATCATGAAGCAGATTAAGTTAAAGAATTCTGCTACTTAGACAGCACACTAACTCATGAAATACGAAGCAAGGATGTCATTAAAAGCAGACTAACAAAGGGAAAAAGATCGTTCGTAGCCGAGAGAAATCCATTAATATCAAACTTAGGTCTTAATTTGATGAAGAAGTTTTTGAGAATGTACATACGTTTAGAGCACAGCGCTGTAAGGTAGTTGAACATGGACTGTGGTAAAACCGGAATAGAAGAGAAATAAAGCACTTGAGTTGTGGTGCTACAGAAGAACTTTGAAAATGAGGTGGACTAATAATGTAAGGAATGAGAAGATTCTCCACAGAATGAGATAAGGAAGAAGGAAGACACTGGCAAGAAGAAGGGACAGAATGATAGGACATCTGTTAAGATATCAGAGAAGAATTTCTATGGTATTAAAGGATGAAAACTGTAGAGGAAGACGAAGATGGCAATACATCCAGCACATAGTAATTTCGGCACGTTGGTTGTAAATGCGCTCGGAGATGAAGAGTTTGGTACAAGACAGGATTTCGTCCACTGGCCTCATCAGACCAGTCAGGAGACTGATGGCTTGGAAAACAAAAATGCACTTAATACTGTCCGTCGATAAGAGTACTCAACAGCCATATCTCATTTGCCAATTCTCGTTCCATGCAGTGTCCCCCATCAGAGAGTCATTTTACATTGCGTTTAAGACGCAACTGGCGCACTACTACTCGAAAAACAGTACTTTAACGCAGCACTCTGGACAATAATGTCGTTAGTATTGACCGCTGTCGTGTATTTCTCACATACTTCAAACAATGAATTAGTACGGTGTATATTAATGGGGTGATTCTTCGTCACGCCAAGGAGTATTGGTAGCTCAAGAAACGTAGGCTGTAACTGATCAAATTCATTAACGTTACTGCTGGTACTATAGTTTGTTTCGTCAAGTGACACTATATTTTATTAAAGTACAGCATCATTATATTTTTTGGATTCTATGTTTCCCTTTCTTGTAGCGGTTAAGTCAAAGTATAAACTCAATGTCAATGAAAGACTATTTTAAAGATACAAAAGGGGATGAAACATACGCAGTGTCTTGTAACTGTCTACCATCGGGGTTGTAACCGACTTAGTTGTGTACGAAAGGATCTTCTTCAAGAAATATGACATCCTCCCTTGATGGCCATTCGGGATCGGTTAGGCGGAAATTTCAGTTCATTTATCCCCTCAGCGGGGCTGCCCCCTAGATGATGTTACACACGATTACCTGCGGCTGCCGGACCATTATCCCAGGCCGGAATTACACGCCCCACTGCGTCGTCACTACCACCCCCAGCTCCACCACCGTGCCACCACGCACCCCCTACGCCCGCACGCAGCCCCTATCCCCGTCATGCTCCCAAGGGCCCGCCTCCAGAATAATTACGAAGCACAGCAAAAAAAGTAGAAGCCGGCCGAGTCATTCCAGCGCAGCGACGTAGCCACCCTCAACGAGACTGTCACGTGTGTAGCGACATTTAATTTCAGGAAATTTAAGAAGGGTATATGAAATACTACCGCTATAGCTGCTACACAGTAGCTGGCTGAGGTAAACTAACAACGTCAGGATGCAACGCAGAAGACAGTTCACCAAATTGAGGGGCTGAGAGCTACAGAAATAGGCACAAAATACTACTTGTTCAGTAAATTCTATCGGGAGGAAATTATTTGGTTTTTCGAACATTTAGCTTGTGAACTGAAGTTGCAGGCCAGTTTCAAATCCAAACGAATAGTCCACCAATATCTAGGAAAAAAAAATGATCATAGCGAAACAGTCGAATTTGATATAAGCCCCTTTATACAGGGTGTTTCCGTAAGAACGTTCAAAACTTTAACAGAACACAGAGGATGCTGCACTGAACAATTTGAGATAGTGAACCAGGGGTCGGAGGAGCAAGCTTAGGAAGATAATTGAAATAAAATCATATTACTGAGAATTTTTTTATTTACGTTAGTCACCGTTAATTGAAAATACCATCACTCACGCAATGAACATCTTACAAAATGTGCTGAAGCTGACAGCCATCAACCTCAATGCAAGCATGACATCGTAGAACAAGATCCTGGCACTCCCTGACGACTATCCCTGGTGTGTTTCGAATCACATCACAGGCAGCTACAATTCTGGCTACTAATTCCATCTCCGTGTCCACTGAGGTCTCACATCCAAGTGACTTTAGCTATTCCCATAGGAAATAATCAAGGGGATAGGCCATAGAATTGGATCTCCCCTTCCAGTTCAGTGACCATGAACTACAGCATTGAGATGGTTGCGGATGTCCACACAGAAGTGAGACAGTGTATGTTCTATCCACATCTTCTCACGAACAGCCAAGGGTACGTTTTTCACCACCACAGGTAGAATTCTTTGCACGAACCTCAAGTACAGTTGGTCACTCAGACGTCCAGGTAGAAGATGGCCCTGTGAGATAGTCGCCTACATTGCCAGCCCAGATACACACAGAAAAACGTACTTGATGGTGTGACTCAGCTACAGCGTGAAGGATTTCCTCATCCTACACATGGCTATTCCTGCTGTTCGAGATACCACCACAATCAAGTGAGGGCTCGTCAGTAAACTGCACGATTTGGAGGAAATCTGGTCGATCAAACCATTGTTGGAGCAACTATTGACACACAAGTCAGTCAAAAGCATTGCATGGACCCTCTGTGGGTGATACAGGTGTAACTCTTTTTCGAGGAGTACTCGCCACACGCTAGTATGAGCAGCGCCCAATTCGCGTGCAATACGACGAGTACTTCTAGTGGGGTCCGCTGCAACACGTTCCAGCATCTCGTCATCAAAATCGGTTGTGCGAGTGGTCCTCACGTCGCCAGATCCCTCCTTTCTTCATTCCAATGAACCAGTCTCCCTCAGTCTTCGACCGAGAGAAATAAACACTCGTCACAAGGGATGATACCTGTTGGTAAATTGTTCCTTGTACAGCCTTTCAACAGACGGAGCATTGCAGCACAAGGTGCTTGTCACTGTGTACTGCGAAACTTTACCGGTACTGCTCCGTTTTACTGTAGTGTACGTCCCTAACTAGCACTGAGCAATGACAGGGGCTGTCGCCTTATGGACAAGTAAAGTAAACAAAACCTGCAGCGTGCTTCCTAGTTAGTTCACATGGCTCTGAGCACTATGGGACTTAACATCTGAAGTCATTAGTCCCCTAGAACTTAGAACTACTTAAACCTAATTAACCTAAGGACATCACACACATCCATGCCCGAGGCAGGATTCAAACCTGCGACCGTTGCGGTCGCGCGGTTCTAGACTGAAGCGCCTAGAACTGTTCGGCCAGACTGGCCGGCTGACTTCCTAGTAATCACGCTCGTCCTCCTTGTTTCCTTGCAGGAAATGAAGAATGTACACGTAAACAAACAGCACTGTACGTAAAAACTTGTTCGCATTTTAGTTGTAAAGAAGCTGGAAAACAGTAATGCTAGACAAAGCTGTAGACAAATTAACTTCCATGTCTCCTTAAGCTGGCTTCTCCGACACCAGCTTCCCTACTTGAAATTATTCAGTGGAGCATTCTCTGTGTCCTTTTACAGTTTTGCACGCACTTACGGAAACCCTGTATATACATAAGAAGCAGTACATTACATAAAAAAATCAGTTCACAAATAAGCAGATGGTAAGCACATAGGTTACTAAAAACTTTGTCCGATAACTTTTAAATTAGTATCCTGGAAAAATATTCGCTGATAACTACGCCTTTGAGCGCACCCTACACCGCATAGAATACGATTATTACCTGACATCATCCAAAACCGTAACAAATCTGAATGACACTCGAGGTATGAATTAAAAAACGCCCTGAATTACAACTTTTGGTGTTTTATTCACTACACGATGCATTTGGGACCCTGTGGCTCCATTTTCAGGTGTAATTCGTCTTGATACATGCTTTTATTTTTTCTCTTGAATGAGATGAATTGCATATTCCTGTCACGACAAGGCTTGATGTTAGGTTACGAATTTCGTAAGTCAAACGCGGTAAATATGTGTGAAATAGTGAAAAAGATTAACAGTGTAAACTTACCAAATAACCCAATAAAAGTGTTTGTAACGTTTTACCAACAGCGTACGCCTTTTTCTCCATCATTTTCAAACATATCACTTCATTCAAGAAGCAGACGCGCAAAGACATGTTTGTAAACACTTCACAGATGTTTTTGTACATGGTGTGGTCAAAGATAAATTTTTCATAGTGCTAAGGATATAATTATTTGACAATTGACATATGGAGGAAACAATTGACATATGCAGCAAATAAATTTAGAATAGGTCTTTAAAATTACTGATATAGCTGTGGCTTGCTATATCTGTTTGTTCATTTAACATCGATTCTGGTTTTTTGATTTTGTGGAGATATATCTCCAGTTGTGCTAACTGATTTAGGGTCTTACCATTGGCTTCATTATGTAATACTACCAAATCGTTTTCTACATTGTTAATGACATGTTTCGTTTTCAACATATGTTCTGCAATGGTTGATTTTTCAAAGTGGTTGAACCTGAAAGCATTTATATGTTCTAGAAAACGGGATTTGAAGTTTCTACCTGTTTTCCCTAGATAGTAGCAGGACAACTGGGGCATGATACTTTGTACACTCCACTGTTGTTGCGTGTTTGCGTATTTGATTTTATGTTATGGCTGAGTATGTTTCCTAACTCATTATTAGTTGAGAATGAAACTGTTACATTTTTTTTTTTTGAGAGGGTTAGCTATTTTTTGTGATATGGGGCCCAGGTGTGGGATAGTGGTGAATATTTTCTCTTCTTTCATAGTGTTTCGAAGACATACTCATCCATAACACAAAATCAAATACGCAAACATACAACAATAACTGTGGCACTGATTTGGTAGACGTATGAAGAGTGTATGAAACCGGATAGACCCTCCTTATCAGGGACAGTTAAAGATCATTGTTACAGTCACATGTCACTGTCACATGTTGTATTCGTCTATAGCTTTGTTCCTAAAATTTCGCAGAAGACACGATCTATAAGTAATGAAAAAAGTGAGATCAAAACGAGGAATCACTCCATAGAGAGAATGGCGGAGCATAAGTGACACCACTATTTGCCCAAGTCACTGCTATTTTCCACGCGAATGGTCCCGGGACACATGACCGCATGCCTTCACACACGTGCTTGTCTGATGTCTTCTCGTGGCAGTTCTACGACATATGCTACTGAGCAGCAGAAACTTTCCACAAACAGTCGCTCTGACAGGTGGTTTGAGGTAGGCCAGAAATGTTTTCGGAAAAAAATCATCTTCCCCTCAAAGATTCCACCCACAAGACACTTAGCCGACGATACTGTTGTAACACGGGAGACTGCGGCGAAAGTTAGGACGATCGTCAGGCAGATGCTGCCAGTTGACATTCGACGCTAGTAAACGTATGGTCTGTGAGAAATAGTGGGGGAAAGACAGATTACTGTTCTAATCTACAAACGGTTTTAATTAAAATGAACCATAACAGCCGTAAAATAATGCAAGAATATGCCAGAAGCGGTCTGAAGCGGTACGATCACAGACAACTAAATGTGAGGGAAGGAAGTACCACAAATTCATTAAAAGAATTCTGGTGAAATGAGATTTGTCCCCTAAAGATGTGGCCTGTGAATTACCGGTTCGATCTTTCATAGAATATTATGAAAAACATGATTCGAAATACGAAACGCGGTTACCTTTTAGCGAGCAGGAGAGCGATAAACAGAAGCTCGTCACGCTGCAGAATCAGATACTACAAGAGAGAGATGCTTGGTCTCAAGGAGAGGTCTGCTGTTACTTCCTTCCAACAACGGAGTATCTCGCAGCGCAGTAGTGTTTTCATCACAATTTTTTTTTATTTTTTTTTTATGACGAAGTATGAAAACAGAATCTCACGCACTAGACGCACGCTCCGCTTCGAAGGTCGTTTGTGTAGAAGATGGAGGTGATTCCCATGCAAGTTCTTCGGAGTCTGAATATTGTTCTAACAACGTGTTGGAACAACACTGCATATACAAAGAATAAAATGCTGAATTTCTCAGTTAATTCGATGTTGTGGGGATATAAAAACCGCACTCGTTGACTAACGTTGCGCACATGCTTCTACGAGGACTCCTTTGTAGTTACAGGCGAGTCCCAGTAAGTATGAGCAGTCCATTATCTAATGCTGGTTTTCATCTGCTCACATTAGCAATCATTCGAAGTCAAGAGTTTTAATAAATGTGACTCATAAGGAACCTTTTGAATGCGAGGTCGCTCTTTCAGTCTTTAGTAAGGCTTATTTGAAAGTGTTGTGCTAACAATTATGACAGGAAGAATATTAGCTGCTAATGACTCATTATGTGCATCAACAAGGCGATAGAAACTGAGCGTCCGAGAGGTGCAGGTATGAACCTTACATGGGATATGTAAACTACGCTTCACAAAATGGACTCGTCAACATTCAAGAAATGTTGTAAACATACCTTTAATTTGCACCATGAACACCGAATGAAAAATGGTGCATCGCAGTGATCACAAAGGTCTGCACCATCAAGTTCGAAGGTGAACTCCTTGGGAGTTGCAAACAGTGCAGGACATTCAGACAAGCATCAACTCTTAAAGAATGCATACAGAATCGTATTGGTGAAACGAGGTGATGAGAACTGATGGAATGTCATGGCATGGAATCGAATACGAAACGGTCTATCGCGTGCCTGACGTGACGCTGGCTAACATTCAAGGTGTGGCTGCAGATAGTGTGATAACATGTGTCATGGGCACAGAAAAAAAGAAGCAAACATCCAAAGTCTGAATTTATCCGGTGGTTCCAGATAGTATGAATTGCCATCTCACACACTTTTCAAGAGGGACAGTTTGCTTTAAAAGAGTGTGAGTCTTATACACAGACCATGAATCAAGTAAATGCGAGTTATTTTGACGAGCTACGGCCAAAGCAGAGCTCATACTATAGTTGTATTTCTCTTACGCCATTAGTCCATTCTTGCTTGCTGTGACGTAAGTATTCCCTACTGCCCCTGCAAGATCATGCATAGAAAAAAGAATCATAGGGGACCATAATACCTCGTAGCACGAAAAATAACTTTCCAGACAATTTACCATCCAGATTAACAGTAGCTATAATTGTATACGAAAGTGTTGAAGCATTGACGTTAGTTGATCTGGATACGACTCTTGGTACCTCTGATTTCCAGGATTCCTTTCACGTGCATTTCCTCTGCAAATCCAGATTGATCGGAATTGAAAACAAATTCCTTACCAAACGATGGGATAAATTTGTTTATCTCATCTTCAAATTTTCGAGCCGCTTCCGTGATTACTGTGAGTCAAGTTGACACTTTCTTCCAGTCTGTAGCAATGGATGAAATTATGCGGCCATCCAGTGCTTCTATAGAATTCATTGTACCCTATGTCGCGCGCAGTTTTATGTGCATGAAGTAGTAGGTGACTATCATGCACATCCTGTAAATTTTATCGAGCCTCCTTGAACCACGGAAACGCCAGTTTCTATAACAAGGATGCCTTGGCTTTCCGTCAATATCCGTTCATATTGCTGTGGATTTATTCGAAATCGGTTGATAATTATGTTTTTACTATACTGCAGTTGATCGTTCATGTACGTAACAATGTATAGTAGCCGCTTCTTGGACAACGATGCTCCTTTACTACGTTTCACTGAAAACGGGATTTGTTGCTCCCTGTGCTACGTGGCCAGACACGTAGACACGTGTTTCAGTATCACTTTCACTTGTTAAGCACGTATCGTCATCGTTGTACTCCTCATGTACATTGTCCGCACAATCGAGCGTAGACGACACAACACATTCCACTGACTCATCTTGCAGAAACGCTAATATTGCATCTACCTCTTCTGTCTCATTCTGCTAAAATCCTTGGGTTCCTTTGTGTGGAAATGTCAACTTCGGTAGCTGTTGCAGGTATAAAGCAATGTTTGCTCTGCATTGTATCAACACCACTAGCACCGTACCACTGTTGCGAGTTACTCGTCTCGTCGATTAGGCAGTTCAACTATGCATCGCAGCCACATGGCGTGCTAATCTTTGGATACCTCCCGTCCCGCCACTTGATCGCATCCTCAGCCAATATTGGGGCTGCACGGTAGACAATATGTGGGTTATCCAACGCCACAAACATCATTGGCCTTTTGCGATCTCGCACTCAAAGGTTCCTCGTCAGATCAGCGTCATGCTATACTACAATTTCACACACTTTTTGTTCGCGTCAGGACAAGAAAAGTGACTTGTCGTCAATCGCACCATTTGGATATTTCTTCAAGTAATTTCTATTTTTCCTGTGATTACTTTCCTCTACGTATTTCCTTTGTCAGAAACAAAGATGTGCATCTGACACTTCCGACATATAAAGTGTGAATACAGAGAATGGTACCAACTCTTTAACGACAGAAACTTTGCTAAAGTATAAAACTAAGTGCAACACATATAAAAATATTTAAATACCTTGATAGGAAAACAACGACTGCTGCTTGGTTCCCTGTAATCTCTCGCAAAGGCGAAAGAATATATCAAAATCGCTTTCTTTCTATCTTTCTCTCTTTCTTTCTTCGTTTCATTCTTTTCAATGCCGACGACGGCGATGTAGGTAAAATGGGGCAGATGGAATCCGTCAGTCATACAATCAGTTCAGAGCATTTCACTCGGCGCGTGAGATTCCGAGATTATGTATACGAGCCCCATTTCAATCTTCGCCAAGCATTGTGCGATATATTGCGTCGCGCAACGGGATTTCCGAAGCGGCTTTAAACTGGGGCGCGTTTGGGGATCCTATCGGGTGTGATACGCCGAAGGATGGGGCATGCGCCGCTGCGCTCTCATACGCAGTAAAAATACCAGTCTGCAGTACGCTGTAAAGCTTTATGTTCGCTATCCTGCGCACGTGGGCGACTGCACTAATGTGATAAGAATTCAGATGCTTGTTCATTGCCGACGTTGCTACACACATTGCCGTCACGGCTGAAGTACTTTCAAACAGAATTGTATGACGGAGCTTATAAGACATTGATCATCACTGTATCGCAACTGGCTTTGTCGTTGCAGACGATTTGAGAATCGAATAAAGTATTTATTACGGGAAATTAACGCTTTACTCTTTGCCGTCAAGTCTATCTCACTTTCAGTATATCGAATTCACATCAATCTACTCTTCCGAGTTCATTGTTGGGAAACGACTGAGGTAAAAAGCAGTAAAAAGAGTAATACTCCACATAACTCTGTAAGACAGACACAGGCATTATATCTAAAAGTGACTGACATCTTTTTGATAAATTATTCATTATTACCTGTATTCTAAAGCGGTGAGAGTAAATTTTTACCATTCTGCTTATTGAATAGTATTAGCCACAGAGAGAAGGTTAAAAAAATTTAAATATCTTGGGGGAGACGTTGCAAGAAACTGCTTTGGTAAAAGCCGAAATAGAGGAAATGGTGCCATATAATGGGAAGGGAATATGGTATGGCTGAAGAGAATCACAAAAAATCATGTTTAAAAATTCATAAATAAGATATTACACTACAGAATATCTCTAGTCAAGCTAATACAATACAGAATATCTATAGCCAAGATAATGCCTATAGTGTAGAGAAATTAGAAGTACTATAAACACGAATCATTAGGAAAATAATAGGGCCACAAAAAATCTTAGGAGTTTGGAAACTAAGAAGTAATGATGAAATTTATTGAAAGATAGAAGACGTTTCAGAAGTAATGGTACTTTTTTGTACATTAATGTCGAATGTAATTCAGTGCATTAACCCAATTTCCTCAATTTTATTTAGGATACGAACTCAACAAGAATCTAAATCTAAGAAGTAAAAAGTATTTAGAAAAAAAGAATAATACAAAATCTGAATAAACAACTGGCAGAAAAGTGTTTTGGTAAAATGTACTGAATGAGAAAGATTTCCAAAGCAGGAGAATTGTCATAAGACCCAAAGCAAAGATATAGTGAACAGATGAAATAATACCGGAAGAAAAGATAAGCTCGACGATTACGGAATTAAAATTAGTACTTGGTCCTTCTTTCGCCCATCCCAGAAGGAGAAAGTATAGTACTCTCAACTATTACTGAGGGGTCTTAGCCCCACACCGGGCTAATTTCTATCCCTACTCAACGAGGTAAGATGGTAATGTCTGAGATATTACATTCCATATACGAGGGCAGTTCAATAAGTAATGCAACACATTTTTTTTCTCGGCCAATTTTGGTTGAAAAAACCGGAAATTTCTTTTGGAATATTTTCAAACATTCCCGCTTCGTCTCGTATAGTTTCATTGACTTCCGACAGGTGGCAGCGCTGTACGGAGCTGTTAAAATGGCGTCTGTAACGGATGTGCGTTGCAAACAATGGGCAGTGATCGAGTTTCTTTTGGCGGAAAACCAGGGCATCTCAGATATTCATAGGCGCTTGCAGAATGTCTACGGTGATCTGGCAGTGGACAAAAGCACGGTGAGTCGTTGGGCAAAGCGTGTGTCATCATCGCCACAAGGTCAAGCAAGACTGTCTGATCTCCTGCGTGCGGGCCGGCCGTGCACAGCTGTGACTCCTGCAATGGCGGAGCGTGCGAACACACTCGTTCGAGATGATCGACGGATCACCATCAAACAACTCAGTGCTCAACTTGACATCTCTGTTGGTAGTGCTGTCACAATTGTTCACCAGTTTGGATATTCAAAGGTTTGTTCCCGCTGGGTCCCTCGTTGTCTAACCGAACACCATAAAGAGCAAAGGAGAACCATCTGTGCGGAATTGCTTGCTCGTCATGTGGCTGAGGGTGACAATTTCTTGTCAAAGATTGTTACAGGCGATGAAACATGGGTGCATCACTTCGAACCTGAAACAAAACGGCAATCAATGGAGTGGCGCCACACCCACTCCCCTACCAAGAAAAAGTTTAAAGCCATACCCTCAGCCGGTAAAGTCATGGTTACGGTCTTCTGGGACGCTGAAGGGGTTATTCTGTTCGATGTCCTTCCCCATGGTCAAACGATCAACTCTGAAGTATATTGTGCTACTCTTCAGAAATTGAAGAAACGACTTCAGCGTGTTCGTAGGCACAAAAATCAGAACGAACTTCTCCTTCTTCATGACAACGCAAGACCTCACACAAGTCTTCGCACCCGAAAGGAGCTCACAAAACTTCAGTGGACTGTTCTTCCTCATGCACCCTACAGCCCCGATCTCGCACCGTCGGATTTCCATATGTTTGGCCCAATGAAGGACACAATCCGTGGGACGCACTACGCGGATGATGAAGAAGTTATTGATGCAGTACGACGTTGGCTCCGACATCGACCAGTGGAATGGTACCGTGCAGGCACACAGGCCCTCATTTCAAGGTTGCGTAAGGCCGTAGCATTGAATGGAGATTACGTTGAAAAATAGTGTTGTGTAGCTAAAAGATTGGGGAATAACCTGGTGTATTTCAATGCTGAATAAAACAACCCCTGTTTCAGAAAAAAAATGTGTTGCATTACTTATTGAACTGCCCTCGTAATACAATCCAACTTAAAAGTACGCAATAAAGAAATGGAACAAAGTAATCCACAAAATCAGTGGATTACTTTGCTAGCAAAGTATAAATGCGTTGCTATTTACAAAACTTGAGAATTTTGAGATGAATGCTTCAAGAGTTTATTTCCTACGTGTTACTTTGTAATAGACGTCATTTAATCTAATATTCACTTAAGTGGAATTCAGATGCTCGGTACACTGTTCTCGGCCAATTTTCTTTCTGATTCTTGATGCTAAATTGTCCAGTATGTCATGGTATTCTATTATACAAGCGACTGGTATTGATTTCACGTGGAATCAACTTGTGTCCGTGTAGATTACCCATATAGTGTAAAATTAGGTGAGTGTTTTGATGCTGCTAGTAAACACTGAGGTGTAGTTGCGCTCTCTCAATTCGGACGAATTTACGTATTTAGGAAATGTATACATTTAGTTGCCTGAACATGTCTTATATTTACAATTCACGAAGCCAAATGAAACCCTGTACTTTTCTTCCTATAGTATACATTTTTCACTGCTGTTGTCACTGGCTTAAAATACATTACTGAATGCACATTCATAACGCGGTTCTTGACCTAGTATCACTCTGACGTTTTCGGGATTATCTTTCCGAAAGCTCCTACTCTTCTCCAAATTACGTTTCTCTGCAGTTTTATCAAAGCCACGGTTTGCTGCACGATGGTAGGTCTGTGAACTGACATGCTATAGCCTGTTCTTGATTGCTCATTGTGTGAAATAAGGGTCTGTGTTTGGTATAGTTGAAAGCCCAGATGTTCATCTTCGCTTTCCCTTATTGTAGTACATTCCGTTGCCCTGACTGAGAAAAAGATTTTTATTCGGCCTTTAAATAATACACAGGTGAAAAAAAAATTCTGCATCACCCCGGTTCCCAGCCTCCTGAAGACATACGTTGACTGTGGATATTGTTTCACGGACGCAGTCGCTTTGACTATACAGAGATGCCACTAAACTCTCCCGAAGATGTAAACAACCATGCATGAGCAGCCCCCATTAGATGGAGGGAGTCCGACAGCCGCTCAGTTCCCGTCATTCCACCAGGATGGAGGTTCATGGCTCGTGTTGTCGGTAGATCAACCATGCCTAGACGGTTAATACCCTGGTTCGATCGCGTCCGCATTGTTACTTTGTGCCAGGAAGGGCTCTCAATAAGGGAAGTTCAAAAATGGTTCAAATGGCTCTGAGCACTATGGGACTCAACTTATGAGGTCATCAGTCCCCTAGAACTTAGAACTACTTAAACCTAACTAACCTAAGGACATCACACACATCCATGCCCGAAGCAGGATTCGAACCTGCGACCGTAGCGGTCTCGCGGTTCCCGACTGTAGCGCCTAGAACTGCACGGCCACTCCGGCCGGCAATAAGGGAAGTGCCCAGGCGTCTCGGAGTGAGCCAAAGTGATGTTGTTCGGACATGAAAGAGATACAGAGAGACGGGAACTGTTGATGACATGCCTCGATCAGGCCGCCAAAGGGCTACTACTTCAGTGGATGACCGCCACCTACGGATTATGGTTTGGAGGAACCCTGACAGCAACGCCACCATGCTGAATAATGTTTTTCGTGCAACCACAGGATGTCATGTTACGACTCAAACTGTGTGCAATAGGCTGCGTGATGCGCAACATCCCTGTCGACGTTCGTGGCGATGTCCATCTTTGCAACCACCACACCTTACAGCGCCATACAGATGGGCCCAACAAGATGCCGAATAGACCTCTGAGAATCAGCATCACATGCCCTTGACCGATGAGTGTCGTATATGCCATCAACCAGACAATCGTCGGATACTGTTTGGAGTCAACCCGGTCAGGCTGAAGGCCTTGGACACATTGTCCAGCGAGTGCAGCAAGGTGGAGGTTCCCTGCTGTCTTGGGGTGGCATTATGTGGGGCCGACGCATACCGCTGGTGGTCATGGTAGGGGCTGTAACGGCTGTACGATACGTGAATGTCATCTTCCTATTGATAGTGCAGCATCGGTAGCATTTTGGCGACGCATTTGTCTTTATGGACGACAATTCAGGCCCCCATCATGCAGATCTTGTGAATGCTTCAGGATAACGACATCGCTCGACTAGAGAGGCCAGCATGTTCTCCAGACCTGAAGCCTATCGAACACACCTGGAATAGACTGAAAAGGGCTATCTACGGCCGACGTGACCCACCAACCACTCTGATGGATCTACGCCGAATCCCCGTTCGGTAGTGGGACAATCTGGACCAACAGTACCTCGATGAACTTGTGGATAGTATGCTACGACGAATGAATACAGGCATGCACCAATGCAAGAGGACATGCTATTGGGTATTAGAGGTACCGCTGTGTACAGCAATTTGGACCACCACCTCTGAAGTTGTCGCAATATTGTGGTACAGCATGCAATGTGTAGTTTTGATGAGCAAAAAAAGGGCAGAAATGATGTTTATGTTGATCTGTATTCCTATATTCTGTACAGATTCTGGAACTCTCTCAACCGACGTAATGCAAGGCTTTTTTACATGTGTGTAATACACTCAGATCCAAAAAAGACGAACAGCGAAAGTCTAATGCAAATTGTACACTATATTCAAACAGGAGGCAAAGAAAGTTCGAAACTCTGAACCTTTGGGGACCGATTGAAGAATGTGTAACGCTGCAGCGCAGCTGGCAAGCAGAGTAAATAGGGGACATATCGATACCAGAACATAAAGTCTTTGATAATTCCGTTCCATGCCCTCAGTAAGTAACAGCCTCTCAGAGAGGCGCGTCAACAATAGATGAAGATAGCAGCATTTGAGATATGTCGTGTAGCTGGGTTCTAAAAAGCTGTACGCTCTCACATCTGAAGAGATGCAATGCCACTATTCGAAAATGTTATCATGAAGTGGTGAGCAATGACCGAATACAGCGGAAGAAGGAAGCGGTCGCGGTAGAGAGACGATAGAGCAAGAGGACAGAGCAATCTTCAGAGAGGCATTCAGAGCCCCGAATGTGTCATTGTCGTGGCTCCGACGCGCAAATGGTGCTTCAGTGACGACAAGGACCGTGACTGACAGAAAGGGGCTGAGCTCATAGCGCCCCTGACACCGACTACCATTGACCTCTGCAGAACAAGGAGCCCGTTTGCAGAGGTATCACGCACATTAGGCTTGGAATCTCATTGACTGTAGCAGAACTAACTTCAGTGCTGAGTCCCGCTTGGAGTTGGGCCCCTATGGCCAGCGAAGTCGTATTTGGAGACGCTCCGTTCGGCGCTGATATATTAACTTCAACGTCTCCCGCCTTACGGCTCGATGACCAGGAGTGATGGCATGGGGCCCCATTTAATTTTACAGTCCTCTGGTTGTCACCCACGACACTCTTACAGAATACTGGTACGTCGACTATGTTCTACGCCGTTTTGTTGGCCTTCATGGCAGTTCATGCTCGACTTACATTTAAGCAAGATTACGTACGCGCTCACACGGCGAGACTTTCTACTGCTTCTCTTAGTGCTTGCCAGACACTACCTCGCCAAGCAAGGTCCTAGGTTTCTAAACAACTGAGAACATCTGTAGCCTTGACTATTTCACGCGCCAGTTGGACAGAATCTAGTACGACATCCCGTAAGAGGACATCCAACAACGGTGCCAATAAATGCCAAGGCGAAAAACTGTTTCCGCAAGGGACAGGGACCAGGACATTATTGACTGCCGCGCGGGATTAGCAGAGCGGTTTAAGGCGCTGAGTCATGGACTGTGCGGCTGTTCCCAGCGGACGTTCGAGTCCTCCCACGGGCACGGGTGTGTGTGTTTGTCCTTAGGATAATTTAGGTTAAGTAGTGTGTAAGCTTAGGGACTAATGATCTTAGAAGTTAAGTAACATAAGATTTCACACACAGCCGGCCGAAGTGGCCGTGCGGTTAAAGGCGCTGCAGTCTGGAACCGCAAGACCGCTACGGTCGCAGGTTCGAATCCTGCCTCGGGCATGGATGTTTGTGATGTCCTTAGGTTAGTTAGGTTTAACTAGTTCTAAGTTCTAGGGGACTAATAACCTCAGCAGTTGAGTCCCATAGTGCTCAGAGCCATTTGAACCATTTCACACACATTTGGACATTTGGACATTGTTGACTTGCTCAATTTGTGGACCTCTTTCTCATGAATAAATCATCTAATGTTACTGACATTGTAATCATATGTTTGCTTGTACATCACATCTATTCTGTCGCATACGGAAACTTCTTTCATGGTGCGTCGTCCTTTTCTTCGCCTTAGGGTGTAATTGAAGAGGCGATAACGTACAGCGTTGGGTTACTTTTCAAGAATGCATTAGTCATAACGTGAATCACATGTTAATAGATGAGGAGCATGACATCCGCGTCAGGTTCATAGTACTGTGCTTAAAGTAGTGTCTATCAGCTGTTTACTATTTGCTATGTACGAGAAACGCCGTAGGCCATCTGACACACTCAGAGCTCTTCAATGCTTCGATTATGTTTCCAACCATATACTTCGTAAGGTGACACGTTGATGTGGATAACAGAATTTTTTTGTCAAATCCTACCTGCCAGTCGTTCATTGCTAAGAATATGTGAAAACAATGGAATGTGTAACATGGACGAGTATCTCTTCAGTAAATGAGTCTGTAAAATTCCGGAAGCAAAAATCCCTTGTCCAGTCCACTGTACAAAATGCCTCACGCCCCAAATACTGGGAACTGACGCCGACTGGTTCAAATGGCTCTGAGCACTATGCGACTTAACTTCTGAGGTCATCAGTCGCCTAGAACTTAGAACTAATTAAACCTAACTAACCTAAGGACATCACACACATCCATGCCCGAGGCAGGATTCGAACCTGCGACCGTAGCGGTCGCTCGGTTCCTGACGCCGCCTCTTGCTGCATTAGAACTCACTGTTACTTGAATCTTTTCTCGGCTGAGGACTATCAATTTCATAACAATAGGAAAATCTCTCTCCTCCTATCGATTTTGTATTACACTGGCTTCAGAGTTTGTTAATATAGGAGAGAAACACAAGCAACAATTTCTTTGCCATTTCCCTTTATTTTCTTTTGTGTCTCGCAACATTTCTTACTCCAGAGTGTGTTATCCCAACCTACAGCGCATAACGATAGCCACGGAGACTCACGGATGTTGGTAGTCACTAGGAGAAGAGTAGCCGCAATCGGCCACAAGTGGCGAGACAGGATTGTCACGTGGGCAATGCAGTTCTCCCAGACACATGCCAGACAACAGAGAGTTTGGTCACTTGATCCGTGTTGTATGAAGTGTTTTGTTTATCGTCCTATCGCTATTCCTACAATTACCCTGCTCTGCATTTAGACCTGTGGTGAACCGACTTGCTAGTAACGTGGGCCACAAACCCCACACTGTGACTACACAAAGGCCACGAAATATGTATTCGTTTTAATAACAAATAAAACGATGCACTTTTACGGAAATACTATTTACACAATTTAATTTGAAACATGAACTCAATTGGTCACACAATTACTCCGATCCTTGGCTCAATATTTGTAGCAGAAAAGCGCCAAAGTGAAATACTGGTGACAAAATACTGGCATTCGGTGCAGGGGCTCATCCTGCCGCGACTGCATTATTGAGCAACTGCACAAGTTCAAAACTAGCGTGCAGTCAGACGAGTTATTACTCCGAATTAAGATCCCCCTGTCCCAACGCCAGATAGTCTGTCGTGACTCAAGGCACGAAGTTCTAAAACGGTCCGCCTTCTCCCTGTTTTAGACTGTAGTGTTTTCGCTATTTTTGTACCACCAGTACACAAATGAGGACGACTCCCGCTATGTTGCTCAATATTCCT
This sequence comes from Schistocerca nitens, assembly GCF_023898315.1. Classification (NCBI taxonomy): domain Eukaryota; kingdom Metazoa; phylum Arthropoda; class Insecta; order Orthoptera; family Acrididae; genus Schistocerca; species Schistocerca nitens. Next base: position 430,826,151 of record NC_064618.1, on the reverse strand, counting down.
CCGTTCTCGGACGAATTCTAAACTTCTACTTCAACGTCAGAATGTCCTGCTTTGAGAGAGTTAGCGAATGTCTTTCTAGGAACGGTAGCGATAAATAATACCAATTTCTGTTCCTTCCATAACCGAACGTTACTCTCAGCTACACAGAACCCTGGCCTCGCCCTCCTCTTACCATATTTTATAGCCGAAAGAATTTCTTTACGCTTGAAAGTAGCACCATATGACGCTCTTCTCTGCTGGCCATCCATTACGTGCTTAATTAATGCAAACGCAGTATGCAGTAAATAGATCAACAATAATGTAACGAAGTTGAGAATTACAGGAATGCATTGTGACGTAAAGCGCGATACCTAAATTTCAATTATGACACCACTGAATGACGAATTCAACCTAATAATCGAATGTAATGCGTCACCCAGTCTTATGGTCCTCCCTTCCCCCCCCCCCCCCAAATTTGAATACTGTATACGGTAAAAAAATAGCTGTATACTAGATTCGAGTAAATATGGCAGTACTTTGAGCTGTAAAGATAAAGTCCGTCACTCTAGGTTCCCAAAAGGAGTTTAACAATTTTATGGAAATGTCGGCTGTCAATCGAGGTACAGTCATAAGTAGCATAATCACATAGACTGTATTCAACCAATTTTTGAGTGATACAATCCCACATTTTGCTATGATCGACGTTTATGTAAAAAGCTAAAACAACCTCAGTGTACTCCAGGGAAGACTCACTGGAGAGCTAACGCTCTTAGTAAATATAAATGGAGCCGGCCGCGGTGGCCGAGCGGTTCTAGGAGCTTCAGTCCGAAACCACGCGACTGCTATGGTCGCAGGTTCGAATCCTGCGTCGGGCATGGATGTGTGTCATGTCCTTAGGTTTAAGTAGTTATAAGTTCTAGGGGACTGATGACCTCAGATGTTAAGTCCCATAGTGCTCAGAGCCATTTTAACCAAATATAAATGACTCGTCAAATAGATAGCGTGCTGATGGTACTTTTATCAACAGAAAAATATCTTTTGTGGATGAACGTGTCATACCGTAAAGTGGCTTCCAACGTGTAGAGGATATGAGGCATCTTTAGTTACGAGTGACGCCAGATAATGTACTGAGCACAGGAGAGAGAAACAAATTGATAGCGCCAACAAATTGCGGAAAACTTCTGGGTTTTGTAACATCGTAGAATAGTACGCCGGACTGATACGAAATGAAACAAAGCTTGAAACCAGCACAGAGGAGACGTAAATTTGTTTGAGAGGACTCTATGAAACTGTGTGTACCTATAAAGGAAGTTAACCTCTGTACAACCTATGTTGCTCCGTTATGTTATAAAGTAGGAATGACTACATGAATCGGACTAATTCAAAGGCACGCTGCTAATCTGTAACGGTTGATACTGCCCATACATAGTGCAGCGGACGTAGTCAGAGAATTTAAATTTAAATACAAAGTAGAAAAACGACGTTGTTTTCTCGTACAGTTAATTTCCACTCGATGCGAATGGAGTAGGACGAAAAATTTACTATTATTATCATTTTGCTTTACAACATGTTCAAGAATACATATGTAGACTTATACGTGAGTAAAAAAAATGATGCTACGAAACTTATGGGATAGCTGCAACCATCCTCCCTATTTCCTGATGAAAGTGCTCGGTTACACTTCCGATATACTGCTGAGGAAATACGATAACATTATGATGAACATTTGAAAAACAGTCTACATTACCTTTTAATTGTGAAAGCCTTCTTGTTCACTGAACACAGTCTTCTTTACTGAGCATATGATTTCATTGCTTTTGTTCATTAGGATTTACAGAATAACACTACAGTTTCATGCGAAACTTTCTTGTCAAAGAGCTCTTGTGATGCACTGCTTAATTATGGAGGATCTTTCGTGTGATTAGCCACGTGCACTTGCTTTCGGTTGTGAGTTAGCTACGGTCAACTATAGAACGATCCAAATGCAGATACCGCCAGCTGCTATCGTTCCCATATATGAGGCGGGGATTCGCAGATGCACCATGTGCTGTGGTTCTGGAGCAACTAAGGACTAATACTAATCGGAACTCAACAGAACGGTGTAATTTTAAATTATGTCGTATATCTAAATACGTCATTGCTTTCAGTTTCTGGTTTCACGCTCACGCCGACAGTTGAAGTGCTAAGCATGTCTGTGGAGAATGAATAAACCGGGAGGGTAATGTCCGATTACCATTCACTTTTCCTCTAGTTTTTTTAGGCTTTAAAGTTGTTGGTAGCGTAATATTTACGTACAATGCGATGTTCATCGTGTAATAACATATTGGTGAGCAAAACTTAAGGACGAAAGAAACTTTCGTATGATAGGTCTCTATCAAATGACGCAGATCGATGAACGTCCTCAGAAAAACTTCTATAGTATTGCATACAACCTAACTGAAGCAAATATGCAACGAGACGAAGAGAAATGGCACTTTTACTCAAAGACAATAATTACGCTGTAGTCAGCGTAATTCACGAGGGTCGCCTGGACACTGGAAAAGGCAGAAAATTTTTCTTAGTAGAGCGTGTGCCGGCCGCTGTGGCCGAGCGGTTCTAGGTGTTTCCATCAGGAACCGCGCGACCGCTACGGTGGCAGGTTCGAACCCTGCCTCGGGCATGGTTGTGTGTGATGTCCTTGGGTAGGTTACGTTTAAGTATTTCTAAGTTCTAGGGGACTGATGACCTCAGACGTTAAGTTACATAGTGCTCAGAGCCATTTGAAGAATTTTTTATGGTGTGTGATTTCCGCGGACGGCAGGGAGGCTCTGCAACGTGCTGGCCACAAGGTTGGTAAGCAGTTGGTATGGCAGGGCGTTCCATTCTTCCACCACCGAGATTGTAAAAAAAAAAAAAAAGAAAAAAGAAAAAAAAAGAAAAAAAATGGTTCAAATGGCTCTGAGCACTATGGGACTTAACATCTGTGGTCATCAGTCCCCTAGAACTTAGAACTACTTAAACCTAACCAACCTAAGGACATCACACACATCCATGCCCGAGGCAGGATTCGAACCTGCGACCGTAGCAGTTGCACGGTTCCGGACTGAGCGCCTAGAACCGCTAGACCACCGCGGCCGGCCGAGATTGTCAACAGCTGGATGGTCGTCGGTGCAATACGCTATAATACGTCACCCAAACGCATCTCAGACGTGTTCGACGGTATCTGAGACGGGGAAACGAGTAGATGATCCAATTCGCCAAATATCCTCCACCTGCGCTGTTCAACACGGTCGCACATTGTCACGCATAAAACTGTAGTCAGGGCGAATGCAATCCACGAAAAGACACAGAGAGTAAAGGAGGGTGGTACCCCAATTAGGTAAACCGGCTAATGTCCTTGTTAAAAGATTTGGAGATTGGTACGCTCGTGCAACATTACGCACCTGGAGCACCAAACGGATCATATTCAACAATGCTGAAAGTACCTTCACATGGCCAGAGGTAGGGTCACCTAATGCATCTAGGATCGTTCTGGTGTCCCAGATGTTATCGTATGGGAAAGAACAATGTCGGGTGGAATACGGTCCACTCGTTGCTGTGGACTCTTACTATCACCGCAAGTCGATCTTTTCACGAGTACGTTCGGGCCTGAGGCTAGATATTTATGGATGACAAAGCACGACTGCATCGAATAGCGCGGGTTGAGGAGCTCTTGGAATGAGATGATTTTCTACAACTGGACTCGCCTATCACTTCTCCTGACTTAAATCTCCTCGACCACGTGTGGGATAAGTTAGGAAAAAGGTGTTGTAGCACGTGCATATGCCACGATGACCATCAAGCAGTTGTCATCCGCATCAGTGAAGAAATGGGACACCCGACCACAAGAACTCCTTACCAGGGCAGCACGCTGCAGACCGTTCATTGTCGTCAGTGATGAGCATACACCCGATCACGAATCATGTCCTGCAGTTTGTAGAGTCCAGGGGACCATCACGAAGCGCGGTCTTATTGTCTTTGAATGAAAAAATGGGTCTGAGCACTATGGGACTTAACTTCTGAGGTCATCAGTCCCCTACAACTTAGAATTACTTAAACCTAACTAACCTAAGGACATCACACACATTCGTGCCCGAGGCAGGATTCGAACCTGCGACCGTAGCGGTCGCGCGGTTCCAGACTGTAGCCCCTTTGAATGAAAGTGTAATTTTTGTTGGTCTTATTTTAGATTTGTTTCGGTTACCATCTGTACTACAAGTAGCATTTATTTCTATGTATCGTCCTAGATTCATACACGTATTTTACTTGGCAGAAACACGTCATGCCAAAGTTACTTTCAGCGTCAAGTTCTGCACACCAGCGTTTTTGCTCCGCATTTTATAACTTGAGAAACTAAGTAACTAGTGTTTGCTGTAAGCATCGAGTGTGAGAGGGGACTGGTGGTGGTGGTGGTTAGTGTTTAACGTCCCGTCGACAACGAGGTCATTAGAGACGGAGCGCAAGCTCGGGTTAGGGAAGGATTGGGAAGGAAATCGGCCGTGCCCTTTCAAAGCAACCATCCCGGCATTTGCCTGAAACGATTTAGGGAAATCACGGAAAACCTAAATCAGGATGGCCGGAGACGGGATTGAACCGTCGTCCTCCCGAATGCGAGTCCAGTGTGCTAACCACTGCGCCACCTCGCTCGGTGAAAGGGGACTGCCGACAGCAGAGCGTGATTTGCTCGCTGCTCTAGAGGGACACGGAACTTGCTTCGGCGTGCGGCGGAATAACGAAACATGCACTACGTGATGAAAAATATCCGGACGCCCACAAAAACATACGTTTTTTCATACTAGGTGCATTTTGCTGCCACCTACTGCCAGGTACTCTATATCAGTGACCTGAGTAGGTGTTAGACATCGTGAGAGAGCAGAATGGGGCGCTCCGTGGCACTCACGGACATAGAACAAGGTCAGGTGATTGGGTGTCACTTGTGTAATACGTCTGCATACGAGATTTCCACTCTCCTAAAAGTCTCTAGATCCACTGTTTCCGATGTGATACTGAAGTGCAAACGAGAAGGGACACGCACAGCACAATGCGTACAGGCTGACCTCGTCTGTTGACTGACAGAGACCACCGACAGTGGAATTCCAAACTACTTTAAGATCCACTGCAAGTACTATGACAGCTAGGCGGAAGGTGACAAAACTTGGATTTCATGGTCGAGCGGCTGGTCATAAGCCACACATGACTCTGGCAAATACCAAACGGCCCATCGCTTGGTGTAAGTTGCGTAAACATTGGACGGTTGAACAATGTACAAACGTTTTGTGGAGTGACGAATCACTGTACACAATGTGGCGATCCGATGGCAGGATGTGGGTATGGCGAATGCCTGGTGGACGTCCTCTGTCAGCGTGTGTAGTGCCAACAGTAAAATTCGGAGGCGGTAATGTTACGGTGTGGTCGCGTTTTACATGGAGGGGGCTTGAACACCTTGTTGTTTTGCGTGGCACTATCACAGCACAGGCCTACATTGATGTTTTAAGCACTTTCTTGCTTCCCACTGTTGAAGAGCAATTCAGGGATGGCGACTGCATATTTCAACACGATCGAGCACCTACTGATAATGCACGGTCTCTGGCGGAGTGTTTACACAGCAAGAACATCCCTGTAATTGACTGGCCTGCACAGAGCCCTGACATTAACCCTATAGAACACCTATGGGATGTTTTGGAAAGCCGACTTCGTTCCAGGCCACACCGACCGACATCGATTCCTCTCCTCAGTGTAGCACTCCGTGAAGAATTGGCTGCCATTCCCCAATAAACTTTCCAGCACGTGATTGAACGTATGCCAACGAGAGTGGAAGCTGTCGTCAAGGATAAGGGTGGACCAACACCATATTGAATTCCACAATTAGCGATGGAGGGCGCCACGAACTTGTAAGTCAGTTTTAGCCAGATTTCCGGATACTTTTGTTCACGTAGTGTAGGTCATCACACAAAATGTCTGTAAAAGAATTTTTAGTAACGTATGGAAGTTGCTCAGGTCAGGCGACCAGAAAATTTTTTGTACTGTAGATCAGGGCGGTTTCAATTAAATTCCTGATTCGTTTACAACTACATCCCGCGTTGTTACTGCACGCTCTGGCAGCTGACAGCCCAAAGTGTAACATTCCAGCACGTGTGATCAGACCGAAAAGTCTGGTCACCTGCCAGCTGTGAATAGACTAATTGCATTTAGCACGCCTGCTACTGCGCTAACGAGCACATAGTGAGAATCGAAAAGCGCACTGTAGCCTCAAAGTAACCCTCAGTGCAAAAATCAACGGGAATGATTAGGACAATTTCAAGCTCCCAAACGCACAGATTATCTTACAATCACTATCGTTATATTTGACTGACGGTCTCGTCAATGTGCGTAGTATTTACTATCCCCAAATTAAATTATCTTTCTTTATCGACTGTTGCACCTAGAGTAAAGATTTTAAATAAAATCATTTAGTTAACTGATTACGCTGTACAACGTTCAGAAATGTCACGAAACCTATCAGTAATTACCTCCTGTTTCTAAAATCAGTTGTCATGGGTGTTAAATCTACACAATGAGCGCTTTTCAAACTTTTCGCGCATCCTGCTGTTCACTGATAAACCAGAGCAAATCAGTTTCCTTCTTTGATTATTTCCCAGTGATTCTGTGCGAGTAGTCTCCGATACTGTAATTTAATTGCAAGGCGAATTATTTGTACGATCCTGTATAACAAGGGATGTGTGCAGTTTTCCAAGGTTTCCGTTTCTTGTTTGTTCTTTCCTGTGGTATTCCATCAGTATTTAAGGATAATATTACTAATAATAATTTTAGATGAGAAGTATATGTTCCTTAGCTCCACCACTGAAAGCTCAGTCGCTGGCCGTTCACTTGTTGCTGTTGGCTTCCTGTGATAACACACACTACAGTCAACTTTTACAACTCCTAAGCCTGTGTTTTGATGACATATCAACTTTCTTCATTTTCAGGTTCAAATCCTGCTTCGGGCTTGGATGTTTGTGCTGTCCTTAGGTTAGTTAGGTTTAAGTAGTTTTAAGTCTAGGGGACTGATGACCTCAGATGTCAAGCCCTATAGTGCTTGGAGCCATTTGAATTTAGCTGGGATTTGTCCATCTGGAAAAAGCGTTCGACAACGTAAAATGATGCAAGATCTTTGAAATTTGAGAAAAATAGAAGTAAGCTAAAGAGAAAAACTGCTAGTACACAGTACGTACAAGAACCAAGAGGGAATAATAAGAGTGAAAGGCCAAGTATGAAATGCTTCGATTAAAGAGACAGGAATGTAGTACTTCGCCCCTATTGTTCGATCTATGATGGAAATAAAAGAGAGATTCAAGCCTGGAAATCCAGTCCGACGTGAGAGGCTATCAATGATAATATTCGCTGATGACATTGCTATCCTCACTGAAATTAAAGAGGAAAAACAGAATCTGCTGAATGGGATGAAATTTCTGATGGCTACAAAATATCGATTGACAGTAAATCGAGGAAAGGCGAAAGTAATGAGAAATAGAAGAAATGAGAACAGCGGGAAACTTAATAGCAGTATCGGTGACCAGAAAGTAAATGATGTTAAGGAATTCTGCTGCCTAGGCAGCAAAGTAACGGATGATGTATGATGCAAGCAGAACATAACTCCTGGCCAAAAGGAACCTTAATTTGAGGAAGGAATTCCTGAGAATGTACTTTAGGAGCACAGAATGGTATGGTAATGAAACACTGACTGTGGGAAAATCGAAAAAGAAGAAACTCGAAGCATTGAATATGTGACGCTGGAGAGCAATGTTGAAAATTAGATGCACTGGTGAGGTAAGGCATGTGGAAGTTCTCCGCAGAATCGGTGGTGAAATGATATATGGAAAACACTGACAATAAGAAGGAACACGGTAGTAGGACATTACTTAAGACACTCAGGGAATAGCTTTCATGGAACAGAGAGAGCTGTAGATGGTAAAATTGTAAAGCAAGTCAGAGGCTGGCACACATCCAGCAAACAATTGAGGACGTAGGTTGCAAGTACTACTCCGACATGAAAAGGTTGACAAGGAAGATGCATTCCTGGTGGCCCGCATCAAACCAACCAGCCAGAAGACTCAGTAGCAGTATTCTTTAACTTTATCTTCTTCGTGATCATTTTTAAACTTAAGTTTCTCGCTATTCTCATCACTGATACTTCTCATTACTTTCGTCTTTCTTCGTTTTATTCTCAAACCACATTCTTTCCACTCTTTTGTATTACATTCTTCTCAGTATCTAGGCTGGATGAACTGTGGTGTTGTAGAAAAATATCCGCTACCAGTCACAATAAAAGGTTGTTTATTCGACACACGACCGGTTTCGGGCTTGCACCCAACTTCAGGTGTTTATACATTCATTTACATGTTTGTACTGTTGGAGATCACTGTATAAATACATAAATATTATTTACTGGTGACTACACAAATACAAGTGGGACAATTGTAAGTGGTAAGGCAGCATTTGACGAAAATATATCTGTACTTACAAAAAGATGAAGCACCATTATTACAGTTATGCTGTGATGATAGTTTTGCCACTTAGTTACACACTTATGGTCAATTTCACGTCCATATATCAGGTATAGCTCCATATTACACAACTATGATGTGCACTCGTGAAATACACTATGTTTACATACAAGACTGTGGGCTGTGGTCAAAGAACTTAGATGTAGCAGATGTAAAGATGTTGCTCACACAGTAACTCGTAGGTTCTGGTCAAAGAAGTTAGCCACAGGAAGTGCAAAGGTGTTGCATATACAGAAATTTAAAAAGCTATTGTAGACTGCGACGTTTCTAGACAAACATTATGAAATTTGTTGGTTCACATTTTTGACGGAAAACTGAGATCTAGGAAGTACAATGTTGCTATATTTTTAAATTACTCAAAGCTATTACAAAGTAAAAAAAAATTAAAAAATAACAGCTACAACTGTGTTGAGCCACACTGTTGTCAGAGAACTTAGGTCTAAGAGGTACAATAATGTTACATATATGAAATTTTTGAAAGCTGATGATGTGCTGTTGTAGCTTGTTGTTAGTGCTGAAAGAAATTTAAATACCAGTTTTCCAGAAGAGGTTGGCAATTTGGTATGAAATTTTACCTATAAATGCTATGCAGGCGAATATGTTTTTTCCTTCTTGTGAATATGATTTAGTAGGTGTGGATTGTTTCTACACTTCTGGAAATAGAAAAAAGAACACATTGACACCGGTGTGTCAGACACACCATACTTGCTCCGGACACTGCGAGAGGGCTGTACAAGCAATGATCACACGCACGGCACAGCGGACACACCAGGAACCGCGGTGTTGGCCGTCGAATGGCGCTAGCTGCGCAGCATTTGTGCACCGCCGCCGTCAGTGTCAGCCAGTTTGCCGTGGCATACGGAGCTCCATCGCAGTCTTTAACACTGGTAGCATGCCGCGACAGCGTGGACGTGAACCGTATGTGCAGTTGGACTTTGAGCGAGGGCGTATAGTGGGCATGCGGGAGGCCGGGTGGACGTACCACCGAATTGCTCAACACGTGGGGCGTGAGGTCTCCACAGTACATCGATGCTGTCGCCAGTGGTCGGCGGAAGGTGCACGTGCCCGTCGACCTGGGACCGGACCGCAGCGACGCACGGATGCACGCCAAGACCGTAGGATCCTACGCAGTGCCGTAGGGGACCGCACCGCCACTTCCCAGCAAATTAGGGACACTGTTGCTCCTGGGGTATCGGCGAGGACCATTCGCAACCGTCTCCATGAAGGTGGGCTACGGTCCCGCACACCGTTAGGCCGTCTTCCGCTCACGCCCCAACATCGTGCAGCCCGCCTCCAGTGGTGTCGCGACAGGCGTGAATGGAGGGACGAATGGAGACGTGTCGTCTTCAGCGATGAGAGTCGCTTCTGCCTTGGTGCCAATGATGGTCGTATGCGTGTTTGGCGCCGTGCAGGTGAGCGCCACAATCAGGACTGCATACGACCGAGGCACACAGGGCCAACACCCGGCTTCATGGTGTGGGGAGCGATCTCCTACACTGGCCGTACACCACTGGTGATCGTCGAGGGGACACTGAATAGTGCACGGTACATCCAAACCGTCATCCAACCCATCGTTCTACCATTCCTAGACCGGCAAGGGAGCTTGCTGTTCCAACAGGACAATGCACGTCCGCATGTATCCCGTGCCACCCAACGTGCTCTAGAAGGTGTAAGTCAACTACCCTGGCCAGCAAGATCTCCGGATCTGTCCCCCATTGAGCATGTTTGGGACTGGATCAAGCGTCGTCTCACGCGGTCTGCACGTCCAGCACGAACGCTGGTCCAACTGAGGCGCCAGGTGGAAATGGCATGGCAAGCCGTTCCACAGGACTACATCCAGCATCTCTACGATCGTCTCCATGGGAGAATAGCAGCCTGCATTGCTGCGAAAGGTGGATATACACTGTACTCGTGCCGACATTGTGCATGCTCTGTTGCCTGTGTCTATGTGCCTGTGGTTCTGTCAGTGTGATCATGTGATGTATCTGACCCCAGGAATGTGTCAATAAAGTTTCCCCTTCCTGGGACAATGAATTCACGGTGTTCTTATTTCAATTTGCAGGAGTGTATTTGATTTTGTTGTTAAGTTTGTAAATACATCTGGGTTATATCCATTACTCCGTGCAATTTCTTTTATAATGTCCATTTCTTTTTGTTCATCATGGAGGCTGAGTTAGATTTTATGTATGGGAATAAGTGTGCAACTGAAGGATGCAATTTGTGTTGTGCTGGATGACATGAGGAGTTGTTAATGACAATGTCACTAGTGGTAGGTTTTCTGTAAATCCGTAAGGCATGTTTGTTGTTTACATTAGATATTCTAAGTTCAAGAAAATTGATGCCTTTGTCTACTTGATGTTCTACAGTGAATTTGATGTTGTGCATAATGCTGAGGCCTTTACCAAGTTTCTGAATCTCCTCAGTTGTTCCATTGAACAAGATAATAGTATCATCCACATACCTTTTGTAGTATATTATTTTATTTTCAAGTGAACTATCTGATCTGAGAAATTTATTTTCTATGTGGTTAATGTAAATATCAGCAAGTATTCCTGCCAAACTATTGCCCATTGCAAGACCATCTTCCTGTTTATAAATTTTGTTATTAAATGTAAAATAATTATGTGATAGGACTAAATCTAACAAGCCATTGAGTTCACATATCTCTGCCTTGGATAGCTTTCTGTGTTTTAATACGTTGTTTCTAATTATCTGAATAGTGTCATCTACAGGAATGCTGGCGTAAAGTTTACTATGACCATTGAAGCAAATTTGGCAACCTCTGGTATTGGTAAGTATTTGACGTGCTCAATAAGTTCATGGCTATTCTTAACTGAAAAATTGTTTTCATAGGTACAAGAGTTACTAGGAAGGTCATTAAGTTTCTTGCTGATTAAATATGTTGGATTGTTTCTTGAGTCGACTAGAGGGCGTATAGGACAACTTTCCTTATGAATATTTGGTAGCGAACGTAGTTTTGGTGCAGATGGGCTCATGACAAGGCATTTTAGAACATCAGAGTCAGATAATAGGAAGTCAGAAGATTTCACTAGATTCCTAAGCTGGGCCTGAAATTTGGGTGTGGAGTCACTGTGTTTCGTGTATGTTATTATTCTGGAAAATTGTAGAGTTTTGTTGATATATTCAGATTCATACATAACAACAGATGAGTTCCCTGTATCAGATTTGACTACCAGAGCTTTGTTTTCAGATAGTTTTCTATTAATATTCCTGAGCAGTTTGGAGTCACAGTTACTTGATTTTTGATTTTGTAAGTATTTGTGTATGATATTTTGTAGTCACCAGCAAATAATTTTTTTGTATTTATTTAGTGATATCCAACAGTACAAACATGTAAATGAATGTATAATCACCTGAAAATGGGCGCAAACCCGAAACCGGTCGTGTGACGAATAAAGAACCTTTTATTGTGACTGGTAGCGGATATTTTTCTACAACACCATAAAGGAACAGTCACGGAGTTTGACAGTATCCACTATGGATAAAATTCATTTAATGTTACCTAGCCAGGTATTACGAACTGTCAATGCATTCAAAACATGTAAAATAAAGATGATGAAGACCGTTCAAGCAATCCAACAAAAAGTGCCTTTTGTCTAAAGTAGTACATTAAAATTAATGTTACGAGTTACATTAAGTCAGCCAAAATAGCAAAGTCAAAATGTGAAACTGTTCGGTTAAAAACTGAAATCCATTCATTATACAAGCGTAACGATGCCCTTATGAAACAAATGTTCAAACTCCACTTGCACTAAGCAATTACTTGACTCAAATGCAATATATGTGTTTTTAGATAAAATTAATGACCAAGTGTGCAAAGAACAAATAGTAGTGTCAACTAGACATAATCAGAAATTACTTGCTCTCAACCCTACCAAACTACAACTCCTTCCCCATCGGAACAAAGATTTTACGATACTGTGATTAATTCAACCACCATCTCATTTGACAAAAATGAAACTGAATTACTTGTGAAAGGTCTCAAATGTAATATGCCACCATTACTCACTGATAACAATATCAAAGAGTTAATCATCTGCTCTATAATGGCATGTGACTCAGCTAAAATAAATAATAAAGAAAAGATTAGTATTAGGCTGCATGTTAACAATATCATACACAAAAACATACAAAATCAAAAATGAAATAACTGTGACTCCAAACTGTTCAGGAATATTAATAGAAAACTTTCTGAAAACAAAGCTCTGGTAGTCAAATCTGATACAGGGAACTCAGCTGTTGTTATGTATGAATCTCAGTATATCAACAAAACTCTAGAATTTTCCAGAATAATAAAATACATGAAACACAGTGACTCCACACCCAAATTTCAGGCCCAGCTTAAGAAACTAGTGAAATCTTCTGACATCCTTTTATCTGACTCTGATGTTCTAAAATGTCATGTCATGAGCCCATCTGCACCAAAACTACGTTTGTAACCAAATATTCATAAGGAAAGTTGTCCTATACACCCCATAGTCAACTCAAGAAACAATCCAACATATTTAATCAGCAAGAAACTTAAAGACATTCCTAGTAATTCTTATACCTATGAAAACCATTTTTCAGTTAAGAAAAGCTATGAACTTATTGAAAACATCAAATACTTACCAACACCAGAAGTTGCCAAATTTGCTTCAATGGACATAGTAAACCTTTACCCTAACATTCCTGTACATGACACTATTCAGATAATTAGAAACAACGTATTAAAACACAGAAAGCTATCCAAGGCTGAGATATGTGAACTCACTGACTTGCTGGACCTAGTCCTATCACATAGTTATTTTACTTTTCATAACAAAATTTATAAACAGGAAGATGGTCTTGCATATGGGCAATAGTTCGGCAGAAACACTTGTAGATATTTACATTAACCAAATAGAAAATAAATTTTTCATATCAGCTAGTTTGCTCTAAAATAAAATAGTATACTACAAAAGGTATGTGGGTGATACTATTATCTTGCACCATGGTACAACTGAGGAGATTCAGAAAGTTGCTAAAGGCCTCAGCATCATGCACAACATCATATTCACTGTAGAACATCAAGTACACAAAGGCATCAATTTTCTTGACCTTAGAATATCTAATGTAAACAACAAACATGCCTTCCAGAATTACAGAAAACCTACCACTAGTGACATTGTCATTAACAACTCCTCATGTCATCCAGAACAACACAAATGGCATCCTTCAGATGCACACTTATTCCCATACATAAAATCCAACTCAGCCTCCATGATGAAGAAAAAAGAAATGAACATTATAAAAGAAATTGCACAGAGAATTGGATACAACCCAGATGTATTTGATAAACTTAACAACAAAATCAAATAGAAACTATCCACACCTACTAAATCACATTCACAAGAAGGAAAAAACACATTCATCTGCATACCATTTATAGATAAAATTTCATACCAAATTGCCAACCTCTTCTGGAAAACTGGTATTCAAATTTCTTTCAGCACTAACAACAAGCTACAACTGCACATCATCCACAATAGTAAGACAAACAACCAATGCCACCACAAATCAGGTATTTACAAACTTTTATGTGACAATTGCCTATAGTTCTAAGTAGGCCAGACTGGAAGGAGTTTGACTATAAGATTCCCTGAGCATACTGATGCCTTCCGGCTAGATAATTTTGATAAATCCACCTTTGCAATGCACCTAAAAGACCATGGTCACTCAGCCACAGCCATAACAGAAAACCTACAAGTACTACACACTGCGAACAAAGGAAAGAAAATGAATCTGCTTGCAGAACTAGAAATTTATATCCACAGCTCTAACTCACCAGACCTTGTTCTGAACGAACAAGTGGAACTTGCAAACAAATCCTATCTTCACATATTTCATTAAATATTCAAAAACAGAAAATTGTTATCCTCTGATATAATAACAAAGTAATATTCTATGGAAATTCGATGTAGCATTCATACTACAGTCCAAGGGTCATTATCATAATTTGTAATAGTCATATTGTAAACACAAGCTGTAACCGGAATTCTATAATGTGTAATAGCTTTCAAAAATTTCGTATATGTAACATTATTGTACCTGTTAGATGTAAATTCTCTGACAAGAGTGTGGCTCAAAACAGTTCTAGCTGTAACTTTTTTTTAATTTTTTTTACTTTGTAGTAGCTTGTAATTTAAATATATAACAACATTTTACTTCCTAGATCTAAGTTTTCTGTCAAAAACGTGAACAAAAAAATTTCATAATGTGTGTCAAGAAACGTCGCAGTCTACAATAGCTTTCTAAATTTCTGTACATGCAACACCTTTGCACTTCCTGTGGCTAACTTCTTTGACCAGAACCTATGAGTTTCTGTGTGAGCAACATCTTTAAATCTGCTACATCTAAGTTCTTTGACCACAGCCCACAGTCTTGTATGTAAACATAGTGTATTTCACGAGTGCACATCATAGTAGTGTAATATGGAACTATACCTGATATATGGACGTGAAATTGCCCATAAGTGTGTAACTAAGTGGCAAAACTATCAACACAGCATAACTGTAATAATGGTGCTTCATCTTTTTGTAAGTACAGTATATTTTCGTCAAATGCTGCCTTACCACTTACAAATGTCCCACTTGTATTTGTGTAGTCACCAGCAAATAATATTTATGTATTTATACAGTGATCTCCAACAGTACAAACATGTAAATGAATGTATAAACAACTGAAGATGGGCGGAAGCCCGAAACCGGTCGTGTGACGAATAAACAACCTTTTATTGTGACTGGTAGCGGATATTTTTCTACAACCCAATAAAGGAACAGTCACGGAGTTCGACAGCATCCACCATGGATAAAATTCATTGGATGAACTGTTCGGTTGATCGTGCAACAATTTTCGCACTTACTGGCCCTTGCAATAGTCGTAACTGTATGGATGATCTTTTTCCGAAAGTCTGATGCTATTTCGCCAGTCCCGTACTTTCTATATAGCACCGTGAAGACTCTTTTCCTTGCCACTTCGACGGCCGTGGTGGCCCAGTGGTTCTAGGCTCTTCAGTCCGGAACCGTGTGACTGCTACGGTCGCAGGTTCGAATCCCGCCTCAGTCATGTATGTGTGTTATGTCCTCAGTTAAGTTTAAGTAGTTCTAAGTTATAGGGGACTGATGACCTCAGATGTTAAGTCCCGTAGTGCTCAGAGTCATTTGACCCATCTGAATCTTGTCACTTGCTCAATGATTTTAAAAAAATCCGATGGAAAGTTAACCATCCCTTCTGCATCATTTGGTCTTAAATTTTTCAAAGTTCTTGTTAATTTTGATTGTAAAACTAGATCCCCTATCCGTACCCTATCGCCTCCTATTCCTTATTCTGTCACGTCATCGGCATTTTGTTTCCCCTCATAGAGGGCTTTTATCTGTCCTCTCGCTCCTCGAAATTTACGAGTAGGACTCCGACTGCACGCTAGTTTTGGATTTCACTTTAGCGTCTTTTGAATTTTCTATGTGTTGATTCAGGCCTTCTGACAATCATTTCTCTTACGATTTGTTCACAATTTTCATTCAGGCATTTCGCCTTAGCTTCCCTGCTCTTCATATTTATTTCGTTCCTAAGTGGCTCGTCTTGTATCCTGCTTAAGAAGGCGGCGTGTGGGTAGGAGCAGGAAAAGGTAAAACATTTCGGTACTGCTTGTCAAGTTATATTTGTTTACTATAGGCAAAAACAAGTTGGTAAACGGTTACATAACTTTGCAATGAGGTGTGTAAGTGTCCTGGCCGTCTGCTCTTAATCAAGTGGGCAGAATCTGTAGCGGGGCTCACAGACCCTCACAATACTGGCTAGAGGGAGCTGTCGTCGGTGTCTGTCGTAGTGCCAGCATAAGAACTTGCAACTAAGCCGTGTCATCGTTGCTATCGATACCACATTCCTCCATCCTGAAATGACGCACCGTCGTTGAGTATGGCTTTCGACAGTGGGTGGAGGGACCCAGGGGCGGTGCAGCTGAAGGGGCAGACAGCGAAACTGCCGGACCGCGCTGTTGCTTGAGAGGGGGCGAGGAAAACGCCCTGTGGAAAACCTGCCCTGGCCGCGCACCGCCACTGCTGATGCTCGGATGAGGAGGCGGAGCAACGACCTCCATGGGCGACGGTGACGGCGGCGTGACAGCAGCCTCAGCGTCCATCGGTTCCGACACCGTGGAGGAACACGGCGGCGGCGGTGGCAGTTGGAGGTGGGGCCGTGGCGGAGGCGAGAGGCGCCCATCTAGTGCAGGTGACTGGAACTGCAGCGGCGACGACAAGCGAGCCCACGATGGCGCGAGCAGTGGAGGCGCCGTGGGTGGAGTCGTGGGCTGAGGCGCCGAAAGCCTGCAATTCTGCCGGAAAACAACCAGCGGTAGAAAACCGAGGATGGCATCAACGAATCTGGTTCCGGTGTCGCTTGACAGTGCCGGACTAACCATTAATGAGAAATAAGGTGCGGCCAAGCTAGCGAAGAATGCGCCCCTGCTCCCAGCACTGCCTCCCAGAGAAAACACGATAGAACACCAAACCATGCGGTGCCAAGCCACAACGATGCGAAGCAGCAGGAGCGTGCTGCGGTGGGTGCAATAGCTGCAGGAGTGACCGATGGGCGCTGCCGAGTAGCAATTCCACTGGGGAACGGGTGCCACGCGGCTGAGAGCTATAGGAAGCAAGGAAAGTCCAGAGCGCGCGCTCGCGACTGTGCGTGGCGCGCAAATTGCTCATCTGCGACTTAAACATTCGCACAAAGCGTTCAGCCTCGCCGTTCGACTAGGGGTGGAACGGGGCTGAGGTCATATGGCGAATGCCATTTGCAGCACAGAACGTTTCAAACTCTGAGGACACGAATTGGTTGCCATTGTCAGAGACAATAACTTCAGGAAGGCCCTCAATGCAGAAAATAGATGTCAAAGACCGAACAGCACTCGCAGATGTAGTAGAAGACATAAGTACAATAAAGGGGAAGTTGCTGTACGCATCAATGACTATCCCAGAAATGACCTGCAAAATCAACATGAACACGCTGCCAAGGCGCAGTAGGAGTTGGCCATGCAAAGAAGTGCTGGCGGGGAGCACATTGATGCCCCGCGCAAGAGCGACAGTTAGCAAGAAAATTCTCAGTTTATTTATCAATGCCGACCGAAGTGCAGTGACGACGCGCTAATTGTTTCGTTCACACTATACCCCAATGACCAGCGTGCAGTAAACGGAGGATTTCCGCCTGCAACGAACGAGGTACAACTACCTTAGACTGATCGTTGTCAGTTCCTAACAAGATAATACCGTGGTGTACAGACAAGTTGTGACGTTGTGCAAAACAATACGCTACACAATAAATTTGTGTAGCAGATTGAGGCCATTCAGTACGAATATACTGCAAAATAATCTGAAAAGAAGCATCAGCGGCTGTCGCGGAAGCTATGCGACGAAAATCCACCGGAAAGCCATCAGCTAATTCCTTATCTTGCGAATCTGGACATCCCGCTTGGAAGGCGGCGCGTGTGTTGGAGCAGGAAAAGGTAAGACACTTCGGTACCGCTTGACAAATTATAGATGTTGACAAACGATTACATAACTTTGCAATGAGATACAAACTGTCCTGGCCATCTGCTCTTGATCAAATGGGCAGAATCTGTAGCAGAGCTCATAGACCTCCACAACACCGGCTAGAGGGCGCTGTCGTCGGTGTCTGTCGTAGTGCCAACATAAGAACTTGCGACCAAGCCGTGGCATCGTTGCTACCGATACCACAGCTCGTTTTTCTGTATTCCTGAATTTTCTTGAACATTTTTGTACTTCTTTCGCTCGGCGATAGAAGTTGATAAACGATTACATAACTTTGCAATGTGGTGCGAACTGTCCTGGCCATCTGCTCTTGATCAAATGGGCAGAATCTGTAGCAGAGCTCGCAGACGTCCACAACACCGGCTAGAGGGCTCTGTCGTCGGTGTCTGTCGTAGTGCCAACATAAGAACTTGCGACTAAGCCGTGGCATCGTTGCTATCGATACCACAGCTCGTTTTTCTGTATTCCTGAATTCTCTTGAACATTTTTGTACTTCTTTCGCTCGGCGATCAACTGAGGTATTTCTTCTGCTACCCATAATCCATTAAATTTCAACCTACTCTTCATCAGTATCAAACTGTGAAGTGAGTATATATCTGCTCCAGGGTACACCTTGCAACCCAATATAGGAATCTCTGACATACAATGATTTAGCTAGAGTCTTCCTTTATATCTTCCTCTTCCAAGTATATCTTCTCCTCTTGTGATTCTTGAAAGGATTATTCGCTATTACTTTCTGGAATTCATTGCAAAATCCAGTCATTCTTTGTCCTCTCTCATTCCTTCTACCAAGCTCATACTCTTCCTAAACCCTATATTCTGATACTTACAACCACGTTTCAGTCTCCCATGGCTACTTGATTTTCACCTTCGTTTAATATCCTGATGTACTACATCCTCTACATCTTCTGCTTGCGACGTCGGCATATATATCCGATCTGCTGCTGCCGATGCTGGTATCCTATCGGCTGTGATGGGGATAATTCCGCCAAAATTAGAATTTCCCGACTGAATATGAATTTTTCGCCAAAACTTTGAATTTCCCGCCATTTTATACATAGGGCGACTGATCTTTGTCAGAGCAGGGAAATCCTATAAGCCATCGATGACGTCATCAGTGACTACTTACCTGTTATACCAATGACGCTGTTACGAAACATTTTACGCCTTTGGGCGTCGTGATTGTCTCCTAATAGGCCTCATGCTCTAATTTTCGCTACAGATGAAAGTACAGATGCGTTAAGTTTAATAAATGTGAAGACCATATTGCGTTTCGTGAACTGCTGTTTCAGTGCTCTCCAAATGTTCTTTTAGCCGCGTCAGTCATTACATGTGCTGTATGGAAGGGGCAGTCGTCACGTTGCCTCAGACTGATTGCCTTATATCCAATGGGATGTCCTCCAATACCTGCGGCAACAGCATATATTAGGAATTCGAGATACTTGAGTGCATTTACATTCCTATGAATAGAACAGGGGCTAATGATCCGGTTCTTGAAAAACACACGCTGAACGTCAGTAGACCAAGGTTGTTATTTGTATGCGCTCAACTGAATCAGCGAGGATTTTCTCCTGATTATGAGTGTATATTACGAAGACTGACTTGACTATTGTTTATAAACGATTCTTTGTCCTTAAACAAAATTTTGCACAGATATGCCACATCACTGTTGACTTTTCGTAGATAATACTCGGGTAAATGTAACCAATTTTGGAAGTCATTGCGATGAAGCTGTAGATGCAGCGAAACCTGAAAAGGATGAATGTGATCGAAGGTAGTGTTCGCAGAACACTCGTTTGGTTGATCACTCTTGTACCTCGGAGATGCCTCTTAATGAAATCTGTGTTGAGTACTGCTGCTGCTAAAATGATAGTTTCATTTCTTTCTTGATTTCTTCTTTTGTTTTCTTTGTGTATTTCATTCGCTATACTACTAGCTTATAGAACTATGGATTTTCACCGCAAACAGTATTCACTATTTCGACTGTTGTATACATTGTGAATGTCTTAATAGCTTTACGAACAAGTTATCTGCGAGCTACCATAGCAGAACACAGTCTGACTGGTTTCAAGAGCAGAGGTAAACACAGGAATTGTACTTGAGCTCTCTTTTTGCCCACAAACTTTTGTTTGCAAACATGTGGGACAAAGAGGAGACTGTATCTACTATCTAGGAACATCTCGGATGTTAGGATTGTAATCCATTACAAAGAATACTACACAATACTGAAGCAAGTAATCCAGGAATCAAAGACGCTTTACTGTGAGAAAAAGATAATTACGTCAGGCAACAAAATAAACACTGTATGGGATATAGCGAAGACAGATAAAGGTGGGGCCAAAGAGGAAGAGGAACAGATAGCTCTAAAAATAAGTGAGACATTGGTAATAAGTGAATGTACTGTTGCAAACCTCATAAACAAGTACTTTGTTCCTGTTACTGATAGCTTAGGGTTATCAGGTTCGGTGAACAGTGCAATGGAGAGTCTAAGATCAGTCTTTAAAAATTACTTCAGTAAAATGGATATGATACTCACGTCTCCCAAAGAAGTAGCTTCCATCATAAAATCTTTAAAATCTAAGTATTCTGGTTGATATGGTAACACATCAATATGGTTACACGTCAAAAAAGTTAATTAAAGAGTGGTCATGCGAGTTGAGTTCCATCTTAAGTTGTTTATGAAATCAGTCACTCATCAGAAGATCATTTCCAGACTGGTGAAATATGCTGAAGCTAAGCCCATTTACAAAAAGGTATAAAGAGATACTATCAAACTATCGACCAGTTTCATTTTTTCTGCCGTTGTCAAAAATATGAGTAAAGCCTGTGTTAAATTGTCTGTTTAAGCATCTGACTGCAAATAATATATAGTCCCAGTCACATTTGGGTTTTTATGGGTTTTGATATCGAGAAAGCTATTTACACCTATAGTGAGAATATACTTAATTCATTAGACAACATAGGCTACTGGCATTTTCTGTGACCTGCCAAGAAGCCTCTGACTGTGCAAATCGTAGCATTTTCTAAAGTAAATTAGAATATTATGGTGTCACCAGGAGTGCTGCGAGATGGTTTAAGTCTGATGTAACAATGGCTGTCATTGCGAAATACCTGTGCAGCAAGCAGTCAGTTTACATCTGATTGGCAATTAATTTCATGTGGTTCAAATGGTTCTGAGTACTATGCGACTTAACTTCTGAGGTCATCAGTCGCCTAGAACTTAGAACTAATTAAACCTAACTAACCTAAGGACATCACACAAATCCATGCCCGAGGCAGGATTCGAACCTGCGACCGTAGCGGTCGCTCGGCTCCAAACTGTAGCGCCTAGAACCGCACGGCCAGTTCGGCTGGCAATTTCATGTGGTGTTCCTCAAGGTTCCATCTTGGGTCTGTTGTTTTTCCTTGTGTACATTAATGACGTCTCATCTGTTACATAGCCAGATAAAATGATTTTGTTGGAGATTATACAAACATTGCAATAAGTAGCAAGTGAAGTACACATTTAGAAATGACTACTAATCAAATTTCCCTGACATTAATAAATGGTTTAAAACTAGTTCACTGTCAATATACTTGGAAAAGTCCCAATATTTGCAGTTCGGAACTTGTAAGAGATTTTTTCCAGCATGTGTACAATTTATAAAGAGATGCAAATCCATGAGGTTGATAGCGTCAAATTTCTGATATTTATACTCGATAACAAATTCAGTTGTGAAGGGCACATCACAGAATTGCTGATGAGCCTAAACCACTACGTACTTCCCGTGAGAATGATGTCAGCTGTAGGAGACATTAATTTAAAAAGTTTGCATACTTCGCTTACATTCATTATATTATGTCATACAGGATCACATTCTGGAGTAAGTCATCAAACCGAGCAAAAGCTTTTAGAGTGCAAAAGGTTGTAATAAGAATAATTTGTGGCGTAAATTCAAGAACATCATGTAGAAACCTATTCAAGGAACTTTGTATTCTATCCACTGCTTCGCAATATATTTGTTCCTTAATGAAATTTATTGCAAGTAATGTATCTCTGTCTCCAACGAATAGCTCAAGACATAGTATCAATACTAAGATTAAGAACAATCTAAATAAAGACCTAAAATCACTTATTTTTGCTCAAAATGGGTTCCAGTATTCAGGAACACCCATTTTCAATAAATGTCCAGTAACCATTAGGAACCTAGTTTCATATAAAGCACGGTTTACACAGAGACTGAAAGAATTTTTTACAGGCAACTCCTTCTACTCTATAGATGAATATCTTAACACGGAATGTTCAACCAGCTTAAGGAAAAATGTCTTTTAGATTTCAACGTTGACAGCACTTGGTCACAACAGTTAATATTAGGTATTTCGCGTACGATAAATTTATTAAAAATGCATAACTTTGTTTCATTCTGACAGTGTATTAATTGTGTAAATATTAGCAGATGCAGTTTACTGCAATGAATGCACGTATTTTGACAATCTCTTGACAAATGATCAGGTTGGGGAGTATTATATTAAAATGTTTTATGTCTTTTATGTTATTTTTTCTGACATGTTCAACACCCACGAGATTCATCTCATTTTTGGGTCTATTGATCTATCTAGTCTAATATGTGGAAACTCTCCTCTTGAAGCTGAGACAGTGGATTGCTGCGCTGTTATCGTGATAATTTTTGATCACAACCCATACGTGTTATGTCGTCGAAGTCCCCTTCAAGCTTCTTCCAAACACTCTTGATAAAAATATACAATTTCGTTAGAAAAAACAAATTCGGTATCGTAATTCAGCAACTAGGAAGGTTAAAAAATATTTGCCAACGTCAGGAAATTCACCATATTTTCCACTATAACTTTGTGAAACACGTAACTCGATGTATTTATTAATTCTGGATATATTTTGGATGGCTTTTCTTAGCTGCCTCACCCTGTGTGTTACTGGTACAGCACTTCCTCGCGCAGAAACTCAGTTTATAGAGTCTTGAAGCTCGGTTTCTATTTGAGTTAGTCAAGACCGGCTGCTGTTTGTGTAGCCACTCTAACATCTGTCTTACTGCACCTATGATATAATACAGTAAGTAGAGTTAACACGACAAAACGGAGGAGGCGCCCTAGCAATCGATTAATTCCTTATGCAAAAGAATTTAATTGGGCTGGCATTAATGCTGAGCACCGTTCGGATTTTACAGTTACCCTCGTTCGGGTTTTACGTGCAAAAATAGTCACCCTGAAATAACTTTGGACTGTAGCGAGACTGAGGGTTCAAATTAGGTCCTTGGTCTAACAAGGGGAGGCCACGACGTTGGGATCACGGATTCATTTCAAACTTTGTATACTTTTAGTAGGCCAATAAAACAACATGATGTGCAAGTAGTGAGGTGCACTACTCTGTCAATTCCGAGAAAATGGTAAGAGAAGTTTTAAGCGTCTGTTATATAACTGATTTATCTGTGAGAAGTTGCCGCGCGTAACAAATCGTTGTTGTCTAGTGGACGTCAGCATGGTAGGTCAGCGTGTCCGGCCAAAGAACTGGCTGCTCTCTAAAGGTGAGTGAAGGGATCAACGATGATCTCAGCGTTTGCGCTATGCAAGAGGGTTGTCGACGGGGCGATGTTCGAATCCCGCTGACACTTCCTTATTAATCTATAATATTTTCAACACTTGTCACTCTATTTAATTTATATGACATTTGAGAGGTAATACAATAAAAGAAAACCACTGCATTTTCATGAAGCTGTAGTGAATTTCATATGCTTTTGGCTATTTACTATTTGTATATAAATGTTTAAGTCAAACCGTGACAATGATGCGAATGACATTATCCACGATCATGAAAATAGCAGGTCACAATTTCCTAGGTCACAAGAATAATGTACAGTTACTCGTCGGACTGGCTCTCGACATCGCACATTTCAGGATGGTATTTGACATAAGCACAAGGAAAACATAAATTGAAACTTCATGCATATAAACGTAGTTTTCTTTTTCATTATATTACCTCTCAAATGTCATATAAACTAAATATTATGACCAGTGATGAAAATATACTTTAGTAATGTAGTCTGAGAATGAGTCGAACTGTCACCTCATACACGTTCGTCTTACGAAGCTCGAACTCTAATCACTTGACTACTATGACCTCCTTCCCCCATGAACCATGGACCTTGCCGTTGGTGGGGAGGCTTGCGTGCCTCAACGATACAGATGGCCGTACCGTAGGTGCAACCACAAGGGAGGGGTATCTGTTGAGAGGCCAGACAAACATGTGGTTCCTGAAGAGGGGCAGCAGCCTTTTCAGTAGTTGCAGGGGCAACAGTCTGGATGATTGACTGATCTGGCCTTGTAACATTAACCAAAACGGCCTTGCTGTGCTGGTACTGCGAACGGCTGAAAGCAAGGGTAAACTACAGCCGTAATTTTTCCGAGGACGCCGGCCGCGGTGGTCTCGCGGTTCTAGGCGCGCAGTCCGGAACCGTGCGACTGCTACGGTCGCAGGTTCGAATCCTGCCTCGGGCATGGATGTGTGTGATGTCCTTAGGTTAGTTAGGTTTAAGTAGTTCTAAGTTCTAGGGGACTGATAACCACAGCAGTTGAGTCCCATAGTGCTCAGAGCCATTTTCCCGAGGACATGCAGCTTTACTGTATGATTAAATGATGATGGCGTCCTCTTGGGTAAAATATTCCGGAGGTAAAATAGTCCCCCATTCGGATCTCCGGGCGGGGACTACTCAAGAGGACGTCGTTATCAGGAGAAAGAAAACTGGCATTCTACGGATCGGAGCGTGGAATGTCAGATCCCTTAATCGGGCAGGTAGGTTAGAAAATTTAAAAAGGGAAATGGATAGGTTAAAGTTAGAATAGTGGGAATTAGTGAAGTTCGATGGCAGGAGGAACAAGACTTTTGGTCAGGTGATTACAGTGTTATAAATACAAAATCAAATAGGGGTAATGCAGGAGTAGGTTTAATAATGAATAAAAAATAGGAGTGCGGGTTAGCTACTACAAACAGCATAGTGAACGCATTATTGTGGCCAAGATAGACACAAAGCCCATGCCTACTACAGTAGGACAAGTTTATATGCCAACTAGCTCTGCAGATGATGAAGAAATTGATGAAACGTATGACGAGATAAAAGAAATTATTCAGGTAGTGAAGGGAGACGAAAATTTAATAGTCATGGGTGACTGGAATTCGTCAGTAGCAAAAGGGAGAGAAGGAAACATAGTAGGTGAATATGGATTGGGGGGAAGAAATGAAAGAGGAAGCCACCTTGTAGAATTTTGCATAACTTAATCATAGCTAACAAGAATCATAAAAGAAGGTTGTATACCTGGAAGAATCCTGGAGATACTAGAAGGTATCAGATAGATTATATAATGGTAATACAGAGATTTAGGAACCAGGTTTTAAATTGTAAGACATTTCCAGGGGCAGATGTGGATTCTGACCACAATCTATTGGTTATGAACTGCAGATTGAAACTGAAGAAACTGCAAAAAGGTGGGAATTTAAGGAGATGGGACCTGGATAAACTGAAAGAACCAGAGGTTGTAGAGAGTTTCAGGGAGAGCATAAGGGAACAATTGACAGGAATGGGGGAAAGAAATACAGTAGAAAAAGAATGGGTAGCTCTGAGGGATGAAGTAGTGAAGGCAGCAGACGATCAAGTAGGTAAAAAGACGAGGGCTAATAGAAATCCTTGGGTAACAGAAGAAGTATTGAATTTAATTGATGAAAGGAGAAAATATAAAAATGCAGTAAATGCAGCAGGCAAAAAGGAATACAAACGTCTCAAAAATGAGATCGACAGGAAGTGCAAAATGGCTAAGCAGGGATGGCTAGAGGACAAATGTAAGGATGTAGAGGCTTGTCTCACTAGGGGTAAGATAGATACTGCCTACAGGAAAATTAAAGAGACCTTTGGAGAGAAGAGAACCACTTGTATGAATATCAAGAGCTCAGATGGCAACCCACTTCTAAGCAAAGAAGGGAAGGCAGAAAGGTGGAAGGAGTATATAGAGGGTTTATACAAGGGCGATGTACTTGAGGACAATATTATGGAAAAGGAATAGGATGTAGATGAAGATGAAATGGGAGATAAGATACTGCGTGAAGAGTTTGACAGAGCACTGAAAGACCTGAGTCGAAGCAAGGCCCCGGGAGTAGACAACATTCCATTAGAACTACTGATGGCCTTGGGAGAGCCAGTCATGACAAAACTCTACCATCTGGTGAGCAAGATGTATGAGACAGGCGAAATACCCACAGACTTCAAGAAGAATATAATAATTCCAATCCCAAAGAAAGCAGGTGTTGACAGATGTGAAAACTACCGAACTATCAGTTTAATAAGTCACAGCTGCAAAATACTAACGCGAATTCTTTACAGACGAATGGAAAAACTGGTAGAAGTGGACTTCGGGGAAGATCAGTTTGGATTCCGTAGAAATGTTGGAACACGTGAGGCAATACTAACCTTACGACTTATCTTAGAAGAAAGATTAAGAAAAGGCAAACCTACGTTTCTAGCATTTGTAGACTTAGAGAAAGCTTTTGACAACGTTAACTGGAATACTCTCTTCCAAATTCTGAAGATGGCAGGGGTAAAATACAGGGAGCGAAAGGCTATTTACAATTTGTACAGAAACCAGATGGCAGTTATAAGAGTCGAGGGGCATGAAAGGGAAGCAGTGGTTGGGAAAGGAGTGAGACAGGGTTGTAGCCTCTCCCCGATGTTATTCAATCTGTATATTGAGCAAGCAGTAAAGGAAACAAAAGAAAAATTCGGAGTAGGTATTAAAATTCATGGAGAAGAAGTAAAAACTTTGAGGTTCGCCGATGACATTGTAATTCTGTCAGAGACAGCAAAGGACTTGGAAGAGCAGTTGAACGGAATGGGCAGTGTCTTGAAAGGAGGATATAAGATGAACATCATCAAAAGCAAAACGAGGATAATGGAATGTAGTCAAATTAAATCGGGTGATGCTGAGGGGATTAGATTAAGAAATGAGACACTTAAAGTAGTAAAGGAGTTTTGCTATTTAGGGAGTAAAGTAACTGATGATGGTCGAATTAGAGAGGATATAAAATGTAGACGGGCGATGGCAAGGAAATCGTTTCTGAAGAAGAGAAATTTGTTAACATCGAGTATAGATTTAAGTATAAGGAAGTCGTTTCTGAAAGTATTTGTATGGAGTGTAGCCATGTATGGAAGTGAAACATGGACGATAACCAGTTTGGACAAGAAGAGAATAGAATCTTTCGAAATGTGGTGCTACAGAAGAATGCTGAAGATGAGGTGGGTAGATCACGTAACTAATGAGGAGGTGTTGAATAGGATTGGGGAGATGAGAAGTTTGTGGCACAACTTGACTAGAAGAAGGGATCGGTTGGTAGGACATGTTTTGAGGCATCAAGGGATCACAAATTTAGCATTGGAGGGCAGCGTGGAGGGTAAAAATCGTAGAGGGAGACCAAGAGATGAATACACTAAGCAGATTCAGAAGGATGTAGGTTGCAGTAGGTACTGGGAGATGAAGAAGCTTGCACAGGATAAAGTAGCATGGAGAGCTGCATCAAACCAGTCTCAGGACTGAAGACCACAACAACAACAACAACTATGTCCTCTAACGGCTGGACCCCCACGTAGAGAAATGCCACATAACAGAGGCGTGAAACTTCTCTTACCATCTTCTCAAATTTGCAGAGTAGTTCACCAAGGAACTTGCGCATTATGTTGTTTTAATGGCTTACTAAACGTATACAAAATTTAAAGTAAATCCGTGATCCCAACGTCGTGGCCTCCCATTGTAAGATAACACTCAGTCGTTCGACAAAATCTTGTTCATTTGGATTTTAGTTTGAAAACACTAGTTTTCTAGGTGTTTATTTGAACCGCACCACTTTTATACTTTAGACCAGCACGAATCTGATCAAACTTTACACGAATGTCGATAAGTGGATGAAGTCAAACATAATATTTTTTCCATAATCTGGATCCATTAGTGAGGTAAGATGGTAAAATGTCGAGCCAAATGAAGCAAGTAAAATTTGATTTTGCGTGTACTGAATGCGCGGAAAGGATTTAGAGTGAATCAAATAGAAAAATGCATTCTTATTGTAAAATTGAAGACTGCCTATAACAAGTCTAGTGTCATTCGGATTTTACGTACAAAAAACACGTTTTTGTGAGCTTTTATGAACGCCACTTGCGTGTTTCAAACGTGTGTGATTCGATTCATATATTTTATGACGGTAGACAAATACTTGCAATTAATGGTCGTTCTGTTGTTCTGTGAAAACATTATACATTGCCACGATATCACGGTTTAAAGCTGCACATAAACTGCACATAAAATCATGATTTAGGCGAATTGCACGCGCTGTGAGGGTTTACAGTTACGCAGATGATGATAAAAAAATGTATGCTTAAGGTAATTAGGAGAAGCGTTGGCAAAATTTTTTCAGTTTTCAGGCTTTACGTCCGAGAAATCATGCGTTTGCCCATGAAATCGTGTTTCGTAGGACAGCTTAGCATTTTAAGCGCTGCATTTCGATATAATAAAAAGAATTGTTTATTACTGTTGATTAATGTTTGGTTGTATATCCGTTAAAATTTTTATTCACCAATGGGTTAAAATCATCTGAGAAGCTCTGGACGTGTGACGCCGTACCAAACCAGAACTATGCTCAGGCCTGCACATATTAATAAACTGTTTCATCAAGCACTTTAAGTTTTACCGATGATCTAGCAGAAAGCTGACTTGAAAGGTGCTGTAAAACTAATTGTCAGAATGAGGTCTCCTCATTTCCAACCAACAGAAAGTGTTTTACTGCTTTTTCTTCAAAAACTGCTACCCCATGTAATGAAAATTAATTTTCTAGCGAAACAAGCTTAAGCTTCACAATTTTTGAACAGGACCGAAAAACCAATCGCATTTTGTAGTGCATATATTGCTTCGCCGATTTGCTTATTTCACCCAACCATGCTCAGATTTAAGTTTTATTGTACTTGGCACCTAAATTATTCACGTGAGTTCATTTATTATTGCCTACTTTAAATAAAAAAAGGAGAATAATCTTAACGTAAGAGATAACAATATCTGTGCCACTCAATATTT
This sequence comes from Schistocerca nitens, assembly GCF_023898315.1. Classification (NCBI taxonomy): domain Eukaryota; kingdom Metazoa; phylum Arthropoda; class Insecta; order Orthoptera; family Acrididae; genus Schistocerca; species Schistocerca nitens. The sequence continues at coordinate 430,796,915 of NC_064618.1, read as the reverse complement.
TAATGTTTGTTGGGTGAATCTTTGAGCTTGCGATATAGTAAGCTTTCAGGTAAGTTTATCTACGTAATAAAATTGTATTGTAAGTATATCTACTGAATATAAAATATTTACATAGTTACTATCTTAAACTTCGCACAGTATTTAGTAATTCGTTCGATGTTGTATTTATGTTTTATTTTACTTTGTGTGATTGTATTAAGGACCTATCGTTATTTTTCATGTTTTAGCTCCTACAGCGTCATGCATATGCGATTAAAATGTGCGTCACTATAAAAATTAAATACAATAAAAATTATTTTATTCATGTTGAGCTGAAATGGGTGATCTGTAATTATTAGTTAGAAGAAGAAGAACTTGTTAGTCGAGACAGCTACTAAAAAGATTATTGTAGATAACCGATTTCAGTTACAAAATTCAAAGTCTTGCTACAAACTGCAATACAAATTATGCAACATTAAGAACCAAATGACAACATACTTTTTAAAGGTTATTATAAACATCTTGCGTCAGCTACACACATAAACGTTCCGCTGAATTTCCAGGTACATAATACATGAAGTGATCCATGAGTTGATAAGTCAACATTAAAATTGCTATGTGCATCACAATTTGCCAAAACATCATGTTTTCCAGGGATCCACAAGAATGTCACTATCCAATGAGTAAGATGAACTGACCACAAGCACAACAGGTGTCAATGCAATACATAGATTCTATCACTAAAGGTCAAATACTTAATTTCAAACAACGATGATTCCAAACATACGTATATAAAAAGTTCGGAAATATTTATAAAATATTTTTGATGGTTTTTTCATGACAGAATACCGCTAAGAAACCACATACACTATACTTACGATACTTGTGTTACAGCATTACAAAACTGCAACTACCTGTTTGTGACAGCCTCACTAAGTGATATACAAAAGCAATTAAAACTTATTATAAGGAACAGGAGTTACGCCGTATGCTTAAAACATTTTTAGTAAATTAGTAAAATCAAAACACAGCGTTATTTAACCCAATATCTATAGCTATCGCAAAGAAACTGAAAATTATACCACTATAGAGCACCAAAAGATTAGGCGATATGATAGTCTATATCATGACCAAGAATGCTACGAAGGATACCAACGGAAAACCGACGAAGGTAATTACAGTCCAATACTTAGATTGACTATATGGACGTCCGTAGGCGAAGAATACTGAACATGAGATACCAAAACGCAATCCTGACTCACAATCCTAAGAAAGCCCTTTCATTGCATTCTACAGGGTCCAAAAGTCTGGAAACACCCTGATAAAATCCAAATGGATCAGCAAACAAGGAAACAGAGTCCCTACACACGAGGCACGGGAAGGGGGAAACTTTATAGGCTATGCCACCAACATGGCGGCCATCTTGAAAGCCGCCATCTTGGATTCAACTCCAAAATTTCAAATGGGAATGGGGTCATGTGACATATGAAATACACTCCTGGAAATTGAAATAAGAACACCGTGAATTCATTGTCCCGGGAAGGGGAAACTTTATTGACACATTCCTGGGGTCAGATACATCACATGATCACACTGACAGAACCACAGGCACATAGACACAGGCAACAGAGCATGCACAATGTCGGCACTAGTACAGTGTATATCCACCTTTCGCAGCAATGCAGGCTGCTATTCTCCCATGGAGACGATCGTAGAGATGCTGGATGTAGTCCTGTGGAACGGCTTGCCATACCATTTCCACCTGGCGCCTCAGTTGGACCAGCGTTCGTGCTGGACGTGCAGACCGCGTGAGACGACGCTTCATCCAGTCCTAAACATGCTCAATGGGGGACAGATCCGGAGATCTTGCTGGCCAGGGTAGTTGACTTACACCTTCTAGAGCACGTTGGGTGGCACGGGATACATGCGGACGTGCATTGTCCTGTTGGAACAGCAAGTTCCCTTGCCGGTCTAGGAATGGTAGAACGATGGGTTCGATGACGGTTTGGATGTACCGTGCACTATTCAGTGTCCCCTCGACGATCACCAGTGGTGTACGGCCAGTGTAGGAGATCGCTCCCCACACCATGATGCCGGGTGTTGGCCCTGTGTGCCTCGGTCGTATGCAGTCCTGATTGTGGCGCTCACCTGCACAGCGCCAAACACGCATACGACCATCATTGGCACCAAGGCAGAAGCGACTCTCATCGCTGAAGACGACACGTCTCCATTCGTCCCTCCATTCACGCCTGTCGCGACACCACTGGAGGCGGGCTGCACGATGTTGGGGCGTGAGCGGAAGACGGCCTAACGGTGTGCGGGACCGTAGCCCAGCTTCACGGAGACGGTTGCGAATGGTCCTCGCCGATACCCCAGGAGCAACAGTGTCCCTAATTTGCTGGGAAGTGGCGGTGCGGTCCCCTACGGCACTGCGTAGGATCCTACGGTCTTGGCGTGCATCCGTGCGTCGCTGCGGTCCGGTCCCAGGTCGACGGGCACGTGCACCTTCCGCCGACCACTGGCGACAACATCGATGTACTGTGGAGACCTCACGCCCCACGTGTTGAGCAATTCGGCGGTACGTCCACCCGGCCTCCCGCATGCCCACTATACGCCCTCGCTCAAAGTCCGTCAACTGCACATACGGTTCACGTCCACGCCGTCGCGGCATGCTACCAGTGTTAAAGACTGCGATGGAGCTCCGTATGCCACGGCAAACTGGCTGACACTGACGGCGGCGGTGCACAAATGCTGCGCAGCTAGCGCCATTCGACGGCCAACACCGCGGTTCCTGGTGTGTCCGCTGTGCCGTGCGTGTGATCATTGCTTGTACAGCCCTCTCGCAGTGTCCGGAGCAAGTATGGTGGGTCTGACACACCGGTGTCAATGTGTTCTTTTTTCCATTTCCAGGAGTGTAGATTGAGAATTTCACCAGAAAAACAATGCCGTTGTTATTTTAAACATAGCTTTATTCATTCTCGGGTTATAGCCAGTTCCATGTGGCAGCGCTGGGACACTCGGCAGCATGTGTCTTATGTGCCAAAGAGACATTATGCCGATGTTACACAGTCCACAGAGACCACCAACAGTCATAGGAATGGCTCAATATGTTGTCCATTATGTTGGATTGTTAATGCTATCCTCCGAACCCAGTCATGATGAACTTTGGCCAACACATCTGGCTGAATTTGACCACACGCATCAACAATGCGCTGCTTTAGATGATGTAAATCCCGTATTTTCACAGAATAAACCAGTGATTTGACATGACCCCAAAGATAAAAATCCAAAGGAGTCAAATCTGATGAACGTGGTGGCCACTCCACAGCACCCCTACGACCAATCCACTTTTGAGGGAACTGCACATCCAGGTATGCTCGCACATTGTGCCCATAATTTGGTGGGGCTCCATCATGCTGGAAGAATTCTGGGAATGTCCCATCCTCCGTTAATAACGAGGGACACACTTCTTGATCCAATAACCTCAGATAACCGTTGGCTGTTAACGTACCATCAATAAAAAAAGGCCCCACTCCTTTGATACCCCACACACCACACCAGACCATCACTTTTTGTGAGTCGACCATTTTGGAAGAATCAATCAAGTGCGGATTTGTGTCGGACCATTATCTGTGATTCTGCTTGTTCACTGAACAGCATCTGATAGGGGAAACGTGGGTTTATCTGCAGCAGCTGTGTCTCCCATTCTGCGAACTGTACCTGACGGTCTGGGTCATCCTCGTTCAGGTGTTGGAGCAGCTGAATTTTGTACGGGTGCCATTTGTGCTGCGATAAAATTCGCAGTATGGAGGTACGGCTAACCCCACATTCTTGTGACAGGCGACGAGTACTTCGTTGCGGACTCTTGCTAAATGATGCCAACACGCTCACTGTTGTTGCTTCATCGGTGGCGGATTTTAGTCTTCCAGCCTTAGGTTTATCTGCGACAGAACCTGTTGCTCGGAATTTGGCCAAAACCTTGGCAACTTCGCCGTGAGTGCTGGGCTGTCTGGTTGAGTGACGACTGTTGAAATCCTCAGAAATGACCCGTGTGCTTATTTCTCCTGATATCAAGATGACTTCAATGCGTTCTTTATGTGTTAAGGACATTTTGTAACCTGTAAATAAGGAAACAATGATTAAAACGTTAGCATGAGTAAATGATTCCTAACAATTAAACACATGTAACATATCAGACATGGGATAGTCACTTTGCACCGTTTCAGACTCCATTTTATTACTTCTCAGTACGTAATACTCACGCTACCGAGCGTCCCACTGCTGCCGCAAGTAATTGGCTATAACGCGAGAAAGAATAAAGCTATGTTTAAAATAACAACGGCATTGTTTTTCTGGTGAAATTCTCTATCTGTTTCATATGTCATATGACCACATTCCCATTTGAAATTTTGGAGTTGAATCCAAGATGGCGGCTTTCAAGATGACCGCCATGTTGGTGGAATAGCCTATAAAGTTTCCCCCTTCCCGTGCCTCGTGTGTAGGGACCCTGTTTCCTTGTTTGCTGCTCCATTTGGATTTTATCAGGGTGTTTCTGGACTTTTGGACCACGCTGTATTGGTTGGTTTTGGGGAAGGAGACCAGACAGCGTGGTCATCGGTCTCATCGGATTAGGGAAGGATGGGGAAGGAAGTCGGCCGTGCCCTTTCAGAGGAACCATCCCGGCATTTGCCTGGAGTGATTTAGGGAAATCACGGAAAACCTAAATCAGGATGGCCGGACGCGGGATTGAACCGTCGTCCTCCCGACCACGCTGTATTAATATAAGTTATGGAATCGTATATAACTTAATGCCTAGTAATCCAGTAATGTAGCCAACTATCCGTCTTCATACATCAACCTACAAAAAGGCTATCCAGAGCGGATGGCAACTTGTATAACCCGTAGGATACGTCACAGACCCTGAAAGAGCCAAAATAATAAAAGAATACTTGGAAGGTTTCCCTAATAGTTTTATTACATCAACGTAGCTTTAGATCTACGTGGAGAGAAACACAGTCGGAAGTATTGAGAAACTAAGAACTCTAGATACCTAGAATCTGCATGAAACAGGGTAATGCCACTTTCTGTCTAAAGAGTAGAAGGCCATAACTTTTTTTAGATATCTACATATGAAATATATGGTCACTTATGTGACCTGTATGCCGCTACATAAATCATAGACGCCATACACTCATGACGAAACTCTGTTCCTGGACAGACCGACATTAAATAAATCCACCTGCAGTAAGCTGACCTCTTAGTATCTCTGCTGTATATGTTCAGATCATTGCACGAAAAAGTGCTGAAGGAGTATTAGAAAAACATGTGACATCCAACTGCCTAAACAATAGCGTATGTAACCTTCTATCTACACAATGAAATTAAACCGAATGTTAAGAGGTATTCAATAACTCTTCGTTTATACAGCAGTGCAGCTCAAGACCTACGTTCCCCAGTGTGAATCTGGAACTATTAGAGAACAGATAAATTAAATCTATGATATAATGACACCTTAGCATCTGGGTGCCAGATTCCTCTGTCTAAAAGATATACACGCTAACGTAGCGCGAAGTCTATGACAAACAATTCTCCAATAATTCATGAAAGATTGCTGGTTAGGATATGAAACCTTCCGACTTCCTAGCAACTGAATACCATCCCCTACAGAAGAGTAGATGGCTAAAGCTCCACTAGATATCTACATATGAAATATATGAACACCTACATGACATATGCACCACTATATAGTCCGAGGTCTATGTTCAAACCAGACCAGATACCTAGCACCGGTAGGAAACAAGATAATACCATCCTCTGTCTGAAGGATAGACAGCCAAACTTTGCTAGATATCCTCCTATGAGATATATCTTTCATCATTATTATTTTACAACAAACACTGAAGGAGTAACAACGAAATAAGAGATACCTAACTGCATAGAAACAGAAATAATTAGGAAATTACCTTCCTCAACCTACGAAAGTATGTCGTCGTTTGGTTTTCTATGGGTTAATGTTGTATTAGTTGTATAACACTATATAGCATGTCTTGTAAACGTATTACAGATCTGATGATGGTAACTTAGTTTTATCGAAACCAGTTATCTACAATAAAGTTTTTATAGCGATCTTGGCTAAGAAGTTCTTCTTCACCTAAATGAAAATGAAACAAAATAAAAAGTAAACATTATAAAATAAAATAACAAAATAATAAAAATTATACGCAAGAAAAAGTATAAAAACTAAATGTAAAAAGTATAAAGTAAAACAATAAACCTCCCACAGGCACGCGAACTTGATGTGTTGTGGAGGCTTGTGTGCTTTGAGAACACAGTCGGCTATACTGGCCAAGTTCAACCGATCGGGTAGGTAACCGTAGAGGGGCCAAACTAACGACATCCAGCTCAAGAAACATGATTCAAAAGACTATACAAAAACTTATACCGGAGCAGTTGTCGCCCGAGTCATTAAAAATCTACATTGCTCTATTGTCTGCTCCGATTGCGGTCTACAGTCGAAATTATAATATAGTAAAGGTTGAGGACATAGATAAAAATGCTCTTATTACAGCACAAAAAGGCTAATGTGTCCTTGGGCACAGTTACGCATGTAAAAGAAATGGACAATCTTTTCGACTTACCTAGCAGCTTCAGAGACATTTAAATTACATCTGACATATTGGTGTTTTCTACGTCAACCATACTTCCCTAGTACAGTGAGAATCATCTCTCTCAGCTGCAAGGTGTGGCCACAAGTGGACTTCAAAATTTTTAGGTTAAAATCCCTGATCCTGCGTCCTAAATCCAGAACATTCGACGGCAACAATAAACACTATATAATATCATAGGACTGGAGAGCATAATGCGATAGCTAAAATAGTTTTTCTGGGGTAATGTAATTACTGGGCGTTGATTTGTTCCTTGCGGAAACAGACAAACAATTTATTGAGGTCTGGTTGGGGAGGCGTCAGTTTCCCACCGAAGGGACTATTTCTCGCTCTGTTACGTCTGTGGGAAGGGGTGTAAGAACAAAGAGACACAAATTTATCTTTTTCTAGAGAGTACGTTGCATCTACAATATGAAGTATGGGGTGCATCTGTAACAAGAAGTATCACAGTGAGACGATGCAAGCATCCTAAACCGTAATGACGCGTTGTGTCATAATGTGTGACATGGCAGATGCCAAGTAGGAATTTTACGCTCGTCCATCTCGTAAATAAACTGTGTAATTATCCAGTCAGATACAGCCGAACTCCAACCGAGCGCACTGTGAACGCGTGTAACACGTTGAGATGCACATGCCATATAAATAAGCCGCATCGTTTCTTTGCTTTTAGAAGCACGGTTAACTCTGAAAGCTAGATGTTGACTATCGAATCTACGTTCCGTGTGCCGACGGATAAATGTAAAAATTATTTCTTGAATCGATTTGGAACTGGGGGGTTGAGCAAGTCGCGTGCTCTTTGGGACGGAGATGGATTTCTGTAGTACCCTTATGAAGTCAGGAGAAGGTGACACTTTCACAATATCGACAAAAAATGGCTCTCAGCACTATGGGACTTAATTTCTAAGGTCATTAGTCCCCTAGAACTACTTAAACCTAACTAACCTAAGGACATCACACACATCCATGCCCGAGGCAGGATTCGAACCAGCGACCGTAGCGGTCGATCGGTTCCAGACTGTAGCGCCTAGAACCGCTCGGCCACCCCGGCCGGCCACAATCGACAGATTTGTTTCCTAATGTATAGTAGTTTCTGAGAATCCAGAAACGAATCCGGAAAGGGGCCGTGCATTTCAGGGTGAGTCATTCCTGTTGTATAGGCGAGTGTTGCCCTTTTAGCATGTGTGCATCCGCTCAGTAGACAGAGGCCTAAAATTACACGATGAAAAGGTCACCATTTTTAAAACCCTTTAATTGTCTCTTTGCGATATAGAAGTAGCACATCTTCTTAAAGATACTGTAAGCACGCAAAAGCTTGGCGCCCTGTGCCATCACCCTTGAGTTCGCTGATACTTCAAAAAGCAAGGTGTCGATGTACCTGTAAGGTCATGTGATATGTTAAGTACGTTAACGAAGTCATCTTGGTAACATATTTCATCACAATTCTACCGAACGAAACCGCGAACGTGACACGCCCTCTTACCCGCATTTTACCCCTTTTCCTGACACCTCCCCAATGGAGGTCAGAACGGCGACGCCCAATGTTGAAGCTATACGACTTTTTTCGGACGACCAAAGGAAAACATTCCACTCAGACCCTGTTCAGAGTGCACAAGGAAAGGCCTTAGGAGGCAGCATAAACGAAACCACTTCTTTCCTTGGAGCATTCATGCTCACATATATAGCGATCCAAAACGTCAGTTCACAGTGCAATGTAGAAGACTCAACTCTTCTCCAACAACATCGTGACGCTGCAACCTCAATCAACGCGATCAGAACCCTTTGGAGTATAGTCCGGCCGCCGCTTTTACTCTGATATGCAGTGTGGAACGACAAGAAACCGTTCAAAAACAGTTGAGCGTTACCCGAAGCAGCAAACGGGATCTGCGCTTTCTCAGTCGCCTGTTTCGTGCCCTCTTTTGGGGTGATCATGGGGGTCGGAACATGGGCCATGCTTGAGTAAAACGGAAAAGACCCCTAGTTGTGGCAATATCCTCTGTACAACAAGTACAGCTTTGTAGAGGACTTTAAACAGTTACCTGTACAGAGACTTCGACACAGATTCAGCTGAGTGGCCCTCTACTACTGCTCTAGGTCCTGCTTGAGGGCAGACGAAATCTAAGGGGTGTCGAAGGCGCTGCGTGCGCCATGATGTGGTCAGAGAAGCATTGACTCGGCTCGCTGGTTTAAGCAGTGTTGAATGTTGTTAAAAACTTTGTTCTGCTGTTCATGAAACTGCGAACGTTTTCGACCACGAAACATATGAGAATAATCGTTCGCCGGCCGAGGTGACCGAGCGGTTCTAGGCGCTACACCCGTAACCGCGCGACCGCTACGGTCGCAGGTTCGAATCCTGCCTCCGGCATGGATGTGTGTGACGTCCTTAAGTTAGTTCGGTTTAAGTAGTTCTAAGTTCTAGGTGGCTGATGAGCTCAGAAGTTAAGTCCCACAGTGCTCAGAGCCATTTGAACCAATAATCGTTCCATGGGAAGTGGTGATGTCATTGGCCTCCTTTATGTCACCCCTTGAGGCCTCTCCTTCTCGATTTTGAACGGCGTTGTGTCTGAAAGGTTTGCTCTGCCACTCAAATGAAATCCACTTAATTTTATTGTTGGGCGGCGCGTTTCTGACATCCAGCGCAGAGGCGTCAAAGGAAGGGCGAAGTGTGGGTAAAAGCGGATGTGACGATCTTTCCATCGTGTGACATGTCCACGGAGGTATTGGATGGAATTATGGTGACATCTTGTGTCAGTGTCATACCGTTAAACCACCTTATAGCTCACATAAACTCCTAGAATTTTCCTTATTATTTCGCATGTGTCGACTGGTGTTTTATGCGTCAATGAGCTGGTCGACGAACTGCAGGGCAACACGTTATTGCAGCATCGGAGAGGAAGGTTGTATGAAACGTTGGACCGCATTATAATCTTATGCATCGCAATGGGTGACGATTAATGATGTTTCAAGAAAGTGACAATTTAATTATGGAGCTTAGTGCTGTATAGTGTTGTAAACCAACTAGCTAGGGGGATTGTAGCGTTTATTGAAAGGGATAGAAATGACGAAGTCGTCATTAGAGGTAATGAATTATATTAATTTCGGTGCCAATTTTAGTGTGGTGAATTTTGTGTCACTATTTCTTTATTTACATGAAACCATATTCTAGTTTTCCTGTTGCGAAGATTGCACGTGGAAGTTGCTATGAGCAAGTGTATATATTCCAGTACAGTGGTCGGAACTCGGGTTCTTTCTGAAAGTAGTTGGATTGCTACACGACTTTAATAACTTTGGAGATGTGGGAAATTTAGCTCGATGTCGTGCGTCAGAACGAGGCTTGCTATTTGTATTTACACTGACTGTACATTGCCGCAGTGCACAGATTCAGTCGAGGTCTGCTAAAGACTTCCGGAAGCGGCCACAGGCGCGGCTTCACGCGACGTTACGAAAACGAGGAAGAACAGACGTCATGGGCGTTTCAGCACTTTTACAGGACTACTGGCCTTTTACCTACGGCTTCGCCCGTACAAGCATTCTACACATCTATTGAACACACCTCCTCCTCCTCCTCCTCCTCCTATTCTGAGACCACCTGTTGCCCCTGTGACCATACATGTAATCTTCCTGCCTTTGTATATCTCATTCTCCTCGCTTCCTTCGCTTTATTTCCTCCTGCCCCACTCTTTATCCATTTCTTCCATCAATTATCTCTGACCCTATCTTTTTCCGCTCTCCCTCTCTGACCATATCCTTGTATCCCCTTCTTTCGATCGCGGTCCCCCACATTTACTTTTCCATGTGTTTCCATAACTCTCTGTGTGAATCCTCCTCCCTCTCTCTCAGACCATTCAGTCCTCAGTCTTAACTCGACATGTCTCCAACTATGTCAACAGCATGTGTAATCCCCCCAATGAAGTTCAATAAAAGAGGCTGACACTACTCCAACATGTATGCAGTGCAGGGCAGACTAGGCATCAGGGGCTCGAAAATCATTTATTTGCCACTGAGATACATGTTTCCCAGCAAAGAGGATTAATAAAGCAGGCCAATACTTCTCTCACACAACATGCCCTTCATGCATGACAGCCTATATGTTGGAACCCAGAAAACTGTTTCATGCTCCTGACATGAAAACACGTTTTTTCCTGTATCTCGGCTCCTATCTGACCTAAGAGCATTTAAACCCTACAGTGATGTTACTCATGAGGCTTGCTGTTCCTGTGCAAAATTTGGTTGAAATCGATCCTGGACACCAGATTATTTCTAGTTTGGTCAGTAGCATCCGCTGCAAGAATAGTTACATCTACATCTACATCTACATTAAAGTTCTGCAATCCACTTTGGTGTTCTGCAGAAGTTTCATTAAAGAAATACGTATTTTCTGTGCGAGTTTTAATTTATCTTATCTCCATACAATGATCATTTTGTGCGTGGCAGTCAATAAAATTCACATTCAGACGAAAAAGTGGGTGATTGATACTTCGTGAAATGACCTTGTTGCAACGAGAAACATATATATTTCAATGACTGCCAACCCAATTCGAATGTCACTCTGACATTTCCTCTTACGTTTTTCGGTGTTATGCGTCAAATCTGTCTTAGGATCTCGTATTGTGGAGCAGTACTCCAAAAGCCGCCGGACAAGCATAGTATAGTAAGTCGTTTTAGATTACACTACAGGAATATGAATAAATAACTCATTAACGCAATTTATTATGGCATGCCATATTTGCACGGGACTCCACAACATTGCAGTTAATGTGACGATCAAATGCGCAGCACTGCAGACAATCCACGACCAGCGTTATTGGCATTGGAACGTTCCCAGTCCCGTAGTTGTTTACCCTCAGTGCCAGTACTAGCCAGTTTGCCTGGCATATAGAGCTCCGTCTGCGTCTTCGGCAGCGTGGACATGAACGACTCACAGTTTGACTCACAGCGTTTGAGAGAGAGTGTCTGTGGGAGGCCAAGCCGACATACCTCAGAAATGGGGCCTCTGCTGTGCATCGACGATGAAGCCAGTGGTCAGAAGAAGGTCATACCCGTCAGCCTGGATCCGGAAACGGTGACGCACATACACACTTCAGCACAGTCTCAACTTACAAAAAGTCGTATCAGGGTACACCGAGACCTCACAACAAATTAGGGGCACTGTTTTTCTGGGGACATGAGCGAGGACCATTCCCGACAGTCTCTGTGAAGCAAAGCTACGATCCAGCATGCCGTTAAGGGGCGTCTTCTGCTCACGTCCCAACATGGTGTCGTGACCGGCCTTCTAACTTGGTGCCAGTGATGGTCACGTGCATGCATGGATTAGGTGCAGGTGAACGCAAACGTCTGGAGTGCATACGACGGAGACACACTGGGCGAAAATTCTCCACCATGGCATAGGGAACTGTGGCTTACAATGGTGGTTATCCTCTGGTGATCGTAGGGGGAACACTGAACAGTGCACGGTATATCAAAAATATTAATGAACACTACTGCACCAAAATGGCGATGTGATTTTTCAACAAGACATTGCACATTCACAGGTATCCCGTGCGACCTAACGTTCTCTCCAAGGTCTAGGTCTAACACCCTTGAAAGCATCATCCCTAGATCTGTCTCCAATAGAAAGTCTTGGACTGGATGACTTACTGCGAGTTCTGCAAGACAGCCAGGAGATGTGGCCCAATTGACGCACCGCATGGAATGGTTGTCTCCAAGAGAGAAGTACCACTAGCGTTGTTGCAAAGGGCAGAAGGGGGGGGGGGGAGGGGGGGGTCATGCAGCGTACTAACGCTGGTATTTCGCACGCCCTGTCAACTGTACTTAGATATTTATGCGTCTTTTGTGTGACCGTTTGTTGCCTAAGTTCCCAAGAGTGGTTCACTAAAATTTCAGTACGCTGCATCGACGAATTCTTTCTATTCTTTTTTTTTCAATTTCCAGGAGTTTGTTTGCGTTGTCGTGTGAGTGTTATGCCAATAAAACGGTGTCTTTGGTTCACCTTCCCCACAACATATTCTGTATATGTGTTCCAGTGTAAGCTGTTCGTCACTGTAATCCCTAGGTGCTTAGTTAAATCGACAGCCTTTAAATTTGTGTGAGTTATCGTGCAATCGAGATTTAACAGATTCCATTTACTACCTATTTAGATGACTTCACATTCTCTTTTGTTTAGAATCAATTTCCAGTTTCTACACTATACAGGTAGTGTAAGTTACTCTACAATTTTTTTATTTTTTTATAGCTTTACTAAACGATAAATGACAGCATCATCGGCAAATAATATACAAAAGAGGCCTGCTCTGATTGTCCCTAAATGGCGTAATTAGATTGGGGAAAGCCCTATAACACTTCGCCAGACATTACATCGCCAGACATTACTTCGCCGGACATTATTTCGCCATACATTACTTCTATTTCACTAGCTGACTTTGCGTCAGTTACAACCCACTGTGAGTTTCCTGGCGGGAAATCACAAATTTCGCCGCACAACTGAGATCATACTCCATGTTGTTGTTGTTGTGGTCTTCAGTCCTGAGACTGGTTTGATGCAGCTCTCCATGCTACTCTATCCTGTGCAAACTTCTTCATCTCCCAGTACCTACTGCAACATACATCCTTCTGAATCTGCTTAGTGTATTCATCTCTTGGTCTCCTCCTACGATTTTTACCCTCCACGCTGCCCTCCAATACTAAATTGGTGATCCCTTGATGCCTCAGAACACGTCCTACCAACCGATCCCTTCTTCTGCTCAAGTTGTGCCACAAACTTCTCTTCTCCCCAATCCTATTCAATACTTCCTCATTAGTTATGTGATCTACCCATCTAATCTTCAGCATTCTTCTGTAGCACCACATTTCGAAAGCTTCTATTCTCTTCTTGTCCAAACTATTTAATGTCCATGTTTCACTTCCATACATGGTTAAATACTTTCAGAAATGACTTCCTGACACTTAAATCTATACTCGATGTTAACAAATTTCTCTTCTTCAGAAACGCTTTCCTTGCCATTGCCAGTCTACATTTTATATCCTCTCTACTTCGACCATCATCAGTTATTTTGCTCCCCAAATAGCAAAACTCCTTTACTACTTTAAGTGTCTCATTTCCTAATCTAATACCCTCAACATCACCCAACTTAATTCGACTACATTCCATTATCCTCGTTTTGCTTTTGTTGATGTTCATCTTATTTCCTCCCTTCAAGACACCATCCATTCCGTTCAACTGCTCTTCCAAGTCCTTTGCTGTCTCTGACAGAATTAGAATGTCATCGGCGAACCTCAAAGTTTTTATTTCTTCTCCATGGATTTTAATACCTACTCCGAATTTTTCTTTTGTTTCCTTTACTGCTTGCTCAATATACAGATTGAATAACATCGGGGAGAGGCTACAACCCTGTCTTACTCCCTTCCCAACCACTGCTTCCGTTTCATGTCCCTCGACTCTTATAACTGCCATCTGGTTTCTGTACAAATTGTAAATAGCCTTTCGCTCCCTGTATTTTACCCCTGCCACCTTTAGAATTTGAAAGAGAGTATTCCAGTCAACATTGTCAAAAGCTTTCTCTAAGTCTACAAATGCTAGAAACGTAGGTTTGCCTTTCCTTAATCTTTCTTCTAAGATAAGTCGTAAGGTCAGTATTGCCTCACGTGTTCCAGTATTTCTACGGAATCCAAACTGATCTACCCCGAGGTCGGCTTCTACTAGTTTTTCCATTCGTCTGTATAGAATTCGTGTTAGTATTTTGCAGCTGTGGCTTATTAAACTGATTGTTCGGTAGTTTTCACATCTGTCAACACCTGCTTTCTTTGGGATTGGAATTATTATATTCTTCTTGAAGTCTGTGGGTATTTCGCCTGTCTCATACATCTTGCTCACCAGATGGTAGAGTTTTGTCATGACTGGCTCTCCCAAGGCCATCAGTAGTTCTAATGGAATGTTGTCTACTCCCGGGGCCTTGCTTCGACTCAGGTCTTTCAGTGCTCTGTCAAACTCTTCACGCAGTATCGTATCTCCCATTTCATCTTCACCTACATCCTCTTCCATTTCCATAATATTGTCCTCAAGTACATCGCCCTTGTATAGACCCTCTATATACTCCTTCCACCTTTCTGCTTTCCCTTCTTTGCTTAGAACTGGGTTTCCATCTGAGCTCTTGATGTTCATACAAGTGGTTCTCTTATCTCCAAAGGTCTCTTTAATTTTCCTGTAGGCAGTATCTATCTTACCCCTAGTGAGATAAGCCTCTACATCCTTAGATTTGTCCTCTAGCCATCCCTGCTTAGCCATTTTGCACTTCCTGTCTATCTCATTTTTGAGACGTTTGTATTCCTTTTTGCCTGCTTCATTTACTGCATTTTTATATTTTCTCCTTTCATCAATTAAATTCAATATTTCTTCTGTTATCCAAGGATTTCTACTAGCCCTTGTCTTTTTACCTACTTGATCCTCTGCTGCCTTCAGTACTTCATCTCTCAAACCTACCCATTCTTCTTCTACTGTATTTCTTTCCCCCATTCCTGTCAAATGTTCCATTATGCTCTCCCTGAAACTCTGTACAACCTCTGGTTCTTTCAGTTTATCCAGGTCCCATCCACTTAAATTCCCACCTTTTTGCAGTTTCTTCAGTTTTAATCTACAGGTCATAACCAATAGATTGTGGTCAGAGTCCACATCTGCCCCTCCATAGGCTGGCAATTTGATTAGACGTTGGTTGTGAAAACAGTGTCGGAAACCTTCTGGAAATGCAAAGGTATTAAATCAGTTTTGGATCCCCTGTCGACAGCAACCATTACTTCGTGTCAGTAAAAATCCGATGTTTCAAAAGGACGATGTTTTCTGAACCCATGCTTTCTATTAACAGATCGTTTATTTCCAGGTTATTCACAATGTTCGAACACAGTATACGTTCCAAAATTCCATTGCTAATCAACGTCAGTGATATGGAGATGTACAAGGGTTGGACAAAAATGTAGTTGAGTGACAAGGCAGCCAGTCCACAGTGACGGGTAGCCGAAATGGCACACGTACACAGACGCCGACTGGCGCGAAGTCTGGAACAGGATTCGTAATGAATGTGATAAAGAAAAGAACGTAGCTACTAGAACACTTAACTTTTATATCGTCCTTTGGTATACAGCATTCTTGATGATACAAGTGAGACTATCTTGAGATACATGCAATGGTACAAATGGCGCCTTGCTAGGTCGTAGCCATTAACTTAGCTGAAGGCTATTCTAACTGTCTCTCGGCAAATGAGAGAAAGGCTTCGTCAGTGTAGTCGCTAGCAACGTCGTCGTACAACTGGGGCGAGTGCTAGTACGTCCCTCGAGACCTGCCTTGTGGTGGCGCTCGGTCTGCGATCCTGACAGTGGCGACACGCGGGTCCGCCATGTACTAATGGACCGCGGCTGATTTAAGCTACCACCTAGCAAGTGTGGTGTCTGGCGGTGACACCACAAAAAACATTGAAACACCATCAGAAAAGCATGTTCGTACATAGATGTAGATGCTACCCAAGCTCCCAGGACGTGGGGCAGCTGTGCAACTTCCTCAGTACGTTGCAACTTTCATTCGTGGCGAGAAAGGTGTTCTGTGTAGCTGTGAGTGCATTATTTCGGAGATAAGTAAATTCCAACTTGGAAAAATTGTTGGTGCTGGTATGGTGGCTGCTTGCACATCAAAGGTAGCCGAAGCTAGCTGGTCCAAGAGTCACGACAACGAAGATTTTACTGCTGGGAAGGATGGAAAACGTCATCCGCTAAGTCTAAACGTGCACGAAAGTGGAGTGATTGTGACGGATGGCCACTGAAGAGGACTGCGACGAAAAATAAGAGGACGACAGCTGCGAAATTTAAGGTAAAACTGAATGTAGCACTCGCTGAGCCTTTCAGCACCAAAACAACAGGGGCTCTCCATAAGCCGTGAACGGCAGGACGAACTGGAATTCCAAAACAGTTCATCGGTGATGGAAATGCCCGTAACGGGAAAACGTGGTGTACGTGCCATAAAACCTGGAAAATGGAGGAATGCAAGAATGTCATTTAATCGAATTAGTCTTGTTTCACACTTTTCCAACTAATGGCTGAATTTACATCCCAAGTGTGAAATGTGGCGGGGTTCAGTGATAATTTGGCCACTCTTATCACAGTGTTCGATGAACCCCACGGTTACTCCCCAGCGCTGCATAAATGCCCACGATTTTGCTGATCATGTCCATCCCATGGTACGATGCTTGTTCCTCAATGTTGATGCGGTTCTGCAAGACGACGAGGTCCCTGTCGACACAGCTCTTGAGCCGTGGCGGGACTGGTGCCAGGGCTATCTTTGGTTAGGCACTATCGGTTCCCTCTGGCCTGGGCTGGCTCAGAATATAGCAGGCTGTACGGAGTGGAAAGGGACAACAACGTTGGGCACGGCACGCGGAAGTGCGCGTTTTAGCGAGACGCT
This sequence comes from Schistocerca nitens, assembly GCF_023898315.1. Lineage (NCBI taxonomy): Eukaryota > Metazoa > Arthropoda > Insecta > Orthoptera > Acrididae > Schistocerca > Schistocerca nitens. The sequence continues at coordinate 430,779,833 of NC_064618.1, read as the reverse complement.
GGAGAAACAACAGCGAGCACGTGGCGCCTGAGTACGGGCGGCAGTTAGCGCTTGATCGTACTGGGGTCAGTAACAGCGGGCCGGCCCTGTGGCTTCTACGCAACCTCGTGAAGCTATGCATGTGCTCGCTTCCGTGTTACTATCGGACTAAGCAACGTCTGGTCTTCACCACATCGATCCAGCAGCTGGCATCAAGTTAAGTAATTCAAGTCTTACCAACGGTTAGTGAAACATAATGACGATTGCTCTTGAGGCAGTAAGGCGTTGCAAGGAGTGTGATGTGATATTTCATGCTTCTTATTAAGTGTGTACTTCGCTCCTTAATAGTATTGTTCTTACTTCAGCTGGCAAGTGTCTGAAACATTGATACGTGAGAACAGCCTTACCGAACGATCTACACTCCTGGAAATGGAAAAAAGAACACATTGACACCGGTGTGTCAGACCCACCATACTTGCTCCGGACACTGCGAGAGGGCTGTACAAGCAATGATCACACGCACGGCACAGCGGACACACCAGGAACCGCGGTGTTGGCCGTCGAATGGCGCTAGCTGCGCAGCATTTGTGCACCGCCGCCGTCAGTGTCAGCCAGTTTGCCGTGGCATACGGAGCTCCATCGCAGTCTTTAACACTGGTAGCATGCCGCGACAGCGTGGACGTGAACCGTATGTGCAGTTGACGGACTTTGAGCGAGGGCGTATAGTGGGCATGCGGGAGGCCGGGTGGACGTACCGCCGAATTGCTCAACACGTGGGGCGTGAGGTCTCCACAGTACATCGATGTTGTCGCCAGTGGTCGGCGGAAGGTGCACGTGCCCGTCGACCTGGGACCGGACCGCAGCGACGCACGGATGCGCGCCAAGACCGTAGGAACCTACGCAGTGCCGTAGGGGACCGCACCGCCACTTCCCAGCAAATTAGGGACACTGTTGCTCCTGGGGTATCGGCGAGGACCATTCGCAACCGTCTCCATGAAGCTGGGCTACGGTCCCGCACACCGTTAGGCCGTCTTCCGCTCACGCCCCAACATCGTGCAGCCCGCCTCCAGTGGTGTCGCGACAGGCGTGAATGGAGGGACGAATGGAGACGTGTCGTCTTCAGCTATGAGAGTCGCTTCTGCCTTGGTGCCAATGATGGCCGTATGCGTGTTTGGCGCCGTGCAGGTGAGCGCCACAATCAGGACTGCATACGACCGAGGCACACAGGGCCAACACCCGGCATCATGGTGTGGGGAGCGATCTCCTACACTGGCCGTACACCACTGGTGATCGTCGAGGGGACACTGAATAGTGCACGGTACATCCAAACCGTCATCCAACCCATCGTTCTACCATTCCTAGACCGGCAAGGGAACTTGCTATTCCAACAGGACAATGCACGTCCGCATGTATCCCGTGCCACCCAACGTGCTCTAGAAGGTGTAAGTCAAATACCCTGGCCAGCAAGATCTCCGGATCTGTCCCCCATTGAGCATGTTTGGGACTGGATGAAGCGTCGTCTCACGCGGTCTGCACGTCCAGCACGAACGCTGGTCCAACTGAGGCGCCAGGTGGAAATGGCATGGCAAGCCGTTCCACAGGACTACATCCAGCATCTCTACGATCGTCTCCATGGGAGAATAGCAGCCTGCATTGCTGCGAAAGGTGGATATACACTGTACTAGTGCCGACATTGTGCATGCTCTGTTGCCTGTGTCTATGTGCCTGTGGTTCTGTCAGTGTGATCATGTGATGTATCTGACCCCAGGAATGTGTCAATAAAGTTTCCCCTTCCCGGGACAATGAATTCACGGTGTTCTTATTTCAATTTCCAGGAGTGTATATTCCTTGTCTAAAGATTGCCGTGTGGTACCTTACAGGCCCACATAAGGTGCTCCATGTGATGCTTGGGTTTTAATGAGCCAGTTCCGTTTGCATCATTCGTGTACGTGGTTCTCCTTAAAGGAATGAAATCAGTTTTATTACTGTCAATTTTATCGAAGTAGTTTTCTGTATAAGTTTGAGTATTAAGGTGAAGGAAGGGTTGCATGGTTCCCTGTTGTCGCTTCTGATTTATGTTTCAAAGATGGGAAGCAGTGGGCCACCGAAGTGCAGAGTCTCCCCTTTTAAATTACTAGCGGTCGTAGTACGGGCGGTGGACTTCGCCTGAGCTTGCGTGTGCTGTTTGGTTCCGATTTCGGTTTTCTGAACGGGGTGCAAGTGCAAACGGAGTCCACATCTTAATTCGAAGATAAGTACTCAATCGCCTCCACCGTTCGTGGCCAAGTCGCGGCCTCACAATCTCGGGCCTAAGTTATGGTACAAGCTGCAGTTTTCTAAAACTTCTGGTGGCTCTGCAAGGTTGCCCGCGTTAAATGTTTTAAATATTTGTCTTAAGAATTTTGAGGGATTTCTAGAAGAATCTGTCTCAATTGAAACCGTTTTCTAAAATTGCGGTGCAATTCAGCCTTAGTGGCGTATGTCAGTTTTGATTGGGAATAACTGGGTTGTTATTGATCAAACTGTCTATAAGCATGTAAAGTTGTTAGGTAATATCTCGCCCGGGAGGGGCTGTTTTCAATCTATGTGGAAATAATAATTGTTTTCCTGGTTATTTGATGTAAAGTTTATTTTAAATGATTTACTTAGCCCGAGAGGCGGTTTGTTTAAATGTTTGCAAAGAGATTAATTCGCTTTTGGTTTCATATAACAAGCAGTTTGTAAAATTGGCCTGAGTGGCGGTTTCTAAATGTTTTTAAAGAGGTTGATTCATTTGTGGTTTTATATAACAAGCAGTTAGTAAAGTTGGCCTGAATGGCGTTTTTTAAAGAAATAATTATCTGATTTATGATTGTAATTCTCTTAATGATTTATGTATGATGCAAATAAATGTGTTGAAATGAAATGGTCACTGTATGGGTCAATTCCTTCCACTCCCTTTATATTAAATGTTAAGGAAATTGCAGTTCAAAATAGAAATAACGTACCAGCTCTCATCGACCAGCACTGGTTTTATGAGCACGAGGATCAAGTTTCGCGTCTCCCCTAGGCACTGCAGGTACAGATCTGGACGGTTTCAGCCTTTGTGGTCTATTCTGGAGACAAGGGCACGTTATCGCTACATCCATCATCGTTACCTTAACTTGCCACAACTTTGCAGGAAGAATGGTGAAGGACCTGTACGTATCCATTCCGGGACTACTGGAAGTTGTTTTGAATGCTAATGATTTTCCTACACGGCATTAGGCATAGTAATGTGTCGTGTTTCTGGTAACCACAGTTTTCAGGTATTTCAACGGATTACTTCAATTTGGTTTCGTGTGCGCTGGAGCAGTTGTGGTTTTTAAGTACACTACTGGCCATTAAAATTGCTACACCAAGAAGAAATGCAGATGATAAACGGGTATTCATTGGACAAATATATTATACTAGAACTGCCATGAGATTACATTTTCACGAAATTTGGGTGCATAGATCATGAGAAATCAGTACCCAGAATGACCACCTCTGGCCGTAATAACGGCCTTGATACGCCTGGGCATTGAGTCAAACAGTGCTTGGATGGCATTTACAGGTACAGCTGCCCATACAGCTTCAACACGATACCACAGTTAGTGACTAGCGTATTGTGACGAGCCAGTTGTTTGGCCACCATTGACCAGACGTTTTCAATTGGTGAGAGATCTGGAGAAAGTGCTAGTCAGGGCAGCAGTCGAACATTTTCTGTACCCATAAAGGCCCGTACAGGACGTGCAACACGCGGTCGGCATTATCCTTCTGAAATGTAGGGTTTCGCAGGGATCGAATGAAGGGTAGAGCCACGGATCGTAACACATCTGAAATGTAACGTCCACTGTTCGAATTGCCGTCAATGCGAACAAGAGGTGACCGAGACTTGTAACCAATGGCACCCCATACCATCACGCCGTGTGATACGCCAGTATGGCGATGACGAATACACGCTTCCAATGTGCGTTCACCGTGATGTCGCCAAACACGGATACTGCCTTCTTGATGCTGTAAACAGAACCTGGATTCATCCGAAAAAATGACGTTTTGCCATTCGTGCACCCTGGTTCGTCGCTGAGTATAACACCGCAGGCTCTCCTGTCTGTGACGCAGCGTCAAGGGTAACCGCAGCCATGGTCTCCTCGCGGATAGTCCATGCTGCTGCAGACGTCATCGAACTGTTCGTGCAGATGGTTGTTGTCTTGCAAACGTCCCCATCTGTTGACTAAGGGATAGACACGTGGCTGCACGATCCGTTACAGCCATGCGGATAAGATGCCTGTCATCTTGACTGCTAGTGATACTAGGCCGTTGGGATCCAGCACGGCGTTCCGTATTACCCTCCAGAACCCAGCGATTCCATATTCTGCTAACAGTCATTGGATCTCGACCAACGCGAGCAGCAATGTCGCGATACGGTAAACCGCAATCGCGATAGGCTACAATCTGACCTTTATCAAAGTCGGAAACGTGATTGTACGCATTTGACCTCCTTACACGAGGCATCAGAACACGTTCCACCAGGCAACGCTGGTCATCTGCTGTTTGTGTATGAGAAATCGGATGTAAACTTTCCTCATGTCAGGACGTTGTAGGCGTCACCACCGGCGCCAACTTTGAGTGAATGCTCTGAAAAGCTAATCATTTGCATATCACAGCGTCTGTAACACGTCATCTTCATGGTGTAGCAATTTTAATGGCCAGTAGTGTATTATGTATAAAACATTGTAGCAACGGTAAACTGCAGATGTCACGATGGGGTTCATGTGGCTGCCGGTTGCTCTTCCCGAAGTCACCAGTGTTAGCGCAACGCGGAACGCTGAGACCTGCCCCCAGAAGCCAATCGCGGCCCTGACAGGGCCCGGGCGAGCGGCCAAAGAGCGGCCCGGCGGGAGGGCAGCACCACCGCGGCGCGTCCGCTCCCGCGCCCTCCACCGGCACTCGGCGCGCGCCGACGCGGAAGGGGCGTGCCCCGGGCACATGGCGATCACGGCTTCGGGCCCCGATTTACGATCGTCATAAAGGTATTACCGCGGCGTGGCTGGACCACCTCCAGCCGGCGGCGCTCGAGGGTGCTTCCAAAAGCCGTAATGCTTGCGTGGGCCAGGGGCATGCTGATGAGGACCCGCCAACTGGCCGCCAACCCGGCGGCATCACGTCGGTACGGCCCTTCTCTCTGCGATCCACGTCTTTTGGTATTCCAGAGCTTATTTCATTGGAAAATGCATTCTTATTGAAATATTCCTGGCTGTTCTGCAGAGCAAGAATGGAAACAAAATGCCAAAGTTAAGAGGAACTTCACACGTCTCTGTGTGAAAAAATATATAAAAATAAATATTCCACAGGGTAGAATATTGGGTCCAATTCTGTTATTAGCACAAAGTGACCCACAAGTCAGTTAACATTTGAAAATTAATTATAGCGAGAAAGGACACAGTAAGAGAGATAGAAACGGATACACTTGCTTGAAATGAGATGGGATTTTATCGAAACCAAAGGAAATGCGCAAAGGGATTTTATCGAAACCGAAGAAGTGCACAAAATGGCCAACATATATTGCTTCATATGACACAAAAACAGTAATTACTGTAATAATTTTTTTGGCCATACGATGATCTTTGTACCAAATGCTAAACATGTCGGCCGTCATACATCAATAAGACCTGTAGTCGAGGGACAACGTTGTCAACTGCGGTGTACGTCACGTCAATAGGTAAGATGAGAAACTGCTGTCGGATGTTGCCTTTTAGGATCTCTAATAAAGTCGAATGATTGCGGTTGACTTGTGACCGCAGGTAACCCCGCAACCAAAAATCACACGGACCGAGATTTGGGGACGTGGGAAGCCTACCATGACGGTTCAAAAATGGCTCTAAGCACTATGGGACTTACCATCTCAGGTCATCAATTCCCTAGATTTAGATCTACATAAACTTAACTAACCTAAGGACACCACACACATCCATGACCGAGGCAGGATTCGAACCTGCGATCGTAGCAGCCGCGCGGTTCCGGAATGAAGCGCCGAGAACAGCTCGGTCACAGCGGCCGGCTACCATGACGGAAGTGGCGGCTCAGACGTTATTCTCACCAGGCTACGTGCAATATGGGATGGAGCGCCATTTTCCACAAAAGTCGTACTTACAGACAAGTTTTTGTCTGCTTTGTATCCCGCGTAGGAGGCGGAGCGTGGGTAAGGAACAGGAACAGGGAAACGCACTAATCTCTCGGTACTGCAAATACGGTTTCAGCAACTTTTACTAGTGGATAAACATATGCAAACATATTACTTAACTTGCCAGGTGGTGCTAAGTAGAAGCGAAGTGTCCTGGCTGGCTGTACCTGATGAAAAATGGGGAGAATCTGTAGCGGAGCTCGTAGAGCTGCACAGCACCAGCTAGAGGGCGCTGCCGTCGGTGTCTCGTGGTAGTGCCATCTTTTGAAACTATGTGGCATCGTTACTATCGATACCACAGTCAGAAGGGCTAAAGATTGTGAACCTCTGTAACATGTCACCATACCTGATACCCGTCGCACTGACAGTCTGAAAAGAAGCGCCACGCTTTTCCTTGACGAAAATAGGTTCGATCACGACTGCCGATGTAAATCCACACCACAACACGACCTTCTCGTCATGCAGTGGAGTTGCCACGACAGTTCTAAAGCCTTCCGTAGTCCAAATGCTGCAGTGGTGGGTGTTGACAGACTTGGCTTCGGCTATCCACAACAAGTTAGCCAATGAGTCGCCACCTTTGACTGTATTTCCTTTTATTTAGTGCCCACGCCTCAAATGCTGTCCGTGTCAAATATCGTTGGCTAAAAGTTCCCGATGGCGTTAGAGGGAAATTACGTGTTGCTGTCCATTGCCATCTGTTGGCTGGTTTTGCCACTCGTTTTTGGCTTCAGTAAAACCACGCATCATTTCAGGCGTATGTGTAAAGTTCTATCTTTTCATCTACATTATCCCGTGAGTTAGTGCGTTTTCAAATGTCATCTTTGTGAGTCATACTGTATATATCAATAGAAATATGGAGAAAATATTCTCTTTGCTGATGGCATACAACACCTGGCACGGATAATACGCCAGAACTATTGGAGAAAGAGAATTAAGCCCACAAAATATTTACGAGTGGTCAATATGTAACAAATTAACATTGAACAGAATGAAATCAAAGAGTATGCACCTCATCATAACAAGGGACCACAATCCTTTGCATTAGGCACAGATAATATATTTGTAGCGCAACAAACACAAAGTTTTGTCAGCTAACATGGAATGATCACACAAGGATGCTGGCAAAAAGAATGTCATCACAATGTTTCGTTCTTATCATTCTGCCATTTGTTTGTAGCAACCATTGTCTATTCTTATGTACACTCAGTTCTTAGCTGTGGGAGTTTATTCTGGGAGATCGAAGGCATTAAACATGGACACAGTTTTTAAACTGCAGTAAGGAATCGTAAGAATAATAACTAGCAGTAATGATGCCGCTCACTATAAATATTTCAAAACTGTATTTCGTTACTGCATCAAGTGAGTGTATGTAGAGGTAGAGGTGTTAATATGGACACCCTTTTTTGTTTTTGCCTTAAAGGTACCGTTTTTAAAAAACAGTAGATTTTATATCTTCATTAACTACTACAACAAGTTTAAGAAATGATGAGAGGCGAAACAATGATTAGTATCCATCATTTCTATTCGAAAAGAAAGATTTAGAAAAAGCTTGTAAAATGGAACTTATAAAAAGGAGTTGCAAATACGGGCATCTGCAAAATGGTCCAAGAAATCTTTTGAAATATTTTAATGAAATGGGTCAAAACAATAAATATGGTAGACCGGTCTACAAAAAGCTACTTTCGTACATTTATGCATGTAATATGAAAGTATTTCAGTAATCGCAAACGTAAGTGGCTCCTTGAGCGCAGGAACAATCTAGGTGTGCCCACATTTGGCACATAACACATTTAATCCACACCTCTCCTCTCCTGTCTTGAGAGAACTTTTCATCACAAAAGATGCAACTTGCTTCACTTGAGTCTGGTATATCTCCATCGTTCACATCAAGGTCATTATCGCTGTCCACAAGATGAGGGCTGCAAGAGCCTGAAGAATCTGATGATGAATCAGATACTTTTGTTGAACAAATTTTCTTTCTTTGAAGGCCTTAGGAGTTTGTACTTCTGTCCGCAGGGCGGCCTCTAACCCCAAAGAAACTCAACGATCGCTTCTTGACAGCACTTTTGTCAAGCGCCTTTGTCAACTGATCTTTGTATGGCGTTCCAGTGATGTGGCAGGTGGTTGCTGCTTTTCGTCCACGGTTCTGGTTCTCTTCTTAACGTTGGGGACAGGAAATATGTCGAATGGTGAAACTGCATTTTCTGAAGTCTCTGGAGATCTTCCCTGTGTTACAATGGCTTCATCAACTGGCATGTCTAGAGTTTGATGTTACTGTACATCAGGATAACTCGAAGAAGAAGCAGATGATATCGATGGTCCAGAGATAGCAAGTAGAGAGGTATGTGATTCAGAAACAATAGGTCTATGTTCCAGTGCGGAGCAAGTTTTCCTGCAACCAACTCAGCAGCTATGAAATCTGCGTCGGTGAAGATGTAACGAATCATAGGGTATAACCCAGTTAGCTCAGAGATTATTTGAAGTTTGGAAGGAGGAGACGAGGCACTGGCAGAATTGAAGCTATCAGGACGGGTTCTGAGTCGTGCTTGGATAGCTCAATTACTAGAGCACTTGCCCGCGAAAACCAAAGGTTCTGAGTTTGAGTTTCGGTCCGGCACACAGTTTTAATCTGCCAAGAAGTTTCTGCACTCAGAGAATTTTTGCTCCATGTCAAGGAGATAAGAAACCAGCTGCGTTTCGAGGTCTGCATTAAAAATCGGTTTCCTTTCAAGCTTTGTCTCTTGAACGGCTTGATTGGCAATTTCATCATGTTTAAGAAATCTCTGCAATGTGGTACGAGGCACTCCGAATGTTCTTGCAGCACCTTTCCCAGAAGCCTCATTTGCTTCCACAACTGCTATGGCATGTAACATGTGAAATTTATCCCACTGATGCCTCTGGTCCTTACATTCATAGCGATTTTTCGTTCTCGGCGCTCTACAAGGACGAACAAAAGCACTAGGGTCTATTATCGCAATCTGAAAATTCTGTTTGTTTGTTCGTTGCTGTGTTAGTTATATATATGAACTTTAAACAAAATTCGTCTAACCATTTCCCCATAATATTATTGAAATGTTTTACATTGTTTAAGAGAAGAGATGGAGAAATTATGGGCCCTCCTTAAATAGGGGCCCATTTTTACACCAACCCAATGGGCCCATATTCACACCAACCATACTTAGGCAACATGACCAGTATCAAGTTTAACCTAAAAGCGTGTGTAACGTAAAACGGGCTTCCAAATGTAGCTTAGGGTTCCGTTATTTCGGATATCACTGAGAAATTGTTTCAAACTAATCATAGTGCTACAAAAATAAAACGATTTCACTTACATGCCAAACCTTTACAGTCCTGAACAAACGCCAATTCACACAACAAACGTGATGTAATTATACTGCTTGAGACAATGATTCCACGTGTGCGCTCCTGCTGTCTATCAATAACAGGCACCGTTTTCTGTCCCGGTTGCCAGACTGCAGCACTTCCCATACGCCTTCGTGAGGGATGCCCATAATTACACCTCTGTCCATTTTTACCCTTTTTCCTCTACTAATCTTTTTCGCACGGTAGAAAAAACATTTCATTAATAGTTCTATAAATAATGACGACACAACAGCGAGTTTGGACTTAAGTGTACCAAAGAAAACAAACAAAAAACTCAAAACAGCATTTTCTGTAACGGAATAAGTTTTTTAATAAATTGCCCAAGGGGATCGAAAATACATATTTTTAAAAACGTACCAAATCGTTCTTCGTAAGTAATGCACACTACTTAGAGAACTTAGAATAATGGTTAATAATGAGAGGTGATAACTACAACACGTTGACACATTACAATACTGTAATGTTATGGCGAGAAAATTATGTGAAAAGATCTATAGTGCATGACTGCATGACAGTGATGTCTTGTTCAATATATCACTCATCGCATCGTCGGGAAGGGGAGGGGGGGTGGGGCGTTGGTACGCTAACGGTTTTCCAGGTGGATTGAAGGGAGAACAAGATGGCGTCCGGGGACTGGAGGCAGTTTTTCCAGCGGTTTGGACTTAGTGCCAGGGGCGTATCAGTATGATAATGGTTTCAGAGTAAACACCGGGGATCCCTGATGTCTGCAGCGATGAAGAGTAAAGCTATGTGTCCACAGAGTCAAAGAACGTTGCACAAAGGGGACCAACCGAAAGAGGCAATGCAGTTATTAGGACAATGACAACATATTTGGGAGGCTGTAAATTTTCTCTTTTCATCCATACAGAGGTATTTTTCCTACCGTTTTCGCAGATAACTTCGGGCGTATGCTGGAATGGTTCCTTCGTCAAGGCCACGGCCGACTGGTCGTCCTACCCTCATAAAGGTGTAAACATATATTCTGTATGTTTGTACCTCTTTGAGATGCTTATTTTCAGTGTATTATGATGACCAATCCAATAATATTACAAGACCATCCCTCGATAAAATAATGAAATAGAGAGAATAAAAGTATTCTGGGGAAATCCTAAGTTTCGTCCCAATCTACATATGAGTTCTAGGATTTCGTTAAGACGTGTCTATAGCTTGTAGTACTGTACATTTCACATCCTGACCACGGTAACCGTGTATGCGTGCTCCGATGCAGAGGCGTGATTGCATGCTGTTCTTTACACTCCTGCTTCTTCCAGCAGTTTCATTTGATCATGGCGTATTAGCCTGGAACCGTTTAACAAGTGTGATTGGTTCTGTCGTCAAACAAATGCATTCGAGTGCCTAATACAATCTGACTCCCTTTTTGCGAGAGTTGTGAGACATCCCAGAAATCTAAAACGCCTTAAGTAGAGAAGACTATGTAATCCACGAGACAAATACTAATGTACGAGTGTACAGTCTGTTGATATTTCAGTAGCGTGGTTTCATTCCTTAGCGGTGACAGGAAGCCAGCCAATGACCGATTTCGCTGGATCAGGTAGCACTAGTCGCTAGTCGTGCTGCAAAAGCAATATGTGTGTGTGTGTGTGTGTGTGTGTGTGTGTGTGTGCGCGCGCGCGTCGGACGCACCAATGAGTGAGTCGCTTATAGCTGGCGTTGTTGTTTCAGTTGTTTCACTTTGTTTAACTAGAGCACTAGTTCGTAGTTTGTCTTGTTTTTGGTGTTTTTAGCGTTTATTCACTTCTGTTTAATTTCAAACCACTGCCAGTGCGACGAGTTGTGCAAGTCCAACAAGCAAAGTAAAACAGAGAGACAAAAGCGTGTTGCATGGCCAGGACCGCGAATTCGTTTAGTCGGTGAGGGACTACTTTGAGAAATAAAAGGAAAAAAGATCAGCTCTTATTTCCTGCTGCAGCTTTGTAACTAAGCTGTTGTACTGTTTTAACATTAGGGAAAAAACAGCGCAGTATAGACTCTGATGAGAGTGGCACAACAGGGCTGCAGACACCAGAAGAAAACGGGTGAGGTATAACAAGTACCAGCCGTGGTAGATTTTTCAGAAAAATGCTGTTCATCAATACACTGAGCTATTATAAGAGAAAGAAACATTCCAACTATCGTAATTGGTTGTGAGACTTCAGAAAACTAACTTTTTAAAGCCATCAACTTTTCACTATCTACGAAGCACAAAAGCATAGAATTCAGGTATTTAGTTTCTAACGGACGTAAAATATTAAATGGAAAGGAGAGATATTGCTTCACAGCGGCGTAGATTTCTGTGATGGATCATAAGTGTAACATTGAACAGTATATTGTGGCTCCATGACACTTGGTTTAATACCAGCCATTCAGTACCTAGGGGCTGGTGTGGTGGAACGCCCGAGGGGACACTGGTAGCGCTTGTTGTAAAACGAGGGCGAAATACGGTTTTACACGGAACTACATCAGATGATTTTGCACCACGCTGTCTGTTAATGTTTCGTTTAAAAACTATAGGTGTTTATGTGGAGAGATTCGATACTGGGGCGCTCGCTTGTATCAATGATAGCTATTCACGACGAATGTCCTGACCAGTTACTGGGGAACCGAAGGACATCTTCCTAGCCGGCCGGAGTGGCCGAGCGGTTCTATGCGCTACAGTCTGGAACCGCGCGACCGCTACGGTCGCAGGTTCGAATCCCGCCAAGGCCTTGGATGTGTGTGATGTCCTTAGGTTAGTTAGGTTTTAGTAGTTCTAAGTTCTAGGGGACTGATGTCCTCAGAAGTTAAGTCCCATAGTGCTCAGAGCCATTTGAACCATTTTGTTGACATCTTTCTGCCAGGGGGTAAGGAGGTGGCGCCAACCGGTAAAATATGGACATATGCCGCATACTGGAGGAGTGTTGTCTTGGCTGCAGGACTATGTATATTTTGGGCTCTGCTATTGCCACTGACTTGTTGACATCCTTGCCAGCTTATCATCGAGTGAAGTCAGCAGATTGGCTTGGGGTGTTTGTTGTTAGCACTGACATACCTGTTGGAATTCAAACTGTCAGCCACTCAACCATCTGGAGGAAGCATACTGGCTTGGAACCAATGTCACCTCAGAACTATGGACTTAATGCTCAGCTATGATCTCCAGCGAGTAACAGCAATTTTGAAGTTGAAAAACGAGTATTGTGATCCTGTGCATCGTGGCTACCTTTCAAGTTTTTGAGTAGTTTTTCTGTGGCTGTCCTGATTATTGTGTGGCGTATATTCGCTCGTTTGTTTCTGGACTGTACAGTTTCTGGCCGTTTTGGGCACGTTTCGCGAATTGTGGCGAACGTGCGCAAATCACTGAATTTCCTATTGAAAATTTTGGCGTGGTATCACGCTATTGCTGTGTTGGCTCTGAGCACTATGGGACTTAACATCTGTGTTCATCAGTCCCTTGGAACTTAGAACTACTTAAACCTAACTAACCTAAGGACATCACACACAACCATGCCCGAGGCAGGATTCGAACCTGCGACCGTAGCGGTCCCGCGGTTCCAGACTGAAACGCCTAGAACCGCACGGCCACACCGGCCGGCTTATTGCTGAGTTCCGTGGCTTGTTAGTGTCTGCACAAGGAGCGCGTTTTTATATTATCTAGGTATGTGCGTGCTTGAGTAATGCTCTAAAGTTTTTTTTTGCGTTTATATTTCTTGTACTCGCGAAATTTTCCCCACTCGTTGGTGCAAGTGTTTTGTTGTTTTTATGGTACTGGGATTAATGCAGGGGCGAAAATGATTATTTCATATTTATTATTGTATTTAATTCAATAGAGACCATGAAAGCGGGCCTTGTTGTGTTGTCCTGCGTGCCAAGTGGAGCTAACTTGACAGCTAAAAAGAAGAAAAAAAGTTAAAAGTAGCTTGTCTGCAGGCAACGACGTATTTGGATTGACATTACAGACATGCTTCGAGTGGGCCTTCTTGAAGTCTAGTGAACTATTCTGTAACGATCTGATTGAGCACAGCCTGCTAGTTTAGTTATTACAGAATATTAATATTAATGATCTCGCTTGACTTGAAGTTCTTGGTACCAAGTTCTTAATACTGCCTTGACTCCCTTACGTATTCCTTTTTAGGCGCTGCCACACTTGTACGATTGTTCTATGTGTTTAACCTCTGAAAATGGTACTTAATCGTTTTAGAGTTAGTTTTTTGTTTAAATGCCAATGACTCTTCCACCTTCATTGTTACACTCTCCTGTTAAGAGATTGTATTGTTTAAAACGTAATAAACCTTTATTTGTGGAAATACAATTTAATTTGTGCAGCACCTCAACACTCCCCAACCGGCTCCCTGCCGTAGATGCATAGTGAAATTTTTCAGAAGTGGTTCGAGACATTGCTTATGACAGATAAGGCAAGTGCATCAGCCATTGTTTCGGATAATGCTACGTATCTCTGAGGTGTTCGTAGTTAGATACCAACTTCCGCTACAGGAGAAAGCGATATTATTCACTGCTTAAAAAGATGACATTTGTATCTGAGAATGGATCTGAAGATGGCTAAATTGTTCGAAATTGTGGCACAATCTAAATAAAAACCGCAAATTCCAACAAACATCATTCATGAATTTTTTAAACAGCGTGAAATCGTTCGGCTTCTTCCACAGCAATGTTATTTCAAATCTGTTGAAGGGATGTGAGTGTAAACAAAAAATTTACTTAGCTGCGGGCTGCAAAAGATTTATCAGTTGAGAATCTCCTTGAGCAACCTGTCAATTAAGTGATTAAGAAGATCAGAACGGACACTATGTACAATACTGCAAGCATCATCACAGAATCTGCCAAAAACTAAGGCGTTGGTGAAGAACGCTCGTAGAATACCATTATATACCAGGAATGGAACAGAGACAGTTCGAGCGGTGCAGAAGGTAAATATTCGAAAACAGATTCTCACAACCATATGAGTGGTGTTCCTGTATTAGCGAAGCTACAACACACTCAGGCATTTAAAATGGGAGCATGCCGTAGACCAGAACAGATTCTTACAGCGATATGAGTGGTTTCTCTCCATTAGCGTAACTGCAACACACTCAGGAATTTATGAGGGAAGGACATCACCGACGAGTCATATCACTGTAAGCTCAATGGTTCAAATGCCTCTGAGCACTATGGGACTTAACTCCTGAGGTCAACAGTGACCTAGAACTTAGAACTACTTAGACGTAGCTAACCTAAGGACATCACACACATCTATGCCCGAGGCAGGATTTGAACCAGCGACCGTAGCGGTCGCGTGGTTCCAGACTGTAGCGCCTAGAACCGCTCGGCCACTGTAAGCCCACTCTCCAGACTATAGCTGTTATTTAATAATAGAGTCGTGTCGCTTGTTGTAACACTAGCCAATAGCGCAGGTATTTAACACAGAAAAGTGTTGAAATATTCCGGGAATATTGCTAAAATATTTCGCATCTCTCCAGTGAAGAATAAGTAATTTTAGGGCATTTCACCATACTAGATACTAAAGCGATCTTTTCAGTTTTTCTTGGTTATGTGTTACAACTGGTAACTATAAATTAATTCACACATACAAATGAGACATGCATGTTGACTAGGTTTTTGTCTTTGACGCTATAAAGCGCTAGGTATAGCGTCCCATCGTGGGTGCCACAAGGCAGAGGGAGGTGACAATCCCAGTCATTCGTCTCACAGACTGTAGATATACTGTATGAAATTATCACCTGAAATGCTGAAAGAAGTAAATATCTTACAGTATTAAGGACGTGATTACTATATACCTGCCCACAAATGAACATCCACATGTGTAAATAGACGATCTTTCTCCGGCGCTCATATAGAGGAATATGTATTTTTCCGTTTTTGACCTATTTCGCTTTTAATTGGTAGATCGCATCCGTGGGGCTAATTTAGTATGCTGAGTTTAGAGGGAAAAATCTTTGAAATGATGATTTATAAAAATCGTGTTTCACATAAAAGTTGAAACTTCATTATCGTTCCTGACAACTGAGTACACAACTTTCGTAGGAGTCTGAAACTTTGGAAAATACCCCATCACTATTAATTAATTCTGAAAAATAAAAAGTTTTGCTACAACATAAATTAAAGAAACTTTCACACCACATGCATCCATGTGTAAAAATCTCGATTTCTGACATACCACTTTTGGAGAAAGAAAAAGCTGTACGCAATGTGATGTCAAAGTATTTTCAACATATTAAATGTCTAAACTTTCATTACTGTTGTAATCATTTGTATTAATTACTTATGTTTTATTTTACGAATTGTTGTTTGACGTTGGTAAGCCGTTTTTTTTTTTGTTTATCTGTTCACATACATGTACTTTGTTAACTGAAAATTGTAACTAATTCATTATTATTATACAGATCATTACAATATTTACTATCAGCTGTAAAGAATTACTTAAAACATAACATTTTTTACACAACGCACATAAAATAATCGAAATTTCTTCATATGATACATTCGATGGACTAGCCAACACCAAAAAAGTTCAGCAAGGTTCGAAAAATCTTGTGAGCGAGCCTCTAAATATGCTGATTTGTATCAGATGTATTTCAGCATATTACAAAACCTCGGCGTGGAGATTTTAGTATGTAATAGTGACTGCAGATTGAGTACATTGCTTGTCTAGCGGCGACTGACATCAGAATTATTCAGCAGAGCTAGATCTGAAAATCTTCTCATAAAGTTCTTGCAACATTGAATGACGTATATGTCTGACTTTCCCATCAAGCCTTTGGGATCACCAGATGAATAAGTTCCTCGTCCTCAGGTGCGACACTGAAAACAGGCTTCTCACGCTGACCACTATCCTTTCCACAGGTTTAAAAGAAAATAATGGAGAATTAGGACCTAAAATTCGAGAAGGTCTTTTTTCATGCCCCAAATGTTTTTCTGGCAGCATGAAACCTATGAAACTAACGTTTGACCATCTCAAGAGATAATTAAGAGAAGTTTTCTTGCTCAGTGTAGGAGAAAAATGTATATTATTGTTAGATTCTTGGTGTGGTTTCATCAAGATCGCTAGTTACACTTGGGAATGCTCCCTTGTCAGTTAGATGTCCTCGCAAACTGAGACCCGAACGTCTCTCTCTCACATGAGATAGCGCTTCGTCTTAAAACAACAGAGTGTTTGGAGCAGAGTTGCGACACAGGACCAACATATGGCATGACGTTCTTCACACCCCTTCCTGATATCCAGATTTCATTTGTTATTCCTCTACAGCTACCTCCTCTCGCGGCTCCCCTTTCCCATCCCCTCCTCCATTCTCATCAACACAATTAACGGCAGTGGTAAGACCTTGGACCCTGATTCGGGATCACAACCATTTGGTTTCCGCTTAAGACAAATGCCGGAATGGTTCGATTAAAAAGGATACGACCAGTTTCTTTCCACGTCCACAAGATTGAGCTGCACCTCGTCGTCGACGGATGTTAAGCCCTGATCTTCCTTCCTGCATCTGCAAACATACATTTTAACAATGTTGGGGCAACTCTGAGCCGTCGACAAATCAGAAATTGGTAGAAACTACAGTGAGGAGATATCACGTGCACATTACTCGCAGGGAACAATGAAAATGTTGTAAAGTACGACACGTAAATCGATCCAGCCTTGACCATGAAGTGTTAAAGATAAGTGTGATTCAGAAACAGCACAAGTCACGTCTTAAAAAGAGGCAGCGGAATATTCACAAACTTACGTAGAAAACAGCTCAGATAACGTTTTGCAGCACTCTCGTGGCATGTGTGTATATGTTTTTAAAACACTGAAACTCTTAGCTCTATGCCCTTTTGACCACAATAGATACCTGTGTAATGGAAATAAAGATAAATATTCATGCTCTAACCTATTTTCAAGACAATATTCATTCCGCTCTACTGATATTTCTATTTCTTCAGCTGCGCGTGGAAGCCACACTGTCCTGGACTCCTTGCCACAGTTCGGGAAGCTACCCTCACTGGAGCTTCGACTCGTCCCTCGGACATTGGTGTGTGTGTGTGTGTGTTGTCCTTAGCTTACGTTACTTTAAGTTAGATTAATTACTGTGTCAGCCTAGGCACCGATGACCTCAGCAGTTTGCTCCCAGAGGAACTCACCAGAAGTTTCCATTCCTACATCTTCGCCGTCTTTAACAGAATCGCAAAAATTTAATTTCCTATTCAGATCTCTGCTGCTTCTTTACTCTCAACACAGTTTTGCAGCTCCTTTATAACAACTTAGTTTAAAGTGGTTATCAACGTAACAACAACCGCACCCAGGCAGCTTACGTTAAATAGCAGCCAATTGAATTCCACATTTTCGCTCGAAGGGGTCTCATACAGTAGCAGCAAGGTTATGCAAAACGGGAACGCTTTAGGGAGTATGGTACTGGGACGTCACAAAGTTGCTGACTAAGCAACGCAGTTAATTAATCACACACCACTTACGACAAAACTGGTGTAAAACACTCGAAACTAACAACCTACAGATAATGTGATTCACAATGTTCCACATATTTGGGATATAATGAGGGCGGTAGTGTATAAAATGTCATACCAGATACCTTGTATTCAGGGAGTGTCTAAAAGAAATAATATCATACCAAGTGACACGTGGCAACTGCTGGGGTCGTTTGAATTACTAACTAATAAATGATTACCTAATTTTCAAATTGATGACATAAATAGGATTATGCAGTATTTCTTCGATGGCGAAATTCCCCTATAAATCAAAAGTGATAGTGAGAAATCCGGTATTCTTATTACTGATTGCTCACTTTTCGGTATTTGATTCAGCGAAGTCTATGTCAGCATCTTATCCCTGACAGCTGGGCTATCGAGCTTTCGCGTTACGTGAGAAACATCTTTGACACTGCACTCGGAGATAAAACCAGGTTCTCCAATACACAAAAGTTCAGATTTCCAATAGTAGGACGCAAACTTTACCGCTTGCAGCCCATTTGCCTCCAGGCTGGAAGTTTTGTGCGTCACATATGCACTGGTGTAGACTCTTCAGTCAATAATCTCGCAACACTGAATCTTACGAACTTCGCTTCAGTCAAAAGCACGCATTTAGAATTTTTAATGTTATTAAGAACGGTTTCATTGTGTTTAGTAAGAAGATCGAAACACTTACAAAAACTTCATTTGCGAATCTTGTATTCACTTTAATTATACGTAACCTCCTAACTTCGCCTTTAGTGTTGCTTTCATACTGTGTTGATCTAAATTGGGTTACACGTTACAGACTTAAGGAAAAACCAAGTACTCACTTGTTAGTGGAATCGTAACACATACGATAGTGATAATTAGATCTAATGAAGAAAGTGTCATGACATAATACAGATGTGAAGGGAAAATTTCATTTTGGAGAGAACAACAGAGGAAGGAAAGCTTATTGACCGAGAAGAAGATAAATTCGCTGAATTTATTATTCAGCTTAAAGCATGCCTTATCATAGCAAAAAGGGCCACAAAGCAATCCAAACGTGTAAAATAATAGAAGGAACCTACTTCTGCACTGTTTTCTGTTAAGGGGTGTGTCTTCGAATGAACACTAGAAGATTCTCGCAACCGGGAGCGTCGTCTTTCAGCTCGGAAGCGTCATTAAATGTTCTATAACTGCCATGTTCAGGGTTCAGTTTGTGTTATTGTTCCAAAGAAATGAATGTTCACTCGTAATGTCTATGGAACATTTTCACGTGGCTAGGTGTATTCAATGTCGCAGGCATTTGCTCTGCATAAAATGTACTTCCACGTGATAAATCCATGCACTCATACGGGATGAAATGTCAAAGTTGGTTGATGAGCATGGGAAGATAAAACCAACATTTTAGTGACACAATCGTCGGATTGTATTTTTTCGTGCTTATTGTAGCCTATATTGGAAACCAACAGCAGACATTAGTCTGGCCGGTGCGAGGTGCGACGCCGTGGTGTAACTCGTTCTCCGAGCGCTTCTGGGCCCCTTCAGTTAGCATCTTGTGGGGGTGGGCTCGGTCCTTTCCTGCTGCAGGGATGTCGTTTTGCCAGAGGAAGTGGTTCCTCTGCATGGTTGGGTCGGAGCCGTCGTGTGTCTGGAAGTGAGTGGGAGAAAAGAGCTCGCGCCTCCCCTCTGAGAGCCCGTTCAAGACCAGCACGACAAGCATTTCGCTACATAGCTGCCGCTGGCACAGCTAAGAACTGATAACGTTGCAAATATTTGGCTACTCTGTGATACTGCACTTCCATTAAGCCGACTTGACATTTCCTTCCCACTTCGCTGACTTGTGCTACCTAAGCCTCATGTAAGGTGAGACCCTGAGACAAAAAATTTAATTTTTCGACAACAGGAATACCGTATTTCACAAAAGTAACAAGTGTCTGTATCTTTCACGTTGCTTCATGAGACGCAGTGGTCAATATGGCAATGAGAGAGACTTGTTCCCGGCAGCGTCTCGTTGTCTCATTGCTTCTGCATATTTTTTGCGAAGGAAGGGCGGTGTGAATTGTCAGTAATGATAGTGCAGGTGGGAAGTGCCCTCTAAGTTCTTATTTTCTGTTTCATTCAATGGATTTGTATATTGCTAAAAGAAATTCTTTAACCAAATCTGAAGAAAACCTTTACACTTTACTGACAAGCTCGATTCAGTAAACTGTACTGATGGACATAGATATCTCCGTTGTGAATTTAAAGCTTCTTCGCTACACATACTTCTACGAAGAGCTTCGACGCCACCTTCAAAGATACGTATTTGATTTTTGTTTTCACGTAGCGGGAATAGTTATGAAGTAAATATACCTCATCTATGTGAAACCTGTGCAACAGCAATTAGGCACCCTCAAAGACGTTTGCTGATACCAGTGGCAGCAAATTTCTTCCATTACACCTATCTTTAAAAATTCAGTAATTTATTGGTTTAACTCTAATTGAATACCTTAAGTACCGCTTTTGATTGGGGATAAGTTCTGCATGAATCCGTACGTGGAACTCAAAGCATGCAGTGTGTCTTCGTTGCTACGGACCATTACACAACTGTTATGGCTTCAACAAAATATACGAATTCCTGACGAAAATACTGCGTGCATAATCGCTTCTGGAAAGGAAAGAAATGAGACGTAAAGTATTAATAGCAACATTAAACAAAGTAGTGTGGTATTCTCATTCGATCACAACTATAAAATTAATTTTGACCACACTCATGTCTGGCATGTTAGTTTAACACAATACTCATTTTATTAAAACGGATTATCTACCTCCTTTGCTACCGACCAAGAAATGCAAACTGGAGACACTTTTCGTTGGGCAATACTCAGTAACAGTAAGGCAATTAATACTATCCAACGCGTTGAACGGTGACCGAATCCTTCGACAAGGGGCACGGGTATGCAGCACTGGCGCGGCAATTACTGCCAGTTGCCAGCAAACAGGCCCGGGAGAGTCTATTACAAATGCAGCATAGCACTACAAACAGAAAACAAGGCTTCCTCCAGGAACTGCTACAGCTCACAGCGTTGCCTCTTTGGGCAGATAGGTGGACTCTATTAATAGCGTGGCTGTGTAATTTTTCGTGTGTAGTGATTGGTGTGGACTAAGACTCTGTGGCCACCAGCCGCCGGCCACGTTTTATGTCAATAGTGTTTAAGGCCATGCTGCACCTTGGAACAATTTTTTCCGTTTCTAAAACAGTTTCTTTTCGGCAGGCTCAAAATCACAATAGTTGGGTAGGGTTCATTGAGATTACCAGTGATACACTGTTGAGGAGCCGTAACAGGCTTGCAGAGAAACTCTGAGTAGCAATAATTAATGATCCACAAATGGGCCGAAACCTTGTTTCTGTATGCGTAGCTGCTGCAATGTACACTGTGCTTGCGAGAGACATACTCTCTATGTTGTCAGATGATCTTCATGAACGTATGAGATTACAGTATGAAAAGGCCCCAGTTTACTTTCCACATGTTGCCCATGAGCATCTGCGTCAGCTTGTCCCTCAAAAATATTTGGTTGCCAAATGATTTCCTGAATTTGACTAATCTGTTTCTTCCCGTGCAAATACACGAAGAATCTAGACGTTTGTCATTGCTTGTGCCTTACTCGAAGAAAACTGGGAGTCTTCAAACGGGCAGTAGATATTTTGCGATGAAGACAGCCCTGAATACAGTCAGCAGCACTTATAGGAACATTCGTTGTGAACGTAGCGTGTGGTTCCCAGACGAAAGAGATAATCTGCTTTTCTTTAACAGAGTCAACTTTTTGAACAGACGATTGGCAAAACATATGGGAAGAGATCCAGGCTCGAATGCGGAATTGTCAAAACTCACGCTCTTTATTTTCGCATATTTGCGGTAGTGAGACATTTTTAAGGATGAAATGCTGTGATCTAAAACGATATCAAATTACAGGAAATTGTCTACACTGATTAACACGTTGTTCACTCCAAATGGTGGGTGAAGCTTGCAGCAGTCTCTGAGAAAGGCGCTGGTCACTGGGTTATGCACAAGGGTGAAATTTTAATGACGCAATGAGCAATCATATTTGTCGTAATGAATGCACATCCATCACTCTGCATGGCAGAGCTTGCGTCGTAGAGGCTAACGTTTTTTTAGTCTTCTGATTCGTTTGATGTGGCCCTCCACGAATACCTCCCCTGTGCCAAACTCTTCATGCACTTCCATGCACTTGCAACCTACGTCCTTAGTTATTTTATGTATTCAAATCTCTGTGTCTCGCTCTACAGGTTTTCCCCTCTACAGCTCCCTCAAGTGCCATGGAAGTCGTTCCCTAATGTCTCAACAGATGTCTTATCATTTTCTCCTTCTTGTCAGTTTTTTCCACAGATTCCTTTCCCCTCCGATTCTTCGCAGAACTTCCTCATTCCTTACCTTATTAGTCCACCTAATTTTCAACATCTGTCTCTGGCACCACATCCCAAATGTTTCGATGCTCTTCTATTCTGGTTTTTCCCAGTCCACGTTTCATTGCCATACTGCGTTGTGCTCCAAAAGTACATTCTCAGAAATATCTTCCTCAAATTAAGGCCTATGTTTGATACTAGTAGACTTCTCTTGCCCTTTTTCCCGAGCTAATTTATTTTGAAGTCCTCTTTGCTCCGTCCATAATTGGCTATTTTGCAGCGTAGGTAGCATTATTTCTTGACCTCATCTACTTCGTGACCATCAATCCCGATGTTAAGATTCTCGCTATTCTCATTTCTGCTACTTCTCATTACGTTCGTCTTTCTTCGATCTACTTTCAACCCATATTCCGTACTCATTACCATTCAGCAGACTACGCAATTCTTCCTCACTTTCACTCAGGGTAGCAACACCATCAGCGAATTGTATCATTGATGTCACTTCACGCTGAATTTTAATGCCACTCTTGAACGTTTCTTTTATTTCCATCACTGCTTCTTCGATGTACTTATTGAACAGTAGAGGCCAAAGTTTACGTCCCTGTCTTACACCCTTTTTAATCCGAGTACATCGTTCTTGGTCGTCCTCTCTTATTATTCCCTCTTGTCTCTTATACATATATTATACACTCCTGGAAATGGAAAAAAGAACACATTGACACCGGTGTGTCAGACCCACCATACTTGCTCCGGACACTGCGAGAGGGCTGTACAAGCAATGATCACACGCACGGCACAGCGGACACACCAGGAACCGCGGTGTTGGCCGTCGAATGGCGCTAGCTGCGCAGCATTTGTGTACCGCCGCCGTCAGTGTCAGCCAGTTTGCCGTGGCATACGGAGCTCCATAGCAGTCTTTAACACTGGTAGCATGCCGCGACAGCGTGGACGTGAACCGTATGTGCAGTTGACGGACTTTGAGCGAGGGCGTATAGTGGGCATGCGGGAGGCCGGGTGGACGTACCGCCGAATTGCTCAACACGTGGGGCGTGAGGTCTCCACAGTACATCGATGTTGTCGCCAGTGGTCGGCGGAAGGTGCACGTGCCCGTCGACCTGGGACCGGACCGCAGCGACGCACGGATGCACGCCAAGACCGTAGGATCCTACGCAGTGCCGTAGGGGACCGCACCGCCACTTCCAAGCAAATTAGGGACACTGTTGCTCCTGGGGTATCGGCGAGGACCATTCGCAACCGTCTCCATGAAGCTGGGCTACGGTCCCGCACACCGTTAGGCCGTCTTCCGCTCACGACCCAACATCGTGCAGCCCGCCTCCAGTGGTGTCGCGACAGGCGTGAATGGAGGGACGAATGGAGACGTGTCGTCTTCAGCGATGAGAGTCGCTTCTGCCTTGGTGCCAATGATGGTCGTATGCGTGTTTGGCGCTGTGCAGGTGAGCGCCACAATCAGGACTGCATACGACCGAGGCACACAGGGCCAACACCCGGCATCATGGTGTGGGGAGCGATCTCCTACACTGGCCGTACACCACTGGTGATCGTCGAGGGGACACTGAATAGTGCACGGTACATCCAAACCGTCATCGAACCCATCGTTCTACCATTCCTAGACCGGCAAGGGAACTTGCTGTTCCAACAGGACAATGCACGTCCGCATGTATCCCGTGCCACCCAACGTGCTCTAGAAGGTGTAAGTCAACTACCCTGGCCAGCAAAATCTCCGGATCTGTCCCCCATTGAGCATGTTTGGGACTGGATGAAGCGTCGTCTCAGGCGGTCTGCAAGTCCAGCACGAACGCTGGTCCAACTGAGGCGCCAGGTGGAAATGGCATGGCAAGCCGTTCCACAGGACTACATCCAGCATCTGTACGATCGTCTCCATGGGAGAATAGCAGCCTGCATTGCTGCGAAAGGTGGATATACACTGTACTAGTGCCGACATTGTGCATGCTCTGTTGCCTGTGTCTATGTGCCTGTGGTTCTGTCAGTGTGATCATGTGATGTATCTGACCCCAGGAATGTGTCAATAAAGTTTCCCCTTCCTGGGACAATGAATTCACGATGTTCTTATTTCAATTTCCAGGAGTGTATTACCTGTCTTTCCCTGTATTCTCTCCCTATAGCTTATTCGACAATTCCTATGAACGTGTCTTGATTTTTCTGTAGTCTAGCTTCCAATTTTCAACCGTAACGTCAGAATTCCCTCTATCGTGTCTTTGCCTTTTCTAAAGCCAAACTGATCATCATCTAGCACATCCTCAATTTTCTCTTCCGTTCTTCTGTACATTATCCTTGTCAGCAACTTAGATGCATGAGCTGTTAATCTGATTGTGAGATAGCCGGCCAGGGTGGCCGAGTGGTTCTAGGCGCTACAGTCTGGAACCGCGCTACCGCTACGGTCGCAGGTTCGAATCCTGCCTCGGGCATGGATGTGTGTGATGTCCTTAGGTTAGTTAGGTTTAAGTAGTTCTAAGTTCTAGGGGATTGATGACCTGAGAAGTTAAGTCCCATAGTGCTCAGAGCCATTTGAACCGTTTGATTGTGAGATAATTCTCGCACTTGTATGCTACTGCAGCCTTCGGAATTGTGTGGATGATATTTTCCTAAAAGCCAAATGGTATTTATCCGGACACATACATTCTCCACACCAACGTGTATAGTCCTCTTGTTGCCACTTCCCCATATGATTTTAAAAGTTGTGATGGAATGTCATCTACCCATTTTGCGTTATTTGATCACTTCTAAACTGAATCATTTTTCTTTTATCACATCGGACAAATGTGTACCTTCATCGCGGCCTGCAGTGTACTCTTTCCATCTATCCATCTCCCCTCTGCATTTAGTAGTGGAAATCCCGTTGTACTGTTAATGTTGCCAAGCTTTGTTTTAATTTCACCGAAGGCTGTTTGGCTTTCTTATCTGCTGAGTCAGTCACTCCATCAGACAATTATTTCTTTTTTGGTTTCTTCACATTTATCATGCAGTCATTTCGTCTTAGCTTTCCTGCAATTTCTATGTATTTCATTCATCTGTGACCTGCATTTCGGTCTTCCTGAATTTCGGTTAACATTTTTCTTTACTTCCTTCTTTCATCGATCAACAGGTCTATTTGTTCTGTTATACACGGTTTCTTCGCATTTACCTACTTTGAACCAATGTTTTTCTTTCCAGCTTCTGTGATTGCCCTCTTTATAGATGTCCATTCCTCTTCAACTGTACTGCCAATTGAGCTATTCCTTATTTCTGTATGTACATCCATTGAGAATTTCAAGGGCATCTCGTCATTCCTTAGGATTTCTGTATCCCACTTCTTTGCTTACCGATTCCTCCTGACTAATCTCTTAACCTATAGCCTGCGCTTCATTACTACTACATTGTGATCTGCGTCTATATCTGTCCAGGGGTATGCCTTAGAATCGAGTCTCTGGTTTTAGAATATCTGTCTGACCATGACATAATCTAATTGAAATCTTTCCTTGTCACCCGGCCTTTCCCAAGTGTACCTCTGCCTCTTGTGATCCTTGAACACAATATTCGCTATTACAAGCTAAAATTTATTAGAGAGCTCAATGCTCAATTATTCTACACTCTCATCCCTTATCCCAAGCTCGTTTTTTACTGTCACTTTTCTTCTACTTCCTCCCCTATAACTGCATTCCAGTCCCCTATGACTATTACATTTTCATATCCCTTTACGTACTGTATTACTCTTTCAATATCTTCATATACTTTCTCTATCTTCTCATTTTCAAGTTTCGACGTCGGAATGTGTACCTGAACTATCGTTATCGGTGTTGGTTTGCTGTCGATTCTGATAAGAACAACCCTATCACAGAACTGTTCATAGTAACACACTCCCTGCCCTGTCTTCCAATTCATAACGAATCCTACTACCGTTATATTATTTTTTGCTGCTGTTGATATTACCCTATACTCATCTGATCAGAAATCCTTGTCTTCTTTCCATTTCACTTCACTGACACCTGCTATATCAAGACTGCGACTTCGTATTTCGCTTTACGGATTTTCTAGCTTCCCAACTTTGTTCAAGATTCTGTCATTCCACGCCCCGACTCGTGGAAGATTTTCTTTTCGTTGGTTATTCAGTCTTTTCTCATGATCACCTCCCCCTTGGAAGTCCCTTCCCGGAGATACGAGTGGGGGCTATTCGGAATATTTTGCCAATGGAAAGATCATCATGAGACTTCTTCAATTACTGTGCCCTGTGGATACACGTTGTATATCTTTGATGCAGTGGTTTCCATTGCCTTCTGCATCCTCATGTGGTATATCATTGCAGATCCTTTCGCATTTATTGGCATTTTGACACCCGAATGACAAGAGTGTGTACTGACCGTTTGTACGCTCCTCCGCCCTCTTTCACAAGGCCGTTCGCAGAATGAGCGTGGCTTCTTATGCCGGGAGTCATCGGCCGTTAATGCTGATTGTTAACCAAAAATTAAGCCGTGGCGAGTCTCGAATCCGTGACCGAGAATGTTTTGATTAATAATCAAAGAAGCTACCTCTATACCATGAGCACATCTACAAACTACTACTGTTTATTACTTTTAATGTACGTTGTGAGCTTGAAATTATTTTTTTGTTTTATGTTTTGCGACTGTTTGATTTGGTGATCAAAGAATTCCTTTAATATGAAATCCTTTTCAACACAAAGGAGCAGTTGTAATCCACGTCCTCAATTATTTGCTGGATTTATTCCAGCCTATGCCTTCCTCTACCGTTTTTACCATCTGCTGCTTGCTCTTGTACCATGGAAATTGTTCCCAGATATCTTAACAGGTGTTTTACCATTCTACCCCTTCTTCTTGTCAATGTCTTCCATACATTCTTTCCCGCCGTTTCTTCGTTGAAGCTCCTCATTTCTCACCTTATGAGTCCCAAGTGATTTTGGAAATTATAGACGAGATTTTACTTCCGAGAACTGTTTGACCATCAACTGAATGCATTATTAAATTTAGTGTTAACTTAACTCTTGATTGATAATATGAACTGTAAAGTCAGTGTCTGTATTGCTTTATGGTATTTAACATTCTTTAATACATGAATACTCATTCCGTGTTCGTATCAACGGCATATTCATGTAGTATGTCCCAAGCTTGTTCTACATATCTTGGAGAAGACGAGGGCTCCTGAAAACAGATTCTGTATGTTTAATTTAGAGGTAGACTTCCATTTTGTCTTGGAGAACTGCGCAGATGAGACTTGTGGGAAATAAATTCTTGCATAGATTTGATGCTCGTTCTTTGCAAGCGTAAGTTTGAGGTAGCTTTTCAGTCTGTGGGTGCAAACGACCACATGAACCTCCATGTTTTCTGGTATCATTAATGTAGTTCAAGTAGCTCTTTACTATTTGTGTTTTTTCGCATTAATCATTGTGTCAAATCACTCTCTTCAAAATTTGTGGCCCATTTAGTATATTAATATCACCCATAACGTTTCTTTGTCGGCCGCATCAGTTCCCCATAACAGTCATATTTACCATTCAACCAAAAAGCTAATCGTTGTGAACTGCCTTAAATATAGCTTTTGCGTTAGGTTTTTAAATGCGTTAGCCTCAGTTTGAGACGTTGTGCCATATATAATAGGAGAACAGAACTAAAATATTCATTGGTCGTCCCAGGACAAACACGTATGAGAGACTACTCTATTTCACGTGGTGGTCACTGATGTGAGTGTTGCGACAGTAACGTAAAATGTGAATTATAAAATGTATGTGGGGGCCTGCCTTAATGGAACACTCACTTATAAAACAGCTTCAAGCGTCTGAAGCATGAGCATGTAACAGACCTCGTTTTCTATGTGAGGAACTATGGCTTTTGCAGACTGAGAAAGAGATGTATTAACGAAATCATCCAACAGGTTTTTCAACTTTAGTTTAAACACTGCATCTACTAAATCTGCGAAAAGTCTGTTGGGAGTCGCTAAGTAATCTCATTTCCCAATACAGGATGACTATACTCTGGGCAATTGCGCGTCATGAGCTATGTTGCTTCAAAACACACATTTCCTAAATTTAACACTAAACTGAATGTCAACTTTTGACATAATTACTATACCTGTTGATAAGTATATTATGATAGCATTTTAATATTTTAAGTTTGATCAATAATAACACAAAATACCTTAAATAAAACTTTTGTTGCCCCAAAAAGTCATTGGATAGATCATCTGAAATAGGGTTGTGTTACCGTTTTAGCCGCGTAATAATATACATAATTTATTTGTTTATGTATTTTTTATTTTACACTTGTAGTTCCGCAGGATCTAATTGAGGAGCCAATCTCCAAGATCACGGTAAGGGAAGAGTTACCCCAAAATATAAAACCAATCGTCGTAAGCGAATGAAAGTAAGCAAAGTAGACTAACCATCGTATCTAACTGTCATTTACTTCAGATACCGATTTAAAAATAGCAGCATTAAGTCTTAGAACAAGATCCTGAACGTGTGCTTTCCACGACTGTTTACAATCTACCTAAACATCTAGAAATTTGTACTTCGCAGATGTACTAATCGTGTGCCCAATTTGTGAAATTAGAACATTAGGATTTGTTGAATAATGTGTCAGAAATTGTAAAATCTGAGTCTCACTGTGATTTAGCGTCAGCTTATCTTCTACAGGCCATGAACTTATGACTTGAAATTCATATTTAAAACAGTGCCAACGGTGCACACTACATCCTTTACTATTAAGCTACCGTCATCAGCAAACAAATATTTTAGACTCATCAGTAATAGTATAGGGCATATCATTTATATAATTAAGGAACAAAAGTGGCCTAAGCACTGATCCCTGGGACATCTCCCATTTAACTGTGTTCTACTAGGACCCCACATCACAGCCATTCTCAGTACTGTGCTGTCTGTTGTTAAAGTAAGAGATAAACCAGTTGTGAAATACTCCCCGCATTCCATAATGGTCAAACTTCTGGAGCTATATTTTGTTATCAACAGTATCAAACGCATTAGTTAAATCAAAAAATATGACTAGAATTTGAAACTTTTTTAAATCCATACACTCCCTCACAGAAAAAGGGAATACATCATTTTCAATTGTAAAACCACTGCTAAAACCGAACTGTACGTTTGGCAGCGAATTATGTGATATAAAATGATGCATTTTCCTTAAATACACACCCTTTTCTATAACTTTTGTAATCACTGATGGCATACAAACAGGTCTAAAATTGTGATTCTTCAACTTCTCGAGCGGTTCTAGGTGCTACAGTCTGGAACCGAGCGACCGCTGCGGCCGCAGGTTCGATTCCTGCCTCGGGCATGGATGTGTGTGATGTCCTTAGGTTAGTTAGGTATAAGTAGTTCTAAGTTCTAGGGGACTGATGACCTCAGAAGTTAAGTCCCATAGTGCTAGAGCCATTTGAACCATTTTTCAACTTCTCCCGGCGTATTTCTTGTTCGAACAGTCCATGGGTGTACTGCCGGTCCATAACGTCCAACGGGCACAATATTTCGGCGATCAGACATGTAGCCATCGTCAGGTGCGCTGACGAACTGAGCTCCTGAAGGCGGGTTTCAGTCCTAAATCCCCTTCCCCCGCGAGGCGTTCTCTCCGCGGTCCGCGCCCGCGGCCGCGCGTCGGTGGTCGCTGATCGACCAGGGCGGATGAGGCAGTTACACCGACGCCACCACAGACGCCGACGCCAGCCTCTCAGCGACCGCCAACGTGCGGCCGCGGGAGCGGACCACGGAGTGAACGCCTCGCGGGGGGAGGGGATTTAGGACGGCCGCCCGCCCTCAGGATCTCAGTTCGTCAGCGCACCTGACGATGGCGACATGTCTGATCGTCGAAATATTATGCCCGTTGGACGTTATAGACCGGCAGTACACCCGTGGACTGTTCGAGCAGGTCTAAAATTGTCTACATTATTCCTTTCTCCCTTTTTATAAAGCGCCTTTACTACTGAGTAATTAAATCGTTCAGGAAACTGACCATCCTTGAAGGAAAAATTACAAATATGTCTAATTACAGGGCTAGTATGTGCAGCACACTACTTTAATATTCTGCTAGATAGTCCATCATATGCAGGAGAGTCCTTGGTCTTCAGTGATTTAATTATTATTATGTGATTTAATTATTAATCCCCATTGTCAGTATCACAGAGCAGTATTTCAGATATCAGCCTCGGACAGGAATTTTCCAAGAGAGTTATGTGATTCCCTATAGAACAAAGTTTTGGCTTAATTCACCAGCAATGTACAGCAAGTGATTGTTAAATACTGCACAGGTGTATGAGTTAGCCGTGACAGAAATATTTTCTCTATGTATTCACTTTATATCTTCCACGTAGTGCTGCTGACCAGACACCTTCTTCACGACTGACCATATGGTTTTAATTTTTTCCTGTGAGATAGCTATAGTATTTGGAAACCACTTACTGTGCCTCCCTAATAACTTTCTTAAGCACCATACAGTACTGTTTGTAATGGGCTACTGTAACTCGATTGTGACTACATGCAACATTTTGATATAATTCCCACCTTGTTCTACATGTTATGCTCAACCCACTAGTCACCCACCCAGGGTGCCATTTACTGCTAGTACCCTTTGAAGAACGTTCTACTGGAAAGCAACTCTCAAAGAGCATGAGAAATATGTTAAGGAAGCCACCATAATTTGTCTTCTATATTATCGGCACTATAAATATCCTGCCTCTGTTGTTCCTTAACGAGGTATAAAAAACTCTTTACTGCCACTAGATTAGCTTTTCTATGCACTTTGTAAATATATATAACATTTGTTTGAGTACAAAAACTTTTCGTGTTATAATTTGTGCATCGTGGTCTGGAAGGTCATTCACCTTTTACTAACAGAATGCCCATCTTGTAATGGAGAATTATGCCCGCCCATCTAGCCGTGCGGTCTAACGCACTGTTTCCCGAGTGGGAACGCGTGCCTGTCCCCGGCACGAATCCGCCCGGCGGTTTAGTGTTGAGGTCCGGTGTGCCGGCCAGCCTGTGGATGGTCTTCAAGGCGGTTTTCCATCTGCCTCGGCGAATGAGGTCTGGTTCCCCTTATTCCGCCTGAGTTACACTATGTCGGTGATTGCTGTGCAGACACTGTTACTCTGTTCCCACTTACGTACGCGTACACCATAATTACAGTACCACGCAAACGTTCGGGTAACACTAGTCTGGAATGAGACGTTCCCGTGGGAGGGAGAGGACGGGGGGGCGGTGGGGTGAATGGACTGCTGTAGCCTTTTGTGGGGTTGTGTACCACTGACGGCTACGGCGGGGACGAAGCCTCTCCGTCGTTTCTGGGTCCCCAGTTCAATACAGTGCTACAGAATACAACGAAGATCGATTAAAAGCACTGTATATTCTGCACTCTGGTTGGAAGAAAACGCAGTGTGCATCAGATCAGATGAATTTAGGAGGTCTTACAAGATCCTTTTTCTCGCAAAATCACATACAGAATTAAAACTGAAGTCATGCAACAAATTTTTGGTACACCTCCAATAAAATGAATCAAGAATCCTCTCTAGCTGGAGCATAAATGTTCTGAAGTAAGAGTTAGATGTGTGAATTTCTAAGGGACCAAACTGCTTAGGCCTTCGATCCCTAGACTTACACACTACTTAAACTAACTTACGCTAACAAGGGAACCTCCCCATCGCACCCCCCTCAGATTTAGCTATAAGTTGGCACAGGGATAGGCCATGAAAAACTGAACACAGATCAATCATGAAAACAGGAAGAAGTTGTATGGAACTATGAAAAAAATAAGCAAAATATACAAACTGAGTAGTCCGTGTGCAAGATATGTTACATTAAGGTACCTGTTCACTGAGGAGCACCGTGGTCCCGTGGTTACCGTGAGCAGCTACGGAACGGAAGGTCCCTGGTTCAATCCTCCCTCGAGTGAAAAGTCTTAATTTTTTATTTTCAGACAATTATCAAAGTTCATGCACTCAGACATGATCAACTTTGCTCTCCAAAATTCCAGGACATGTTCAGATTTGCTTGGGCACATGCAGGATTTGACGGTCTACACATGGAAAAACTTGAAAACGTTAAAAACGTTTGTTTTGACAGAGCACAGGGAAAACTGCACGACTGTGAAACTGTTGGATTCATTTGTTGCCGTTTATGCGACAAACTCAATGTTTTCATCACTTTTTTGGGAGTGATTATCACATCCACAAGAAAACCTAAATCGGGCAAGGTAGAAGAATCTTTTTACCCATTCGCCAAGTGTGCAAGTTAGGTGGGTCGACAACATATTCCTGTAATGTGACGCACGTGCCGTCACCAGTGTCGTATAGAATATTTCAGACGTGTTTTCCTGTGGATGAATCGGTTGACCTATGAATTTGCGATCAAATGTTTTCGGTTCCTATTGGAGAGGCACGTCCTTTCGTCTACTAATCGCACGGTTTTGTGGTGCGGTCGCGAAAACACAGACACTAAACTTATTACGGTGAACAGAGACGTCAATGAATGAACGGTCAGATCGTAACTTTGCGAAAATAAAGTAAGTAAAATTTTTGCTCGAGGGAGGATTCCAACCAAGGACCTCTCGCTTCGCAGTTGCTCACTCTGACCACGGGACCACGGCGCTCTTCGCGTTACATAGTCCTAGATGTTGGATATGTTACACTTGGACTACTCAGTTTGTATATTTTGTTTATTTTTTCATAGTTCCACACAACTTCTTCCTGTTTTCTCGTTTGATCTGTGTTCAGTTTTTCAAGGCCTATCCACTGTGTCAATTTATAACTAAATCTGAGGGGGGTGCGATGGGGAGGTTCCCTTGTAAGATCAACGCACACACACATCCATGCCGGAGGGAGGACTCAAACCCACAGCGGGAGGGGCCGCGCAGTTAGTGACATGGCGCCTATACCTATAAATAACAATAATTAGAAGTTCAGTTTCACTAAATTTGACTGTGCCTGCACAACATTCAGATACTTGTTCAGCACACTGCTTCAATACATCTATGGGCTCAAATGGAATACTCTATTTTATGTGCATGGTCACTCACCTCCGGTGCAAAAAACTCCTTGAAAAACAGCCAAGTAATCTGTACCCCGATATACAAAGTTTCTGAATTGGAAGACTATGAAGTGGTGCTCCGATACACCAATAATGTCAAAGTCAAGCACTTCACTAACCTTATCTCTAATATTTTGATAACATATGTCACTTTTGTGTATTATTTTACTTGGTTTTTATTTGTATTCTGACAACTCCAGCAAGTGGATGAGTTTGTGATCCCTTGCTCAAAATCAGTGTTGTATTATTTAATTAATAAAGTTGTGTTAAGTGGATGGCTCACTGTGATACATTTTTGAGTAGGTCTTTAGGAGAGGAAATGAATTACCGATTAAAAATGCAGGGTGCCATTTAAAAAAGTCATACCGCTGTTCATATCTTTGTAAGAAACAAAGCTACAACGAAGGCAATCCTGCTGATTGATGTCCCCCTGACGGCTAAAGAACATTTGCTTGCAACATTTTGTAATTTGCATCTGAAGAAACAGTAACTTATGGTGGTCAAGGTAAATGGGACGCCATATGCATGTATATATTGTGCGTGTGTAGCCTATGTCCGGCCGAACGTTTACTACAGCGACTGTGAAAATAGGATGTAAATTGGTCAAGACCTTTTCGAGATATTTGGTAACAACATTAAACTGCGACTTGTCTTCATATAGTGGAATAGATGTAAATGTACGTAGGAACAATGTTAAGTTTGTTTGACGGTCTTAAACTAGCACTGATAATAAAAAAAAGCAATGAAATATTACATGTATGTATTTAAATATATTTTTAATGTAAAGGAAAAATGAAATATTCGGTACTGCAGACTCTATTGACTATAAAAATTAACGGCATAACGTAAGGCTCGTAGAGCACTTATAATATCACTTATCTTCGTGACAAACTGTCTTTCTTCTGAAATGATAGTGTGCAACTACACAAGTGGATATACAATTATCATTTTGTTCATGGCCAGCTTTTGAACTACATATGGCTGCAAGTCAGTCCCATACTGAACCAGCGAGATAGTTAATGAAAGAGGTGGAGAGCAGTGCGCTGGGGGGCAGAAGGCCAGGCCGCAGCCGCCGCCCCCATTCCTGGAGGCAGGTGGCGGCGGCGGCGGCAGAAAGGAAGTGCTCCATCTGGCCCGCCGGCAGTCGGCAGCCGTGCAGTTGCCAAGATCCGAGCGCAGATACCGCCGCCCCGTCGCCCCTTCCGGGAACCTGTTGCCACCTCCGAGTTGCGTCCCTCCCGCGGTGACTGGACCGTGCTTTAATTACTGCTGAAACTGCTCCACTTAGCTCTGTGGGACGGACGGAGTTTCGGATTGAGCTCTTAAATACATTCTTACGACCACGAGGGAATTAGCCGAAATGGGCGAAAATCGGTGTATGTGATGTAAAATCGCGGAATTCATCTTGCCGATAGCTTTCTCATGTCCAAAAGTTTATGCAGAATATTATGTACCCGTTTATTCGAGATTCCCACAGCACTAGCAATCTCACGCACTTTAAGTCTTCTGTCATCCTTCACCATATCATGGATTTTATCAATGATTTCTGGAGGCGTAACCTCCACAGGGAGTCCAGAACGTTCACCATTACTTGTGCCCATATTGCCACTCCGAAAATTTTGAAACCACCTATAAATTGTTCTAATCAAAAGTGCAGAGACACCTTAATGTTTATCAAGCTTCTGTTTAGTCTCCTGAGGCGTTTTGCCTCTCATAAAGTAATGTTTAACCACCACACGAAAGTCTTTTTCGTCCATTTTTTGACAATCACTCGACTTCCTTCATTCACACGAATGCCAAACACAAAGAAATAGACCAATATGGCTGAAACTTGGTGTGCGTTATTTCCAAAGACGCTACTAACTAAACATGACCTCGGCACGCACCGGTGGTCCCATCTCTCGAACTTTACACGGACTTTTCAAACACCGCTTGTACGCTGGTATCCCACGTCTGTCCGTACCTCTCCTAGACATGTCTTTGCGAGCCATCGGGGCTCAGTTCGTAACGGGACTCATCACTTATGACAAATCTGTTCCAGTTAATGACATTCCATGTCAAAGACGTGTCTGGAAACGAACTGGACAGCTGTGGTATACCAACCTAACTGTCGCCCGCTATACGGCTCGATAATGAGGTCTGACAGTGTGAGGGGCTATCTCATTTCATAAATGGACCGAGGTGCCAAATGAGGCACCGCTACAGCACATCGGAGCACGACGATATTCTAAGACCTGCCTTGTTGCCTTAAATGGCGAGCGATCCTGGGCTTACGTTTCAGCAAGATAATGTCCACCCGAACATAGCGGGCGTCCCAGCTGCTTAAACCCTACCTTGGCCAGCAATGTCCCCTTCCCCATGAAAACATGCAACATGTCTATCAACCGATGACAAGCCGCAAATGTGCTGACATAAAGGTCAGATATGGAACAACGTGTTATTGAGTTGCTCAATTTGTGAAGCTCTTCCTCTTGAATAAAGCATCTAATTTTTGTGACTTTGTAATCATTTGTTTGTCTGTACTTGTACATTACATTACCAATTTCTGTCCCATTTGGACTATTCCCTCGTATGCGTCACTTTTCATTTTAATCAGAACGAATCGAAAGCCACTTTAGTAATAGTTGTTATCAGTGTAAGAAAAAAAATGGCTCTGAGCACTATGGGACTTAACTTCAGAGGTCATCAGTCCCCTAGAACATAGAACTACTTAAACCTAACTAACCAAAGGACATCACACACATCCATGCCCGAGGCAGGATTCGAACCTGCGACCGTAGCGGTCGCGCGGTTCCAGACTGTAGCGCCTAGAACCGCTCGGTCACACCGGCTGGCTCAGTGTAAGATGTTACAGGTTATTCGTATATTTTCCAAACTGGATATTTCCATCAATACAACATAAATGTACGAGTTTATCAAAATTTCAATGATGGGTATGTCGTGCTTTAGACCTTGCCGCTTCATTACATAGTATCCCACCTAATAACAGGTTAGTATTTCCAAAAGATGATAGCTGGTGTATGCTCCAAGAAGAGACCATGTCTTTAGAGTTCCATAGAATTCAATATAGTCATCGTCATTTCACGATGCTAGAGATGACAATTTAAAGACAACACGAAACATTCGTGACAGGGCTATATGAGTCGCCACGAGAAACGATATCCTGACAAACAGTGAGTAAGAGAAATTTTTGGCTACATGTTGCATGAAAATTTTGCAGTTTCACAGCAGAAATCAGTCTGGAAATCTGATATGCCACGCAGAAGTGGTCGTAACCGTCGAGAACGCTACATGTGATGGAGGCAGTTTGTAGTTGTCGTCTTCAGTCCTGAGACTGGTTTGATGCAGCTCTCCATGCTACTCTATCCTGTGCAAGCTTCTTCATCTCCCAGTACCTACTGCAACCTACATCCTTCTGAATCTGCTTAGTGTATTCATCTCTTGGTCTCCCTGTACGATTTTTACCCTCCACGCTGCCCTCCAATGCTAAATTTGTGATCCCTTGATGTCTCAAAACATGTCCTACCAACCGATCCCTTCTTCTAGTCAAGTTGTGCCACAAACGTCTCTTCTCCCCAATCCTATTCAATACCTCCTCATTAGTTACGTGATCTACCCACCTTATCTTCAGCATTCTTCTGTAGCACCACATTTCGAAAGCTTCTATTCTCTTCATGTCCAAACTGGTTATCGTCCATGTTTCACTTCCATACATGGCTACACTCCATACAAATACTTTCAGAAACGACTTCCTGACACTTAAATCTATACTCGATGTTAACAAATTTCTCTTCTTTAGAAACGATTTCCTTGCCATTGCCAGTCTACATTTTATATCCTCTCTACTTTGACCATCATCAGTTATTTTGCTCCCTAAATAGCAAAACTCCTTTACTACTTTAAGTGTCTCATTGCCTAATCTAATCCCCTCAGCATCACCCGATTTAATTTGACTACATTCCATTATCCTCGTTTTGCTTTTGTTGATGTTCGTCTTATATCCTCCTTTCAAGACACTGTCCATTCCGTTCAACAGCTCTTCCAAGTCCTTTGCTGTCTCTGACAGAATTACAATGTCATCGGCGAACCTCAAAGTTTTTACTTCTTCTCCATGAATTTTAATACCTACTCCGAATTTTTCTTTTGTTTCCTTTACTGCTTGCTCAATATACAGATTGAATATCATCGGGGAGAGGCTACAACCCTGCCTCACTCCTTTCCCAACCACTGCTTCCCTTTCATGCCCCTCGACTCTTATAACTGCCATCTGGTTTCTGTACAAATTGTAAATAGCCTTTCGCTCCCTGTATTTTACCCCTGCCACCTTCAGAATTTGAAAGAGAGTATTCCAGTTAACGTTGTCAAAAGCTTTCTCTAAGTCTACAAATGCTAGAAACGTAGGTTTGCCTTTTCTTAATCTTTCTTCTAAGATAAGTCGTAAGGTTAGTATTGCCTCACGTGTTCCAACATTTCTACGAAATCCAAACTGATCTTCCCCGAGGTCTGCTTCTACCAGTTTTTCCATTCGTCTGTAAAGAATTCGCGTTAGTATTTTGCAGCTGTGACTTATTAAACTGATAGTTCGGTAATTTTCACATCTGTCAACACCTGCTTTCTTTGGGATTGGAATTATTATATTCTTCTTGAAGTCTGTGGGTATTTCGCCTGTCTCATACATCTTACTCACCAGATGGTAGAGTTTCGTCATGACTGGCTCTCCCAAGGCCATCAGTAGTTCTAATGGAATGTTGTCGACTACCGGGGCCTTGTTTTGACTCAGGTCTTTCAGAGCTCTGTCAAACTTATCTCCCATTTCATCTTCATCTACATCCTCTTCCATTTCCATAATATTGACCTCAAGTACATCGCCCTTGTATAAACCCTCTATATACTCCTTCCACCTTTGTGCCTTCCCTTCTTTGCTTAGAACTGGGTTGCCATCTGAGCTCTTGATATTCGTACAAGTGGTTCTCTCCTCTCCAAAGGTCTCTTTAATTTTCCTGTAGGCAGTATCTATCTTACCCCTAGTGAGACAAGCCTCTACATCCTTACATTTGTCCTCTAGCCATCCCTGCTTAGCCATTTTGCACTTCCTGTCGATCTCATTTGTGAGACGTTTGTATTCCTTTTTGCCTGCTTCATTTACTGCATTTTTATATTTTCTCCTTTCATCAATTAAATTCAATATTTCTTCTGTTACCCAAGGATTTCTATTAGCCCTCGTCTTTTTTCCTACTTGATCCTCTGCTGCCTTCACTACTTCATCCCTCAGAGCTACCCATTCTTCTTCTACTGTATTTCTTTCCCCCATTCCTGTCAATTGTTCCCTTATGCTCTCCCTGAAACTCTCTACAACCTCTGTTTCTTTCAGTTTATCCAGGTCCCATCTCCTTAAATTCCCACCTTTTTGCAGTTTCTTCAGTTTCAATCTGCAGTTCATAACCAATAGATTGTGGTCAGAATCCACATCTGCCCCTGGAAATGTCTTACAATTTAAAACCTGGTTCCTAAATCTCTGTATTACCATTATATAATCTATCTGATACCTTTTAGTATCTCCAGGATTCTTCCAGGTATACAACCTTCTTTTATGATTCTTGAACCAAGTGTCAGCTATGCTCTGTGCGAAATTCTACAAGGCGGCTTCCTCTTTCATTTCTTCCTCCCAATCCATATTCACCTACTATGTTTCCTGCTCTCCCTTTTCCTACTGACGAATTCCAGTCAACCATCACTATTAAATTTTCGTCTCCCTTCACTACCTGAATAATTTCTTTTATCTCGTCATACATTTCTTCAATTTCTTCATCATCTGCAGAGGTAGTTGGCATATAAACTTATACTACTGTAGTAGGCATGGGCTTTGTGTCTATCTTGGCCACAATAATGCGTTCACTATGCTGTTTGTAGTAGCTAACCCGCACTCCTATTTTTTTATTCATTATTAAACCTACTCCTGCATTACCCCTATTTGATTTTGTATTTATAACCCTGTAATCACCTGACCAAAAGTCTTGTTCCTCCTGCCACCGAACTTCACTAACTCCCACTATATCTAACTTTAACCTATCCATTTCCCTTTTTAAATTTTCTAACCTACCTGCCCGATCAAGGGATCTGACATTCCACGCTCCGATCCGTAGATTGCCAGTTTTCTTTCTCCTGATAACGACGTCCTCTTGAGTAGTGCCCGCCCGGAGATCCGAATGGGGGACTATTTTACCTCCGGAATATTTTACCCAAGAGGACGCCATCATCATTTAATCACACAGTAAAGCGGCATGTCCTCGGGAAAAATTACGGCTGTAGTTTCCCCTTGCATTCAGCCGTTCGCAGTACCAGCACAGCAAGGCCGTTTTGGTTAATGTTACAAGGCCAGATCAGTCAATCATCCAGACTGTTGCCCCTGCAACTACTGAAAAGGCTGCTGCCCCTCTTCAGGAACCACATGTTTATCTGGCCTCTCAACAGATACCCCTCCGTTGTGGTTGCACCTACGGTACGGCCATCTGATCTGTATCACTGAGGCACGCAAGCCTCCCCACCAACGGCAAGGTCCATGGTTCATGGGGGGGATGGAGGCAGTAGTGCGGCAAAAACGCAGCACACATGTTGTTTATCGTGAAAATTTTAAGGTGATTTCCAAACATGATATAGGTTTTGCGTATTCCATAACGTCGAGTAATTAAACGCCATCTCTTTGAGCCTGAAATGCCAACATTTGCTCTGTCATTTAGATTAACAGTGGTAACCCAAAACTAAATTGATCTTCTTTCTAAATCTCCATGTGATTCTTAATGTCGCAAATTTTTTCAGGAGCAACGTACATAAAGATGTTAAGACACTTGTTACAGCTACAGCAAACAGGAATAAATATAAATTTTCCAACAAAACTATTTCCTTACCACATTGCTATGTGGTACTATTTCTTTACCACATTGCTATGTGGTAACGAATCAGAAAGCTCCCAAATCGATGCACTGATCGTCCACACAATCTCCTGCTCACCCAATTCCGCCCGCCACGTTTCACAGTGAGTGATAGAACCTTTTTTTTTACGTTTAGTCTAGATCGTAGATTACATCGCTTCGGTCGGCGTTGCCTGAATGACGAATGAGTACTTTCACCGTCAAATCATATATTCTTGGGGAGGGCGTGGTGATTTGATCGTCATATGGGTTCCAGAATTGGCTGATTGTGCTAGACTCAAAAAGTACTGCAGTACTGGAAATTTTACTAGACTCATTACTTTGAGATTCTCCTTTCTATTGGCCACGTAGTACTGGTGGTTTGCAATGCAAAGGTCTACTAACTGGAGAAGAAGGTCAGTGTTTCCAGCCCTGTAATGAACGTCAGTGTATTGCCCTACAATTTCAAGTCATGGATGTAGAAATTTGCTTAAGGAGAATGGGCAAAGGGTTAGTGCCTCTCCATCTGCCATACGGGCCAGTACTTTGCCGCGACGCAACCAATAATTAGAATGTCCATGACATTCCGGAAGTTTCAGGCGAGCAGGAAGCTCATAACTACCCTGGTAGGAACGAAAACAAGCTATAGTTGACCTCCTTTCCATTTGCACCATGTATCGATTCATATCGATGACTGAGTGCGACCAGAGATCTTCTTACTTCGCCCTTGGGTGATGAATTTCGGGGCGCCTCGTTAACGAGCACGCGAGGAGGCTGTTAAGAAATGTAGCGCTTTAGACACCAGCGTGAGGCGAATTGCTCGGTACGCGGTCGGGTGTGGATTGCGCCTGAATGTTGAAGCCGTGTGCTTCGCCTGGGACGAACTCCACTCAGTGGGATGGAGCGTCGCAGACCGTGAAGAAGTGTGGCATTTAGTAGTAATAGTCCCTGCGTGTGATGCTTCGCTATGGATGGAGGATTACCGCCGGACGGGCATTAAACTCTTGGTTGCAGATTCCTAAGCCATATTTCACTGTGGCTTCACTGGAATTTCATGTAATCAACTAGACAGGTGAACCTGGTCAGCCCTCATTTGTTAGACATTACATAACGGTGCATCATCGTAGCGTTTTTGTTTTGCATGTTGGTTTCCAGGTTTCTATGCGTTTATTTATTGATTTTTCTATTTGTAATTCACTGTTGTTATCTCATTTTACGTATTCTCATTTCGTCATTTTGAGGCAGTGAGCGAAGCCGTAGACGCTAGAAAATGGAGGGCTAAGTTGAGAAATTGGAGCATTTACGACATGTTCTTTATTGAGTTAAATAGAGGACTATAGCAGCGAAGGTTCTGTAGAGGGCTACAGCAACAGAGGCAGCCAGAAACATTGGCACCGTGTATGAGGATAATGCCATTCGACAGAGCATGGCAGGAAAACAGTTTTCTCATTTTAAGAAGGATCGTTTTGACATTAGTGACTAATCACGTTCATGAAGACTTTCGGGGTTTGATGAAGATCATTTAAACGCATTAATCCACAACGATCGACGTTAGTGTACTCGACAACTGGCAAAAGTGATGAACTGAGATCATTCCACCATCAGGCGACATTTGCGTGCAGTAGGGAAGAATCAGAACTCGGGTGTATGGGTACCGTATGATCTATGCTAAAATCACAAAAATCGGCGTCTGACAAAATGTGCATCTCAGCTTGCTCCTTTCAATTGGCTTGTGAATAACACCAACCATTTCTATCCTGTACCGTTACTGTTGACGAGAAATTGTGAACCATTTCTATCCTGTACCATTATTGTTTACGAGAAATTGTGTCTTTATGCTAACGTCAGGAAAAGAAAGGATTGGTTGAGCTCAAAAACCCAGCAAACCCACTTACAAAGACCTGTGTGTATCCACAAAAGATAATGTTATGGATCTGGTGGAACAGCGACGATGTGGTGTACTACGAACTGTTTCCCGAGATGTTACAATCACTGCTGACATATATTGTTAACACCTGAGACGCCTTGCAGGCACAGTCCAAGAGAAACACCAGGAAGACTGCGTGAAATGATGCTTTTCCTCGATAACGCCCGTCTGCATTCTGTTACACTGACAAATGCACTATGCAGGTGTTGGTTTGGGAAGGCATTTCGCACCCACCATTTTTATCTGACCTTGGGCCCTCAGATTTTTCACGTCTTCCGCTTTCTGTCGAACAACCTTCAAGAAACTTCCGTTCCTGATGGAAATAACGCTCCAAACATGGCTGGACAAGTTCCTCGTCTATAAATAACGTGATTTCTCCAGTCGTGGAATTTAAAAGTTACCTCATCATTGGCAGACTGTTTCAAACAGTGAATGAAAATATGTTATTGATGCCTATGGTCTGTTTATGTGTATCTGTTGCGTTCATTAAACTTATGCACCATTCGAATATTATAACATTCCTGGGTGTGCTTTGCCAAACTAAAATAACAAATAACTTTCCTGAGTACGCTTTGACAAACTGAAATAAGAGGTAACAGTGTTAGAGGCTGTAAATGTGTTTCACAACTTGTTTTTACTTGTGGTGACACCAGTTTGCACGGTTACTTCTCCAGAGACAAACTACTTTTACAAAGTAGTTATATTCTAGGAATCCGCTGCTTTTTGTTATAATAGCTTCTGCGGTCTAATTCTCAAGTTAATATGCATATGATGTGTCTGGAAAACTATGTTCTGGCGTGAATGCAATAGGATGTTAAAGGTTGCGTAAAGATGAAGTACTTTGACAGTATCAGCTTAAAGTGAATACGGAGAACTTGGGCTCGTTATCAAAACTGGCAGAGGAAACTAAATAGAAAAACATGCAGTATATCAGAATGTGCGCCATTGCAAACAGACGCATTGTTTCTTCCGCCTAAGGACTCTTCAGAAGTATTAACTCATCGATTCTGGCAGTACTGACATCTATGTTACCGACAAGTTGCGGCGGTTTATTGGAAATAACTTTATCAGATCGCTCTTTTCTGCCACATGATTCCCTTTTTTACGATTCCCTTTTTTCTAGATCAGCTTTCTAAGCCGTTCCATAAAATTTCGATATAAGTGAATGAGGATAGTCGTTGGGCGGGGGGAATCTGTTTTTATCTTATTTTACTTCAATAGAAGGCTACGGACTATTTTTTTAAATAACGTTTTTATTCTTAGATTGCCAAGCCAGACTAAAAAAATGCTAAGTTTATAAAACCGAACTGACCTTTAAAATTCATGGAAATCGTAATCTTCATCTTTTTCTTCTTCCTCTTAATCGTTATTTCTTGAAAGATTTAACGATAATGCCTTCTCTCATTCCAAATCACTGCCGTTTTATCCAGTAAGACAGTTTCTTGATTGTTGGTCGTTTTACAACACCCTTTGGCGTGAATTCATGTTGGGTTTCATCCATCATCCTTTTGTTTTATCCTCTCCCATATACACTTTAAAAGGTTAATTTATCAAGATATCAAGAGTTTGTAATTGTGCCGTAGGTCTTCCCGGAGTAACAAAAAGCTCTGTGTTTCCATGTCTCAGTGTCTCTTTCACAGAATTTTTCAAAAGACACTGAACTGATCTAGCACAAGAAGAAAACTATTCTTCAGTAAAGCACCTTTACTTCTCCCCCACACTCTGTTAATCCATAATTTCATATCAGCCTCGTCCATCCAAACGTTTTCAAGTAACTGAACGACAACACCTGGTCGTATTTAAGACGGTTTTGGTAATGTTTTACGCTTAAATGATCGTTGGATTTGGTTTAGTACCGTCAGCACAACATGAGAGGACCACCGTGTAGTGCATTTTTTCATATTCACTTGTTTCTGTAGTTACAGTTTTAGCACCTCTCATGGTAATAGTTCTCTTACTCGGCAAATCAAATGTTAGAAAAGCATTGTCCGCATTCGATATTTGGCTTAGTTTCACACTGGTTTTCAATTGATGGTGAATAATAAAGCGACCCAAAGATAGTATTTTCTCATATTCGCTGTTTGGTTTAGTTCCACGCTGTTTTTGAATCACGCT
This sequence comes from Schistocerca nitens, assembly GCF_023898315.1. NCBI lineage: Eukaryota > Metazoa > Arthropoda > Insecta > Orthoptera > Acrididae > Schistocerca > Schistocerca nitens. Next base: position 430,735,454 of record NC_064618.1, on the reverse strand, counting down.
TGAGTAATAAAGCGATGTAAAGATAATATTTGCTCGTCATATTCTTGTGGAATTTTCTGAGGTATTTTGGTTTTGGTTCGCATGCTAAAAGACCGTGACACTTCGTAAATCTGTAGCACCAACCAACACCACCCTTAAAGTCTGTTAATTTCCATTGCATCGATACACTGCTGGTGCCAGTTAATCCAATGTTGCCACATAGATATATGTTTCCCGCGGTGTCGAATATATGGCCAAGCAGAAGATTGGCGGGAATTTTAAATCACACTCTGGACGATTTTATATGAATTTCGAGTATAAGACGCACCTGAATTTTCGAGGCAATTTTTCAAAGAAAAAAGTACATCTTATATTCCGTAACATACGGTATACAGTTCATCTGTATCAATACACAGCAATGCACCTTATGGTGTGCAGAGGAAAATACTTAATGTACCACGGTTTTAAATGTTAACCTACGAGAATTTCCTTTCAGTATACCAATTCTTTATTTTGTCAGTTCTACATGTTCGGGCTGCTGCTCTGGGTGTCCTAGCAGCAAATTTAAAAACCCATAAGGAAATTAAGCAAGGTAAATAAAATTTTTGATACAGATAACATGACTTGGTTTTAATTAAGAAGCAAATGAAATGTTGCTATATTGCCAGAATGGTTCACGGGCGTCGCGTTCTTGTGACGTTACCTGCGTTCAGGCGATTACCTTATGATAAAAACATGTTATTTTCATTAAAAAAGTACTATTCTGCATCTTTTGATTAGTAATAGTCACATAACACTCGACGTCTTTTACCGCTTCAGTAAATTGGGGGACATGGAAGAAACCTGAGTGCCTTATCTACGTTCTTTCGGATCTCGTTCACAAACAGAGCGAGCTATGCTTCACTCGATCGTTTTTACTGGAATCCTGTTGATTTCTACAGATGAGATAAACGGTTTCCAGAATGGCCATAATATTCGAGGGTAATCCATGAAAAAATTTTAGAACAGAATGTGCGATACTGGACTCTAGTGGCGTGCGTCTGTCCAACTTCTTAAAGCCTGATCTGACACGTATATTTTCCAGTTACCAGCTATGTTCCATTCCTTAAACAGCCTGCACTCTACTGTTGTCATTAAGGTCAATCAATAATGTAATATCATATGTGCTCTTTGAGGTGTTTCCGACGCTAAAAACTACACACATCTAAATAAGTTTTGCATCACCCCGGTTCTCAGAACTCCTGAAGATAGACGTTGACTGTGGATATTGTATCACAGACACAGTCCCTTTGACTGTTCAGAGATGTCACTAAACCCACCCAAAGATGTAAACAACCTTGCATGAGCCGCGCCTAGTAGACAAAGGGGTCCGACAGCCGATCTGTTCCAGTCATTCCATCAGGAATTAACTGGGGGACGACGCCCTGCTGGCGTCCAGTTGAATTGTAACCGACAGCGAGGTCGCTGCGTTTGTCACTGGACACCAGTTCTTCGACGAATTTAAGTTGAATGTTTCATTATTTGTTCCTGGTGAAACCGAGGCTTCCGTCTTTCCTTCTTCACCGTTCCCTTCAGCTTTCTTTCAGGCTCGGTCCGAATTGCCATTCCCGCACACTTCTGATGTGCCCTTACTTGTCACTGAAATTTTGTAATACCTGAAAGGTGCCTTTCATTGTACTGCGGTTTTAATATCTTATTCAGAAAGAGTACTTGTGAGTTGTTTCTGCTGTTATGTCTTAGAAGGTGTCGTGCTTCTTGCCAGTTTTTCTCAGTAATCCGTTCATTGTTTGTATGATTCTTAAGATTTAAGTAAAGAGGGTTTCAAAAATATTTATTGTTTGAGGGGCTTTGAAGCCCATAGATTATTTGTCTGATAGGTAATGTTTCAAATTCTAGGGAAAATATGTGTATTATTCTGGGGTAACAGCAATTTGCTGTTGTCTTGCAATTGTTAAATAAAATCTGTTGGAAATTACAAGCCAGAGTTTGTATTTGATTATTGCCTTGTCTTTAATGAGTTGAAATATCCCCGAACGTGTGTCCCACGTCTCAACTATACCAGTTTCCTTAGCGCTTTAGTGGAGAGGGGGGTCATTGAAGTGAAATGGAAAGAAGACAAGGATTTCTGGTCAGACGAGTATAAGGTAATATAAACAGCAGCAGAAAATGGTATAGCAGGAGTAGGATTCGTTATGAACAGGAACGTAGGACAAGGAGTGTTTTATTGTAAACTGTTTAGTGATAAGGTTGTTCTTATCAGAATCGACAGAAAATCAACTCTGACAACGGTTGTTCAGGTATCCATGCTGACGTCGCAAACTGATAATGAAGAGGTAGAGGAAGTATGCGAGGGTACTGAAAAGGTAATACAGTATGTAAAGTAAGATGAAAGTCTAATAGTCAGGGGGAACTTGAATGAAGGAGTGAAGAAAAATATCACGGAAGAATATGAACATAGGACAACGAATGAGAAAGGAGGAAGAATAATTGAGTCCTGAAACAAATTTCAGCTAGGAACAGCGAATACTCTGTTCTAGAAACACAAGAGGAGAAGGTATACTTGGAAAACGCCGGGGGATACCGGAAGATTTCAGTCAGATTACTTGATGGTTAGACAAGTATTCCACAATCAGATTCTGGATTGTAAGGCGTACCCAGGACCAAGTATAGACTCAGAAAGCAATGTAGTAGTGATGAAGAGTAGGCTGAAGTTTGAAAGACTAGTCAGGAAAATTCCATACGCAAAGAAGTGGGATACGGAAGTACTAATGAATGACGAGATACGCTTGAAGTTTTCTAAGGCTATAGATACAGCGATAGGGAAGAGTTCATTAGGCAGAAAAGATGAAGATGAATGGACACCTCTAAGAAGAAAGTTACAAAAGTGGGTAATTAAAGCAAATGTACAAAGAAAGTAACTGCGTAGAAACTATGGGTAATATACGATATACTTTAGTTGATAGACGAAAGAAGGAACTACAAAAATGTTCAGGGAAACTCAGGAATACAGAAATAGAAGTCGCTGAGGAATAAAATAAGTAGAATGTGCAGGGAAGCTAAGACGATTGGCTGTATGAAAAATGTAAGGAAATCGAAAAAGGAATGACTGTCTGAAGGACTGACTCAGCATACAGGAAGGTTAAAACAATCTTCGGTGGCATTAAAAACAAGGGTGGTGACAATAAGAGTGTAGCGGGAACTCCAGTGTTAAATGCAGAGGAGGAACATTAGTCTGATGCGATAGAAGAAGATACGGGAGCTGATTAGAAGAGATAGGGGATACCGTATTAGAATCAGAATTTAAGAGAGTTTTGGAGGACTTAAAGATCAAATTAGGCAGAAGAGATAGAAAACATTCCGCCAGTATTTCTAAAATCTTTTGGGGAAGTGGCTATAAAACGACCACATTGGTGTGTAAGGCGTATGAGTCCGGCGACATACCATCTGACTTTCGGAAAAATATCATCCACACAATTCCTAAGACTTCAAGAACTGACAAGTGCGTGAGTTATCGCACAATCAGCTTAACAGCTCATGCATCCAAGTTTCTGACAAGAATAATATACAGAAGAACGGAAAAGAAAATTGAGGTTGCTCTAGATGATGATCTAGAAAAGGTGAAGGCACAACAGAGGCAATTCTGAAGTTGCGGTTAATTATTGAAGGAAGATTAAAGAAAAACCAAGACACGTTCACAGGATTTGTCGATCTGGAAAAAGTATTCGACAACGTAAAATGATGCAACGTGTTCGATATTCTGAAAAACTATAGGGGAAACATGTAGGGGGAGACGGGTAATATACAATATGTACACGGTCCAGGAGGGAATAATGAGTGTGGACGAACCAGAACTAAGTGCTGGGATTAAAAATGAGTAACACAGGGATGTATTCTTTCACCCAGACTGTTCAGTGTGTACATTGAAGCAGCGATGATGGAAATGAAGGAAAGGTCCGGGTGTGGAATCATGAATCAAGGTGAATTTATGTCAATGATACGATTCACTGATGACATTGCTATCCTGCGTGAAAATGTAGAAGAATTACATGATCTGCAGAATGGAACGAACAATCTAATGGGTACAGAATATGGACTGACAGTAAACAGTGGAAAGACAAAAGTAATGAGAAGTAGCAGAAATAAGAACAGCGAAGTAGACGAAGTTAAGGGATTTTGCAGCTAGGCAGCAAAATAACCAATGACAGACGGAGCAAGGAGAACATCAAAAGTATACTAGCATTGGCGAAAAGGTCATTTCTGGCTAAAAGAAGGCCTTAATTTGAGGAATAAATTTTCAATAATGTACGTTTGGAGCACAGCATCGTATGGTAGTGAAACATGGACTGCGGGTAACCGAAACAGAAAAGAATCGAAGCATTTGAGATGCGGTACTATACACGGCATTAGCTGGACTGAAAGCGTAAAGGTGGGGGAGGTTCAGCGCAGAATCTGAGAGGAAAGGAATATGTGGAAAGCACTGATAAGAAGAAGGGACAGGGTAATAGGACATCTCTTAAGGCATCAGGGAATGACTTCTATGGTACTAGAGGGAGCTGTAGAGGGCAAAATCAGCAAAGGAAGTTAGAGTTGGAATACATCCAGCAAGTAATTGAGGACGTAGGTTGCAAGTGCTACTCTGAGATGAAGAGGTTGATACAGTAGATGAATTCCTGACCTGCCGCATCAAACCAGTCAGAAGACTGATGACCCAAAAAAAAAGAGAATCCTCTGTCATTTATGCTTACTGACATTTCTTCAAGTGCTTCTGTTCTTCTGGATCGGTTAAGATGCCGTTTGTAGAGATCTTTTGTAGAGACAATGTGGCAAATGAATTTAATCAGCGTTTTACGAAATTTTTATTTTTCTAAATTGACAGAAATGCCATTCTCAAGAAATATCTGTAATAGTTCGCTCAGTATTTGGTTCTGTTCTGTCCACGAATTTTCAGCGACCAGAATTTCATCAACATATGTAGTGAAGCACTACATTGCAAATGCTTTGGTAGGATAGTATTCAAACCTCAGATTAATGTAGCTGATGAAACATTGAGACCAAATAGTAATTTTCGAAAATGGAAGGAGTTTTCACAGCAGAGAAAAGCTGTATACTTTCTGCATTAAGGATGTAACTAGATTTGCTAAAAGCTAGATCGTAAGTCAAGTGTATGTGGTCCATCTATTTCTGGTTGTATTATAGTGTTGATCTGTCTGAAATTGAGATCCTTCCTTTTAACAACGTGTATTGTACTGCTGTGTGAACTCACAACATGCCATGTAACTCCTGTTTGAATTTTACTTTATATGTCAACGAAATAACATAAGGTGGTACAAAAAATTAATTGTGCTCCTTAATTTTGAATTCGTAAATAAAATTACGTATAGTTCCTCTCTTATAAGAAAACTTCAGAATTTGATCTTAAAATTCAGATAATCCATGAGTATCTGCATCAGAAATTACTTCATATCTGCGTTCTTTCTTTTTAAGTAATTGTTCTGTGCTAATAGACTGCTCAGCTTCACAATGAAATGTTGCTATGGCGTCCATGCAACCGTCAGACAAATTTAGTTAGTGTCGGGCCTGGAGCGTAAAGAGGAAACGCTAAGAATTCACATCTACATCTTCCTTTGTCAACTATCCTTGAAATTGAAGTTTTACTGGTACACGATTTATATGTAACATTACTTCAGCATCGCAAAAATTTTACATCGCTTTATATGCACGTAGAAACTCTAATCTCTACTCCCAGAATTGCTTCTATTAACAAAAGAGGAACCATCGGAAAATTCGCAGTAAACTTGTACCCCTGATACATGAAAACTAAAGAAGTCTGATTACGCATATCTACAATCGTTTCTTGAATCACTCCTTCCAGTTTAGTTCTTCATAGCGACAAGTTGGAGAAATGTGTGATTGAGCGCATTTACGAAACACTATGCCTCAGCTGGGCTACCAGAATGGAGTACTTCAGAAGGTTAAAAAGTTTCCTGCGGAAACTTTTACAATTGGATGTACAAGTGTATTTTGATAGTCGTCATTTTCTTGTGACAATGTGTGTCTAATGTCATCTAAATCTTCGAAGTTAATATGATACGTATGTAGATAGGCGGCAACAGCGAACGGTTCGTTTGCAGGAGTGGTTGGTAGTCACTGTTGTTTTGCCTGGAGTTGTTGCGTGGGTTCGACGGTCTGATTTCTACAATTGCACCACGCTCCGAATTTGAGTATCTATGATTACGCCGATTTTGATTGATCTGTCATCATAATTACTTATGCTCGGATTTCTACAACCTGAGCACCACCTGAAATTGTGCGGTCAGGCCAACTACTATTTACAATTGTCATTACTAATGCATCTGAAATTGTCTTCATTTCCATAACGTCAATATTCATGCAATCGGAGATCTCTATTCCTGTATTACTAATTCCGACAGTCACGAGAATCATTTCTGGAGTGTCTGTAATCTGTATTGCAGGGCTGCTGTGTCACATCTTACCTGTCATCGTCACGTATCCCATCACACCATTCACGAGAATTCCATTTATGTTTTCAGTTACGCCACGGGCGGTAATATTCCCAATACTAATAATTATTATATCTGTATATGTGGTCATTGTTTTCAAATTCAAGTTCTTGGAAAAGAGCTTGGAAATTTTCCAAGTTATCTCTACAACGTCCTGCCAAAACTATGTGACGTCATCTGATAGGTAATTTAGTCAAACAAATGCGGATTAATTCCGCGTGATCTTGAATTGTTTCGGAACAGGAAGCGGACAAGGATTCGTGATAAAAATCACATAGGTGTGACATTCACGTGCTACCGATCGCATTCTTGTCACAGTTTCTGCTTCGAGATAACTGCAAATTAAGTTTGTAGTCATCAGGCCATATTGGTGGCAAAGAACAGTCAAACTGTTGTAATCATTCCGTTGGGTGAATTCCACTGCCGGCATTACGAAAAGTTTTAAATTTCCTAACTGTAAGAAATTATTTGTAATCAGAACCAACGTTTCTTCTGAACAGAAGAGTTTTCTCTCATATAGTAACTCACATTCCAGTTAATGTGTTCTGAAAACATATAACATTCACTAGATAAGTGATCAGTATTTCCAGAATTAGTGCGTTCATTGTGATTTCCAACACTTTAGCTATTGACCCTACTGGTATTGTTATCACTACCGATCTTTTCTTCGATGTTGGAAAACTGATCCTATATCCTTTCGACGTCACGTTTATTTTCCTTATTAATTGTCATCCGCCCGTCTATAAAACGTTGCGGAGACTGAAATTCTTTGGTATCAGCAAACGGAACTGGATGGTCTTCTGACCCTTTATCGTTGGCGTTATCCTCTCGGATAATTCTCCGACTCATTTTGCAACTGTGATCAACGGAGTTTGCGTCTTTCAAACTTCAGTGTTAGTCTGTAACTGTAATGAGTTAGTTCCTCTGTTTGCAGTCCTTGTTGTGACGTCTGCTGTATCAACTCAACAATGTCAACAGACTAAACGTGGTTAAGTCTGGACTCAAAATAATTAACATCACACCTGAGTTCCTCGCCTACCTGAGTTTCCAGCCATCTGACATTTTCTAGAATTTAAGATTTAAATTGTCATTAATCTCATCGCGAAAGAGTACCAAATTCTCTACCTGTAGCTTTAAATTTTGTTTGTGTTTGTTACTATATTTTTTGATACCTAAATTCGTCATTACATTTTTTAAATTTCGTTATTAAATTTTCTAATAACTTTATTATCGGATTTTCTAATCCCATAAAAATGAGCTAGTATTAATTCTGTAACATTGTCTCTGAAAGAGGGGAAGACGAAATTATTTTGCTTTGTGAAAGTAGAAGCCTCACCTGAGTCTCATAACAAAATCGGATTGTGTCACGGTAATTTGCCCTCTTAAAATGCATTAAGTTCCCCGTATTTCATCACTGATGATTGGAAAATTATAGCCTACCCACTGGTTATTCACCGTATTGTTCGAAAGTTCCCTGACTTCATCATCCTGAGAAGATTTTCCGAAACTTCGTTTCGAGGTATTTACACAGTGTTGCCCATTCGTGCCCATGCTCTAGATTTCATTGTATAAATAAAATGACACAAAAATGCAAAACAAATAACTTAACATAAAACTGGTAACCTCACTGTTACGAACTAAATAAACAAATCCTTTACTGAAACAAAATTTTCAAATTATGTAGAGCAGCACGCAAGCAACTAAAATGATATGCTACAACTGCTGACAAATCACTATTTCATAAAATTCTGCCGATGCAGTAACAAGACGAAGCACTAAAACTGCGAAATCATTCAACGAAGTGAAGACTGACAAGTCGCCAGATGAAAATTTTACTATCGAAAATTAATGTTAAGTCATCAGACGCACGGAAATGTGTAAAGCTCTGTCTCTGACAATATTACTGTTATCTATTCTTTTTCTCAAAAAAGTGCTAGGTTATCAAGTGATACTTTATTATCGTTAGCATCAAATCTGATATGTAGCCGTACAACTTGTATTACGAAAACCCTTATTCCGACATGTCAGTATTCAAACATTTTCTGGAACTTCCTGCTATCGGCCATGTCAGTGTTCTGATAGAGAACAAAAAATAGAAAATAACTACTCTTTCCATAAATCACGAAAAATAAATTCTCTTGTATCTGTCTGTGATTTTTAAAACATTATCTAACATTCTCTAACAATTAATACTGTATGTCCCCTCCTCGCAGCAGACAACTTACCTCGTCTTAATGCTGCAACTGCATGAATATTCTACATCGAGCAAAATGCTAAAAGTCTGCGAGCCATGCAGAGTCCAAGGGATGATCACAAGAACTGACACAACAACCTACCTTTTTCCTTTTTTTTATAAAAATTAAATGATCAGGAGGGGTTTTGTCGACAAGCCTTAAGAAGCCTACAAATGAAAGGAATCAATAAAACCTTTTAATTTACTATATTTTGAAAATTGACGGTTCATACACTGCAAACTTTTCTCAGACCTTTCTTTTTCTTCGACAGTTTAGAAAGGAAAAATTTAATTATTCCACAATGCCTATAATCAATAATCACGTATCGGGTCACAGATACGAATATCATTTCAGTGTATGCTTACACAATCCTTCCATTGCGCAAGCAAGCAACAACTACGCGCAGCAAAAAGGAAAATACCAAAAATCCCCTACTAATAAAGAAAACTCCTCTGGCACCAGTAACACGGGCAGGGTAGGATGCGAGCTCTCCTGATGCGCCGCTTCTCTCCACGCAGGCTGAGTCCGACTACTCTCAACTGTTCGCTCGCTACCACTCGCGATAATAATATCTCATATTCAGTGTTTGTATTCGCACGAAACAGCAGAATCAACAGGCAACAGCCAACTCCCCACCCTCACCCCCGCCCAAAAAAAAAAAAAAAAAAAAAAAAAAAAAAAAAAAAAAAAAAACAGAAATGAACGTCCAGCTTTCGCGTTAGTTGTCGACTTATGAAATGAAACACGCACGCACACACACACACACACACACACGGGCGCGCGCGCGCACTATGGAGGACGATACGAGGCAGCGCCGACGTCACATACGGAAAGGCACAAACAGCACTGAAGCGATAAACGCCAAACACTTGGGACGCTGCAGTGGAGCGGATAAGTAAACAACGTTCTTGTCGGTGCGCAAGGAGGAACCCATATGTAAGATGTAGGTATCTAGTGGCGTATGTCCGTTCGACGACCCTTCTCTAAGACCCGATTGGACACGTGCATTTTTTCAATTGCCAACTACGCTTTATTCCTTCAGTAGCCTACTCTATACACTTCTATTAAGTGCAAATAAATGCCAAAATAACAGATGTTTTCTTTGAGACCTTCCCGACATTAGAATTGCTTGAATGAATTACGGGCGTCAAGTCCGATGGTGTTGGGCTAACTGTACAGGGGTTCCACGAGACATCTGCTCGTAGTCTTCCGGTGCTAGTGGCGCGTTGCTGTTAGGACTCGCCAATTTATGCGCGAGCTGACTAGAAAATTGCTCGCCTCGTCTAGGACCCCCCCTGCCAGATAATTGCGCGACAAGGGAACGAGCAGCCGCAAGAATCGGCCCCAGCGTTACGTTTTCGTGCGAGGTACTGGCGCCCGTAGTTGTCCAGGCTGCGAATCCCCATCTGCGTGTACTTGTCGTCTTCGTTCTTCTGCTTCCCATTATGCTTTTGTGTCTTCAGTGCTGGCTCACCTGCACTGCTGAGTCGAAATAACCAGTCTCTGTTAATTAAGTCGTTAGTTATAAAAACCTCGACTGTTTCTTCAATAATGGAGTCATAGTACTTGGAAGCGGACAAGAGGATCGTGGTCCCTCCGTAGAGTATGAAGTGTCGTATGCCAAGACATTGTTCAGCAACAGCAGATTTTTCTGACCCAACAATCTGATGGGACGTCTGTGTTCATGGCGACACGTGTGATGAGTGTCATATTTTTTTCACAAAGGCACTTGTTTGTGTACATTCCTTGTCTCTTTAGACCTATATCGTCTGTACAACGCTGGAATTATTTTCCATAATCTTGATGTCACGTAATCTGAATATCTTGTTGTCAATAGATTCCTAAATGTTGACGGACGGAGAGCACAACGTTGCCGCTTTGGGACTGAAAGCGGTAACAGGTCTGTGTGGGTCAAACATGCAAGTTCCAGCACCTTACACTCCAGCGGGCCGCAAGAAAATGAACTATGGAGTCACACTTCGCTGAAAATCATAGGTAAACGATTGAGTGACGCTACGATATCAGTGTTGGGAAACGGACTAAATCTTGCGTCCACCACAAAGACGTCACCCATTAAATAGATTGTAGGTCCCGTTGAGCAGAGTGGTTCAAAATGGTTCAAATGGCTCTGAGCACTATGCGACTTAACTTCTGCGGTCATGAGTCGCCTAGAACTTAGAACTAATTAAACCTAACTAAGGACATCACACACATCCATGCCCGAGGCAGGATTCGAACCTGCGACCGTAGCGGCCGCGCGGTTCCAGACTGTAGCGCCTTTAACCGCTTGGCCACCACGGCCGGCACGAGCAGAGTGTCCCGAAACTCCGCTGTGAGACCGCTTAAGAAATAAAGCGAGAGACATGGCAAAAACTAGGATGTCCATACACAAGCAGAAGGAAAGGCGTTCCGATGTTAATGGAAAGACACAAAAATAGTAATTTTACCAGCTGATAAGTGCAGCATTACTCTTATTCTCCCTACAACTTATTTGGCAAGAGTATTTACTGCATGACTCAGCATATCAGCGCCTGCAGAAGGATTCAACGAATGCAGTAGAACGGAAGTCATCCGTCCTCACATTCAGCCAGTTTCCTGGTCATCTAAAAAAGAGCTCACAAGTGCGAATACCATTTACACTACGACTTATAGCGTGGAAAAAGCATAAAGGAGAAATCCTTTACCCACAACTGTGGGCAGCATAAGAGCCCTAACATACTATCTGGCAAAACATGTGGCTTTTCTTTTGAGCCCTTTGGTGTGGAAATGCGGACACCACATTCGGAACTCAAGAGATTTTACGCGTTGCTTAAACAACCAGCGCCGGCCGAAGCGCTACAGTCTGGAACCGCGCGATCGCTACAGTCGCAGGTTCGAATCCTGCCTCGGGCATGGATGGGTGTGACGTCCTTAGGTTAGTTAGGTTTAAGTAGTTCTAAGTTCTAGGGGACTGATGACCTCAGATGTTAAGTCCCATAGTGCTCAGAGCCATTTTCAACAACCAGCGCATTGAGTCTACCGATCTATTAGGGAGTTTCGATCTAATCTCTTTATTCAACGGATTACCTTTGGTTGATTCACTGCAATGTGGACTTTGTGGGTTGTAACCTCCCCCTCTCTTATCGACCTCAATGACAGTGAAAAATTAAACCGCGTTCACCTAATGGAAATTTGGGAAAGCAATCGTCACCGAAGTTAATCTGTCGGTAAAGAGGGAGGAAAGGGTTACATCTAAATGAAAGGAAAAATGCAAATGAAACTGGTGGAAATTAATTTTGAAAAGGAGCAGAGTTAATGAAGAAAGTAAATGTGTGGTCGTTACGTTAACAGTTAACTGGCGTTAATTAGATATTTGAGATTTGGGGAAAATTACTGTCGCCAGTCCTATGGACAACTGCTACAATAACTGAATAAGACAGGTTATTGCACAGATAATTAGCCCTAAAAGCGTGGCAACTGAAGGTTGACACATGTGTGAAAACTGAATGTTTGTCATAAGTAATAAATTTCGCTACACTCTGACATAATTTAGCAAAAGAATTAATAAAAGCGGAAAATTGAAAGTTAATTTAATGACTGAAATTAATAGTGAACTTTGGTTCTGAAGAACTACGAAATTAAACAAAGTATGGTTGGTCTTGGGCTACCTCAACAATCATCTCAAAAGCAACTAGAATCTGTGCAATTTAGGAATATGAGATTTCACTCAACTTGAATTTAATGATTTAGAACAATTACCAATAGTAAAATTTAGTACGTACCAAGCTGAGCTGCAGTCACAGGTAAGCTAAAATATGGTAACAAAACTCGCACTCTTAATTTCTGCTTGTGTGATCTACATATTGTAGCCAGGTATGAATACTTTAACTGAACTCTGAAATTAAAGCAGTGAAATGGAATGATACTATTTTAACGCTAGCGTATGAATTTCAACGACACTCGGGTTCATTCCAGAAAAGGAAGGGACCCTTCTTGGTAATGCAATTTGGGACAACGAGCAACAAAGGTTCATGCTAAGTTGCTGTATTTTTTTTTTTTTTTTTTTTTTTGATGCAGCAGTTTCAAAAGCTGAGGTCTGCCATACAGTTCTAAAACATTACGTGCTTTTAGTCTTCCTTGTTGGTTGGTTGAAGGTTTGAAGTCGTCGATCGAGGAGGTGGCGACAGTCACTCATTGTCGGCCGTAGCTGTTGCAGAAGCTGGATGTTAGTGCGTCTTCGTCTCGACACGGTCACCAGGCGAAACGGGCTCTTGATGTGCGCCATCTATTGCTTCCCGTCCCCGACACCGTGTCAGAAACTATCATAGCAAGTCGAGCGCAATTACATGCTGCCAAACCCCAAAAGCGCGGCAACTCGCGGGAGCGTCACACAACACACTTGCTCCACCGCCCTACTCCAGCCAGACCCTGCTCTGCCCGCGCTCCACGCGGCAGAGTTAACCCTACCAAATATCCTAAACACTTTGGTTCTCCACGCGACCTATCGATGTAATCGTTCGATAGCATAGTTTTCCCTAGGCCAGACCCAGCGTAAAAATACAAATAATATTTACAAAACAATTATACATCGACATAAATGCATTTATATATATATATATATATATATATATATATATATATATATACATTAAAACAATTACAATACATAAAGACACATAAATGTCATATCCCCAGGTAACAAAATAAGGAAAAATCTTATAGCACAGTAGATGGAAATAGGAGGATATGCATTTCCGGCGTTACAGGGTAAACACAATCACATAAAGGTGAACATACGGCAACCTCTTCAACTGAAACCAAATCAGACTTCACGGCTGGCACAACAAAAACAAAAAGAGAACCTCTACCCACAGTACTAAGGAACTGGCGACACGCTGTAATATGGCGGCAGTCCCTAGGAATGTTTTCTACAAATGAATATTAAATATCCGTCCTTTCAGAACAAACATTTTTTTTAAAAATCAGTGAGAATATCTTAAGCCTGTCAAAACACATCGCCAACTCATTTATGCAATGGCATATGCCACTAGAACTATCCTCAGAAATCAGGACATAGAGATTTCAAAGAGCGATGCTGTAAACACAGCTGGCAGCCAGAACTGGTATATGAAATACTTAATAGTGATATCGAAAGGACTGCAGACACTAGACAGCATTTAGATACAGTAAATAAATACATCAACTTCAGAGCGAAACTGAGTAAACTAGAGGACGAACGAGTCACGCACATCGCCCTCCAATACATATCTAGAATTTGGCATGAAAGAGAGGAAATGAGTCACCTGACGCACAGCCGAGGCAACACATATATTACCATTGAATGCCATTACGTTCCCACAGATATTAAAAAATTAAGTGACTTGCTGCGTCCACTCTACAAAAAAAAGCCGGCCGCTGGTGGCCGAGCGGTTTTGGCGCTACAGTCTGGAACCGCGCGACCGCTACGGTCGCAGGTTCGAATCCTGCCTTGGGCATGGATGTGTGTGTTGTCCTTAGGTTAGTTAGGTTTAAGTAGTTCTAAGTTCTAGGGGACTTATGACCTCAGCAGTTGAGTCCCATAGTGCTCAGAGCCATTTGAATCTACAAAAAAAGATCCAAACCTCTTGTTCTACACTGTGTATATGGAGAGCGCATGTACGAATTGAATTCCAGCTCCTACGCCCATCCTCTCAGTGTTCGAACACACTTCCCATAATGTACTTAAAACATTCTACAGATAAAAACAATGAGAAGTTCCCTCGTAATGGCGGAAAGGAAAAGGGCAGAGGATATGAGAGCTTATTGTTGTGCATTCAAGAATCATTTCTGAAAAATGGGAAACTCACATATTACCCCTCCCAACCCCCCGGATGTTGGCTACATCCTTATATCAGCAAACGCAAACGCAGGTATTCTACTTATAAACAAAGGTGTAACGATGAACAAAATCTTAGGAACGTGCAGCGAGCATTAGGCTTCAATTGCATTTCGACATCAAAACAAGGAATAGATTCTCACAAATACTAGGTGTAGAAGTATGAAGCCAGAATTTCCCTATGGATGGTGTTAGCCTTCATTGCAGGGTACGTGAGACGGTGTCAACAGCTCCATCTGCTTCCTGTAACGGTTGACTGCGAATGTCAACACAAACCCAAGTTCCCTACATCGGTATCTGTTTCAAAACCATAAACATGTCGAGTTTTGTGCCTACGAACTTCGATTTGCTGGCTGCATTGGTTTTCTGTTATTGTTTGAAGAAAAGTGCAACACAATCCATCGAATGCTTGTCGAAGCTTTCGGCGAACATGCTCTTGGGAAAACAGAGTGTTTCGAGTGGTAAAAAAGTTCAGAAATGATGATTTCGTCATGAGAAACGACGAGCGCGTGAAACCACTTATTGGAAGAAGATGATATTCAGACTCAACAGGAACTCGCTTAACAATTGAATGTGACGCAGAAAGCAGTTGCTGTTCGGTTAAAAGCTATGGGAAAGAGGCAGAATGTGGGAAAATGGGTTCACGCGAACTGAATAAAAGGCCACAAGCACCACTTGTGAAATTCTACTCCCCACATACAGAAGAAATTCATTCCTCCATCGAATAGTGACAGGTGATGAAAAATCGATGTATTCTGAGAATCCTAAGCGTCGCAAATCATGGGTGAATCCAGGAAGACCATCGACATCCACTGCATGTCCAAATCGCTCTGGAAAGAAGACAATGGTCTGTGTTTGGTGGGATAAGAAGGCTGTCATCTATTATGAAGTGCTAAAACCTGGTGAAACCGTTAGCACTGATGGGTACCAACGGTTACCAAATAATCGAGATAAATCGAGCATTACGTGAAAACCGACCGGAATATAGAAAGAGCCAACAGCAAGTCATGTTGCTCCATGACAACGACCCGTCACAAACAGCAAACCGGGTCAGGGAAACGATCGAGGTGTTCATTTGGGAAATACTAGGTGATGCGGGTTATTCTCCAGACTTGGCTCTGTCCGATTACCGTCTATTGATCACTGGAACACGCTGGAGATTATTTTGAATAAAATGTGGTTTATCATTTCCACACAACAGACGCTTAAGTCAACCAAATTCCGGTTCCATACTTCTACACCTGGTACATCTGCACGGTACCCAGATCACATAGAACCGTACATCGAAAAAATCAGGGAAGTGGAGAACTGCGCTCCTGGTAAAAGCTTATTGACAACAACAGAGATAAATGTGAAAAGTGTCCTCTAATTTATCACATTTGCGTGATAGAGGCCACAAGGCCTTAGACGTCATTCATGAACTCGACCTGTTAGTGGTGGATCGTCCGGGACAACCTGAGACATACTACAACAGACCCGGGGCATCTATTAACAAGGACACTACACTAACAAAGAGAAAAGATGTGAATAAAATTTCCGACTGCACGGACAGTCCATTCTGGATTAACCAGTAGTTAACAGAATATAATTAAATTCACGATGGACGATACAAACAGTACCGATTAAAACCAAATTACCAACTAAAGATTTAACTTTAAGAAACCAAATTCGAACACGCTACTTGAAGTGATATCCGGCCTCCGGCGTAGAGTTAAAAACTCAGACGTTACAAGAACAAATACAAAATGTGCAACTCGAATATATTTCTAAACTGCCAACACGTCATTGAAGAAGATGCCGTGGACACAGGAGCTGACGAAAATTACACGACGTACGAAGCAAACTAGAAGGGAACGTCTCGCATCCCCATTTCCCTACCTCTTTCCCCCCCTCCCCAACTCCCACCCGAAAGCCGTCAAGGCATCCCGAGTGGCGCGTTGAAGAAACCTTAAGGCCGAGTAGAAAGAATCGTTTAAACTCCGAAAAAATAGGAAAGTTACCTGACTAATCGGCTAAAGACGTGTGACTTAAAAATATAAAATATCCAGAGAGATAATTAAAAAATGCAGTCATTTGTGATAACAGGAAATGGGGATCTGGAAGTCGAGGCCAACGAGTCCGTAGAAGAAAAGACAGTTAAACAGTTAACAGTTTTTATTCGACACAACGTTTAGCCTGTAGATATTAGTAATTAGTGCACTTGATAACTGATCACAACAACAGTGTATATGTACACCCACGAAAAGAAAACCGCATGATGATGAGGTCCCATACTCCGAGGAGCGCAGAGGACGATGCGGGAGACCCGCGCCGCTGTACTGGACAAGGTCCTAGTGGAGGTGGTTTGCCATTGCCTGCCTCCGGCCGTAATGAGGATGAATGATGATGATGAAGACGACACAACAACACCCAGTCATCACGAGGCAGGAAAGATCCCTGACCCCGCCGGGAATCGAACCCGGGACCCCGTGCGCGGGAAGCGAGAACGCTACCGCAAAGCATCAAAAATAATTAGTGTAGAGTAATGACGTCTCAGGAATACATTTGTCTTGGAAACATATTGACATGATTAACACTGCAAGGCCACAGGTTAACGCAAGCGGGAGAGAAACCACTGCATAAGTGAAATGCTGGTAGATTAAACCTGTGTCGCCACCAGA
This sequence comes from Schistocerca nitens, assembly GCF_023898315.1. Classification (NCBI taxonomy): domain Eukaryota; kingdom Metazoa; phylum Arthropoda; class Insecta; order Orthoptera; family Acrididae; genus Schistocerca; species Schistocerca nitens. Next base: position 430,718,206 of record NC_064618.1, on the reverse strand, counting down.
ATGTTGAATGCAAGTATGCAGACCTGCGAGTATTGTGCTGTACGGGCGCCTGATGTCAGACTGGGATGGCGTTCCATGCCTGTTTTGAATGACGCTGGAGTTGACGTTCGATGATGTCCCATATGTGCTCGTTGGAGACAGATTTGGTGATCGATCATGCCAAGGGGACGTGCAGACACTCTGTAGAGCATGTTGGGTTACAACAGCGGTGTGTGGGCGAGAGTAATCCTATTGGAAACCACTTCCTGGAATGCTGTTCATGAATCTCAGCACAACAGATCGAATCGCAAGATTAACGCATAAATTTGCAGTCAGGGTGCGTGGGATAACCACAAAATTGTTCCTCCTGTCGAACGAAATCGCACCCGATACCTTCACTCCAGAGGCAGGTCCAATATGGCTCTGAGCACTATGGGACTTAACATCTATGGTCATCGGTCCCCTAGAACTTAGAACTACTTAAACCTAACTAACCTAAGGACAGCACACAACACCCAGCCATCACGAGGCAGAGAAAATCCCTGACCCCGCCGGCAATCGAACCCGGGAACCCGGGCGTTGGGTGAGCTCTCACTTGATATCGCTGAAGTCGTACATGACAGTGGTCAGCTGAGAGAGGTCACGCTCGGGAATGTCCTTCAAGTAAACTATGTACAACAGTTTGTTGTTATTTGAAGACGACATGAAATACAGATGTTACAAATGTGCTTCACAATTACACTTAGATGAAATTAGCTGATAGCACCTCTAAATAAACATCGTATTACAGCCTACTACGAACCAAGTTTACATCTGGAGGCTGTGCCACAAATACAAAATTTTAGCCTGTTGTGTCACTGTGGTACCAAATACTGCTCAAACTGCTGCTGCAGATGCAGTACGCTGAGCCAGAGCCATACGCCGAACACGATGGTCTTATCTTTCGGTAGTGCCACGTGGCCATACACAACCCGGTTTTCTGGCAACCATACATTCTCGTGAAAACCGCTGTCAGTAATCACGTACAGTGACTACATTCCAGCCAAGTCATTCTGTAATATCGCAGAAGGGAAACCCAGCTGCACGTTGACTTATTAGACGTCCTCTTTCAAACTCAGTGAGATGTTGATAATGGCGTTGAGCGGTGCACGGCTCGTGTTCATGCTATTTATTGTTTGTCATCTTCTTTTACGGTACTGCCGCTCGTTTTCTTATTCCATTTACTGGCCTCACTAACTTCTGCCTTACTTGCCTATGAGTGGCAACAGTAGCGCTTATCGATTAATGCACTGTCGTACCATCTCTGAGGCGACCGATATTATTTCCGGGTCGTCATGTGTCTGAAAGCCAGTTGGAGACGGACCAGGAGTGCAGTCGGTCGGTTGACGCGTGGAGTCGTGCTGGAGCCGCTGGAGGCGTCCACGCATCGTTGGGGTTGTGAGGCGCTTCTTGCGAGGTTTAAGAAGTTCGTCACCCACCGATTTTGCACTCTAAAGTTGAGTGCTCACTTAATCTATTATCAAGCCTCAACTGCTATCAATTCTCTTCGTTTTATCCTGGTTGTTCCTTTCTGTGAGGTTCCCGCTAGCAACAATGTGTGTGCATTGAAGTCGGCTAGAATTGCAGATGTCCTTGGATGGGGTTTAACTTAGTTTAATTCACTCCTTGATTAATGAAGTGCACCAGCAGTATCTTCTGACTTGGGGCCGTTAACGTTCCAGTTACCTGCCCTGTGCATTGATATAGTTTTTGGCCGTGTATTTTCCTCAGCATGTTGTTACTGTCCAGCATGGCGTGTAGCTCGACAGCTAAGGTGTGTTGGTAGTTTTGGACGTTTATTCTGACTTGTCTGGATTGCGCAATAGTATCCAGAACGCTGTGCTATTGACTTCTTGCTGTCACTTTGCTTGTCGGGTGGAGCAGAACTGATTTTGGTTGTTGGTTTGTCGGCTGGCCCTTGGTTGGTTTGCCTTCCGATTAAGAGGTTGTCGGTCTGGCTACCTGTCTCGCCTAGACGTGCATTAGTGACTTCCCAGGCTAACCTCGGAACATTCTGAGCGCCGCTCCTTGTGTTTTACATAGTGATTTCGTTTTAGTCTTAATTGCTCTGTGTGGCCTTCAGCCGAATATTAGCTTATTAAAATTGTAAGATTTTTCTCTTTAGGCCTTAAGCCATGAAATTGTTTTCTCCAAGGTGTGTGGCCTTCAGCCAAGTTTAAAACCCTCTTATACATAAATGGTTGAAATGGCTCTGAGCACTATGCGACTTAACTTCTGAGGTCATGAGTCGCCTAGAACTTAGAACTAATTAAACCTAACTAACCTAAAGACATCACACACATCCATGCCCGAGGCAGGATTCGAACATGTGACCGTAGCGGTCGCTCGATTCCAGAAAACTCTCCTATACTGAAAATTGAAAATCTTGCTCTTGCCCTTAAGCCATAATTTTTTTTTTGTATGATGCCTTCAGCCGAGTTTTCCTGAAATGATTTAAGCTAAGGCCCTCAGCCTTTTCAAATTGATAGTTCTTCTTCCTAGGCCTTAAGCCGTAAAACTTATTGATGTGGTATGTGGCTTTCAGCCGCGTTTTAATCTCTGGTAAATTAAAATTTCAAAATTTTTGTCTTTCCCTTAGCTCATAAAATTGGTATTCTTTAGTATGTGGCCTTCAGCTGAGATTAATCTCTCTTAAATTAAAAATAAAAAATTTTGTATTTCCGTTAAGTCATAAGATTGTCATTCTTTAGTATGTGATTTCTGGTGAGTTTTAATCTCTCTTCAACTAAAAATTTTAAGATCTTGGTCTTGCCTTAAGTAATAACATTGTTATTCTTTAGCATGAGGCATTCAGCCGAGTTTGCATGAAATGTTTTAAGCTATGACCCTCAGCCATTTAAATTGAAAGCCCTTCTTCCTAGACCTTAGGCTGTTAAATGTTTGGTTGATATGCGGCCTTCAGCCAGGTTTCAACATATTTAGAATTAACAATGAAAATCTCTGTTATGGCCATAACACTGTTCTTGCTTAATGTTTGGCCTTCAGCCTATTTTTATTGAAGAAAAAAAATTGTTTTTTAAAGAAGTGAAACTTCCAGATGAACTCCTGTACCTCAATTCCTAGCTTAGGCCTTGGGCCCTGGATTTTCGTTAGTGGCGTTTAACCGATTGAAATCAAATCAAAGGAGCTCTTTCGTTAAAACTTTGAGAGTTTGTTATTCTTGTTTATGTTATAGTATGTTTTAACTAATAGGCCGTGCGGTTAAAGGCGCTGCAGTCTGGAACCGCAAGACCGCTACGGTCGCAGGTTCGAATCCTGCCTGGGGCATGGATGTTTGTGATGTCCTTAGGTTAGTTAGGTTTAACTAGTTCTAAGTTCTAGGGGACTAATGACCTCAGCAGTTGAGTCCCATAGTGCTTAGAGCCATTTGAACCATTTTTAACTAATAAAATTTGTATGTTGAGTGTAACTGACAGCAACTTATTTTGGCCCCTTTCCACAAATACACTCCTGGAAATTGAAATAAGAACACCGTGAATTCATTGTCCCAGGAAGGGGAAACTTTATTGATACATTCCTGGGGTCAGATACATCACATGATCACACTGACAGAACCACAGGCACATAGACACAGGCAACAGAGCATGCACAATGTCGGCACTAGTACAGTGTATATCCACCTTTCGCAGCAATGCAGGCTGCTATTCTCCCATGGAGACGATCGTAGAGATGCTGGATGTAGTCCTGTGGAACGGCTTGCCATGCCATTTCCACCTGGCGCCTCAGTTGGACCAGCGTTCGTGCTGGACGTGCAGACCGCGTGAGACGACGCTTCATCCAGTCCCAAACATGCTCAATGGGGGACAGATCCGGAGATCTTGCTGGCCAGGGTAGTTGACTTACACCTTCTAGAGCACGTTGGGTGGCACGGGATACATGCGGACGTGCATTGTCCTGTTGGAACAGCAAGTTCCCTTGCCGGTCTAGGAATGGTAGAACGATGGGTTCGATGACGGTTTGGATGTACCGTGCACTATTCAGTGTCCCCTCGACGATCACCAGTGGTGTACGGCCAGTGTAGGAGATCGCTCCCCACACCATGATGCCGGGTGTTGGCCCTGTGTGCCTCGGTCGTATGCAGTCCTGATTGTGGCGCTCACCTGCACGGCGCCAAACACGCATACGACCATCATTGGCACCAAGGCAGAAGCGACTCTCATCGCTGAAGACGACACGTCTCCATTCGTCCCCCCATTCACGCCTGTCGCGACACCACTGGAGGCGGGCTGCACGATGTTGGGGCGTGAGCGGAAGACGGCCTAACGGTGTGCGGGACCGTAGCCCAGCTTCATGGAGACGGTTGCGAATGGTCCTCGCCGATACCCCAGGAGCAACAGTGTCCCTAATTTGCTGGGAAGTGGCAGTGCGGTCCCCTACGGCACTGCGTAGGATCCTACGGTCTTGGCGTGCATCCGTGCGTCGCTGCGGTCCGGTCCCAGGTCGACGGGCACGTGCACCTTCCACCGACCACTGGCGACAACATCGATGTACTGTGGAGACCTCACGCCCCACGTGTTGAACAATTCGGCGGTACGTCCACCCGGCCTCCCGCATGCCCACTATACGCCCTCGCTCAAAGTCCGTCAACTGCACATACGGTTCACGTCCACGCTGTCGCGGAATGCTACCAGTGTTAAAGACTGCGATGGAGCTCCGTATGCCACGGCAAACTGGCTGACACTGACGGCGGCAGTGCACAAATGCTGCGCAGCTAGCGCCATTCGACGGCCAACACCGCGGTTCCTGGTGTGTCCGCTGTGCCGTGCGTGTGATCATTGCTTGTACAGCCCTCTCGCAGTGTCCGGAGCAAGTATGGTGGGTCTGACACACCGGTGTCAATGTGTTCTTTTTTCCATTTCCGGGAGTGTATAACATCACCCGCTCTGTCCTGCTAGATCAGGGATTCAGGCATCTTAGTTGCCTTAAAGGCATTTCTGTCTAACATCAGCTCAACAGTTCCAGTGAGCCGTGATGCAGGTCGCGTTGGTGCTATTTGTAGGTTTCTGTCCTCCGCTGGGGGCCAGACCGTATCGTTCGGTTGACAAGGTTGCAGTTGTTTGTTTTCTTCTCGTGTTGACTGGTGCCACTTGGTTTTAGAAGCATTGCCTATCAGCTAGTGGCAGCAGCCTATCAGCTAGTGGCCCTTTCTTTGGGGCGGCGTTGTGGTTCTTCAAGGTCGTGTCATTGTGCAGTTCGGTTTAGGATTCAGGAGGAGCCAGGTCTGCGCAGTACGATTACACGCCGGGACAACTGGGGTGTGCACTGCCGGATCGAAGGCCTGTGGTTACGGGGTTCACGACTTCATCGTAACCGGATCCTAAAAGTTTTAAGTTGAGTGCATTTGGATTCAAGCAGATAAACCTCCACCATTGTGAGACCTTGCGATTCTCCAGTGACTTGGTTTCGTCTTTATGCTCATAGTGTTGTCGAGGGGAAGAGCAGCGAGTGGAGTGCTTGGGGAAGGCGGATCTGATTAGCTTTCTTGTACTTGTAATAACTATTTATTGAGTTCAGTTTGTTACTATTTGTTAAGTTCAGTCAGCGCTATTTTTCCTGCCTCGTGGCCGCTAACGCCCCAGTTTGCTGCCCTGATGGTTAGTGTATCAACCGGCAGTGTGCGTTTCCTCGACTTTCCACTGCTGTCCGGTGATGCGTGTAGTTTTGACAGCATTCTTGATTGTAGGTTAGTTGGCGATTCTTCTACCCTGGTGGTAGAGATTCCTTTCTCGTTCAGGGCGCTCTAAGCACACTATTCTGTGGGCGGAGTCCAGACCGACGGTTCTGGCTTTGGCGTATTTTTACATCTTTGGATTTGGATTATTGGACGTCAGGTGGCCTCAGCAAGATCATCATTAGTCATTCGTTAGACTGCCACTAGTGTGAGTTATCGTCTTTTGAAGTGAATGCAACTCTTTGCTGCCTATCTTATCGCTCGTGAAAATAATTTTTTGCATGACCTACTCAAAGATCTTTTCCTGGAGCACCATCTGTGACTGGCCCTTGTGTTTTATTATTATATTTGCTGTTTTGTTGTATGTTTCTAATTGTTTTATATAATTACTATTATTGGTGTTACAGCAAGGTTAAATGATGGTGCGACAAAGTTTACCATCATTTTGTCTCACCCATTTGGTGATCAGTTGCTTGTCTTTTTAAATTAACCTTGCTACTGCATTTCTGTTTACATTCTGTTTGTTAAATTTTTTATCATTGCAGTTCTTGCCGTTAAAGGCCTTCAGCTGTGACTGTGGTTACTTGCCTTACAATTCTGATTGGGTTTACATTTGCTTGTTTTTAAAACATTATTTGCCGTGTCTATATTTTATGCTCATTTGGTAAACTATAACGCACTGGAAGCACTATTAATTATACAGTTTTTTATTCCTTCATTGCCCACATCTCGTGGTCGTGCGGTAGCGTTCTCGCTTCCCACGCACGGGTTCCCGGGTTCGATTCCCGGCGGGGTCAGGGATTTTCTCTGCCTCGTGATGGCTGGGTGTTGTGTGCTGTCCTTAGGTTAGTTAGGTTTAAGTAGTTCTAAGTTCTAGGGGACTTATGACCACAGCAGTTGAGTCCCATAGTGCTCAGAGCCATTTGAACCATTTTTTATTCCTTCATTAAAAGAAGTGTGATATCTTTATTTATTGTTGAGTCTATAATTACCGTTTTAAAATAAATGTGCGTAACTGATTACGGCCCCGTCCACAATCGTAACCGAATCCTGCCTTCCTTGACCTCCTGGTTTTATCCAGTTCCAAAGAAAACCGTTACAGTGTGTATTTAAAGCAAACCTGATTTGCATCGTCAAGTGGCGCTATTTGCCGCACTCTTATGCAACTGGAGCGAAATCTAAATAGACATAGTATTTCAGATGTAGATACACGCCTACCAACTCTCGTTTATATCGCACAACTATCGTTCCGATGATTATGCTGAGAGATGGCTTCATAATCAATCAAATCATGTAACAACTTAAAAAAGAAGGTAAAATACTATATTATACAGGGTATTAGGGGTATAAGTGTAGATATTCTTATTGGTAACTAAGGTCAGTGTACTAAAAACATCAGCATTTACTTCATTTGAAGAATAATAGTGGTGATACGTTTTTGGGTTGGTTAGTTCTTCCAAGTATATTTGGCAAGTGCCAGCCATTAACGTTTATTTGCTGCTGGGCAGTAGGTCAGGTGTTGAAATGTTGACGTGTAGACAGGAAACTGTTAGCGTGTTCTGACATGTGCAGTCCATTCAGTAGTGTAGTTACAACCGTGCAATAAATTCAGGTAGGTAATTGTGTGACATGTTTGTGGAACGACTATTAGCCACAGATGGAAACCAACTAAACACTGAAGTGGGTCTACATTAAGGTATGAATAATCACAATACCAGCACTTATATCCCTGGCACCCTATAGATATGGAGAGGGAGTAGGTCTAAAGAAAGGCATAAAAGATAAAATAAATAAATGACCCCAACTCGAAGAAAGTGAGATGGAAGAGGACATCTCTCATCTTTTCTACCATGTGCTTACCTCGAATTGCTTATTATTTAATGCCGGTCGGGGTGGCCGATCGGGTCTAGGCCCTACAGTCTGGAACACCGCGACCGCTACGGTCGCAGTTTCGAATCCTGCCTCCGGCATGGATGTGTGTGATGACCATAGGTTAGTTAGGTTTAAGTAGTTCTAAGTTCTAGGGGACTGATGACCTTAGACGTTAGGTCCCATAGTGCTCAGAGCCATTTGAACCATTATTTAATGACCAATATTTTGAGCAAAATGACGGTGTTGCTATGGTTAGCCATCTCTTTCCTACAGTAGCCAGTCTTCTTTGGAGAACTTTGTGGTATGGCCACATCGGACATCATCACGTCCTACGTTTTTGGAGTATCTTAATTCACTTAGTCCAAGCATTTGTTTCAGCGTGGAAGAGGAAAAGAATCGAGACATGCCGTATCTGAAGGATAAGATTCGGAATGGTCCCAGTGTGCTTCCTAAACCTGCATACCCCGACTTGTATCTACGAGCTACGAGCTGCCATGAGACACCGCAACGCAACGGTGCGTTAAGGACTCTCGTTCATGGGGCTAGAGCTACCTCAGGTCCAGAGAGCTTTCGGATGATAAGATTCGTTAGTTGTTATTCAATATTGCCTTCTGATAATATTTATCCTGTTTAAAAGTAAGCAAATTAGCAACAAGTGAGAATCCAATCAGTGTCTTCGTGATTGTAGGACTAACATGTTACACATTCAGATGTGGGAGAATCTTGTAAAACGATGCAAATGTCTCGTCTTTAACTGCGCTCGGAGTTCCTCCGATACTCAGTGTCGATATTTTTAGTTTTTTCTTTACTTTTTCTTATTGCGTCGTGATGCTTTTAGACATAATGTTTTGACATTGAGGTAAAAAAATTCGCTATGAAGAAAACTGAAGAGGATCAGGTCATAAGGTCTTGTTTGTGTATTGTATTTTTGAGTCGGAGACTGGTGACCATTCCTGCATCTGCTTGAACGAGCGTGGGAAATCGCCGCCAACCCATACTGAGGCTGGACCTTGTACTTGACCGAAGTCTTGAAACCACCGCTCGGAATCAATCGAGATGCGGTTCACATCCATGCCTCGAAGCTAGCTCGCAGCGCGTTATGCTACACGAGCAGATGATTCTTGTAGCACAATTCTGCAACTTCCAGAACCTGCTCAGGTTTCAGTTTACTGTACAGTTTGTGTTAACAGACCTGAACACCGTAAACAAGTTGCCCAGTACTCCTCGCTCCACCGATCCCCAGCGTCGGACGTGTTGCCAGCGAGTCAGACGGAGGGCTCCACTAGCAAAGACTATGGGAGAACACATACGAAGTTGAATGCACCACCAGTACAAAGCAAATTATAGGGAAAAGCCCTTCATAGATAAACACACGAAGTGGTTCCAAACGTATACTAGTTCATGAAGAAGGAAGCTGTGTTACTTGCTTCATTGCAACGAGTTGCCGAAGCTACTGGTGGGTCATTTCAACATTACAGCTAAAAGAAGACCCAATTTGAAGGAAATTAATAAAAATTTACAGATTTTAATAAATGTTTTAGATAGTATAAACACATTTCTTAAAGGTTTACACACTCTGGGGTTTAGGTGGAAGAAGATGGCGATAGCAGGAAAGTGGCCAGGTAACGAAGTAGAATAGGGCACATCGAATTCTGATAGTATAGACGTGAGTGTTGCCCAATTGTCTACACGGATGACACATATGTTCACATTTATCACACATCGTATAGGTAGAGTGACAATCACTGCACTATCTGCTGACACCTGTTTCGAAAGGTAGCAGAATTATAATCATCTATGCGGCAGAGAGGACAGTTTCCTACCGAATGCCTAGGTAACGTTTAAATCTGACCAGGAAATGTCGTGGCCTTCTCAGATTATGAAAAGTTGTTCAGGGAGAGATTAACAACTAATCAACTAGTCCCTCTTACCATAATAAATAACTGACTCTCCCACTCAACGAGGAGAGAAATGATGTCCTCATTGAGAGAGAAAGGAATTCGATTCCACAAATACATGCTCATATCCCACTTGTAATTGTTGATCAAAATGAACAAACCAGGCCATATCACTTACAAAACAGATAGTAATTTAACGGAACATCGTCATACAGTGCTACGACTTCCTGCATAATAATTGGGAAATTTGTGGTAAGTTACTATGGGACCAAACTGTTGAGGTCATCGGTCGATAGGTTTACACACTGCTTAATCTCACCTAAACTAACTTACGCTAAGGACAACACACACACCCATGCCCGAGGGATGACACGAACCTCCGACGGCGGGAGCCGCGCGAGCTGTGGCAAGGCGCCTGAGACCGCACGGCTACCCCGCACGGCCCTGCATAACAAATGGTTTAAATGGTTCTGAGCACTATGGGACTTAACATCTGAGGTCATCAGTCCCTAGAACTGAGAACTACTTTAACCTAACTAACCTAAGGACATCACACACATCCATGTCCGAGGCAGGATTCGAACCTGCGACCGTAGCGGTCGCGCGGTTCCAGACTGAATCGCCTACAGCCTCTCGGCCACAACGGCCCGCCCCTGTATAAAATTAAATTTTATATATACGTGAAATGTATTCACAGTTGCGAATGTAGACAACATATATGATGGAAAGACGAGAATGAAAATTCGTCACTGATCGCGACTCGAACCTGGATTATTGCGAGCGGCCCTTATTCCATTAGGCTATCCGTGCACTTTTTAGGGCTAGATCCTAACTCCCACATCCTGTCAGCTGGCTTCCAATTAAAATGATTTATCTGTATGGTTCAAATGGTTCTCAGCACTATGGGGATTAACATCTATGGTCATCAGTCCCCTAGAACTTAGAACTACTTAAACCTAACTAACCTAAGTACATCACACAACACCCAGTCATCACGAGGCTTTCTCTGTATGGAATGTGCATAATGGATTTAAGAATGCCAGGTTGTAGACACATAGTTGACGACATAAGGAAATTAGAATCTGACCGCGAGTCGTGCGCAGATAGCCGAATGGCATGACGACCGCTCGCAACAAGCCGGAAATCCGGTTTCGATTGCCGGTCAAGCACAATTCACTTCAGTCACTCCATTATATAGACAATGGCTGTCAGTATTAGAAACTGCGGATACACTTCGTGTGTTTCATAAGGCTGTAGTCTCTACAGCCCGAAGGAACAATACATGGCACTTATGAATAACACAGTCACAGCAGTATCGTAAATCCCACAGATCTGAAATAGGCAAGTATCTAAAACGCGTTACTGAACGTAATGTGACAATCTGGAAAGTTATTAAAGCTTTCATAACAAAACACTGGCCGGCCGAGGTGGCCGAGCAGTTCTAGGCTCTACAGTCTTGGAACCGCGCAACCGCTACGGTCGCAGGTTCGAATCCTGCCTCGGGCATGGATGTGTGTGATGCCCTTAGGTTAGTTACGTTTAAGTAGTTCTAAGTTCTAGGGGACTGATGACCTAAGAAGTTAGATCCCATAGTGCTCAGAGCTATTTGAACCATTTTTGAACAAAACACTGGAAGAACACAAATAGGAAACTTGAGAGCTTATATTTGAAGTAAATGTTTACTGGACCAAGGGGTGGAGAGGATAATAAATGTGGGAAATAGTAAAGATTTCAATAGTGATAATTACAGTGATGGAAGCTATACTGATTTTGCAAGGGAAGATGACAGTGAATTAACTGGCACAGCCAGTGGAAGTGAAACAAACATGGCAGCTGGAAATGGAGAGACTTACAGAGGAGCATTTTCTAAATGTCTTTAGTATGTGGAAACAGTGACAGTAAAAATATGTAGTATTACGTGGGACGATTAACTGTTTTATTTGTAATGTGCAATTGTGTACGCAATTACCCTAAATATCCGTGAACGTCTTTCTAACCGTGAAGCTCCTGTCTACACCCAAATTGTTCCATTCACATGGCTATTCCGTTCGCATGGCTATGCCTCTTAAGTAAACCCATTTACATTTTCTGATGTCTGAGTATGCTCGTGCTGCCTCTGGCCCCTTTGCTTGTCCGCTTCACTGCAATACCTCTTCCCCTCCTTTGCATTCACCAGAGGTGTACACAATCCGCTTTTAAACTGCCCGTGTTTGCCTGTTAGCCAGGCAGACAAACTGCCGCATGTTATAGGAGAACGGGTGGGCTGCTTTACTCCCGTCCAAGTTAAGCTATGTCTAAGCCAAGAAGGCTAAGGGAATCTTGCATGTCTGTCCGTCTTCCCGCTGTGCTGTGCTACGTAGCAGTTTATTCCTTACGCTTTGATTGTAGTGTTATGAGCAGGGTCCGGAAGCCGACAAGAAGTCTTATTTCTACCCGAGTCTCACATGAGGAGGTGCAATGAAATATATCTTCATTTTGGATCGTTGTAGGTAAGATAAATGGTAAATTTTATTTGTTAAATTTTTTTTCGGCGTTTTTTGAGCTTATGAATTTATTTTGATTTGAAAGATTTTCTGAGAGACTTCATCCTCTTACAACTAGTAGTGACTATTTTCTATTCGAACTATCATCAGGTAACCTGAAATACATGTTTCCTGTAGTGAGCAGAACCATCTCTGAGAGTCGAGATCCTTTGCACCTAAGGACCTGCAGATGTTTATTATGCTGTTGCGCCAACTAATGTAAGATCTTGGAATTCTATTTTCTGTAACATTTGTGTGTACTATCCAAACACGACCCCAGTTATACCAATTTTAACTGCTTTTTCCAGGATGTGTACTGCGGGTTCGCTGATTTCAATCCACTTGGCCAAACCAGTTCATTACTACATTTTAGTAAGACAGAAGGTACGTTTTTCATATTATGTCACTGTGAGAAGTACGTGTTTAGAAGAGGAATCTTTTCTTACATACTAAGCTTTTTTGAATACCACCATAATGTTGTTTCTTATATTCACTGAGTCGTACTTTCTCCAGTTTCAATCAATGTTACCCTAAAGACTACCTATATACAGCTAAATGGCGTCAACTCCTCAGCACACATTTCCACACGCTTGTCAGCCACAAAGTTTATGTTCTCTTTCAAAATATTTCTGCTTGTCAAATTACGTGGTAACACTCTTGGTTCACAAATCAGTGTCTAATGACGTTTTACAGAATTTCCAATCCGAGCTGCCTCATATACAAGCAAATTTTTCCCTGCTGGACTTGGGCTCTGATTCCTGATTGGCATATATTCACGAATTTTCAATTTCTCCCCAAACTCCTTTAAGTGTAGTTTCTTCATCTGACGCCCCCATCGTTACGATAAATGAGGTACAGTGAAACCACCTATGCTGGCGTACAATGGGACGACAAAGTCGTAGGAGAGTGATATTTACCTCTACAGATGGTGGTAGTATCGCGTTCAAAAAGCATAAAAGGGCTGTGCGTTGGCTGAGCTGCCTTTTCAACATTCCATTTCGAAAAGCGTTAGGGAACTCATTATTCCGGGATACACGGTGTCAAGAGTGTGCCGAGAATACCAAATTTCAGGCATTAACTCTCACAACAGACAAAGAAGCCGCCGACGGCCTTCACTTAACGACTGACAGCAGCTACCTTTGGGTAGAGTTGTCAGCGCTAACATACAAGCTATACTGCGTGAAATAACCCCAGAAATCGTTGTGGACTTACGAAGAATGCATCCGTTAGGAGAGTGCGGCAAAATTTGGCGTTAATGGGCTGTGCCAGCAGACGACCGACGCGAGTGCCTCTGCTAACAGCATGACATTGACTGCAGCGCCTCTCCTGGGCTTGTACCATATCGTTGGCCCCTAGACAACCGGGAAACCGTGGCCTGGCCAGATTTGTTCCGATTTCCTTGGTTAGAGCAAATCCCACGAAACCATGGACCCAAGTTGTCAATAAGGCACTGTGGAAGGTGGTGGTGGGTCCATACTGGTGTGAGCTGTGTTTTTCTTGGACTGACTGGGTACTCAGGTCCAGCCGAATCGATCATTGACTAGAAACGGTTATTTACGCCTATTTGGAGACGATTTCAGCCATTCATGAACTTAATGTTCTTAAACAATGATGTCATTTCACTGGGACACAATTTCTCGTGATTGGTGTGACGAATATTCTGGACAATTCGACCGAATGATATGGCCACCAGATTGCATGACATGAATCCCATCGAACATTTGTGGGATATAACGGAGAGACCAGCTCGTGCGCAACATCCTGAACTGCAAACACTTATTGGCGTCTATAGAGGCAGCACGGCTCAGTGTTTTACAGGGGACTTGCAACGAATTGTCGAGACCACGTCACGTCGAGTTGCTGTTCTACGCTGGGCCAAAGGAATTCGGATACGGTACTAGGAGGTATCCTGTGACTTTTGTCACCTCAGTTTCTCCTGGCCAGTCATGTTGGATTTACAGCGCAACGTGTTGTCAGATGCAACAGGCTGAATAGGTTCCGTGGAGTTGGCCGGCTTGCGAAAATCCAAGTTGGCCTGCGTTAACAATTGGGCTTCACTACGCATGAACTCTTGCGGCAGATTGAGCTGCATTCATGGTTGCGGCGGTGGTAGGGGCACGCAGGCTCGAAAGAAAATTTGAACGCTTCTGTCATTTACCCTCCTGCGAATGCGAGTTCCCTGCTCTGTTTGCATTGTTAACTACACATTCAGAAAGCTGATTGCTGTCTATTCCATTATGCTTATATGTTTACTGCATGAGTAAGGTGAAGTTGGTTGAAAACGTTGCTGTAGGGTCCGCTGCCGATGTCTTGCATTCAGTGTAAGGTTCTCATCACATTCAGAAAACAGCAGTTGCATGTAGCAGCAGAGAAAGCTGCCGGTGTAAGGGGGGCGTGTGCTCCAGACGGAGCCGCCAATTCTGGTCGACATTCCGGCGGTCACAGGCGCCGCCGCCGACTGGAGCGCAGTAAATGGGGCTCCGCCCTAATTACCCGTATCCAGGCAACGGCTACCTGCCACGGACCGCGCGCCGCAGCTAAACTGGACGGAATGCGCGCACGCATTGTTATCGACATCCACCCATTACTCACGGCCGGCGGAGGTGCGAGCAAGCATTCACCGGCGCCGGATTCAGGGGTCGTGATGAATCAGGACTGCGCGGAAGCTTAGCGAGACCGCGGAGCGGCTGCAGGCACGCACTCCGTCTGAGGAACGAGCACCGGTCGACACGACGGAGCTGGCGGCTTCACGTCGCGCTGCCTCTCCGTCGTAATATCGCCGTTCGTTAAGACAAGATTCTCGGGAGGCCCACCTGAGTTACAACTAGATCGTGGGCACCAGTGACGCGAATTAGCGCTACCATCTAAAACTGACTTATGTAGCGTTGAGGGAATATGTCACATGCCTTATATTTACTGGTTGGTGTGCAGTGACCCATAGTGAAGGATGTAGAGGCAGGAAGTTAGTATGTGTAGAATTGAGCGTTTCGTCACTGGCATTGTAATTTTGAAGTAGAGGCGCAGTTTCGGATTGTGTGGGAAGAAGAAGGATGTTGTCTGTGACGTACTCAAGTTACCACCCCAGGCAGTAGCCTTAAGTACAGTGATATCCGTGACTGTTTTCTAACTTTTATGATATTAATGTTAGTGAACATAGTGGCTTGTATGAATGGACTACATACTAATTAGTACAATACATTGTCTAAAATGCAGAGGAAGTAAAACAAAAATACTTTGCTGGTCAAAGTTAACATGAATTTGGAGATAAATTTACCAGCTTATACTTCCACCCCAACTATCCACCACCATTCCATTTGTGGTCAATATTTCAATAGCGCAATGAAACTCTGACCACCCAGAAATAAATAAACTGATCTGAAGTTTTCTTAAGTGGTTTATTAAGGCCCATGAAAGGAAAAGCCTAGATGGTACATAAATCAAAAAATGTGATCCAACATAAAAATTCTGAATATAATGAAAGGTACTAGGTACTAGGATGGAGCAGCACACGGCTCCTAAATCTTCGTTTTAAAAAGTCCGATACAGTTAGAACCAAGGTTAGCTGTTCTTTATTTATCGACTCAATATCTGGTACTTGTGGCCAAACAAACTTCATTACTTCATACCGGAGATATTTGACATTACACACTCTGACCAAAAGTATCCATAGACTCCCAAAAACATAAATTTGTCGCATTGGGTCCATTTTGCTGCCGCCTACTGCCAGGTACTCCATGTCAGTGGCCTCAGTAGACATCGAGACAGAGCAGAATGGATTGCTCCGTGGAACTCACGGACTTCGAACGTGCTCACTGATTGAGTGTCACTTGTGTCACATGTCTGTACGCGAGATTTCTACACTCCTGAACATCACTAGGTCCACTGTCTCCGATGTGATAGTGAAATGGAAACATGAAGGGACACGTACAGCACAAAAGCGTACAGGCCCGACCTCGTTTGTTGACTGACAGAGACTACCGACAGTTGAAGACGGTTGTAATGTGTAATAGGCAGACATCTATCCAGACCATCACAAAGGAATTAAAAACTGCCTCAGAATCTACTGCAAGTACTATGACGGGCGGGAGGTGAGAACACTTAGATTTCATGGTCGAGCGGCTGCTCATAAGCCACACATCACGCCAGTAAAGGCCAAACAACACCTCGTTTTATGTAAAGAGAGTAAACGTTGGACGATTGAACAGTGAAGAAACGTTGTGGGTAGTGACGAATCACGGTATGCAATGTGTACAATGTGGCTATCAGACGGCAGGATTTGGGTATGGTAAACGCCCGGTGAACGTCATCTGCCAGCATGCGAAGTGTCCACAATAATATTTGGAGGCGGTGGTGTTATGGTGTGGTCATGTTTTTCATGGAGGGGACTTGCACCCCTTGTTTTGCGTGGCACTGTCACAGCACAGGACTACATTGATGTTTTAATCACCTTCTTGCTTCCCACTTTTGAGGAGCAATTCGGGTTTATTGAATGTTTCAACACGAACGAGCACCTGTTCATAATGCACGGGCTGTGGCCGAGTGGTTACACGACAATAACATCTCTGTAATGGACTGACCTGCACAGAGAGCTGACCTGAATCCTATAGAACACTTTTGGGATGTTTTGGAACGCCGACTTCGTACCAGGCCTTACCGACCGACATTAATACCTCCTCTTAGTGCAGCACTCCGTGAAGAATGGGCTGCCATTCCCCAAGAAACCTTCCAGCACCTGATTGAACATATGTCTGCTAGAGTGAAAGCTGTAATCGAGGCTGAGGATGGGCCAACACCATCCTGAACTCCTGCGTTACCAATGGAGGGCGCCAAGGACTTTTAAGTCTTTTCAAAAAAATGGTTCAAGTGGCTTTGAGCACTATGGGACTTAACTTCTAAGGTCATCAGTCCCCTAGAACTTATAACTACTTAAACCTAACCAACCTAAGGACATCACACACATCCATGCCCGAGGCAGGATTCGAACGTGCGACCATAGCGGTCGCGCCGCTCCAGACTGTAGCGCCTAGAGCCGCTCGGCCACCCCGGCCGGCTACGTCATTTACGGCCCGGTGTCCGGATACTTATGATCACAGAGTATATGTTATGCCTGAGTCACTGCGTGAGCCTCAACATCTTGCAATTTAAGCAATATATAACTCATTATTTATCTTAGGCATATTAACAATTAAATGAGCTTTCGCCTATATACGTATGGTTAATTTTTGTATTCGTTAGTTTCACATTGTCGTTGGAATCTACGCTGTTTAATAATTTGTGTATCCCTAATCCCGGCGTTACAACAACAAGTGGTCAAAGTAACCACGAAACAGAGAAATCATGCACATCACCTCACAAATCGATATATATTGGCAGATACGTACATTTAAACAAAAATTAATCAGTGTTCTATTTTGAGAATTAATCGAGTAACATACATAATATATTTGAAAACACCGATAGCTTTGCAGCTAAATGATATCTGTGGATTTTACACAGTCAGATTCTAACACACTTTCTAGTATATAGTTACGAGCTGCAATAGTTTCCCCAACAGTTCCGGCAGAACTTTACCATCAAACAATATATACTAAACACATAGCTGCGAGCCAGTGGAGAGCTGTAAGACTTTTGGTGTTCGAGTGGTCACAGTAACTACTGCTGGCAAACTGTAACCGGTTTATGGTTATTTAGGAAATTCAGTGAGTCTTAAATCTGACACTGCTCATATAGGTCAACGCACAATGGAATACCTTGTGAGACAGGGAGGTGAAGCAGTTACGATTCAAATTCTTGTGGCAGATTATCCTGGCTGTTTTCCATAAAAATTTAAACCAATTCTGCTCTGATCCACAATCTCTACCTCGGAAAAAAAAGGTATGCATAGTGTGATATATGATAAAACTAAAAAAGAGGATTAACACAGAGAAGGCTTGCACGACTACCCTCTTTGGCTAACTGACAACTATGACTGTAGGACTTAAATTCATCAATGAAGTTGCAATATAATAAACTTTACAATTTATGAATACATTGGACCCAATAAACGAAGAACGAAGACGAGATTGTAAATTTGGATGGTTGAATGAGAGGCTGTGGCATTGAAAGATTTGAATTGCCATTAGAAATTGATCAGCTTTCATGATTAGTTATATAAAGCCTTGCCCTATGATGACGTGCTCTACAATAGCTGTGTCAACGTGATTTACTTGAAAACGCGATTTGAACACAAGTGATTAAGGAAACTGTCGTAGTAACACACACACACACTTACATTCACATACATATGAATTTACACAGCTATGTATAGGGTGACTATAACTATGTTGCAGCTACTCACGGAGGACAAGTGTGGGCTGTAAATATCGTATGGCAATGAAAGTTGGTAGATACTTTAATGTGTTAATGCGGAGCCGATTTACGCTGGGAAAAAATTAGATCTGACGCTGTACATCGTTTGTGCGACAGTATGTCCTCCACACTGTCATTTTGCAAGCTAAAACGTGAGTGAATAGTATGGTTACCAAGGAGAAATAGCGTGCGCTTTTAGCGAAACGGTTTCATGTGAACTGCAGCAACTACAGTGCTGCTTTGAGAGACTGCCACCGACTGAAAGATCTGAGGAGATTCCCGATGTCGTTAAATAGTTTAAAGAAGGTGGTAACGAATTTAGAAAAACAGGGTGAGATTCTTGTGGCATCTGGAAAACATATAGTCCTGTCCAGTTGGAAGTTATTGACAGTGTTGCTGCTGCTTTTGCTTAACTAACCGTCCAGCACGTGTCCTATGCTGTGGTAGTGCTCGTACAGTCCATCCAGTGGCCAACCTTACAGAAAGTTTGGCGGTCTATTTTGAACTGGTATCGCTACAGGATACAGGCGATCAGCAACTGAACGTCCAAGATCCTAGTGACGTTATGAATTTACTAGTCGGTTTTCGGCAATGGTCGAAGTTGACGACATGTGGCCGGCAATATTGTATGGAGTGACGAGGTACATTTTACACTACACGGTAAAGTGAATACACAGAATTGACGAATTAGAAGTACTGTTAAACCGCTTGTTGTGCACAAAGAGACAATGCTCTAGCCGTATGTGACTGTGTGGTGATGATTCACAAGCACCTTTACTCTCGGTCCGTTATTCTTTGAAGAGAATGCGGCCAGACGGCCTGTCGGATGTAGCGTGGAGCGTGTACATTATCGAGACCCCTTTGCGCAGCATGTGATTCCTTCTTTGAAAGAGTCCTACGTTGTGGACAGTCCATTACCGGTAGCTGAATGGTCAGCATGACGGGTTGTCAATCCTCTGGGCCCGGGTTCCATTCCTGGCTGAGTGTTGTGCTGCTCTCATTACAATATTATCAGCCTCATCGACTGAAGGTCGCCGAAGTGGCGTCAAATTGAAAGACCGGCACCCGGCGAACAGTCTGTCCGACGGGGGGCCCTAGCCATGCAATTAAATAAATAAACTGTGTGGAAAGCACAATTTTCACGCAAGGTGTGGCAACGCGTCATGTCGCTCGCCCAATGAAAGATCAGCTTAAGGGGTAATATCACTGTAACGGCATAATATGTAGCGCCTCTTTGACAACTGTTTTTGTGGAGGAGGAAAGTTGATAGAGAGGTATTACAGTAACTGGTGCCACTTTGAATCTGGAAAAAAGAAAACAGTCATTGTAATCTAGATGAGTAGAGATAGTGAACCATACAGGGTTCTTTAGAAATATGATTTTTGCGTGATTGGAGAGTATCCTAATGAACTCGCTCAATTTTCACCAAAAAGGACAATCAATTAATAAATATTGTTTAAATTAATAAATTGAGTGATCGTTACAAAACATTTTCGTGTAAACTTCAGTCCAGCTTCCAAAGTGACATCGCGTATTACTAAGTTTTCTCTTCTTACACAGGATAACCACAGCATTTTTTAAAAGACTTTGTAACATCAGTATGACCTTATTGTAAAGTTGTTTTTGAAATGCTATTTAGCCTGAAGATGAGGTATTTCTTCGAAACATGTCGCTAAATAAACAAGTAACACAATAGTTGACAACGTTTGTGACTGGTAGCGGTAATTTAAAAAAACCTTTACATATTTATTGAGACAGTCACAGTCGAAAAATAGTCAAAATGGCTTCAAAATCAGTGTAAATGCTCATAATATCGTACCCAGAGTCACGTAATGTGGAAATTCGCAGCTTATAGCCAGAAGCAGTGCCATGAGGATGTTTCCTCATGTCTTTACTTGCTGCCCTTGCAAAGATTTATCACTGTAATACTTCGTCAGACTAATAGGACCTAATTCTAAAGAAAAAAACCTGCACATACTACTGAAAATGCGAGATGCTTCACTGCCATGAGCTCCACAAAATATCTCACTGTTATAAAAAGAAACACACCACAAACAATCCGACAGCAATCAGCATTCTGCAAGAGCGTTCAGAACTCACCCTCATGCACCACTCGACCACAGAGCGTTATATTTCCTAACAGTGAATTGAAACAACTGCGTACGATTGAAGTACGAGTATAGGAATTTTCTCACTCTGACTTATCACTGATGGGACAAATATTTTAGCAGCAGGTGTCGACAATATAGCAGCATCCGGCTTGTAGCCATCTTATGTTCAAGAAGAAATGAATGCCTTAGGAAGAGAAAGATAATTGACAGGAATGTGTTTAACATTTTGTTTTAGAACTGTGCCAGGAAGTAGAAAAAAAAAGGTTCAAATGGCTCTAAGCCCTATGGGACTTAACATCTCAGGTCATCAGTCCCCTAGACTCAGAACTACTTAAACCTAACTAACCTATGGACATCACACATATACATGACCGAAGCAGGATTCGAACCTGCGACGGTAGCAGCAGCGCGGTTCCGGACTGAAGCGCCTAGAACAGCTCGAACACAGCTGCCGGCCAAGTAGAAAAACCACGTCGATTCTCTGTACACGTATTACGAATTGAAGTTCTAGTAAAAAGCAGAAAAATGTATATTCTCTAGGTAAATCTTCCAGACAGACAATTAACTATCCATAAAGCAAGAGAGTAGGATAAGGTTGCATACACAGTGTGACAGCTTGAATAGATATTACTCGTTCCTCTAAGTCATACTCCAGTTGACGGAAACGAGCGACCTGGACCTTCCTGATACCACGCGCATGAAAACCACTTTACGTTACAGTTTTGTACGGGAAATGATCGCCAGATACCCGCACAAATATTTACATTACATGACTTAAATGACCTGCACATTACCTATTGAACCACTGCAAACTAATTGGGAACTTCAGCCGCCTCGCGTCGTTCCAGAAACCACAGAACAAAGCAAAGCAATACCACATTCTGTTCCACACGGCCCTGGCAACCCCGAGCGTTTCTCATTGGCTGAGGGCCCGAGCGACACACCAAAGGTCCAAACAAGCTTCAGTTGTGCCACAAAGAGACAACTGCCGGATTTTGCACAACTAATCGAAGTTCAACGTTGGATGTCCTTGCAGAACATATCAAAGATGATTATTTTAGAAAGGCAAAGATTGGTTATGTTCTGAAAGATCGATTCGGTGTGTTTTGCAGAAGTGTTGAAATGACAGTTACATTTTGAATCATGTTGTGAAGATCCGTAGCTCCCGTCACGCTCCTGAATTCGACAGATTTTACTCCCGAGAGCAGCCATCTCAACAGTAATATCAGTTATGAGGACAACGCTCAGTCGAGAGCGGAGAGAATCTCCGATCCAGCTGGGAATCGAAACCGAACCCCTTCAGTTTTCATTTCCCCGCGCTGACCGTGCAGCTACCGAAGAGGAAGCATGTTTACTTGACGAGCGCAGTACGCTTTTAGCAAGTTTCCCTGCTGGTACAACGCACGCGCGGCTCGTGTCGGCGTTGGTGCAAATGTGATCACACCGGTGCTCCGGAATACATCGCATCAACAGCACCCGAGAGCCGAGTAGCGGACAGGAGGCCGTGTGGAGAGCAGCCCACAGAGGGGCGAACTGTCGGCCCTGAGAGGACGGTCACAACACTGAAGCCAATCCG
Organism: Schistocerca nitens; assembly: GCF_023898315.1. NCBI lineage: Eukaryota > Metazoa > Arthropoda > Insecta > Orthoptera > Acrididae > Schistocerca > Schistocerca nitens. Next base: position 430,696,169 of record NC_064618.1, on the reverse strand, counting down.
AGAATGCTCCTGCCAAGTGACTATAACCGGTGAGCGATTTTTTACACAGGTTTAAAAGCGTAATTTCTTAGCTGCCTTGTGCGAACTGCAATGGAATGAGCACGTCCAGGCATCTAATTTGGCAGGCATGTTCTCTTGCTTTTAGCTGCGACTCTAAGTGCAGTTCGGTTAAATCTGTGGTAATTTTAAATCTTCAGAAATACAATCACTTGATCAACAGTACTGCCCAATCTCTCTGGCGTACATTTACTGAAGAGTGTCTTTCTCGTTCTCTGCATTTCATGGGTTCTTTTTATGTCGAAAACTCCAATGTCCTGATCAGCAGTGCAGCTTAATCTCTCTCGGTTTACATTTACTGCAGAGTTTTACTCTTGTTCTTTGTAATTAATAATTTTTAAGGAGATTATTTAAATGATTATTGTGTGCCAAATGATAATTATCTGTGCGTATTCTCATGTAATTTTTCCCCTGCTAAATATCCTTCGCTTATCGCTGAGTTATTTGTGTGCATAAAGGAACTGGTGTATATGAGACTGTATCTCGCAGTTTGCTGAACTGCTGTTGTGCATCCTTTGAATTGTGCTGGGGAGGGGCGTTAACTTGCTAACTTGAAGTCAGACTACCATTTGAGTTCCGTTATATGATTTTGATTTGCAGCTTGTGGTTTATATCTTCTCTCTGTCAATATTTGAACTTTGGGGTACCTTTTCATTGGTAGACAGATCACCCCTAGCTTTCAAAATTTTTCACCTCTAAACAATCAGAGCTATATTTGTGGTTGTGCATGTTTTTTAAAATACTTCGTATATAAGTTTTACAAGTGCCCCTGTTTGTGTTATTCAACCAGTGTGAGTGGCGTTGTGTCCAGATTTGTGAGGGATTTCGGGTATAAGACCAGTCTCCCGATATTTTTCTGGTGAGCGGGCCCGTTGTAACTCAAGAAGTTACCTCATTTGCTTTATGTATTGTTGTAACTCTTGTATTATTTATTAATGTACCGCAGCACACTAGGCCTTAATAAACTGCATTTTGATGGGGAATGATGCTCAGTTTCCCTACTGTTCGGTTCTTCGACTCACAAACGACGGGCCACGTTTCACATACTTAAAAATAATTATACACAAATCGTAACTCTAGATTTATGTAATACTGCTGCTGTAGTAATACGATGTCCTGTTCAAAAGTACTCAAAATTTTACTCACGCTGTAGTTCTTGTACCATAAATATCTCCAACGAACCGTACCAAACAGAGACTCCACCATTTCCGTATCTGAGGGATCCGTTGATTGAAATTTCGATATTTTCGGTAGTCAAAAAACCGATTCCTTCAGCATAACAATGGTGTTAGTACATGGTAGCTGTTGTGAGGGTCTAACTTTATTGCAACTTTTCTGGTTGAGGTGGCAACATCTCATGCTCATAACACATATATGTGCTACTCATCACACTCGTTAGGAATTTAAGAAGCGTAAATCCATTGGTATGAGGGATACGGGAGCATTTTACCACAATACCACACAGCCAGTTGGGTATATTGCGGTGACTGCTGAACCAGAGGTAACGAAATGGAGTGCAGCCGGTCTTTCAGGAGGACTATACCATGAAACCATTGTGTAATTATACGTAGTCAGGTATGTAAAGCTCCAATAATTAGGGGTGTTTTCCCAAGTACAGATATAGCGTTTTATGCCTCTCTGTAAGGAGACGGACTCCCCAGATGTCAGTTTCTATCGCCCACTGTCACTCCTTACATCATTTTCCAGTGTTTTTGAAGAAGGTAAGGTAACCTCAGATTGACGCTTTACTATGTTGTAGTGTTGTACTCAGCTGATCACAGTTTGAATTTCAGCTAGGCCACTGTACTGACAGCTGTTTATACATTTATTGGACATATAAGGAAAAAAATGCGTCCCAACAGCCCTTAAACACTCAACGGTACCGACAGGCCGCCATGTCACCCTTAGACCATAGACGTCAATCGATGGAGACATGGAGCAACACGTGGTTAGCACACCGCTCTCCTAGCTGTTGTCAGATTTCGTGACCAGTGCCGCTACATCTCAGTCAAGTAGCTCCTGAGTTGACCTCACAAGGGCTGAGTGCAACACACTTGCCTACAGTTCTCGGCAGACTTGGAATATCAACCATCCAAGCTAGCCAAGGCCGATAGTGGTTAACTTCGGTAATCTAACGGGAACCAGTGTTACCACCGCGGTAATGCCGCTGGCACGTAATAAAATTCTTAAATAATGTCTCACCATTTGGGACCTTCTGTGACGTACTGATATCGAAAGTTTTCTGTAGCCTGCGTCATAAAATCCTATTAGAAGAGTTAAGATTCTATATGATAAATAGTTAAACTCACGCGTGGTTTATTTATTGTTTGAGAAACAGGAAGAAGGTATTCTGGGCTGTTCCAGTAATACAAAAGAGGAAGCCATATCGTCTGCATGGCGATAAATTACAGTGGGAGTCTAAAGGGGTTTGGTTCAAATGGCTCTGAGCACTACGGGACTTAGCATCTGAGGTCATCAGTCGCCTAGAACTTAGAACTAATTAAACATAACTAACCTAAGGACATCACACACATCCATACCCGACGCAGGATTCGAATCTGCGACCGTAGCGGTCGCTCGGTTCCAAACTGTAGCGCCTAGAACCACACGGCCACTCCGGCCGGCCCAGAGGGGTTTGACCACTGGCCCGCTACTGTTTGTGCTGTATGTTAATGACCTACCAATTTATTCGGATCCGGTAGCCAAACTAGTCCTGTCTGCAGATGACAAAAACTTTCTCGTAAGTGAGTAAATAATCAGGCACAGATAATATTAACTGGCATTTTTGTGAATGTTACTGAATGGTTTGCACACATAAGCCAGTTTGAACTTTGCAGACTTATAGACAATACAGTTTAGTAGTCTCGTCGGCCGTGGTGGCCGAGCGGTTCTAGGCACTTCAGTCCGGAACCGCGAGACTGCCACGGTCGCAGGTTCGAATCCTGCCTCGGGCATGGATGTCTGTGATGTCCTTAGGTTAGTTAGGTTTAAGTAGTTCTAAGTTCTAGGGGACTGATGACCTCAGATGTTAAGTCCCATAGTGCTCAGAGCCATTTGAACCATTTTAGTACTCTCAAAAATTTCCCTTCTCTTGTTAACCTAGCTTAACTAACAAAAAATTATAAGTGCAGTATCTAAGTTCCATGATATTAAGAGGGGACTATGATGAAACAACTGGGAAAACGACACTGCTGGAAAAAAGACCCATCACCAGGAAGGGATCGTGTGACATAAACAAAAGCTGTTACGCGTGTATCCATATCTGAAAAACGGTGTCTAGTGAAATTTCGCGCCAGTCGCATAAGAGCGCCGCTAATAGTGCCACTTAGAGGATGTAAGTAATGTTTGCACGCTGTAACTGTCGTGAGCGTTAGTTATCCTTGAGACTGGACGTGGGGAGTTGATGTTAGCCAAATATGCCTTGAAAACGACAGAGACGCCGCTATCAACACCTCACTGAGTTTCAACGAAGTCGTGTAATAGGCCTACGAGGAGCTGGATGTTCCTTCTGCGACATTGCAAGGAAACTCGTCAGGAATGTAGCCACTGTACATGACTGCTGGCAGCGGTGGTCACGAGAATGTAGGCTCTCAAGAAAGCCAGTCGCTGGTGGGCCGCGTGCGCTACCGAGAGGTAAGACTTTCGTATTCGGCCTATGTCTCTGGCGCATCGTGCTGAATCTGCAGCAGCAGTTTGAGCAGCAGTTGGCACCACTGTGACCAAAGAACTATTGCGAATAGGTAAGTTCAAGGACAGCTCCGAACCAGACGCCTCGTATCGTACATTCCACTGACAACAAAACTAGTGCCATTCGCGACTGCAGTGGTGCCAAACGAGAACTCATTAGAGGAAAGGGTGAAGGTCTGTTGTGTTTTCAGATGAAATCTGGTACTGACTCTGTGCTATTGATGGCTGTAACTTAGAAGACCAGTTGAGGGCCTTCAACCAATGTCTCCGTGTGGGACCTTTATCTGGAACTATGGTCTGGGGTGCGATTTCGTATGACAGCTGGGGCACTCTCGCATTACTCCACGCACCCTGATTGCAGATTTGTACGTCAGCTGATACGACTTGCTGTGCTGCCATTCATGAACAGAGTTTCAGGACGTGTTTTCCAATAGGATATCGCTTTTCCGAATACCGCTGTAGTATTCCCAAATTCTCTACAGGGTGTCGACATGTTGCCTTGGCTTGCTCGATCACAAAATCCGTCTCCAATCGAGTACATCTGGCACCTAGTTGGACAACAACTCCAGCATTATCCACAAACAGTATTACCAAACTCGGTATTGACCGTCGAAGTGCCACAGGCATGGAGCTCCATCCCACAGACTGACATCCGGCACCTATACAGCACAATGCGCGCACATTTACACGCTTTCGTCCAACATTCTGGCGGTACATTGGTTATTAATGCACATCTACAGCATACTCCGCAAGCCACATAATGGTATGTGGCGGAGGGTACTTTCGGTACCACTATCTGATCCCTCCAACCCTGTTCAACTGGCGAATGATGCGTGGGAAGAATGATTGCCGGTAAGCCTCTGTATTGGCTCTAAGTTCTCGAATTTTCTCCTCATGGTCAATACGCGAGATGTATGTGGGGGACAGTAAAATGTTGACTACTCCTGAAAAGTGCCGTCCCGAAACTTCATTAATAAATCTCTCCGTGATGCAAAACGTCTCTCTTGTAACGTTGAGCAGTGGAGTTTGTTTAGGATATTCGTGACGCTCTTTCGCCAGCTAAACGATCCCGCGACGAAATGCGCCATCTTCTCTATCACCTCTATCAACCCTACCTGATAGGGATCCCAGATAAATGAACAATACTCAAGAATCGGGCGAACAAGCGCCTTATAAGCCACTTTTTCGTGGATGAGTTACATTTCCTTAAGATTCTTCCGATGAATCTGAGCCTTGTGTCTGCTATTCCCACTATCTGTTTCATATGGTCACTCCACTTAAGATCGCTCTGGATAGTTACTCCTAGATATTTTACGGCAGACGCTGTCTCCACCTGTTTGTCATCAATAGTGTAGCTGAACAGTAGTGGATTTCTTTTCCTATGTATGCGCAATATTTTACATTTATTTACGTTAAGGGTCAACTGCCAGAGTCTGCACCATTCATCAATTCTCTGCCGATCGTTCTGTAAATTCTTACTATCTTCTGGCGTTGCTATTTTGGTGTAAACAACTGCATCTTCTGAGAATAGCCTTAAAGAGCATCTGACGCTTTCTATTAGATCGTTGACATATATCGTGAAGAGCAACGTTCCTATCACACTTCCCTGTGGTACTTCGGATATTACCTGTACATCTGTCTATTTAGTTCCGATAACAGCGACGTGTTGACTTCTGTCTGCAAGAAAGTCTTGAATCCAATATCAAGTCTGCTCCGATACTCCGTAAGCTCGTATTTTCTTCATTAAACGGCAATACGGGACGCTGTCAAATGCCTTACTGAAATCAAGGAACACGGCATCAGCCTGAGCGCCGTTATCTACGGTGCTGTGGATCTCATGGAGGAACAGAACGAGCTGAGTTTCTCAGGATCTCTGTTTGCAGAATGAATATTGGTTTTTATAGAGGAACTGTGCATTTCCCAAGTACGTCATAATACCAGCAGTTTACATTTGCCGTGGCTTATTTCGTGCTTACATTAACCTGTCATCTTGCTATGCTAATCACGAAATATGTTGCCTAGACAAACGTATTGCCGAAGTTTCGTTACACTACATTTAATATTTTTAGATGTTGCTATGTTTTTTCCCGTCAATGTATTAAGTCGAACTCCTGAAGCGTTTAGGTACGGCTACTTTTACCATAAGAATAACTGCTAAATATGAGGATATAGGCTTCAGTAATTTAATCTATTCTGCATATTTTCATTCACTTACATCTTACAGGATGCATTCTGGGGTAACTCCTCATCGACAAAAAGAACTCATTAAATTTAAGAATATAATTGGAATTATATGTATGGTTCACACACTTGCCATTGCTGGCATTTCTTTGACAACCTGCGAATATTATGCACAGCCTCAGCTACATTTCTTCAGTTACTAAATTTTTTATGGACAATCCATCTGACTGTGTTGGTAGCGAAGATATTCATAAGTACAACACCGCAAGCAAAATTATGTGGTGTAGAACAGGATGAAATATAAAGCTATTAACTTCTTTCCCAATTTACCGATTGAAATAATGTGTCTAGCAGTAGATATTTTCCTTAACAACTGCTTCTGTACCACTGAGGAGTTCGGGAAGAGAGTAATTATTGATTTATACAGAATAAAATGACGGAAATGTACACAATTCTTTTCACTTTTTAAAAACGTGTATTTTGTTGGTGCGTTTCACATCTTAATGGCATCGTCAGTGTGATGTATGACCCACATATTAAACTGGTTCTTATGATTATGCCGATGGTATCAGCGAAAATCTTGGCAATAGTTGCTGACAGAGTCTCACCACAAATGGAAATGATTACGTGATGCCGTGTGGCCATCTCTAGACGCCATGTGTCGTTTACCGCTGATGGCGTGCCACAGGCAACAGAAACTTGCTTGGTGTAGTTCAAGAGTCAACTCTGACTGAATGCCATTCTGTGGCTTTTAACATAAGTTCTCGTTCCGTTTGTAGCATTTAGCTCATAATCAATACGTACGTAAATGACCCTCCGAAACGTGGCAAGAAGGAATGAGATCCCGAGACCCAGACTTCGCCAACTCCTAGAATCATTGTGTGGATAGCTATTTGATACAGTGTCTGGTTTGGTAATTTTTAAAGAGATGCTGAATGGTTTTCAGTATGTGATAATAGTTGGTAATCGCTGTTGTCTTATACTTCGTAATCAGAGGAGCAAATGACAATTTTCATCAAGCTAATACAAGAACACACAATGTAGTTCACACCACAAATGCCTTCAGCAATATATGGATCCTTTACTAATCTATCCGGTCTGCTGATTGTCCACCTGAAGAGCATGTCTTTGTCGGTTGCGATAGGAAGACATGCACTTTCAAAGCAGTGTCCATCCAACAATCTCCAACAGCACTTTTTTTAGGCAGGGTAAGAAATTCCTCAAGGTGACATGCAGAGGCTGGCTGTTTGCATGTTACATCAAACACAATAACTGATGTCGGTGGACATTAGAACGAGTTAAACGGAAGTAAAGTCATTTATGTTTTGTAAATATCAGACATGCTAGGCTTTGAATCACTTTCCACGTCCGTCGGTGTTCCATAATGTGACCACACATGAACTATTACAACTAATTGAGTCCACGTTATAATGATGTCCATTGGTTCTGCCTTCCACCGTCAGCAATAGCGAAAGGCAGTCGTGTCTGTGGCACGAAGCGCGTTGATTGCAGCCCGGCTCGCAAACGCCCTGCTCCTAGCCTTGTGACTGACTGTGCTGTACTGGCTGCATACGCCACAGGCGTCCGCCAAGTCCTTTCATGCATTACATACATAGCATGTTTCCTTAGGATTACGGGGACCCAGGTTCAATTCCGTGCACTGAGTGTTTGAGTTGTCCTCATCATTTCATCCTCATCATCATTGGTAAGAGTGACTTGGTTGGATTATGAAATGAAAATAGACTGTAAAAATTGGGACTTTGTACGAGTGCTGATGACCGCGCAGTTGAGCGCCCCACAAACCAAACATCCTCATCATCATCATATTTCATTAGTTTACACTTCTTGAGTAGTAAGGAGCGATATATAATAATTACCTTAGACAAGTTGAATTTCTTAGGTTGGTGTAAAAAACTTCTATTATCGATTACCGGTTTCGGTAAGCAGGGTTGCCACCTTCAGATCTCGATAAATGGCTGTACAGTTGGTATACGAGACATGTAATTACCTTTTATCGAGAGCTGAAGATCGTAACCACGCATACCGAAGCAGGTAATCAACGATGAAGATTGTTTACAAGCAATCTTGGCTGAGAAGTCCACGTTTTCCCAAGTAATAACAATCTTCATTCACATAGGCCAGTCTCACGTATTTCATTTGCATATGCATAGAAAACTGGCATATTTAAGTTATATTATAATAGAAACAAGAGCGATCAAGTATCAACGTGACCATCTTGTCGAGTGGTTTGCGAAACAAATGAGAATGTTTTTTACTAGACAGCGCTGAGTTCAGAAGGAAATACTGTCCTCTCTGGAACCAATGTAGTTTTGGATAAAATCCACATAAGAGTATTTCCGTAAGAGTTTGAAAAAAATAAAACAGGACATAGAGATTGCTCCACTGAACAATTTGAGGCAGAGAGGCTGGGGTAGGAAATTTGGGAAATTTGTGGTGAGGTCTTATGTGACAAAACTACTGAGGTCATTGGTCCTTAAGTTTACGCACTACTTAATCTAACTTAAACTAATTTACGCTATGGACAACACACACCCATGCCCGTAGGATAACTCGAAGCTCCGATGGAGGGAGCCGCGCGGACCGTGACAACGCGCCTCAGACCGCACGGCTACCCTGCACGGCTAGGGTTGGAGAAGCCAGTTTAAGGAGATATATGGAAGTAAACTTGTCTACCGCTTTGTCTAGCATTACTGTTTTCTGGCTTACTTACAACTAAAAAGCGTATAAACTTACACGTGCTGTTCTGTTTGTTTACAAGTACATTCTTTATTTCCTGCAAGGAAACTTGAAAGACGAGCCTGATTGGTAGGAAGTCATGATGCAGATTTTGTTTACTTTACTTGTCCATAAGGTGGTTCTATTGTATCAAATTTGCGTTGTCCCAAGACAAAACACGCAGTGAATCACCGACAGACCCATTCAGTACCCAGCGCTATTCAGAGACGCAGAGTACAATAAGACGGAGCACAACTGGTACAATTTCGCAGAACTTACTGACGTGCATCTTGTGTATGAGGAAATACGTTGCACTGCTGAAAGGACGTGCAAGGAACGAACAACAATTACATCCATATCACCCACAACGAGTCCATGCAATGCTTGTGAATGACTTTGCTCCAAGGGTTGAATTGTGTCAGTTGTTGCTCCAATAATAGATTGATTGACCAGATTTCCTCCAGATCGCGTTCTTTTCTGACAAGGCCTCATTTGATAGTGATGGTATTTCGAACAGCAGGAATAGCTGTGTGTTGGATGAGGAAAACCCTCACGCAGTACTAGGGTCACACCATCAAAACAATTGCTGTGATTATCTGGGCCGGCATTGTAGGCGACAAATAAGTTCCTCAAATAAGTTCCTTCATTCTATCGTGTTCTGACGCCCAATACTTCAAATCTAAAAATCTGTGCCTCGAAATGAATACCTTCCGAAATTCAACATAAAAGCAAACATACGCCTTGAAGTTTCCGTTATCATTAAGTCCACAGATTCTTATTTATACACCTGCTAGCTGCACAACAACTGTGATAACTATTGGTCCACATATCACCTTGCTCCCATGCAGTTCACCACGTCCCAGACTACCCCAAATCTCCGCTGCCCACTGACTGTCACTGCTGTGATCATGAGGTTCAATCCTGATATCACAGTATGAGAAGTCGACGAGAAACTGAACTTCGAATTCGAAAAGCCCTGCACATTCACCAACACTCTGATCTCAGTTTCCTCCCCTTCGTCTTTTCTGGAGGCTCATTTACCATTGATCACTTCCTGATACCATTACCGCAAATGCCTCATCTCTGAAAAGTCTCATTTGAGATCTGAAAATGCTGCTCATAGCTTCGGATGGCACACACCTTTCAGAGGTCTGATTCAATAGAGGACCACTAAGAAATTTGTTCATAACCGCTAGAGTCAGCACTCTTTTAGCGTCAGTTTTCCAGGTATTCTAACGTCATCACATCAGGTTATGTGCACTAAGAACATCATATTATCACTCCTGGAATTCTGACATCATCACATCCACATGGCCATGACATCATCATTCCTGGAATTCTGAGATCATTCTGTCACTGCCTCATAAAGGCCATCCCACATCGCACACTATTGGCAGTGTGGTTGACTTTCTGAAACTTCTTACAAAGCTTGCAACTACAATGTTATAAAGGAGAAAAGGTATTATACATTACAGGCAGGAAAAAATTGTGCAGCTGTTCCCACAAGGTATTTCAAGCAGGGGTGAGGAGGATTTTTATTTTTTAAATAATCGCAATGCCTCAGTGTGCTACGTGATACACGTTGTGTCTTTCCGCTCTGAACGACTTTTCTGTATTCAAGCCATGTACCTTAATAGGACTCACGTGATGTCAAACGATTTTTCCTTTTTACGGATACATGCTTTCGCGGCGATATCCGTGAATGAAACATTCTCGGGTTTCAAGCGAAATCAAGTAGTTTACTGCCCACGAGCTTCCGGCAGAGATCTCTGCCGAAAGCTCGTAGGCAGTAAACCACTAGACGCGGCTCGAAACTCGAGAATGTTTTACTGATTTTTCCTTTTTCTTCTTTTTCTGCAAATTCATCTTTATCCACATGTATATGATCCATTTCATTGGACTCAGTGCATACTTTTTTCCCAAGTGTGAACATCGTGTTAATGTCTATCAGATGAAGCTGTAGCTTCTGATGTGTTACGTTTCTTATTTTAGGGTAGCACTGTACATACTTATGTGATGGAATTACAAAAATAAAAGAAATACCTGATTGAGATGTACTGATTGGGCAGGGTTGCCTTTACTAATATGGTAATGAAGACACTGAAGCTTGGATGGCAAAGCAATATTTCATCGACTGTACAATTTGCCAAGGTATCTACTCGATGCTGGTGGATTATACACATCAGAGTTACACGTTCCATGATCCCAGCCAAAAATGAAATTGTTTTTATGAAATTTATATCATGTAAGATAGTAAATTATTCTAACAATGAAAGTGGACATCACATTCATCTATTTCCAGCAGCATGCAAAAAATTTTTGTTTCTTTTTTTAATTATATATTAAATGATCTCCACTAAAAAGAGAGTATTTTTTTGGTGAAATTCACATCCAGTAAATTGTAAATGTTTCTGAACTGGAATAATAAACTGTGAGATAAATATTTATTACTACTGTCTATATCTCTTCCTCTTCTTATTGCCTCCCTAGACCACATCCTGTCTATATAGTTACGGTTTTAGGTCCACACCTGACCTGCTGCCAAGGGGAAAAATAAGCAATAGTGGCTTGGTCTTGCCACATGGACTAGGAGGTATTAATCAACCCAAAAACATACTACTCCTAATAGCTACAATTATTAGTCTGCAGATGCAGTAAATATTGACATAATGTTCAGTACACTCTCCTCAATAAAAATATCTATGTTTGTGTCACTAATACCCTGTATGTATATTTGTACAAGGTTGACCGGCGCCCTCGAAGTGTTCATCTTCTTGGTGCCTTGCTTGTGCCGATGGAAATACGTCCCAATTAATTTTCAGAACCGACATCTCTAAAAAGTCAGCTGAAATCGCACCGGGACCAGCGTGGCCTATATGCAGCATGCAGGAGGCGAGATCAGCATCCTTCGATGAGTGACCGTTTGCTATTAAGTAGAGATCGGATAGACTAAGTGAAGAGGGATATTTTACGCCGGTAATAGTGATGAAATATTGCGTTTTCTTGACATGGGATATCCGAAGCAGTGACATGAAATGGATAATCCACGGACACCATGCTCTCTGTGCTTCTCCAAATGTGTGTTCATGATTAGCTTGAAGGGGGTTGGTTTCTGGATAATATCTGTTGAACGAAAAATACGATAAAATTTTTTAATCAAAATTACAGCAAATATTCCGAAAAATAGATGTATGGTTGAGAGGACTCATCTGCGTAAAGTTCGCTTCCACGACGAAGTGGGTGCGATTTCCCATCCATGTGAAAACGTTGTTAACTTTTAACCAACGTGGTGCGGTCAATTTGATCGCTCGCTTTCGTCGGCAATTACTATTTGCCATTTCCCTACCTATTATTGCGGCCGTCGACTCGTTAGCTTCGAGTTTAGTAGTGAGTGGACCGGCAACGCATGTGGTGTTAATCCAGAGCTTCTATAATGTGAGTGACCTCCTTTTGAAAATAGCTCGCAGTCATTTTGACCGCACTACGTTGTTTGTGTAATTTTCTTCTGCAATTACTTTCCTTACATTTTCTCGATTTTTCCATTTCACAGCTTTTGAAATATGGCAGAACCTAGTAATTCTACAGGTAAAGGATCTGATGCAAGTAGCAGACAACGTGTGAACACTTCAGACCGAAACTTCGAGGATGGTTGGAGGAATTAGACGATAGTGACTGTGACGATAATCCTGAAGAAACTGAACCGAACCCATTGTCAGTGAGCATGCCACTTTGTCAGTACAAAGTGCAACAGAAAATTACTCTGATGAAAGTAGTATTCCATGTCTGTAGCAAGAATCATTACAAGTGGGCCAAAACATATGCGATCCGAGCTGTCATAACTCCTCCCCATAACATCATCATGAAATTTCCTTCCTCCACGTTGACTACAGGAGATCTAAAAGACCTATTTTCATTATGGCATCTCTATTTTGACGAAAAAGTTCTTGATCACATCCTACCATGGACAAATGCTAAAATAGATTGCGTCGGGCAGAAGTATTCTGACAAAAGCAAAGATGAACTTCAGAACCTGGATCTGGATGAACTTTTGACTCGTTTAGAACTTCTGATAAATTCTTCTGTCTTTAAATCCAACCACCAAATTGTAAATTATATGTTTTCAACTGATAGTTCAGGTCGGGAAATTTTCAAATGTGTCATGTCTAAGAACCATTTCGGTTGTTGAACTACATACGGTTTGATGACTTTCGAACTAGAAAAGAGTGTCTCAAAGTTGACAAAATCGCAGCAGCCTTCTTTCTCTTTAGAAAAATTGTGGAAAATTCAGAAAAATATTTCAATTTAGGCACATGTGCTACTGTAGATGAGCAGCTAGTTTCCTTCCGTGGTAACTGCTCATTTGTGGTCTACATGCCAAAGAAGGGTGGTAAATATCGTTTAAAAATAATGTCCTTCTGTGATGCAAGGACCAGTTACTTTTATAATGGGTGTACGTACACTGCGAAGGACTCTGATGGCGATGCTTTGCGGGACAATGACAAATCGATGATACCAACGCAGACTCTGTTGCGATTGGAGTAAACCAGTCTATGGCAGTAATAGCAACATTACTGCTCGCAGTTAGTCCAGCTCTATACAGGCTGTAGAGGAGTTAAGGAAAATATGATTGACTTTTGTTGGAACTCTAAAAAAGCATAAGAGAGAGATCCCGCAAGTCATCCAACCAAATAAGCATAGGCCAGTTGGTTCGTCTTTGTACGGTTATACGCAATGCACCACTCTGTTGTCGCATGTGCCAAAGACAAACAAAGCGGTTCTTCTTGTCTCTTCCATAAATCGTAGCCCCGCTGAGGATCTGACTTCTCAGAAACCAGAAATAATATCATATTACAACGCCACTAAAGGTGGAGTTGATGAACTGGACAAAAGGTGGTCCATATACTTCTGCAGCCGAAGAACTCGACGTTGGCCGGTGTGTTTATTCTGCCGTTTATTTGACATCAGCACAGTTAATGCATGTGTTTGTCAGAAGAGTGGATCAGATTAAGCTCCTGTCGACAGAGGTGTCTTCCTGAAAGAGCTGGCCTGTAGTCTTGTGATGAAACATACGTAAAAGCGAGCTCAGAAGCCAGAATCCCACAGGAGTTACGACTACTGACCTGCCGGATTTTAGGCTCCGATGCTCCAACAGAAGAAGCAGTGGAAGCAGTATTAGGTCCTAGGAATAGGAAAACGTGCAGGTTCTGCCCAGGCAGCAAGAAAAGAAAGACTTCGCATGTTTGCTACATCTGCAAGAGACCAATGCTCATGTAGTCCTGTTCCCAGGTCTGCAAGCACTGTTGAGAAAAATTGTGATTTTGAGGGCTCTGATTTTTCATGAGGTATTTTTTTAGGTTAAAAACGTTACATTTATTGTTCCATTAGTTCTTCAAGAAGAAACACAAAATCTATCTAAGCATTGTATTCGTTCTTAGTTTATGAAAAACATATAACTGCATTAGTTTACGAAATGTTCAGTTAACATATCTGAATGCCAGTTTATTAATAATTATTTAATGTTAATATCCTGTATTTTCATGTTTATTTACATTGTATTAAAGACTTTGCCATATGCAAAACAGAGAATTTCAAAGGGATTCGAATTGTTAACATTACACCCACCTGTAATTAAGAGGTCAGATTGACCGCACAACGATGTTAGTGTTCCATGTTTGCCAGTACGTTAGTTAAAAGTTAAATGTGCCCTGTCAATTTCCTCGTGTGTTGTGTGTTGGAAGACTATATCCTCTACAGTGACAGTAAGTTTTCGACACAACTAAGGCAGTTAAATGCCTATAGCTTTGTTATAAGTGGCATTGAGAAGTATCAGTTTTTCATTCCTTGATGGTGAATAATTTAGGACACTTGCGCCCATTTTTCAAACCATTAGTGCTGTAAATGTGACAAATAAAGGCGATATCCCATGTACAGAAACTGTCCATGCAGTAATCAAAGCAGAATATGACGGACTTAACAACAGCAATTTTTTTTCTTTTGCTGAATGTAAGTTCCGTAGTTTACAGTCTCTCTCTCCATCTACTTATCTATCTTTCTTTTGTACGAGGATGAGTCAAATGAAAACCTTAAATTTGTAATAACAAATCGAAATGTCGCACCCTTATCCTATAAGTTGGTAAGCGTGCTAACAACAGCGAGCAGAATGGCCTGTAGGTGGCAGCATAGTGCAGATGCACACATACCGTCGCAGTATCAGTATGAAGATGATCGTCCCACTTGCGACTTGCACCAGGGAAGAGCAGCGTTCTGTTATTCGATTTTTGGGTGGTGAAGGTGGGAAACCTATTGAAATTCATCGACGAATGAAGGTTCAGTACGGTGATGCATGTTTGTCACAGCAGCAAATCTACGAATGGAGTAGGAAGTTCGCAAATGGTGTAACTTCAGTGGAAGATACCCCTCGTCCAGGTCAGGCACAACGAGTTGTGACTGCACAGAACATTGCACCAGTTGATGCCATAGTGAAGGAAACCCGCCGTGTGACACTGAATGACACTGCAGCATTTTTACAGATTAGTCATGGGTCAGGAAACCACATTGTGCATGATGTGCTCCAGTTTCACAAAGTGTCTGCAAGATAGGTGTGACGGCAGCTGACTCCTGAAATGAGAGAACGACCTTATTGATGCTTGTGAAGAACTTCTTGGGTGCTTTGAACGAGAAGGTGTTGCCTTCCTTGCAAGAATCGTTACTGGAGACGAAACCTGGGTTCACTCCCACCAACCGGAAACGAAGTGAGCGGGCAAGGAATGGCGCCATTTCTCAAGCCGGCCGGGATGGCCTAGCGGTTCTAGGCGCTACAGTGTCGAACCGCGCGACCGCTACGGTCGCAGGTTCGAATCCTGCCTCGGGCATGGATGTGTGTGATGTCCTTAGGTTAGTTAGATTTAAGTAGTTCTAAGTTCTAGGGGACTGATGACCCCAGAAGTTAAGCCCCACAGTGCTCAGAGCAATTTGAATCTCATCACCAAAACCAAAGACGTTTCGAACAGAACCATCAGCACAGAAGGTTATGCTGACTCTTTTTTGGGACAAAAAAGGTGTCATTTTGGAGCATTACATGACTAGAGGGACCACTGTCAAGAGTGCATCATACACAGATCTCTTAAGAAATCATCTACGGCCTGAAATCAAATGAAAGCGACATGGATTGCTGTTAGCAGGTGTCCTTTTGCAACATGACAATGCAAAGCCCAACACTGCCCGTATAACAGTTGCAACAATCACAGACCTGCATTTTGAGTGCCTTCCTCATTCACCATACTCACCAGATCTTGCTCCAAGTGATTTCCATATGTTTGAACCACTCAAAGACGCAATGCTAGGAAAGAAGTTCAGTTCTAATGAAGAGGTACGCCAAGCGGTGCATGAGTGGTTGCGCGGACTACTAAAAGAATTTTTTTTTCTAAAGGAAGTTATGCACTTTGTAAGCGCTGTAGGACTTGCGTTGAGTGTGAGGGAGATTACGTTGAAAAGTGGTACAGCTTTGTACCCACTTCTGCACAATAAATAATATTCTAAAAAATATTTAAGGTTTTCATTTGACTCACCCTCGTTTATATACCCTACCAGGCCTGGTAACAACATGAAACATGAGGAACCCTAAAGCACTCTGGTGGCCGTTATGACTGTCTTTTTATGTGCGCGCCAATAGTTTGTACGTGTACGAAGTTACGCTACCATCTGACCGTATCTTAAGGGTGCCTCAGTTATTTTGTCAGGCTGTGTAAACAATGCATAAGGTGTTTCATAGCGGAAAGTCTTTCCCATGGTGTGCGCTGCCCGACGACACAAATGACTGCCACAGCATTTAGTCTTTCGGTGGAACTACCTAAATATTGTAGTGGAAGTAATTATACACAGAAGCCTCCCAAGAAACTGATATAGGCATGCGTATTCAATTACAGAGATACTTAAACAGGCAGAATACGGCGCTGCGGTCGGCAACGTCTATATAAGACAACAAGCGTCTGACGCAGTTGTAAGGTGTCAGGCAAATCCAACACCTTCCATGAAAACCCTGGCATGATAAGCAAATCCAGTAGTATGTCACATAATTCCGACTAAATCGTGACATTAAATTAACCAAAGTAATACGAGTAACGAGTGAGCAAATGGAATATCACACACTAACACAAGAATGCCTAAATGTATGTCATACCTTCCCACCGTGAGACACACGCTGTTCCGAGGGGAGAAACGAGAACAGAAGCCGAAAGCAGAACCGTGTTAAGCTAGAAGGCCCTACGGTAAGGGACGGACACCCACGTCGCCAGATAACCGACAGGACCACCCCCCCCAGCCCATGTCAAAAGATAGAGCCCTCCAGAAGAACGCAGGTTCCAGCGTGAGACATTTTCGCGTCTCTTTTATGTTGCAAACTTTAAAAACATTGCCCCACCACGAAAAGTATAACGTTTCTCATTGGATAGAGAGAATTTTTGTAGGCGGAGCTTAATGTTAACATTGAGACCCTGATTGGTCAGATGAAAACACAGCCAGATAGTTTTTTTTAAACCAACTTCGGTAAATTGTAGTAACGAGAAGTTAGGGGAGAGTTGCTTACGAGGCGGCGAGATGCATCGAGCTGCGCCGGCCGCCGCCCCCTGACCAACACCGACAAGGTAATGAACGCACGCGATGCCGCATGTTTGAGCGCATAAGGCTTCACTCAGAACTGCAGAAGTCTCATCTGTTACATCCCCTTTTTACGTAATACTAGTGTCGATCGTCAATTGAAGCTCATGGTATTCACATTTGCTACGTAAGTTAAAATCTGAAACGCGATGTTTTTTCTGTTATATAATTACTGAGAGGCCACATCAGCCACGGTAATTTACGACAGGTTAGATAAGTAATTAAAGATAATTGAGGGTCACTGTAGACCATTTTGAGAGTTTTCTCTTTTGTGAAACTTAATTTAAACCTAGATTATAGATGTGATATGGCATAGGTCATCCTTCGATCCATTGTAGATCTTGGGAACCCATTCAGGGAATATTCGTTCACATTTTTGTTGAACGCAGTTGGTTTTTATCATCCTGTATTAAAACATTTCCTTCTATCAATAGTGGAATTTATAAGCTATGTTTTGTGAGTAGAATAAAATTTCCAATGGCAAACTTAACTGCTTTTTCGACGTTATTTTACCAGCTAACTAAAAATAGGAAAGCCTTGAACCCTTTCCACTAAGTTAGTATTAAGATTCTTTTACAGGGAGTGCAGTGGAGCTGACGCTGAAATCATTAAGTATTTGGTTATATCATCGCTAGTCTCACTGAACTCATCTGAACTCTACATGTCATGTGTGGTCTGGCGTCTCCTTACCAGCAACAGGTCCCAGGTTCAAACTAGTGAATTCCCTAAAAAACACGCTCAGAGCGTCGTTGCGCGAAAGTGGTAGGGAGATACGACTTAGAACAAACAGACACCACGCAGAATGTTAGACAGTTGTCGATCGGTTACTGCTGCTACAGTGCCAAGTTATCAAGGTTGAAGTGAGAGCTACAGTTGGCGCACGAGCGATGAGACACAGCATCTCCGAGGTGGCGATGTGTAATGATTTTCCCGTACAACCATTTCATGAGTGTACCGTGAATATCAGTGATCCGGTAAAACATCAAATCTGCGATTTCGCTGCGGCCTGAAAAAGATTCTGCAAGAACGGCACTGACGACGACTGAAGAGAATCGTTCAGTTTGACAAAAGTGCAACCCTTCCACAAACTGGTGCAGATTTTAATGCTGGGCCATCAACAAGGGTCAGCGATGTGAACCATTCAATGAAACAACATCGATATGTGCTTTCGAAGCCAAAGGCCCACTCGTGTACCCTTGATGCCATCACGACACAACACTTTTGACCTCGCCCGGGCCTGTCAGCAACGTCAGTGAACTGTTGATGACTGGAAACGTGTTGCCTGGTCTGACGAGCCTCGTCTCAAATTGCACCGAGAGGGCGGACGTGTAAGGCTAAGGAGACAACCTCATGAATCCATTGATCCTGCATGTCAGCAAGGGGCTCTTCTAGCTGGTGGAGGCTTTGTAATGGTGTGGGGAGTGTGTAGCTGGAGCGAGAAAGGACCCCTGATACTCATAGCGACTCTGACAGGCTACACGTACGTAAGAATAGTGTCTGATCACCTGAATCCATTCATGTCCATGTGCTTTCCAACGGACTTGGGCAACTCCAGCAGGACAATGCGACACCTCACACACCCAGAATTGCTAAAGGGTGCCTCGAGGAACACTCTTATGAGTTTAAACACTTCCTCTGGCCACCAGTCTCCCCAGACATGAACATTAATGACCATATCCGGGATGTCTTGAAACGTGCTATTCAGAAGATTCCTTGTGCTCTGCAGAATTCACGGTGTCAATTCCCTCCAGCACTACTTCAGACACTATTGCACGTTTTAGTTGCACGATTTGTAAAAGAGAAAGAGAGATAAAAAATACAGTTTGTGCTTTACCGAACTGAGTTTTCCTTCATTGTACAGAAGCAAACGAGCAACATGAAAGAGGAGCAAAACCGGAACACTGATATGGGTGAGGAATTTCCTCATACAGGAACTATGAACCACAGGCTAGAGAAAGCAACCAAAAACCCCACAGAGCGAGGTGGCGTAGTGCCTAGCGCAATGGAATTGCCTTCTGGAGGACGGAGGTTCAAACCCGCGTCCGGACATCCTCATGTGGGTTTTCGTGACCTCCATAAATCGCTTCAGGAAAATGCTGGGATGGTTCCTGTGAAAGGGTACGGCCGACTTCCTTCCCCATCCTTCCCTAAGCAGATGAGACCGATGATCTCGCTGTTTGGTCCCCTTCCCCGTATCAACCTAACAATCAAAAAGCCCACGAGTGCGCTGTTGCCAAATTTAAACGTATGCCATACCGGCTGAGATGTAAATTGCCTAAGGAAGTATGCAGCTCATTGGATCAATGGTCAGTGAGTATCCCTCTGCTAGTGCGTTCAGTGTCAAGCAAAACCACTTTGTAAGTTCACAGCACCGTTCGTCTTTTTGTTATGTGTACTCTTAGTCGAATGATTGATCAGGGGGGTGATAATCTGATCGTTTATTTTGGGAATACGTATATTAATTTTGTTGTCAGTTTTTGATTGAAATGTACAGCCATTTATTTTTGTATGAGAAGCAAACAGGACTTGAATATCTGCTCACTTTCGCACGATAGGTTATTCCACGCCCTTCATTTCCATTCCCCCCGTTTCGATTTCTGACAGCGCCTTTACCTGCCCACTTGCTTTGAATGACGTGCCGGAGCGACATTCCGGCAGCTCAGCTGAAATCAATTTCTGCTGCTGTCAGGGAACCAATCGCGAGGAAAATTAGCTTCCTCTATTGATACTTGAACAAATATTTATCTAATTTATCGCGAAGAATTTCTTTGCTAACTCAGGCACTCCCGTTGAGAGGCGTTAAACTGCACAGATCTTAACGTATCGTTTCGTTTAAGACTTAACTCATCTAATAACTTAGATGTTTCACCAGGCCTTGCACTGACTAATTGATTCTGAAAATTGGAATGTAATGGTGATATTTGATGGTTAATACATGAGGGAATTTACATGAGCTACAGAATCAACAATATTGTACTATCAGAAATTTATATTATTTACGAACCAAGAGCGTCCAGATAGCACTTAAGCTGGCTTTTAAGTAGGTAATGAACAAAATCATCCAAACTAAATACTATAATGATCAAACAATATTTCACCTTACAAACCACGTTGAATCATTCACGAATGTGCCTGTCTACTTACATCCACTAAGAAACTAGGAACAAAATTATACTTACCTCCCCACGTTTACCTTCAGTATGAATTAAAATCTGCTGAAAACTATTCTCCTTATGGTAAATTAATATATTTAGCTTGGATTGAATAGCTCTTACTTTTATATCTTATGTCGTCGAATTGCTTTAATTGTAGTTATTGCGTCTTAATTACCTTATTTCACGATTAGGTCCTTGATCGATGTTGGTGATTCTGACTACTCCTAATAATGCTGGAATTACTTTGATGAATAATAACCTCTTCTAGTTATTTTCGTTTATTTTATTATTCAATGTCTGGTGGCAGTAATTTTTATTCAAAATTTTCTTTTGGCGATGAGTGTTAACTTGACTGCCAATCGTAAAGCTTAATATTAAATAAGGGAAACAATCCGAGTATTATTTACAACAATCCTAGTTTTATCTAAAAGAATTTTCATTAGATTTATAATTACGATCAAGATTACAATATTTGGCAATAAGACATGGAGGACCTCCGAATAAAATAAGCAGACGCTGACAATCTAGCACCACTTTGAAAATTACCAATGTACTCCCTCGATGTTTATTAGCAGAGTTGATCACATGCACGTCATCAATGCAGCTATTGTATAGTGAACTACGTAAAACTATCAAATATTATTTTCGAATGTTCTAGACATTTTAGACATTGCAATCCAAACAGCAAAGAGATTATTAGAAATGAGCGAAGACATTATTAAAACAAAGGTAGCCTGCAGGGAAGGCTGTAGTTAATGTATTAAAAAACGTTAGTCATAATTCCAAGAGAACCTACGCATTAAAAATTTTCGGTTGCGCATGAATTAAGTCTTCCAGAAGAAGCTGTGTTTGCTTTTTTCAGTTCTTTCCAAATTAAGTGGTACAGAGACATCTGGATATTCAGTTTCTCAAGCCTTCTCATGAAACCTAGTTCAGGTTATCGGAGTATGTCAATTTACAGATCAGGTGGCATGATGTACGACAAAACCAGCGTGTAACAGTCGTTGCGTATTTTGAAGATTGGTGTTTTGCACACGTGTGTTTTAAACCAGTTCTAGTTTGTTCACCCCATACAAACAGAACTCTGTATGAGGGAACTGATTACAACGTAATTTGTACGAAACCCCGTCGTACGCCTCCAAAATTACGAACGATTTGTCATACCGAATATTTTGGAAATTTGTGATAAGGCCTTATGGGACCAAACTGCTGAGGTCATCGGTTTCTAAGCTTACACACTATTTAATCTAACTTAAACTAACTTACGCTAAGGACGACACACACACACACCCATGCCCGAGGGAGGACTCGAACCTCAGACGAGGTGGGCCGTGTCATACCGAAACCAGCCTTTTACTGTATCAAAATGATTGACATTGATTTTTCGCAGACATTGTAGAATGTAGTTGCTTCAGACAATTGGCAGTTTTTATGAAACAGCCATTTTGAAGATGACAGGTGAACACTGTGCCCCGAACAGAAGAATTTCCTTTTTTTCTACCACCATGAAAACAGATTTCTTTTCTCAATAAACATTAATACCCCTACCTTGAATTTCACTAAACTTGATTGACAAAAATTTTATCTCTAGCAAATTAAAAGTAATTGAAACTTCATCACGGGGATTAACATTCTGAAAGCACTTTGCGGCCGACATTAGAGCTTCTAATCGATGTGTAGTGTATGGGAAAGGATGTACTATACTGAAGCTAAGCGAGCAACTGAACTATAAAGGCCACGTCCATGACAGGAAGTACATTTCTCACAACTGTCCATCTTAAGTTAAAGGTAAAGTTACACAGCATGCACAGCTGGGTGACCACCTGTGTTAGGTTCCGCTTCTTCATTGGAAAAGTTTTTCTTTATTCTCATGTTATGCGACCTTCCCCTCGTGAGGTTTAAAGTTGCGTGTTTAATGTATTTCTTCAGTCCTGATGACTGTAGTAGGTATAAGTATAGCATGTCTTTGCGTTGTGCGTTGTATGGTTTTAAAAGTAAAGAGAAGGTCAAACCCGGTGCCAGCATATAATTTTCATTTGTAGTCTGATAACAAGGATCTGCACGCCACCACATCTATTTATCTTGTTTGCCAAGTACCAGCATGAAATTTATTTCCGTCATTACCGCTTCATCAAAGACGAGCGCCACCACACATGTGTGCTTTAGCGACCTTAGTTGCAGAAGTGGGCTCCATCTTAGGTGAAAGAGCTCGTGGTCCGAAATAAGTCTTATTTAATGCCGTTCAAGGCACTTAAATCGGTGCAGGAGGTGGAACTTAAGATGGAAAAAGAGTTTCCGGATCAAAGTAGAGGCACTGTAGTGGTGGATCATAGGCGAACAGAATGGCTTAAATTGAGAAAGGATGGAGGTGGATGAGGAATGTGATGGCCAAGATCAGGGAAAGGACGTTGACTTGAATATCAGGATACTGATAGTGTGGCTCAGGGGAAGGTGTGGGACCAATTTCTACACTTTGCCTGCAGCGCACGTAGTTGTTGCAAATGTTCTGCTGCAAATGGAACATTTTACATCAAATGTAATTAAATTCGACATTTTCTGTTTTCTACTCATTTTCCTGAAAACTTTTGTAGATAATGCACTAAGAACAGACAATTCTAAGTCCTTCAAATAATGTTTAGAAAGGTAACATGTGAGTCAAGTTGAACATTCATATCTGGGTAAATACAAAGTCTAGAAGGCTTTGAATTGCCTTGCTTTGTGCCTAGTGCTACACGTCTCTGTAGTTCGCTTTGCAAACAAACAAATCAGTCATTTCTCTCTGGCACTAGTTTTTCTTGAAACTAGCGTGATAGCCACGATTTTTGTAGTGCACTTGCCTATGTCGCTCTTTTTCTAAATAAAAAGACTAAGCGTAGAATTATGTTTGAGAAACAAAAATTTGCGAGTAACAGATTTGTGAGATCTGAACTTGTGTCTGAATTATTATAAAACACATATGCTAACAGTGAGGGAAACGAGAGTAATTTTTGTGAAGCGACCACGCCCACTAATTCATTCAAGAGAGAAGTAGCATTAGAAACGCTTGGCAGCGGTAAAAGTAAGGATATTCCGGACAACGTTGTTGGTGGCCCGCAAAGCCTTGTACAGGTTCTTTCTGCAACTGTGCCTTCCTCTCTTTGTGGTGGTGCTCAGCTTTATGGGGATACTGGAGCGTGTAAATTAATCATTAAACGTCAAAAATGCAAAATGGTTCAAATGGCTCTGAGCACTATGGGACTCAACTGCTGTGGTCATAAGTCCCCTAGAACTTAGAACTACTTAAACCTAACTAACCTAAGGACATCACACACATCCATGCCCGAGGCAGGATTCGAACCTGCGACCGTAGCAGTCGCACGGTTCCGGACTGCGCGCCTAGAACCGCGAGACCACCGCGGCCGGCAAAAATGCAAAACTAAAAACGCATACCACAAAACATCAAAGTCTTCAGAAAATGTAAAATTATTCTATGGCCTTCGACGTTTTGGTAAAGGTGCAAAAGCTGGTAATGCTCTCTACACTCTGTTGAATTTGCAGAAATGTATTCGTAAAAGCCTTTGGAGACTGTTTAAATGTTATGGCTGAGGAGTCATTGGCTGCTGCTATATCAGAAAGTGATTGTATTGAAAGACCAAGAGTATGAATAAATCCTTCAGTAATGTTGCGTGGCGCCATGTGCCTAAAATTATTTTTTCTGGCCCCATGACTCTAACGTTAACAGTGTCTGCTGCTGTAATAACTTCCAACAATGGTAACTATGAAAGATTGAAGGTTCTGAAGAAGTTAGAGGTAAAATTTGGACAGAATACAGCTAAAGGTCTAGAAGAACTGGATGAGCTTCGTGTTCACGAAGCAGTGTTCACTGCTCAGCAGATGACAAAGTAAGAAAGAAAGAAAAGAAGAAGGCAAGCGCTAGGAGACTATATCACTGAATAGAACACAAAATGTAAGGCAGAACTATTCTCATGCATAAAAGACTCAGAAACTCATATAAGAATGTGAAATAAAAAGTTTTGCCATAAGTGACCCATTTTTTCAAAAGGTAATAATTATAAGAGAAGGAATTTTTACAATATGACAAGTATGAGAGTCAATACATATACACTCCTGGAAATTGAAATAAGAACACCGTGAATTCATTGTCCCAGGAAGGGGAAACTTTATTGACACATTCCTGGGGTCAGATACATCACATGATCACACTGACAGAACCACAGGCAACAGAGCATGCACAATGTCGGCACTAGTACAGTGTATATCCACCTTTCGCAGCAATGCAGGCTGCTATTCTCCCAGACGATCGTAGAGATGCTGGATGTAGTCCTGTGGAACGGCTTGCCATGCCGTTTCCACCTGGCGCCTCAGTTGGACCAGCGTTCGTGCTGGACGTGCAGACCGCGTGAGACGACGCTTCATCCAGTCCCAAACATGCTCAATGGGGGACAGATCCGGAGATCTTGCTGGCCAGGATAGATGACTTACACCTTCTAGAGCACGTTGGGTGGCACGGGATACATGCGGACGTGCATTGTCCTGTTGGAACAGCAAGTTCCCTTGCCGGTCTAGGAATGGTAGAACGATGGGTTCGATGACGGTTTGGATGTACCGTGCACTATTCAGTGTCCCCTCGACGATCACCAGTGGTGTACGGCCAGTGTAGGAGATCGCTCCCCACACCATGATGCCGGGTGTTGGCCCTGTGTGCCTCGGTCGTATGCAGTCCTGATTGTGGCGCTCACCTGCACGGCGCCAAACACGCATACGACCATCATTGGCACCAAGGCAGAAGCGACTCTCATCGCTGAAGACGACACGTCTCCATTCGTCCCTCCATTCACGCCTGTCGCGACACCACTGGAGGCGGGCTGCACGATGTTGGGGCGTGAGCGGAAGATGGCCTAACGGTGTGCGGGACCGTAGCCCAGCTTCATGGAGACGGTTGCGAATGGTCCTCGCCGATACCCCAGGAGCAACAGTGTCCCTAATTTGCTGGGAAGTGGCGGTGCGGTCCCCTACGGCACTGCGTAGGATCCTACGGTCTAGGCGTGCATCCGTGCGTCGCTGCGGTCCGGTCCCAGGTCGACGGGCACGTGCACCTTCCGCCGACCACTGGCGACAACATCGATGTACTGTGGAGACCTCACGCCCCACGTGTTGAGCAATTCGGCGGTACGTCCACCCGGCCTCCCGCATGCCCACTATACGCCCTCGCTCAAAGTCCGTCAACTGCACATACGGTTCACGTCCACGCTGTCGCGGCATGCTACCAGTGTTAAAGACTGCGATGGAGCTCCGTATGCCACGGCAAACTGGCTGACACTGACGGCGGCGGTGCACAAATGCTGCACAGCTAGCGCCATTCGACGGCCAACACCGCGGTTCCTGGTGTGTCCGCTGTGCCGTGCGTGTGATCATTGCTTGTACAGCCCTCTCGCAGTGTCCGGAGCAAGTATGGTGGGTCTGACACACCGGTGTCAATGTGTTCTTTTTTCCATTTCCAGGAGTGTAGAATTAGAATAATAAAAATATCATATGTTGTTTAATTTTTATGTTTGTTTATGTACAAAATCTTGCCAAAAAACTGAGTGATTGGGAAAGAACAATATACACGCTTCACACAACAATTTTGTAATAATTCTCCTTCAGAATATTAACAGTAATACATTCAATAACTGTGGAAATTTGGAAGCTGGTGTCTTAAAAATTTTCCAAGTTGCTGGGTCACAATTTTTGATAATTTAACATTGGTAGCGCAGGACATACAATGTCCTCTTAAGATCTGCCATGCAACGAATCAAGTCCGAATACAATGTTTCTAGAAAGAACTGGAGGGACTGTCAAGACACCCACACACCCAGTTAATGCTTAACCGGTGTAAAATGGCTCCAGTGTTTATACTGTGAAGGCACTCGCGACCGTCTTCCTTAGCTGCTGTTGAATTTTTTGGCTTGTAAGGTGATCGTACATGAAACGTTTTCGTTCCTGAGGTTTCTTCCAGAGCTGCGTTGGACATCTTCAGTTGATATGTATGACCCACTACTGAACTGAATCATAGAGGTAGAACCTTCTGTGAAGTGTACGGTCAGTGACTTGGGGATAAGGAGCAGTAGCATATCAGGTCCGAAATGTGTCTCCAGTCTTGTAAGCATTGAGAACGAGGATTCTTGGCCTGACTGTTGCAAATCAATTCTGTCGAATTAGTCACTGTTACATAAATCATTATAGTAATAAATGTCTCCCAGGTTACAGAAAGATCCGCTGCAGACGTGTGTACAAGTGTGTTTATATAACTCATTGTTGTAAGCAGCTCTTCTCAGGAAAGCATTTCTCAGCTTAGATCGTAACTGCGTTACCTCTTCGATAAGTGTTTGGCATACCTGTCGGGCGTTATTTCGATCGCTTTGTTTGTGAATGCGATCACTTTATTACTATATTCCCCTAGAAACTGGAAGCTGTGAACTGTCTAGAAACCGAGTGAGGGTAGATAAAGGGCCACATAACCTATAGAATATTTTGGTCTATAGTTGTCCTCCTGACTGCATTTATAGCAAAACTGAAATTGTCGATGATTGATACTGCTTTTATACGAAAATCATTGATTTTTAAGGTGAAACAGAGGGATATGGGTAGGGTATATGATTGGTAAGCAGGACACATGGGCTGCTGGAGTGGCATGCTGATCCCAATTGAGGATTAAAAAATTTATTTTCACCACGTTAATTAAAACAGAGCACTGGTATCACCACAATAATGAATTAGCATTTTAAATCGCAGTGATCTACACAGATTATTCAGTTGTCTAAAAGCAATTAATATAATTGAAAAAATTTTAAAAGAAAAATAGCCTTACGACTCCAACTTTAAATTAATAAGGCATTAATTTACAAAATTTTACTTTAGCATAGCTGCAGATCTGAGCTCACTAGCTGTGAAATTAAGTCAATTTATAAAAGCATTAGGTTTCAAAATATTCAACAAGCAAGATCTCATAAATACCTGAACTAACTATAATGGAAAACATTTGGTAATATGTTATGAAAGCCTGAAAGATCTACACAGCAATGGGCACGTTCTCGACGTTTGGCGATCATATCCACTGGGCGTCCGAATTCCATGGTCGTGAGCTCAAGTGACAACAACAGGCAGGAGTGTCTGTGCACGCCAATAACGGCTTCTAGAACAGTATTAATACTCAGTATTAATACACAGTTCACTAAAATACTAAAACCAATAGCCAAGCACTGGGTGGAGCCAAATGCAGGAAGAGATGTTCAACGTTATAGTGTGACAACCGCTGTTACTATTACAACAATAGTTCATTAAACGATCTCCGATGACGTGAAACTTAACTTCATAAATTTATAAACCACAACTAGCTCAAGTTGATAATGACCAGACAAACCGCGCACGACCATAAATACCAAAGCACCGTTTGACGGCGCAAAATAATTACTATTATAGTTGCCAAAAAAAAGGAAGTTAGCAATTCCAATTTAAATTAGCGGCTGAAGTTTTTAAAAAGAATAAACTTTGATTTATAAAATTGACCACTAAACACATTAACAATAATAGTAAAAAAAGGAATCGTCGAATATCGGCCACATTTGCAGTTCGAGGTAAATTCAACGGAACCAAGCCACAGCGCAGTTACATGGACTTAAATACCAATTATCCCGGACCCACGTCAAAATGGTTTAAGGAATGACTAGTGAAAATCGAAGTGGTTACGTGGAGCCATCACATGCGAAAGTTGCACCGCAAAATGGCTCACCATTTAAAGTTAGTCCAGGAGCTCACTGTTAACATCCACGCCAGGGTATACTCCCGCGCTCTCCTCAGGACTCGAGATATACACGACTCTTAAACAGAGCCTGTGTTGACCTAAGACTGCTTCCGCACTCCAGTTCCGTTCGCCGCGGGACCCAGACGCCGGAATGTCAACACGGTGCGTCCTCGCAGTACACCAAGCGCCGACTGACTGCTCGCGATGTTCCGTGTGCTGTCGTCCCTCTGTCACTGCCCCGACCGAGTCTCCACTCGCGAGCCGCGGCCTTCCTAAATAGAGGGCACTAGCCAACCAGGACGCCGCAAAGCGCATAACTTCGACACAGAAACATTCCTGCCAAGAGCATCGCAGGAAGTCACGGCTGAGTTCTTTTACTGAAAATGAAAAAGACACAGACTTACAATACAGCGCTAGAAAACGCAATGTCTTAGAGCTACTCAAACATAACCAACCTAAGGACATCACACACATCCATGCCCTAGGAGGGATTCGAATCTCCGACCCTATCAGTTGCGCAGTTCCGGACTGAAGCACCTAGAACCGCTCGGCCTCCGAGGCCGGCCTTTGATCATGATGAAGATCGTTATATCGAGTGAAGACCAACAACAATAACTATATAGATTTTTTTTATATTTGTGCACATAAACTATATTTGCATCAAAAGCAGTTGCTTTGGTTACCTAAAAGCAGACAACTTACACGATCAACTAATTTTTAATACTAATAAAATGCCAATTCTAATTTTCAATTATGTCTGTTTCACTAGCAATACTACGGGTAATCCTACCATTGACTGTAATTTATTTACTGTACCATAACTACCGAACGGTAGTTCGACATGATACATTCTGGACACAGCATTCTCTATTCGATTTCACTTCACAGTGGATATTTTTTATTCTAACAATAATGGTACATAATACTAAATTTTATATACGTTTATACTCATTTTAATCTTTTATTGCATAAAATCATGTAAGTACTAGTTTAATTGTCTCAAATGGTTCAAATGGCTCTGAACACATCTATGGTCATCAGTCCCCTAGAACTTAGAACTACTTAAACCTAACTAACCTAAGGACATCACACAACACCCAGTCATCACGAGGCAGAGAAAATCCCCGACCCCGCCGGGAATCGAACCCGGGAACCCGGGCGCGGGAAGCGAGAACGCTATCGCACGAGTTTTGTTAGTTATTTAATACTTCATGATGTATGCAATCCATACTGCCTTCGCTTATAAGACCTTCAAGCGATATATCGTACCTTTCTACCAAAAGAATAAAGAAACGGAAATGCTTTTATTGGCAGCCGATAACATCCTGTTCTCCTGGCTCCTTACCAAACCTGGACGGACGCCTGAAGTTCAAATATCCAGCTGAACCTCTACAACGGTGTGGACCAAGAAAGCGATCAAAATTGCAATAAACTAGGAATTCTTTACAGGTATTTGAGGAATCGTTTCTTGCAAATTGTCATCAACGAATTGTGCTTCCACTTCCGATGAATTTCTCCTTCCAGAAACTCAAAGTGAATCTCAGTCCTTATCCGCTTGCCATTGTCATTGGGTTCCTGACCAGATGTTAAATAAATTATAGAAACAACCCATAAGTAAATGTTATAAAGCCGAACAATTCAAATAAATTCATGGCCTAATATACACAACACTTTCAAAAAGGAAAAATATGGCTTGTCCAGATAGTTATTTACTTTATTTACGAATAATTTTAAAAGTGATTTCATTGCTCTAAATGTAACGACATGGGGACAACAATAAATGATATTCGTTTCTGTGGTCTAGCAGTATATTTCATAGATGAGAAGTCTCAAAGTCAACCTTCTTCGTATTTCCAATAAGAAGAAGATACAACACAGAAAATATTTCAAACTACGTCAAGGCAAGAAAAGAAGTTTAAAGTTAAATAACACAAAATTAATACCAACATTGTTTCAGGCTTGATACCAGCTGCCATACTGTTGAACCTTCCTCATTCCTTATGCTTGGTACATTCTTTAAATTTCACTGTGCAGCACATTACGTAAAAGTCAATATAGACAACTGTTGAAAAGGTCACAAGAGCAGTTGTATTTTCCTTAAGAAACTTGCTGAAATACAAGAATAATAAAAGAGGAAAATCACCAGTAAGTGCTGTAACAGGCGGTATTTTTTCAATCTGGCAGAAGTTCGATGATACCATCAGTCAGTTCGTAGGGAGCCAGGAGCCAGGACCTACGATGAACACCGAAGTACATAAATATTTATCAAATGTTTATTTTCCGAGAAGCAGTGGTCCATTTAAGTTGTGGGAATTAGAAAGTATGTATTCCAGTGACGTCTGTTCCCTGAGACTGTAGCCTTTCAAAGCGAGAACAGATACACACTGAGAAAAGACATCGACTCAATTCGAATGAAATTTTTTCTAAGTTATAACACAGATTACGTCCTTCCCCTTAGGCAAATACATTGTCGTGCTGACTGTAGACGACAGTAGTAGACAATTTCAGGAGACAGAAAATTAAGTCGTATTATCTTGTTCCGTACTACTTTTGATTTTAGTAAAATTAGGAAAAAGTAACAAGGATGAAAAGTAACAAGAATGAGGATTACTTTCATTATCTTCCAAACTGATAAAATTCTTAAGCACTTTCTAACCATGTTTCTGACGTTTACTGAAGGCCAAATATAGAACTCTTTGATTTTTTTTTAGGAAAACTAGTGTTCCTCTTCCAATATACTTTCAAAATAGTTTAAGAAAAGGTAAGAGCATGGTTACGCTGACACTGAATTAGAATGGCAGCCTGCCTTCCTTTCGTTTATTGCCGGCCAGGGTGGCCAAGCGGTTAAAGGCGCTTCAGTCTGGAACCGCGCGACCGCTACGGTCGAAGGTTCGAATCCTGCCTCGGGCATGGATGTGTGTGATGTCCTTAGGTTAGTTAGGTTTAAGTAGTTCTAAGTTCTAGGGGACTGATGACCTTAGAAGTTAAGTCCCATAGTGCTCAGAGCCATTTGAACTTTCGTTTATTTTAGTAAGTGAATAAGTGAGTGGTGAAAAAGAGCTACTTCATTCAGACGAAAGAACAGTTCTGATGTGATTCCTGAAATAACTGTTTTGGACATCTCTCATTTCTGTTATAACCATGTAAGTAGGCTGTTTAGGTTTTTTTATTGGTAACGCCACCTCTGTATGAAAATCACTGGCTGTGCTGTGTGCAGTCTGTGGCTGCTTTGCATTGTTGTAATACTCGCCATTGTAGTGTTAGGCAGCTGGCTGTGAACAGCGCATAGAGTTGGGCAGTTGGAGGTGAGCCGCCAGCAGTGGTGGATGTGGGGAGAGAGATGGCGGAGTTTTGAAATTTGTCATGAACTGCTATATATATTATGACTATTGAGGTAAATACATTGGTTGTTCTCTATCAAAATCTTTCATTTGCTAACTATGCCTATCAGTAGTTAGTGCCTTCAGTACTTTGAATCTTTTATTTAGCTGGCAGTAGTGGCGCTCGCTGTATTGCAGTAGCTTGAGCAGCGAAGATTTTTGTGAGGTAAGTGATTTGTGAAAGGTATAGTTTAATGTTAGTCAGGGCCATTCTTTTGTAGGGAATTTTGAAAGTCAGATTGCGTTGCGCTAACAAAATATTGTGTGTCAGTATAAGCACAGTCCTGTAAAATTATTAAAAGGGAATGTTTCATATGTCGACCCTTAGCCTAGGATACCTCACTGGAATCTTCTGATTTTTTCTTGTAGTTTGTGTAATTAGTGTAGATTTTGTTTATTGCTAGCGCGTAATTGTAGAGAGAATCTCCTTTGTAGTTGCAGTCTTTCATTGTTGTACAGTAAAACAGGTGTGGCACGCATGTAGATTTGCACCAAGTATTTCGCAGCTGCAATTAACTAGATATTATTTTCAGTGTTATGTTAATGTGTTTTCTTATTTTTGCTCTTCAAATTGTGCTTTTCTGTGTTGTCGTGTGAAATACTGTGACAATAATGGCGTGTGAAAAACGTAATACTAGGCTCCAAACTAAATTGAGAAATGACAGTGAAGACGAAAGCAGTGTGTTAGCGCCGCAGAGTAATGAATTAACTAATGTTCAAAGTAGTAATTTGGTAATTGCGCATAGGGAAATGGAGTGGGCGGCAAACAATGGTGTAGACAGTGAAACAATTAGAGAACAGGGAAGCATTATCGATCGATCGGTCGGCAACAGCTCGCCTCAGGAATCTGAAATGACAGGAAACAATCTCGCAAATATTGTAGACTCAGGTTTTGGGTCCTCACCGTTTTCTCAAATGAGTCAAGACACATTTTCTGCTTGTCAAAATGTGAATGTTGCCGGTGCAACTTCACTGCCGAATAGCACTGAGGAACATGTTTCAGACACCAGTGCACTGTTATTACAATTAATGCAACAAATGGGACAAAAGCTTCAAAAGTTAGACATAATGGAACAAAATCTTCAAAAGTTAGACACAGTGGAACAAAATCTTAAAAAGTTAGACACAACACTTGAACAAAATCAGAAACAAATAGGACAAAATCTTCAAAAGTTAGACGCAATGGAACAAAATCTTCAAAAGTTAGACTCATTGGAGCAAACTCTTGAACAAACACGCGAGGATTTAACTACTGAGTTACATCACATTGAATCGAAATGTCAAAAAGTCTCTAGTGACGTAAAAACACAAATTTGTGAGCATTTCCAACCTATTTTTTCGCGTCATGAAAATGCACTACAGAATCACGAAGCAGCCATAAAAGAACTGCAAACTACTGTTCATGAAAATCATGAGACCTTGCAAGCTAAATTTGACTCAGTTGCATCTACCGATTCGGTTACGCAACTTGCAAAAACTCAGGAAAACTTGAAGGACACAGTAGATTCGATTTCAACACAAATGGACACTCTGAAACTTGGTTCAGAAAAACACACTGAGGAAATGTGTTCACTATCGGAGAAAGTAGCCAAACTTTCCGATCAGGTCACTAACTTATCTACAAAGGTAGATGATGATCTGAATGACACAAGACCTGTAGCCTTCACTGACACAGAAGAGTATGAACAAATTAGAAAATTCAAACAAAATCAAAATCAAATCAATACACAGTACAAAAGAGAATTCCGGGAAGTACAAGATCAGTTGACGCAGGTAATACAAGAATTACATATTTCAGAGGACACTCGCGCTCCAGTACAGGAAGAGGGACATAGAAATACGGAACAGCCACAGAATAATAACACAGCGCATTTCGGAAATTATGAAAGAAATTGGCAAGGTGCACCGAATTTTGAAGTGGAACCGCCGAAACGACGTAACAATGACCGATATGCGACTCGCCGACATGATGACTTTGACTATAAGCTGTTCATTACTAAACGTAAATTCAAAACGTTTAAAAATTCTGCCAACGACATTCATCCACAAGCGTGGCTCCATCAATTCTCTCATTGTTTTCCCCCCAACTGGTCATTGGAGCACAGGTTAGAATTTATGTGTGGCTACTTGGAGAATGAACCAGCTGTAAGAATGCGATCGGTCATTCACGATTGTCACAGTGAAGGAGATTTTTATCATGCCTTCCTCTCAGCATATTGGTCTCAAGCCACACAAGACCGAGTAAAACATAGCATCATAATGATGAAACGTTTCGAACAATCTGAATTTTCCAGTGTTATGAAATATTTTGAAGACATGTTACACAAGAATCAGTATCTTTCAAACCCATACAGCCCCTCAGAACTCATCCGCATTTGCTTAATCAAACTGCCTGAACATTTACGACACATTATTTTGGCAGGACGTTGCAAAGACGACATTGAAGCTTTTCAGGGACTGTTACAAGAACTAGAAATCGACACAGACAGTCGCGGGATGCGAAAACAGGAAAACAAACACTACAGGTCACATACGTCACAATTCCGTGACGACAGAAACAATAACTGGACACGACAAGGCTATTCTTACAACGCAAATCGTGACCAAAACAGACATCACCCGTATGACAACCGTTGGCAGAATAATAGTTACAGAGAAAGATCGCAGTAATGAATATGACAGAGATAACCACATAAACAGACAATATGGGAACCAAAACAGTTATTATTATGAGAGACAGAATAACTTTAGACGCAACAGTTCGGCGCACAGTTACGATTCAGGGAGAAATTCTCCACCACGTGACGGACAAGGAAGAAACTACGGAACCTACCGACATGACGACAGACGATATATTCGTAACGACAGACCTGAATTGCATCAGAACTGGCGGGATTTAAACAGGGCAGGGCCTTCTCGTCAGAGTGAATTTGTAGAAGTTAGGTCTCCTAATCCCAATAACGGCACGCGCCAACAAAGAGACAGACAATGACTCGCACAGCAGGCAGCCGCGTGCGCCCGCTGGCTCCGAGAAATATAACATAAGACGCTAGCCTTGAGAAAAATTTTAGCATTCTTTACCGATGTATAAAACATGACAATTGCTTTTCAGTTGAAAGTCGAAGAGTAAAGGTTTACACCACATTTCACATGTAAAACCATTTATTGAGAGATAATCTGCTTTTTAACTTTGTCTTTGCCATAAAACTTTTCACTTCACATTTCTAGTATGCTTTGTCCGACTTAAGAAACTGTTAACATGCAACAACGTTTGAAGTT
This sequence comes from Schistocerca nitens, assembly GCF_023898315.1. Lineage (NCBI taxonomy): Eukaryota > Metazoa > Arthropoda > Insecta > Orthoptera > Acrididae > Schistocerca > Schistocerca nitens. Next base: position 430,661,256 of record NC_064618.1, on the reverse strand, counting down.
AAATATCCAGTCAAGAACCAAGAGAACATATTTAAACAGAAATTACGAATGCATTGTTATAGTGAAGCAAGACGCACATTTAGCGCTACAGGACACGCATTTGAGAGATTAATTTTGTACTTAAACCATTTATTTTTCAAGATTTTTGAATTGCAAAGAAGGTTTTCCATGATACATTTCATTCCATTGCAATAATCTATAACACCTGAGGGTACAATTACATTAATCCTCAGGGGGGTACACGCTTACTTTGTGTACCATGTGTGTGGCAACCACAAGGAACCCTAGCTAATATGGTATTTGCTTATACAACTTTACACATCGGTACCATATTTCTCCAACACATAAATTACACAGCTATCTGATTATTTGACAGAGAAATAAACATTCTTTTTACTACGTCAGTGACAGATGTTTATACAATTACACAGTTGGATAACTTCACACTTACGAAATTGTATGTTGTTTGTACTTTGTGAACTGTTCATATTTTTTCAGAACCATTGTGATACTATGAGAGCTTTGAATGATATATTTGGTAAGGGAGCATGATTTTAAAGTACGTTTGAGGTAGATGACACTTTTGACATGAGCAGAGAATTTTTTTTAAGTTTTGATATTATTGGAGGAAGCTACGACGATTTTGAGAGTTGACTGAGGTGTTATGATGTTATTTTTATGACGACTATGTGTATTATGTTGTTGCAGTATGTTTATGATCAATAAGCTGATGCTATATAAGGAATGTGATTACATGTTTATATGTATATGAATAATGAATAGAAGTTAGGGACTATGGTTTGTGAAAAAGGTTGTTGGAAACTAAGAATCGTACTTTAAGAGTTATGAAATGTGTGTATATGCGTGAATGTATCACAATGCTGGTGAAAATTTTTTGGACGCTGTTATATTTATAGGATTTTGTTTCTACAGATTTGTAACCCAGATTCTTGACCTGTGAAATATTTTTATATGAGACTGTCACTGTAGCGGAAACTGGTGTCGTAAATATTTCCGTACGAAAGTTAAGTGACCACCTGCACGTAATGCGTTGTGAGCGGCCAGGTGTGCCAGCCGCCTTGAGAAAAAGCCATTAGGTGGTAGAAAAAAAAAAGGGGAGGCCATTATCCTCGCTATTGACGTTCCTTTGTAGAGAGCATCGCAAAAACGACACGGTCGAACTTGAAAACATATGTTGACACTGTGGAGCTCTTAATTTATGATATTTACAGAAATGCCTAATGAAATGACGAGAAATATTTTTACATCTGCGCACCTGATTATGACAAGCGTCTTTCTACGAGAGTTGAGAGAATGTCTACTAACTTATGAAATGTCACATGACTATTGAATGATATTTTTATGCTTTGGTTTGCGTAATTGCTTATTTCATTTGATATCTAGTTTCTAGCTGCACTGCAGCATTGGTTAAAATAAAATTTTATAGATGTACTAATATAAATATTTTCTGTCTACAGATGGAGTAAATAATAATTTTTTTTAAAAAAATGAGGGAGCACAAAAAGACATTTACCTTCACAGGAACTGCAATCATAGTTTTCTTTTCAAGTACTTGTTAATTTCTTTTGTAGAATAAATTGTGATGCATCACTCTAGTGTTAAGATGTGACATAGGTACTAGACATGGCCATTTTTAGTGTAATATTTTTTCTGCTTGAGCTATGTCACGTTTAGGTATAAGTGGCTGCTGTTTGCCAGGCATAATGTTATTGAATTTGACTTTGTATTACTCTGCTAAGCCAGTTTACTACTGATTTATTTTTCTTGTTTGCTGCTCATTGCCTTATATTAGTTGTAATATTGCATTTGCTTTGCTAATTTATGCTGCTTGCTTTGCCTTTTCTATTTTTTATCATTGTTGTTTGTGTTAATTGTTTTATGCTGCTGCATTGCCTCGTCCCTTAGTTTAATATCTGAGCTCAGTAGATTTAAGTTAGCTTAAGAGGGGGTAAACTATATAAGAACCTAACTATGGAGAATAGGGAAAGAATGCTTTGGAGGTAATATGAAACAGATTTGGCAAAAATGAGTATTGTGCACTGAGAAATAATTATTTTGAAAGAAATATGAATCAAATACAGAAAGCAGGTATAGATAGGACTTTTTGGGCATAATGAAGAATGAAGGGAGATCTCCAAGAAGTAAAGAAAGTTTGGTTTGCAGTAAAACAAACCCTGTCCTTTCCTTGTGTTATCCCACTATGTTTTTGAGTACCCTTGGGTATTTATGTTTTTCCTGTATTTATATGTTTATCTGATAAGACTTATGTTGTAGAATTTTTCTAATACTAAGCTACATTCACTATGATGAGGAATACTGTTATCCTCAAATATAATTTGCATTAATAATAAGTTATTTACTTTGTAAAGATGTTTAAACATTATTTGTTCTGTTTTGTTTTAATGATCATGTGTGAAGTTGATATTGCAAAAGTTATTCTGATCTTTCATATATGTACTTATGTCATAATTCCTGTGACACTGATGTATATGTTATTTCTATTCTTTTGTAAAGCCCATATTACTACAAATGTTATCTGTATTATTATGTTTTTAATGATGTATTTTGTACCTTTGTAATTGTATTCTCATGTTCTAAAATTGTAATTGACACCAGTTTATCAAACTCAGTAACTTGTAAGCATTCATTTCACTGCACACATTTCTGTTGGTCATAGTATATGGACAATATGTGAGAAGTAGGGACTGTTAGTGTTTGCACGTGTGTTAATAATTCATCAAGGGACTGGATAACATCATTGCTGGTTCTGAGGACAATTCCAAAAACTTTGTGAGTGCAGAAGTGGGTGTTATGGACTTGCTACATTATCCGCAAGACTCTTCGATGGTGATTGTGCACCTGCACAGTCATAACAGATGGCTGCTGGCCGTCTCTACAAGGACTACATTGGGTCTACATCTTTGATGACCCACCATTACCATTATCTCTACAAGGACTGCAGTGGGTCTGCATCTTTGATGGCCCACCATTACCATTATTTCTGCAAGGACTGCAGTGGGTCTGCACCTCTGGTGGCCCACCAATACCACAATCCCTACCAGGACTGCTGTGGGTCTGCGCCTCTGGTGGCCCACCAATACCGTAATCTCTACCAGGACTACAGTGGGTCTCCTCTGTGATGACCTACCTACCAATGTCCTTCAAAACTTCGACTGACTCTGCTGTGGGTTTACTCTGTTGTGGCCCATTACCTGTCTGCATGTCGAGTCTTTCCGTTGGAAGGACAACGCTACTTCTTCAAGACTGCATGGAAATCCACTACTTCCATGTGCATTTTCTTTTACTGCTCAGACTTTGAGAAAAACACTGCAATGTGATGAATGATCAGGACTGTCTTTATGGACTGTGAGAAAAATTTAGCTTTTGACCAACATTGTATCAATAAGTGTGTACATTTGATTTATTTGTTATTGTAATTACGAATATGAAAAATTTTAACAAATATGTATTGGCCAGTGCCCAAAAAGATTTGTAAAAGTTTTTGTGGAGAGCATGGGGGCTATGTAAGTAGGCTGTTTAGGTTTTTTTATTGGTAACGCCACCTCTGTATGAAAATCACTGGCTGTGTTGTGTGCAGTCTGTGGCTGCTTTGCATTGTTGTAATACTCACCATTGTAGTGTTAGGCAGCTGGCTGTGAACAGCGCATAGCGTTGGGCAGTTGGAGGTGAGCCGCCAGCAGTGGTGGATGTGGGGAGAGAGATGGCGGAGTTTTGAAATTTGTCATGAACTGCTATATACACTCCTGGAAATTGAAATAAGAACACCGTGAATTCATTGTCCCAGGAAGGGGAAACTTTATTGACACATTCCTGGGGTCAGATACATCACATGATCACACTGACAGAACCACAGGCACATAGACACAGGCAACAGAGCATGCACAATGTCGGCACTAGTACAGTGTATATCGACCTTTCGCAGCAATGCAGGCTGCTATTCTCCCATGGAGACGATCGTAGAGATGCTGGATGTAGTCCTGTGGAACGGCTTGCCATGCCATTTCCACCTGGCGCCTCAGTTGGACCAGCGTTCATGCCGGACGTGCAGACCGCGTGAGACGACGCTTCATCCAGTCCCAAACATGCTCAATGGGGGACAGATCCGGAGATCTTGCTGGCCAGGGTAGTTGACTTACACCTTCTAGAGCACGTTGGGTGGCACGGGATACATGCGGACGTGCATTGTCCTGTTGGAACAGCAAGTTCCCTTGCCGGTCTATGAATGGTAGAACGATGGGTTCGATGACGGTTTGGATGTACCATGCACTATTCAGTGTCCCCTCGACGATCACCAGTGGTGTACGGCCAGTGTAGGAGATCGCTCCCCACACCATGATGCCGGGTGTTGGCCCTGTGTGTCTCGGTCGTATGCAGTCCTGATTGTGGCGCTCACCTGCACGGCGCCAAACACGCATACGACCATCATTGGCACCAAGGCAGAAGCGACTCTCATCGCTGAAGACGACACGTCTCCATTCGTCCCCCCATTCCCGCCTGTCGCGACACCACTGGAGGCGGGCTGCACGATGTTGGGGCGTGAGCGGAAGACGGCCTAACGGTGTGCGGGACCGTAGCCCAGCTTCATGGAGACGGTTGCGAATGGTCCTCGCCGATACCCCAGGAGCAACAGTGTCCCTAATTTGCTGGGAAGTGGCGGTGCGGTCCCCTACGGCACTGCGTAGGATCCTACGGTCTTGGCGTGCATCCGTGCGTCGCTGCGGTCGGGTCCCAGGTCGACGGGCACGTGCACCTTCCGCCGACCACTGGCGACAACATCCATGTACTTTGGAGACCTCACGCCCCACGTGTTGAGCAATTCGGCGGTACGTCCACCCGGCCTCCCGCATGCCCACTATACGCCCTCGCTCAAAGTCCGTCAACTGCACATACGGTTCACGTCCACGCTGTCGCGGCATGCTACCAGTGTTAAAGACTGCGATGGAGCTCCGTATGCCACGGCAAACTGGCTGACACTGACGGCGGCGGTGCACAAATGCTGCGCAGCTAGCGCCATTCGACGGCCAACACCGCGGTTCCTGGTGTGTCCGCTGTGCCGTGCGTGTGATCATTGCTTGTACAGCCCTCTCGCAGTGTCCGGAGCAAGTATGGTGGGTCTGACACACCGGTGTCAATGTGATCTTTTTTCCATTTCCAGGAGTGTATATTATGACTATTGAGGTAAATACATTGGTTGTTCTCTATCAAAATCTTTCATTTGCTAACTATGCCTATCAGTAGTTAGTGCCTTCAGTACTTTGATTCTTTTATTTAGCTGGCAGTAGTGGCGCTCGCTGTATTGCAGTAGCTTGAGCAGCGAAGATTTTTGTGAGGTAAGTGATTTGTGAAAGGTATAGTTTAATGTTAGTCAGGGCCATTCTTTTGTAGGGAATTTTGAAAGTCAGATTGCGTTGCGCTAACAAAATATTGTGTGTCAGTATAAGCACAGTCCTGTAAAATTATTAAAAGGGGATGTTTCAACCATCTCCAAGTTCATATGTTTCAATGACTTCATATCAAGGTGGCGATTGTTATAACAGGAAAGAAAAAGCCATGGAACTTAGAGCGATATATGGACAGTCTCTCCAGAGTACTGGTAGACAAGTTTTGTCTTTGACAGACGATATTACTTTAGGATTACCTCTACTGATCACTTGTTAATTTCTACCAAGCCCCTTTTCCAATTATTCGTGTCACTTTCCGACGTGTGACCCATCAGTCAGTAATACCCAGCAAAATTAGGAGCACCTCTGAAAATAAGAGTGCAGTCGTCTGTAAGTAGTTGCTCACGTCGGCACCAATGATGCCTGTCGCTTGGGTTCTGAGGCGATCCTCAGTTCGTACAGGCGTCTGGCGGATTTGGTGAAGACCGCTGGCCTCGCACCCGGGGTGCAAGCTGAGCTCTCTATTTGCAGCATCGTTCCCAGAGTTGATAAGGGTCCTTTGGTTTGGAGCCGACCGGAAGGTCTCAACCAGAGGCTTCGTCGACTCTGTGACGGTCTTGGCTGCAAATTTCTAGACTTGCGTCATTGGGTGGGGAATTGTAGGACGCCCCTAGATAGGTCAGGGGTGCACTACACAAAGGAAGCGGCTATTCGGGTAGCAGAGTACTTGTGGCGTGCACATGGGTTTTTTTTAGGCTAGGCAGTAGTGCGAGGTGTCCTGATGAACACTCACCAGTCGACGAGCAGGCAGGGAAATCAGGACGCGCTCAGTTTAAAGACACTTCAGCTATCAAGATATTAGCAGTAAATTTTCAGAGAGTTCGGAATAAAGTTCCTGAATTTACTGCCCTCCAGGAAGCGTGTGGCGCGCAAATTATTCTCGGGACTGGGACTGGTTAAACCCTGAGATAGGAAGTTCAGAAATGTTTTGTGAGGTTTGGAAAGTGTATCGGAAAGATAGATTAGACACCGTAGGAGGTGGTGTCTTCATTGCAGTTGACAAAAATATTGTGTCTACGGAAGTCGAAGTACAGTGTGATTGTGAAGTTATCTGGACACGTTTAACAGGACTAGGGGGAGTAAAGTTAATTGTTGGGTGTTATTACCGGCCACCAGGTTCCACCGTGACAGTTCTAGAATCAGTCAAAAGGAGTCTACATTCTGTATCGCAGAAGTACCCGGATCATGCTATGTTAGTCCGAGGCGACTTCAACCTACCTAGTATAGACAGCGATGTCTATGGATTTATTACAGGTGGTACAGACAAGCCGTCGTGTGAATTACTTTTGAACACATTATCCGAAAACTGTCTTGACCAGCTAAATCGACAGCCAACGCGCCATGGACATATTTTAGATCTGGTAGCCACGAACAGACCAGACCTCATCGATGGTGTCAGTGTTGAGACAGGGCTTGGTGATCATGATGTTGTCATTACGACTATGGTTACGAAAGTTAAAAAGTCGGTTAAGAAGGCTAGGAGAGTATTCTTACTAGAAAGAGCAGATAAGCAGTCGTTAGCATCCCACTTAGTAAATGAATAGACTTCATTTACTGACGGTACGATGGACGTGGAAGAATTATGGGCAAATTTTAAACGCATTGGACAGGTATGTGCCGAAAAAGTGGGTTACGGACGGAAAAGACCCACCGTGGTTTAACAGCGCGATTCGGAGAATGCTCAGGAAGCAAAGGCAGTTGCACTCGCGGTACAAGAAGGATCGGGAGAATGGGGACAGGCAAAAGTATGTAGAGATTGGTGCTGCTGTAAAAAGAGCGATGCGCGAAGCATTCAACCACTACCACCGTCATACCTTAGCAAAAGATCTTGCAGAAAACCCAAGGAAATTCTGGTCTTACGTAAAATCGAAGGCTTCCATCCAGTCACTCACTGATCAGTCTGGCCTAGCAACGGAAGACAGCAAAACGAAAGCTGAAATTTTAAATTTAGCATTTGAGAAATCTTTCACGCAGGAGGATCGTACAGACATACCGCCGTTTGAGTCTCGTACAGATTCCCGTATGGAGCACATAGTGATAGACATCCCTGGGGTTGTGAAGCACCTGAATGGGTTGAAAATAAATAAATCGCCAGGTACTGATGGATTCCAATTCGGTTTTACAGTGAGTACTCTACTGCATTGGCTCCTTACTTAGCTTGCATTTATCGAGAATCTCTTGCCAGCGTACAGTCCTGAGTGACTGGAAAAAAGCGCAGGTGACGCCAGTTGTTTTGGTTGGCAGGAGAGCCAACACCGTGTTACTAGAAGGAGACCGAAAGGCACGCGTTTTAGCTCACGCAGGCTGGCGTGAGGTCTTGAAGAGGACAAGGAAGAATTTAGAAAAACGGACGTAGCTGGTGGCATACTTAACTTTAATCCGTTAATGAAGAACGTCGGTCTTGAGGGTACATGATTAATAATATCAATAGTAACTGATAATGGCGCCTTGCTAGGTCGTAGCAAATGACGTAGCTGAAGGCTATGCTAAACTATCGTCTCGGCAAATGAGAGCGTATTTTGTCAGTGAACCATCGCTAGCAAAGTCGGTTGTACAACTGAGCCGAGTGCAAGGAAGTCTCTCTAGACCTGCCGTGTGGCGGCGCTCGGTCTGCAATCACTGATAGTGGCGACACGCGGGTCCGACGTATACTAACGGACCGCGGCCGATTGTACATAAGACGGGTAGAAGGACGGATCCTTAAAATTACAGACCAATATCCTGAACATCGGTTTGTTGCAGGATTCTCGAACATATTCTCAGTTCGATTATAGTGAATTTCCTTCAGAGAGAGAAGTTGCTGTCCATGCATCAGCACGGCTTTAGAAAGCATAGCTTGGTTCAAATGGCTCTGAGCACTATGGGACTCAACTGCTGTGGTCATAAGTCCCCTAGAACTTAGAACTACTTAAACCTAACTAACCTAAGGTCATCACACACATCCATGCCCGAGGCAGGATTCGAACCTGCGACCGTAGTAGTTGCACGGTTCCGGACTGCGCGCCTAGAACGCGAGACCACCGCGGCCGGCGGAAAGCATAGCTCCTGCGAAACGCAACTCGCCCTTTTTTCACGTGATATCTTACGATTCATGGATGAAGGGTATCAGACGGATGCCATATTCCTTGACTTCCGGAAAGCGTTTGACTCGGTGCCCCACTGCAGACTCCTAACTAAGGTACTAGCATATGGGATTGGTTCCAAAATATGTGAGTGGCTCGAAGACTTCTTAAGTAATAGAACCCAGTACGTTGTCCTCGATGGTGAGTGTTCATCGGAGGTGAGGTTACCATCTGGAGTGCCCCAGGGTAGTGTCGTAGGTCCGCTGTTCTTTTCTATTTACACAAATGATCTTTTGGATAGGGTGGATAGCAATGTGCGGCTGTTGGCTGATGATGCTTAGGTGTACGGCGAGGTGTCGTCGTTGAGTGACTGTAGGAGGATACAAGATGACTTGGACAGGATTTTTGATTGGTGTAAAAAATGGGAGCTAACTCTAAATACAGATAAATGTAAATTAATGCAGATGAATAGGAAAAACAATCCCGTAATGTTTGAATACTCCATTAGTAGTGTAGCTCTTGACACAGTCACGTCAATTAGATATTTGGGCTTATCATTGCAGAGCGATATGAAGTGGGAAAAGCATGTAATGGCAGTTGTGGGGAAGGCGTATTGTCGTCTTCGGTTCATTGGTAGAATTTTGGGAAGATGTGGTTCATCTGTAAAGGAGACCGCTTATAAAACACTAATACGACCTATTCTTGAGTACTGCTCGAGCGTTTGGGATCCCTATGAGGTCGGATTGAGGGAGGACATAGAAGCAATTCAGAGGCGGGGTGCTAGATTTGTTACTGGTAGGTTTGATCATTACGCGAGTGTTAAGGAAATGCTTCAGGAGCTCGGGTGGGACTCTCTACAGGAAAGGAGGCATTCTTTTCGTGAATCGCTGCCGAGGAAATTTAGAGAACCAGCATTTGAGGCTGACTGCAGTACAATTTTACTGCATCCAATTTACATTTCGCGGAAAGACCATTAAGATAAGATAAGAGAGATTAGGGCTCGTACAGAGGCATATAGGCAGTCATTTTTCCCTCGTTCTGTTTGGGAGTGGAAAAGGGCGAGAAGATGCTAGTTGTGGTACGAGGTACCCTCCGCCACGCACCGTATGTATGTAGATGTAGATGTAGATAAAGAGGTTGTCTGTGAGTGTATTCTGTTCAAAGACTTCGAGGTCAGTATGCTCTTCTAAGGTGTACCTCCCTACACGATAACCTGTGGACCAATAAAACGAATAAGCTCGACAATGTTCTTGGCCGTCTTATGAGATGTGTTCCCGCCTTTTGGCATAAGAAGGTAGTCCAGCATTGTCGAACATGATCGTTTTATCATTTTGGTCGTCCACGTGTTACCGGGTGGCCAATCATGAAGTTGCTATGTCATACATACCTCCATATTTTTGAAGACTGTACACTCACCGGTCAACGTTATTGTGACACTGTACTCCTTCCCCATGTGCTTCTTTCCAGAAATGTATTCGCCCCTCACCTCACTTTTAAGGATGACAACGCGCGACCGCATTGAACAGCGCACGTGGACAAGATAATGCAAACTTTAATTTCTTCCATTAAGTCTTGCACAGCAGTGCAATTATGATATATGGCGTGGTGCAAGTGATCTTTCAGAACTGTATATTCACTGTCGAATAATTTTGCTGATGTAGCATTTGAATGCCCCTTAATAGTGGTGAATAGTGACTGGATAGAAGGAGCTTTATAAGTAAGACAGCTTCTCATGGTTATGTCCCTGGGAGCGTGGAGTGGCAATGTTCTACCCTGGCTACAGTTCGAGCAGATGCCGCTATTAGGTGCTGCAGTCACCAATAATTCAAGATGGCGGCGACAGAAATTCAAAACTGGGAGACTTTATTAGCAGGATATTCAAAAATGTAAAATGACCATGGCCGGAGCACTTTTAGTAGCTTTACTTACGTCTTGAGCACACTTTCATTTTTCATCAACCTTTCGCGTTTCGACTTTCAGTCATTTTCAAAGTCATATGAAAACATTATACACATTATATCGTGTCGACATTCGCGAACACAAACCAAGAGTTTGCATTTGTCTCGTGCTCGAGAATGTTGAGGTGACACAATGAATCTAATGTTTTTATATGACTGACATAGCACTGCCTTTGACAATGACAGAAAGTCGAAACGCATTTCGTTGATGACAAATAAAAGTGTGGTTAAGACATAACTAAAGTTATTAAAGATGAGAGAAGGAGGAACTTGCCAAGCTGTGCTAGTGAGAAAACACCTAGCTCACTTATTCTAGTGGTCATTATGGCGACACATTAAAAAGTATCCGAATTATCTGACCCTTCAACCACATTCAGACGCACACGAATGATTAGAATTATTTACCATAAATATGTAAAATATGTAAGTAACAGTATTTCCAAGTCCATGTTAACGTATGAAAAATATGAAGCTTCAACCTAATTGTGCAACATGACGCGATGTTCAGGAGTATGGGAACACCCTTTGGAACCATATTCAAAAGTATCCAACGTTTGGATCCCAGTTATTTACAAAAAATTACAGCACACATACACACACGCAACACACACACACACACACACACACACACACACACACAACGTTTATGACATTTGTCATCATGTTATTTTCGTGTGTAAAATACGTGAAATGTATGTGAAAAAAACGTCAGCAATACAATGCTTATGTCAAGTATCACAATGTTATTCTCATATATAAAATATGTAAAGGCTATAACTAGCAGTATCTCCACGTCTTAACTGTGCAAAATACATGACGGTGCTCTGCTAAAATAACGTGCAAAGCAGGCAGTTGACATTTAAAATAAAAATAAGACTAAGTAGAAAAAGGAACTTGACCAGGCATCATTTCAGGTAGGAAGAAGATAACAACACCTATAGCGTGTATGTAAAGTGTGACAATGTTATTTTCGAATTTAAAACGTCCATCAAAATGTTTATAGGCTGTCACGAACGACATTTACATGTGTAAAACATATTTCAAAAAATACGTCAGTATATCACAATATTTGTGTCAAGTATCACAATGTTATTTTCGTGATGAGAATATCTGACAAAATATATAAAGGATGTTGCGATCTCTACGTTCTGCTTATATGTATGTATGTATGTATTGAACTGGGGACCTAGAAACGACGGAGAGGCTTCGTCCCCGCCGTAGCCCTCAGTGATTCACAACCCCACAACAGGCTACAGCAGTCCCCTCACCCAACCGCCGCCCCACACCGAACCCAGGGTTATCAGGTTTATTGTGCGGTTCGGCCCCCAGTGGATCCCTCCCCCCCCCCCCCCCCCCCGCCCTCCCCCAGGAACGTCTCATTCCAGTCGAGTGAACCCCAAATGTTTCGTGGTAGAGTAATGATTGTGTACTCGTACGTGGAGACAGTGTTAGCGCTTCAATCTCCGACATAGTGTAACTGAGGTGGAATAAGGGGAGCCAGCCGGCATTCACGGAGGCAGATGGAAAACCGTCTTAAAACCATTCACAGGCTGGCCGGCGCAACGGACCTCGACAGTAACTCGCCAGGCTGATTCATGCCAGGGACCGGCACGCCTTCACGCTCGGGAAGCTGCGTGTTAGACTACACGGCTAGTCAGGTGGGCTGACGTTAGGCTTGCCTGAGGCTATGTTACTGGTGGTGTCTTGATCGAAGTTTCTTCGCCTTCCATTTTCAGAACTTCTACAGTGATGCCTCACTTTACAAAGCACCATTTTAGAGCGCAGGAGATCATGCGTTACGTTCTACATTAGAAAAATATAATTGTCATTATTGGCTGGCTAAAACTGGTTTTGTAATTAATTTTCTTTAATCTTGGACATACCTGTTCCACTGGTGTTCTCTACACCGACGTGACATTTCTGACACTTTAGCACAAAGAAACAGTAGTGAAGATGGGGCATTTTGACGAGATGGTTACTCATTGTATCACTTAAACTACATATTTTCGTAATAAAAAAGATGAACTTCGTAAGCATGAAAAGAAAAATGTAAACACCACATAATATGACCAAAATCAATGATGGAACGTGCCTCCACACACAGGAAAGTTCGATATTTCGAAAATAAGATCCTAGTCTTATGAGGACCCGGATTCTTCCAGTGTTACCATCATGAACGCAAACAGGCATCACACGAGAAAACTGTAACAGAAGTAAATGAGCAAAATGTTGTATTTCGGAGTCTCTTCCAAATTATTAGAGTTTTCATTCAGGTTTTGTGTTACACCATGAATGCATTTCTTTAATAAACCGTCATTAAACGCGTCGTAAATTGTCTCACAGAATACTATGCTCTGCAGATGCCTTCTCTGATGCTAGAAACTATTAAATTACCACAAACAAAGACACAGTCATGTACACAAAGGGGCGTGACACTGCAGATTGTTTGAAACAAGATGGCTATTACATCATTTGTGCCGGCCGGAGTGGTCGTTCGGTTCTAGGCGCTACAGTCTGGAACCGCGCGACCGCTACGGTCGCAGGTTCGAATCCTACCTGGGGCATGGATGTGTGTGATGTCCTTAGGTTAGTTATGTTTAAGTAGTTCTAAGTTCTAGGGGACTGATGACCTCAGAAGTTAAGTCCTATAGTGCTCAGAGCCATTTGAACCATTTGAACATCATTTGTAGTATGAATTATACTCCGAAAACTGGAAACAATATTCCTAACAAGTTGCACAACTATCTGGTGCCAAAATGTTTCAACGCTTTTGACCAGTTCTACATACATCCACCCTTAACCCGTTGGCTTACAGAACGCAGAGTGCAGCAGTAATATGTTTGAACGGTGGTGTTTTCCGTCCACACTAACATGAGTGATCCTTGGTACAACGGGGTGTGAAGTGCAATGATAGATAGTCCTGCATTTTTTCAATCTTATAGCTTCTGTGATTTGTATACTTGTCGTTTGTAGCTGTTGCAGTCTGCTAATAAAATTGTCGTCTGTGTAAGTAACGCGGTACGTAATGGGGCGAGAGTGGAGCCTACGCGCATCGACAAGCTCGTTGAGAGATAACTGCAAACGCAGATGGTCGCAGGGGTAGCAATTTCCGTGAGTTCGCGGTTGACTATCGTAAATTACTAGTTCTTTCAGGCCATTGATGACGTACGACAGTATACCTCTCTTCATGTTACCGTCATTGAAGGTAGAATTTTTGGGCTTACTTTCCCGATTTATCGCAAGTATTAAACAATAGGAAGACACAGCTTTTCGTAATACGGCACTGAGTGTTTCGAACTAGTGTACAATCTATACGGAGTGAAAATTTCTTATATGAGATATTCAAGCTCTGTAAATACCGCCGTTATGATACTTCCTGGCAGGTTAACACTGTGTGCGAAAACGAGATTCGAACTTAGGACCTTTGCCTATCGTGAGCAGTTACTCGACAGACTACTTACACTCTGGTGCACAGTGCAAATTGATTCTGGAAACATCCCACAGGCTGTGGCAAGCCAAATTTCTGCAGTGTCCTTTCTTCCCGGAGTGCTAGTCTTGCAGGTTTCGTAGGCGAGCTCCTGTGTAATTTGGAAGGTAGGAGACGAGGTACTGGTGAAGTGGAGCTGTAAGGGCGGGTTGTGGTAGCTCAGTCACTGTGTCATCGGCGGCGCAACGATGTGGGACTATGTTAACGTACTAGTCGCACGTGTTGCAAGCGAGCTGTTTACGCTGAGTGTGTAGCGCTGTAAGGTCTTAGTGGCATAGAATGAATCACGGCCTTAGCATCGCGCATATCGCCACGCATGGGGCTATGAACAATCCGAGTCTTTGATTTCCCGTTCGAGGTGTCGGAATAATTAGTGATCGACGTATTGCGCGCTTACGGAACGGTGATAACCCATGTGACTGAAAAATAGGCGAATTTCAAAACGTAACTAGCTCTCAATGTCGTCAGTTAAATACGAACTGAACTACGAAAACATGTCCCTTCGTACCTGTACATCGCTAGTCTTAGGGCGACTGTTACCTATGTCCAAAAACGACGAACATGCTCTGAGTGTTGAAATAAGGGACGCGTAGGGGAGAGTGGGGATATCCGTGCAGCGGGTAAAATGACGCACGTCAGTATGTCTTTAACTGTGAAAACTAGTCTCATCTGATTGGTGCTGCCATCTGGTCCTCAGTTATACAAATAAACTTACAGACCACGGGAACCTTTACTTGCCAGAAGTCTGCTCAGGAAAGAAGAGAGTGTTTTGTCTTTGTTTCTTCTAATAATGAATCTCTAGTTTCTAGGAACTAAGCCCTTTCCTGTTGTGTTAAAATATAAGTTTTTGTTGTTATTCTCGTCTATGCTCATTAAAATTCGCGATTCTGTAAGTATTATTTGCCTTAAGAAAAGCACGAGTTCAGACCTATAGTTTTATATAACACAAATGTTTTCTATTCCAGCCTTTGATCACAATATCAGTTCTTTTGACGATGACCGGTGTCAGTCCGTAATGACAACCTCGGATCTGCTCTACACCATGTCCTAATGTGATAAGGCCATAATAGCATCGTCAAAACATATAAATATACTCAGCACAGCATCGTCACATAGATCTAAAACAAGGTGTAAAAAAGGCCACATCGTCTACACAGTCATTTTTACAACTAATAATTTCACGCTCAGAGGCCGTCATTTTAACCTATTTTAGTGTATCACTATTGATAGTAGGTACCTAAAAGAGATACGTATTTGTATACTTAACAAAAGTCAAAGTAATATAGTGTATCATTTTTGTAAGAATGGTTCCCTCCGTTCGGATACCGAGGACGTACACCCCTAAAACAGATAGAGCTTCTTGGACTACGGGTGAGTTAAGCAATGCCGTCAGTGCAGTTCCTAATCGGACTTGCATTAGACAGAGTGCTATCCAGCACAATATAAGAGAGGCAAAGATTTGTGCGTAGTATATGCTGAATTCGGCAAAGATGGTGAGAAATGGTGCTCTTCGGAATGCAGTGAGTGGGACAGTCCTGCAAACTATGACTCTTTTCTGAAGGAGCATTAGTTGTTTTACTGATCTGCAAGAGACCAATTACTGAATACGCTTTATTCTAGTCTCATTCCTCATTTTTACACTATTTTATAAGAAAACGATTATTATTGTGTTTTTATTCTGTAGTCAATTAATTTATATTTTCGCTATTTTCTACTTGTAAATTATATTGCTCAGTTTTTTGTTTAATAAACATAATACGCAATAAGTAAATTTTTTATTATAACATCGCTGGCATTCAATATCTTATACCATTCCCTGCGCCAGTTTATCCCATTTACTGCGGCATTTAACGGGGTATGTCGGGTAAAATGACGCAATGAAATAATGCCATAAGGGTCAATTCTTTTTAATACGTGCTGCTGTATATTTGTAGTTTTAAGAAATGTTATAGTAAACACACACGGCTAATGCAATACGAAAATAGGAGGCACTATGTGTCATAGAATAAACGTTATAGTCAAAATGCCTCAGGTGCCCCAAACTCCCACACTCTCCCTGTGACCTGTGCTGCAACATTAACCGATAAAGAATGGCAAGCGACAGGAAGATAGCAGAACCAACGGACAGTGGCACATCACGGTGAAACGATAGATATGAAAGTAGGCAGTTCGACGGGGTACGATTCCGATTTTCCCCATGAACAGCGAGAGGTCATACTGTCTCTGATTCGTAGGCTCAGAAACGGGAACAGCGATCACCAAAAGAAGCGGTGCCTCACGGTGAGAACGATCGACAAGCACCAGAAAGGAATGCTTAGGTGTCTCCGTGTATGGGTCTGCCGACCACGGATACAGAACTTCCTAACGTGGATGCTGGGGGCGCCGGCGGAACGGCGACATGCATTTGCCGCGACGTCGCCCCGGAGCAGTTAAGGACTGCGACCGTCGGCACCAGGATACCAGGGAAGCTATGGCGCCTGTAACACATGACAGTGTTGGGACCCTGAGAGACTGGTCACAAGACTCGCCCCAGATGTAGCTGCAGGAGGTGCAACTGCTCACTGTCCCGGTGTAGGACCGGAAGTGTGCATAGCGTAACGTCAAATGCCATAAGGGGACGGCAGAGGTGGCGGGAGGGGGGGGGGGGGGAGAGAAAGAACGCAGCGTGTGTGCGGCGGTGTGTGTCACCGTGAGGTGACGTATCCTACATAATAGCCATGTAACTAGCCTGTCGGTTATAGTTCGTTAACGTCAATAATAATAGGACGCCTGTGAGGATGAAGATGGTTCAAATGGCTCTGAGCACTATGGGACTCAACTGCTGAGGTCATTAGTCCCCTAGAACGTAGAACTAGTTAAACCTAACTAACCTAAGGACATCACAAACATCCATGCCCGAGGCAGGATTCGAACCTGCGACCGTAGCGGTCTTGCGGTTTCAGGCTGCAGCGCCTTTAACCGCACGGCCACTTCGGCCGGCAAGATGAAGATGCTCAGACGTAGCGCTGTTAGGGGAAGTTCGGGTCCCCCTTTCCCCACTGGAATTTTTGCGGCTATGATATTTACTGTTCCCCGCATGGCAGGAGAGGCATTGCCACAACGATAATAATGAAGAAAGGGATACGTCGAGCCGGCCGCGGTGACGAGCGGTTCTAGGCGCTTCAGTCCGGAACCGGGGGACTGCTCCGGTCGCAGGTTCCAATCCTGCCTCGGGCATGGATGTGTGTGATGTCCTGTGGTTAGTTAGGTTTAGGTAGTTCTAAGTTCTAGGGGACTGATGACCTCAGATGTTAAGTCCCTTAGTGGTCAGAGCCATTTGATACGTCGAGAGGACGGAATATTTGCCTTCGGCCCGCGGTAGGGTCATTGCCATAGGCGGCGTGAGTTTGATAGATATTTACGTGCTATCAGGCGCTAATAAGAGAAGAAAACGTGCAGAATTTTGCATCCGCAAGGTTACACCGATGTTCAGGCGATGATACGATGCTTGTGTAATCGACAGATATCTTAATTGTGTGAGCTACCGGAAGGACCAAGATCCTAACTACAATCCCAACAAAGAACTTCGCGAGCTGATCAACGGGATGTAATTAGTCGATACGTGGGATCTGAAGTATCGCAGCCAACTGGGATACACACTTCTTACGAGCCAGTCCGCGAGCCATTTGGATCAGATCTATGGTTCAAGGGAGTTTTTGACGTCGACGGTGGACGCAGAAATTTGTCCGACTGTGTTCACAAACCGTAAGGCATATATTTGTACGGTTACCCTCACCAGAAAACGCTTATAGAGAGGCTGATTGCCGCCGCATGGTCGATTACACGTGGCACGGTAGCCTCTGCCAGAGAGATGCTTATGGGTCCGTCCTACAGTGGTGAATCGAGTGCACGAACCCAGCTTTAAGGAGCACGTTAATAGATTATGGGAAGGAGACTTCTCGATGGCAGCGCATGACGTCTTACTTTCACCTAACGGCCCACCAGGGAACTGTTCGCTCAACAGCCTTCACCGGAACGTCAGTTGGCCGTCCACCGAGTTGAATCGAAGCTGATAGAAGCTGCAGGTACAGCGAAACGCGTAACGTCGCACGACTGCCTGCCCGACGATCTACCCTCTATGCTTCTCACGGTACGAGAAAGACGACACAGACGCTGAACGTTAATTCAAGAGTTTTTTTTACCAAAGAAAAGTCGCCAAACAGGAGTATATTTTCAAAAGTCATTTTATTTAGACAACCAGTTCTGGCATCTCATAATGCCATCCTCATGCCGCTGCGTCTTAAAAACGAGTATACATGTTGTGTATATCACAGCTGACACAGAAAATTAGGCGAGATAAGAAAAATCATTATGCAGCTTTACTGTATGATTAAATGATGGTGGCGTCCGCTTGGGTAAAATATTCCGGAGGTAAAATAGTCCCCCATTCGGATCTCCGGGTGGGGACTACTCAAGAGGACGTCGTTATCAGGAGAAAGAAAACTGGCATTCTACGGATCGGAGCGTGGAATGTCAGATCCCTTAATCGGTCAGGTAGGTTAGAAAATTTAAAAAGGGAAATGGATAGGTTAAAGTTAGATATAGTGGGAATTAGTGAAGTTCGGTGGCAGGAGGAACAAGACTTTTGGTCAGGTGATTGCAGGGTTATAAATACAAAATCAAATAGGGGTAATGCTGGAGTAGGTTTAATAATGAATAAAAAAAATAGGAGTGCGGGTTAGCTACTACAAACAGCATAGTGAAAGCATTATTGTGGCCAAGATACACACAAAGCCCATGCCTACTACAGTAGTACAAGTTTATATGCCAACTAGCTCTGCAGATGATGAAGAAATTGATGAAATGTATGACGAGATAAAGGAAATTATTCAGGTAGTGAAGGGAGACGAAAATTTAATAGTCATGGGTGACTGGAATTCGTCAGTAGGAAAAGGGAGAGAAGGAAACATAGTAGGTGAATATGGATTGGGGGGAAGAAATGAAAGAGGAAGCCGCCTTGTAGAATTTTGCACAGAGCATAACTTAATCATAGCTAACACTTAGTTCAAGAATCATAAAAGAAGGTTGTATACCTGGAAGAATCCTGGAGATACCAAAAGGTATCAGATAGATTATATAATGGTAAGACAGAGATTTAGGAACCAAGTTTTAAATTGTAAGACATTTCCAGGGGCAGATGTGGATTCTGACCACAATCTATTGGTTATGAACTGCAGATTGAAACTGAAGAAACTGCAAAAAGGTGGGAATTTAACGAGATGGTACCTGGATAAACTGAAAGAACCAGAGGTTGTAGAGAGTTTCAGGGAGAGCATAAGGGAACAATTGACAGGAATGGGGGAAAGAAATACAGTAGAAGAAGAATGGGCAGCTCTGAGGGATGAAGTAGTGAAGGCAGCAGAGGATCAAGTAGGTAAAAAGACGAGGGCTAATAGAAATCCTTGGGTAACAGAAGAAATATTGCATTTAATTGATGAAAGGAGAAAATATAAAAATGCAGTAAATAAAGCAGGCAAAAAGGAATACAAACGTCTCAAAAATGAGATCGACAGGAAGTGCAAAATGGCTAAGCAGGCATGGCTAGAGGACAAATGTAAGGATGTAGAGGCTTGTCTCACTAGGGGTAAGATAGATACTGCCTACAGGAAAATTAAAGAGACCTTTGGAGAGAAGAGAACCACTTGTATGAATATCAAGAGCTCAGATGGCAACCCAGTTCTAAGCAAACAAGGGAAGGCACAAAGGTGGAAGGAGTATATAGAGGGTTTATACAAGGGCGATGTACTTGAGGACAATATTATGGAAATGGAAGAGGATGTAGATGAAGATGAAATGGGAGATAAGATACTGCGTGAAGAGTTTGACAGAGCACTGAAAGACCTGAGTCGAAACAAGGCCCCGGGAGTAGACAACATTACATTAGAACTACTGATGGCCTTGGGAGAGCCAGTCATGACAATACTCTACCATCTGGTGAGCAAGATGTATGAGACAGGCGAAATACCCACAGACTTCAAGAAGAATATAATAATTCCAATCCCAAAGAAAGCAGGTGTTGACAGATGTGAAAATTACCGAACTATCAGTTTAATAAGTCACAGCTGCAAAATACTAACGCGAATTCTTTACAGACGAATGGAAAAACTGGTAGAAGCGGACCTCGGGGAAGATCAGTTTGGATTCCGTAGAAATGTTGGAACAGGTGAGGCAATACTAACCTTACGACTTATCTTAGAAGAAAGATTAAGAAAAGGCAAACCTACGTTTCTAGCATTTGTAGACTTAGAGAAAGCTTTTGACAACGTTAACTGGAGTACTCTCTTTCAAATTCTGAAGGTGGCAGTGGTAAAATACAGGGAGCGAAAGGCTGTTTACAATTTGTACAGAAACCAGATGGCAGTTATAAGAGTCGAGGGGCATGAAACGGAAGCAGTGGTTGGGAAAGGAGTGAGACAGGGTTGTAGCCTCTCCCCGATGTTATTCGATCTGTATATTGAGCAAGCAGTAAAGGAAACAAAAGAAAAATTCGGAGTAGGTATTAAAATTCATGGAGAAGAAATAAAAACTTTGAGGTTCGCCGATGACATTGTAATTCTGTCAGAGACAACAAAGGACCTGGAAGAGCAGTTGAACGGAATGGACAGTGTCTTGAAAGGAGGATATAAGATGAACGTCAACAAAAGCAAAACGAGGATAGTGGAATGTAGTCAAATTAAATCGGGTGATGCTGAGGGGATTAGATTAGGAAATGAGACATTTAATGTAGTAAAGGAGTTTTGCTATTTAGGGAGCAAAATAACTGATGATGGTCGAAGTAGAGAGGATATAAAATGTAGACTGGCAATGGCAAGGAAATTGTTTCTGAAGAAGAGAAATTTGTTAACATCGAGTATAGATTTAGGTGTCAGGAAGTCGTTTCTGAAAGTATTTGTATGGAGTGTAGCCATGTATGGAAGTGAAACATGGACGATAACCAGTTTGGACCAGAAGAGAATAGAAGCTTTCGAAATGTGGTGCTACAGAAGAATGCTGAAGATAAGGTGGGTAGATCACGTAACTAATGAGGAGGTGTTGAATAGGATTGGGGAGAAGAGAAGTTTGTGGCACAACTTGACTAGAAGAAGGGATCGGTTGGTAGGACATGTTTTGAGGCATCAAGGGATCACAAATTTAGCATTGGAGGGCAGCGTGGAGGGTAAAAATCGTAGAGGGAGACCGAGAGATCAATACACTAAGCAGATTCAGAAGGATGTAGGTTGCAGTAGGTACTGGGAGATGAAGAAGCTTGCACAGGATAGAGTAGCATGGAGAGCTGCATCAAACCAGTCTCGGGACTGAAGACCACAACAACAACAAGAAAAATCAGTAAATCCTTCAAAATGAAATATGCAGCGTTAAGAAGAGTACCTTTTTACATGAAGCACAACAAAGTAGAATATTTACATGTACTGGCTCGCATCGAAACTATTTTGACATCACCCAGTTATAGCAAAACATGCAAAACCTTATAATAAACCAACAATTAGACAATACACAAAATAAGAAGCACAAACGAATGAAGCCTGTCCACTACTTTTTTCCTTTTTTCGTTGTACTTATTTTTGAGCCGTGGGGACGTTATTCTATCCTTGGATCCCGGTAGGAGGTGCGAGTGCCCCATTGATTCGCTCGGTTTAGCGCTCTTTGGGAGTGACGATATGGCGGGACCCGTGCGGCGATTGGCGATTTGGTGTTGGTCAAAGGAGGCAGTAGGTACGGACAGAGGGGCCTGTGTGTGTACATGACTGTCGTTGGGGCCTCTTGCTGTGTTCGGAGCCGTATGCACGATAGCATCCATTACGGCTGATTTCTGGGTTCTGGAAACAGGGTGCACCAGCAATTTGTGTTCTGTAATTTTCTCGCCGTGTGCAGTTTGGATGTTGGTGGCCGGAATAGTGCTTTGAATAAAGGCAAATGGAGTTATAAAGAAGTTATGGTGCGTATTGTCCTGATTCTCTCAGTAAACCTCGCCTGTGGAGTTCGAATGATGAGGTTTCCGTGCAATTAACATTTGAATTCGTGAGTGTAATTTTGATGATTTGTTTGTCATTTTTATTTCTGTCTGTATAAGAAGTGTTGTACGGGCAGCTGGTCTGTTAGAATCGCCGAGTTAGTCTCAGCATACATGAATGGTCACTTACAGGGACCAACAACTGTAGTGGTAAATTTGCCTTTGAACTGTTTCTCACCTACTCCTCCGGCGGTACGTAATGTACATTGGTGTTTTCATTTATTGTTGCTTAGCTTTAAGTCATTCTTTATCTGTTGTAAATTTTCAACAATTTTGAACCAGCCTTTGATGTTTTAAAGGAATGTCCTTTTAAATTTTTTTACAGATGGGTTTAAAATTTGAGGGTCTGCAACCTCATTCTTATCCGTAAATGTTAAGCCTATAATCCATGCCAGAGGTAAACTTGTATTTACTGTTCTGTAGTTTCAAAAGAGCATCCGATATCTGTTGGTAAATCTGATATTGGTTACCACAAGTGTCTTATCCAGTTAGCAGTTTTAAAGTAATTGAAATTTCATTAAAGGGTTTTAGCCTTATTCACTTAAATTAGAGTCAAGTAATTGCTTAGCAAACATTACGTTACTTTAAGGCTTTTAAGTCTCGAAAGACCTGAAAATCTTATTTCCGGAGCTCTTGATACTAAAGTGTCGTAGAGTGTATGCTATTTGTTCACAGCCTAGGCTTCAGAGCCGTCACAATGTAATTGATGTGGCGCTTGCCCGGCTGTACGTTCTCCTGTATTTTGGCCTGTGCATATACCCGGACGCCGTCTCCGGTGGCCGTTAGCTGTCGCTGGAGTTTTGATTCCAGCTGCAGCTGCTAAACAAGTTAGGTTTTACGGATATTCTGTTGAATGAATGGTTTTAAGTAACTGCCTTTTCGGGCTTGCACTGTCTTCAGATCTAACGTAACGCACCTCATGTCTTTGCTGTTCTCGAATTTCAAATATTTACGTACTTCAGTTTTTGAACGTTTAAACTCCACCTGTAATTTACTGCTCTTGATAGCTTGACCATACTTGGTTGCACACTTCTTATAACTCACTGGAAGATTGCCAGATTACTCTGCTCAAAAATACCGCTGCCAATGAAGACAATATTTTGACACAGACAACGAGCTGCAGTCCAGAGTAGAAGATTGTCGAAAAACACTGGCAGCTGTCTTCTATAACGAGGGAATTGAAAAGTTGCTACAACGCTACAACAGATGTCTAAGTCGAAGCGGCGACTGTGTAGCCAAGTAGCTGGAAGGTGTAGTTAACCGTTGCAAATAAAACCGTTTTGATTTTCACTGTGGTTTCCACTTCGCGACCTATTATTCCTTACTTTCCGAATAGCCCTCGTATATCGCCCCATGTGTTCGGGTATTCACCGTTGAACACAGTTATGTTCGAACGCGTTTAGCGGCATCCCGATCTCCGACATGAAGGACGTGTAAAATCTGCTTCATCGACTTATCACCCGGAATAAGTTGGAACAGGAACATCCTGCCATTAATTGAAAGTGGAGTGGGGCACGGTTCACCACCCCACCTACTAACAGCAGTCAGGTCGAGATGGTACACTTCAGTGAACGGGAAACAGCCGATGAATGAAGAAAAGTACGCTATTCTTTTGGTGGGTTCGCCCATGTGTCAGCGATGTGGCGTGATTGACACTGACGACCACTGATTGGTCTGCGGTGCGGTATTAGGGGTCTGGACTCTGGCAGGGGAAACTATACCTTCCATGCGGAGCACTATACACGCAGTGGCGTTGGTCGGTGGTATGACAGACATACAAAACTGTTACAAGGACTGGTAAACTAATTTCTCAGTAACGGTTTTCCTGGACCAGCCAGGTAAATGGGGTTTGCCAAGAGTGCGGAGACGATGAGCTGCTTTTATGCTGTTTGTGGAGCAGATCAGCTAAGCGACAGCTAAAGAAAACAGAGCGAGTAAACGAACCTGGAACACAGTACAGATGTGAGACTCGCAGTAGAAGGTATTGTATTTTTATTTTTGTTGGCTAGTTATGTTCGTGAATTGTTGAAGTCTGTCAAAGGTGGCCCCACTTTTCTTGCAGCATGGTCGGACGACAGCGGGGTTTCGTCATGCACAGTTATAAGGTTATCCGGACATACAAGGATTTTGTGAATAATAAATGGTCATGTTTGTTTTACTTCTAGATCCGACAGGCTCAATATGTCGGTGAGGAGGAGCACCTGCCGAGAAACGGCTTTGATCCCTGCCCGCTCAGCCTTTGAAGCGCCGTCAGAAGTAGCATATCCAACGTAACTGTCAAATAATGAAATCACGAGACCGGTTAACTAGATTAACTAGTAGTATTTCATACATAGCGATTATAAACTTATTATCTTATAAATGATATGTTGAGTTGAACGAAGAGCACAGTAACATATCTCTTAACACTAGAAATATTATGGAAGCTGTAAGCGAGCGTTATCGACGTAGCTGCGAGGGAGCTACGCCCTACTTAGCTCACAATGTTACTCCATGAACGGAGCATTACTTTCTGTTTTAATGAAACGTGAACGCTCTTATGTCTGTGAGATAAAAAGTGTTCGTATATGTATCGCGACTACATTATTTCATGTGATGAAACATTATTGGCAGCCCCCATTACTAACTTTACAATTTATAGAAAGTTAGAGTGACGTCAACGACGTAAATATTGTCTGAATAATTTCTTCATTCATAGCCAAGTGTACTCCTGATTCAAGAACACAGCTTGAGTAGCAGCAGTTCCAGCTATAAGATTTTGTTTGTTTGTTGCTGTAATAGACTTGGGACGCATACAAGCCGTTTTCGAATAACACCTACGTCAGTTTGTTGACCAGATTAAAACAAACAACACAGGTCTATACGTAGTGTATTGGGAACCCTAGGGTCAGGATTTTTAGTGGCCGTGATGGCTGAGTAGGTGCTGGAAGATTAGCTCAGAAGCTGCCTTGTGTGGCTGTCATACGCGATAAGCGTCAGTAAACAGCATTACCGGGAAACATTTTCATTACTCTTTGTGTTACAGTACAGACCATCATCTCCGGCGCAGTGGAAGGCGTGCTGATACGCAAGCTCGAATGTGACAAGTGCTTCATTAACTTAATTTGGTGTGCAAGTGCGGATCCGGCGGCGATGACGTGTGGGTCTGGAACAGGTGTATGTCGGTACAAGGCTACCGTGGCTAAACGGGTAGCTAGTACGGATCGTCATAGCGCTCTCGAAGACAGGTGTGTGTTTAAACGGGTGCCAATCCGTGGACAGCAGTTGCTGTGAAGGTGAAAGCTCAGGACCCAAGCCGGTCGGTATGGCCGAGAGATTCTAGGCGCTACAGTCCTCAACCGTGCGACCGCTACAGTTCCAGGTTCGAATCCTGCCTTGGGCATGGATGTGTGTGATGTCCGTAGGTAAGTTAGGTTTAAGTAGTTCTAAGTTCTAGGGGACTGATGACCTCAGCAGTTAAGTCCCATACTGCTCAGAGCCATTTGAACCAGGACCCAAATCAGCAACACAGCGCACAGCCAGGTAGATGATACTACTTCCAGAGTTGTTGGACGTGGGTACTGATATGGTCTGAGGAATGTTTTCGCCTGTCATTAGGTCCTTGGAATCGTGTAGAAGGCACTCTGAAGAGGCCCACAAACATTCATGGGACTAAGGTATACCAGTGCTTGAATATCCTCCCTAGTTTGTAAAGTAACTCTCCGCAGAGCTTACAGCTACTCTCCAATTAACTATGGATTGAAATTTTATAGCGTTTGTCTTTTATGACTGTCAGCTACGTGAGTGTGTGCCTCTCAATGGATCGCGAATTGCGGATCAAGTGTATTAAGTACACCGCTACCTAGCTCCCTAGCTCATTTGTGTGTTTGAGTGTTATGCAGGATGCTGGAATACGTTTGGTGGACGAATTGCTGTCCTTCAGACACCATTCTTCCACATTCTTCTTCACCTTCATACACCTCTATTCGTCATTAGATTCAACCATCTGAACGACATCATGCTAAAACGAAAGTGGAAACGTACTCCTCATTAATGTTGTTGCTCTTAATTTTTTAAAACCTTGTCTTCCGTGACATAATGGGAAATTTAGGCCACTGTAGACCTAAAATGTTTCCATATTCGATCGAAACTCCGGTTGGAACAGTACGTTGAAATTGTGGTTAAAGAGAGCTCCCTGTGCTTTACAACTAAGAAACCCTTATCGAAAATCTTCGTCGGTATGGAAGATTGTTGTTATTTCCTACATCAATCAAAAAACTTGGTTTATACATCATCTTCTTTTCTAAAATAATAAAGTTTAGAGCTAAGAGGTTTTCATGCCCGATCGAAACTGCAACCCGAAGACTATGTTAAAACTTGGATTACATTAAAGCGAGTTCTCTCTTCCTGCACTGCCTTCGAAAATTCTACCGAAAATCTTGGTCGATATGGAAGATTAGTGTTACTTCATACTTCATTAAAAATTTTGGGTTATAGATGATATTTTTCTCTAAAATAATGAATCATTATTACGGGATTGCGCAAGGCGTCTAAGATGGATGAAATAATTTTAGTATATTACTGTTGGACATAGAACTAATAATCGGTTTCGGCGCTATTTTGATGATAATAGGGAGTGTAATGCTTGTGAGTGAAACTACTGTTTCCTGTAATGATCTGAAGATGGCCAGTTGTAGAAGAAACCGATGATTATTTGTTGAAATTATGTGACTGTGCCGGGCAGTTATTGCTGCAATAGTGCCTGATCTGCTTAAAATGTGACGCAGTCCACAACTCAGGATAACGCTCTGTAATCTGAGTCCTGCTTTGAAATCCTGCAATAGCAATTTTAATTAGTTTCGAGGAAATCGTATTCTATTCTAAAACGTATCTGTGTGTGCGAGTAAACCTTATCGGAACCTAGTAAAGTCGAAGTCTTACTCAACGTGTTGACTTGTCTTTTGTTACCATTCTAGAGTGTTTTCTGTTCTTAATTTTTTATTGTGTCTTTAGTTTCTGAAGTTTTCCAGTAAGACGATTTTAGATGCCTTATGATCTATAATGGAAAGTCGGGAAATAGTGCGCAGATAAGCAACAGTTATTATTTTGACACATTCATAATAAGTAATCTAAAGACCACTGTATGGAAGGTTATTGTAGTTTACTGTAATAAGACAGTTAAAATGTGAAAATCAGTACAATGAAATTTGGCTGCAAGCATCATAAACATGCCCAGGGGAGGACTCGAACCTCCTACTGGGGGGTGGGGGGGGGTGGGGGGAGGGGGATGCGGGAACCCTGGCAATGCGCCCGAGATCGCACAGCTACCCCGCGCGGCCACACAGTTCAAATAGCGTTTGTCTCCTTGTTCCTTTTTGTTACAGCTATCAGAGGAGTGTAGCAATAGTCCAAAGTCGTCATGTTGTTCAAATATTAAATGCATATTGAAGGCTTCCATCTTCTTCATCGTAAGCTCTGTCTCATTCGCGTAGTTTTAGATCTGAGTTTCACGGCGCCGGTAAAGCGTTTAAAGGAATGAGAACCGTCCAAAATGCTAAGAGAATTAGAGCCAGAATGACGACTGTAGGTAATGTTCTTTATAACTCGTCGCCAAGTAAGTAAAAAATCACAGTCGTTTCTGAGCAGCACAGAACTTCATTGTTCACAATTGTTCATCCATCCCTGTCTGCACAAGGACTGAACTTGAAATTCCATAATTTTCATTTCAGCATAGATATTGTAGCTTGTGTATACTTGCAATCTCGTCTCTTAATGCACAGCATTCAAGAAACATCGCTGAAACCTTAACGAACTTTCGCAGTACTTAATAGAATATATACAGAGGCTGGACAAGTATATGGAAATTCAGATGGTAGCCAAGCTTGAAGGTGGCTCTGTTTTATTTGACTACGAACGGTGCCTGCGCGCGCTGTGTCTTCATTACGTTGCAAATGTCAGCCGTGGTCATAACAGTGTTCTGTGTAGTTCTTAGTGCATTATATAGGAGCTAAGTTAACTTGACGAAGATTTGTACCGCATATAGGGAAAGCGGAAAGACATCATCCACTAAGTCACAACCCGAACGAAATTGAGTACTGGGTCATTGTGAAAGATGGTCATTGAGGAGGACTGTATGAAAAATAAGAGAATGATAGCTGCAAAAGTCGCTGCACAACTGAATGTCGCACTCGCGAACCCCTTCAGCACCAAAACAACAGGAAGGGAGCTCCATAACAAGCAAAATACGCGGTGAGTTGGAATTCCAGAACCACATATCAGTGACGCAAATTCCCGCAACAGAAACACGTCGTGCCAAACCCATATAATGTGTGCAATTTAGCTATGGAAGAAAGTCAACTGGTCGGGTGTCTCTCGTTTCACACTGTTTCTAACTTACGGCTGAGACTACGTGTCATAGTGAAACATGGCTGGGGTTCGGTGGTGATTTGGAAAGCCAATCACGGTATTCCATGATCCACACAGTTGCTATGCAAGGTCGTTAGCGCCAAAGATTATGTGACGATGTTGTCTGATCAGGTCCATCTCACGGTGTGATATTTGTTCCTCAATATTGATGCTGTGTTCGAAGATGACAGGGACCCTGTTCACACATTGCATCGTCCAGGACTGGTTTGTGATCACGAAGATGGATTTTCGCATCTGCCCTGGCCACCACAGTGTCACCAGCTCTCAGTATTATTAAGCCTTTGAGATCTGCTTTGGAGGGGATGGTGCGTGACCACTATCCATCCCCAGCATCATTACCTCAAATTGCCAGTACTTTGCAGGCAGAACGGCACAAGATTGCGTTGAAAACCGTACATTATGTGTTTTCATCCATCTCGATATGGCTGGGAGCTGTTTTGAACGCAAACGAGTTTCCTACACAGCATGACGCATGGTAATGTGTTTTGATATTTCCATATTTCTCACCAACCCTTGTATCTTCACCAGGAATTATATTTCGAGCTGTCTTTCAAGCTTTATCTTGTTTAATCATTCAATGTAGGCTTTCACGGCTGGTGGGTTCTTTAGTTGAAACTTCCGGGCTAAGAGGCCGTGCTACATGCATAAAATTTCCACCTAACGTTTCGTCTCCATCCGCGGGAGACATCTTCTGAGGTCGTCCGGCTAATGCCACTGAGGCTCCAGGTACTCTCGTATTTCTAGAGCACATAGAGGACACCACCGTTCGTCACGTGATGGCGCCGGTATGCCTATCTTTGGAAGGCGTCATCATTCTCAAATAAGAGTAGCGATTGTCATTCTGCTAGCGCAACGTCGACATACATATTTTGTCCAACTTTGAAACTCCCTCTTTTCTATTAAAATTATTATGGTTTTTGTGAACCTCTACTGCTTCTCTGTACATGCGCGCATGGTAGTAGGATGTTCGTGCTAGAACGCTTGTCTCATTAAATTTAATTTCGTGGTTCCCATCTCGAAAAAGATGCTCATCTACGGCCGATTTTTCGATGTGTCCAAAGCGACAGTTCCTCTTATGTTCGGCTATGCGGGTGTTTATACTTCTTTTCGTTGCTCCAATATATACTTGTCCACAACGGCATGGAATTTTGTACACCCCAGATGTTGCTAGGGGGTGTCGGGCATCTTTTGCAGTTCTTAAATATTCCTTAATCTTCTTGGTAGGTGTGAAGATTGTTTCGATCCCATACCTGGCCAGAACTTTCCCGATACGGTCCGTGACTTTATTTTAATGAACGGTAGGGAAACTTTTCCAGTAGGTGACCGTTGTTGCTCTTAACATCTGGCTTATTTTCTGCAAGTAAGCCGGTTCACTGATTTTGTTGCCTCTGCCCATCAAGGTTTTTGTGACATCTCTTTCTTGCTTAGGATGGTGGTTTGATTCCTTGTGGAGGTATCGATCAATGTGAGTGTTCAGTCTATATACCTCGTGGCCCAGTGTCCCATCCAACCGTTTAATTACCGACACATCCAGGAAATTGAGTAGACAGTTGCTCTCTTTCTCCATCGTAAACTGTATCTTCGCGTTAATACTGTTCAGACGCACCAAGAAGAAATCAAGCTCTTCTTCACCATGAGTCCACACTACAAATGTGTCATCAACATAGCGGTACCAGTAAGCTGGCTTTTTACTGGCAGTTTGCAGCGCTCGCGGTTCAAAGATCTCCATAAATAAATTGGCAACAGCTGGGCTGAGAGGGCTTCCCATCGCCACCCTGTCGATCAGTTCGTAAAACTCGTTGTTGTACAGTTTATTCATATGCAAGTAAAGTTGCTGTTGACTCCACAACATCACAGCAAAAAATGGTTCAAATGGCTCTGAGCACTATGGGACTTAACATCTATGGTCATCAGTCCCCTAGAACTTAGAACTACTTAAACCTAACTAACCTAAGGACATCACACAACAACCAGCCATCACGAGGCAGAGAAAATCCCTGACCCCGCCGGGAATCGAACCCGGGAACCCGGGCGTGGGAAGCGAGAACGCTACCGCACGACCACGAGATGCGGGCAACATCACAGCAAAACCTATACACCATAATTAGTAACTGGATACCAAAATCAAAGAAAACTTAGCATGCAGCAAACGGGGACTTTGCATGGACCTTAACTTTAATGGCCGGCCGTGGTGCCCGAGCGGTTCTAGGCGCTCCAGTCCGGAACCGCGTGACTGCTACGGTCGCAGGTTCTAATCCTGCCTCGGGCATGGATGTGTGTGATGTCCTTAGGTTAGTTAGGTTTAACTAGTTCTAAGCTCTAGGGGACTGGTGACCTCAGATGATAAGTACCATAGTGCTCAGAGCCATTTGGACCATTTTTAACTTTAATGAGAATCTTCCTTCGGTGCATGACTGCAGGCGACCAGCTGTACGGTAACGCGACCGGTCTTCAAAATTTTCGCACATTCTCCCGCATTCGCCAGTCATAGGTAAAGGAAAGGAAGACAGTTTCTGTAGGAACACAATAAAATACTGTGGCACATAACACATTAAACCGTCTTCGTACTTGCTTTGCACCGGCGATTGCAGTCAGTGAGTGCCGCTAGTAATCTCATTGTATTATCGTAAGATATCCTCTGCTCACAATTATCCAAACCCCCCTACCTAGTTCCACAGTAGCAAGTAGGCAGTCCTCCGCCTCTTAATCACAATTAACATTTGAACTTCGGTGTGGACACCTGCTGTCCTTCGCTTGCGGACGCCCTGTGGTTGATGTGCCAGAGGCACGCGTCCGCAGAAACAGAGGGCCTGCACTGCCCTGCGGTGTGACGCTGGGGAACATCAGCGGCGCCAGCAGGTGGGCGGAAGTCGGGCTGTTAGCCGGGGCGGCGCGGCACACTCTCCAGCCACTCCAACTAATGGCCGCCGGCTCCAGCGGCTCCAGCGACTGCAGCCGTAATGAGATGTTCCGGGATAACGGGCCAGCCAGCCAGCCAGCCAGCCCGGACAGCTCAGCGCAGCGCCGCGCCGCCGGCGCTCGTCTGAAGCTCATTACGCGCTCCGCCGATTGCTCTCGCGCGATCAAATACGGTGTCATCGGCGAGTTATTCTCTTACTGCAAGCACACAGTGCTGCAACGTTTGTGAAGCGACTTTACCGAGTTACGGACTCAGCGCGTAATTCCAATCTGGAGCTGGTACAGAGTACAGTGTCGAATGAAATAACTGCATCGTTACCTGGTGGACGTACATGGCTGTCGTTATGTTTACACTACTCCGGCCACTTACTTGCTGGTGCTGAACAGGAGCACTTGTAATCGGAGCAATATGTTTATTTTCATGTTTGTACATAATACTTTTACATTTGATACGCCGATGTACAGTGGTCTTCATGACAGTGGGAAATACTCATATATATGTAATGTGAAGCAACTTCCAGCATTGATGGACAGCATGTAAAAAATTTAAGCATAAAATCCGATGATGACAGCATAGCTCTCTCGAAACCGGTCAGCAAATAAAATGCTTTTCCAGCGATCTTGGCTTCTGAAATTTTCTTCAATTATCATACATCGCAAACCACCCGTACACTGACCACGTCAGGAATATATGATGAAGATCAGTATAAAGAAGATTACTGACTTGCTTAACAACATCAGTATTTAAAAAGCACAGTGAAAGAGCTTTGCTTATATCAGACGTAGATACCAAACTGGGTAAGAAGTTCCTGAAAATGTGTATCTTTAAAAGAGTCCGCTACTCGCGACGACTGCTTTCAATGCAGCGCGCTAGCGCGCCCCACGTTTTTCTTTGTTCTTACTAGGTCTGTTGACATTTTTAGAAATATCGGGAATCCAATATATCGATATTTTAAAAGGCTTCATTATATGCCCTCAATATATCGAAAAGAACTATCGATATATAGCCCAAGCTCTGTGTACATTCGGCCATCACTACTCTGGCCGGCCCACGCAAATAACAGTGGGGCTGCCGCACGTGGTGTTTCTGGCAAAAATAAAAGCCTTCGACTGGCGCGAGCCAATTGAAGCCTGGTCTGTACAACTGGAAAGAGAAGAATGTGGTTTGAAGGCGTTCGTGTGGTAAGGAATTCTTGCTTATGCCCTGGCAGACGGACGCGTAAAAAATGCAGTTAAAAATACCATTTTAGTCTACTGGTGAGGTCACTGCCTGAATTTGATCAGTGACTTTCATGTGTATCAATTTCGCTCCTTGCAGGCTGTGTTACTGTTGAATCATGTTGGTACTGGATAAATTGTTGGGACGTGTGTTTCTTCAGTAAAATGCTATATCCCCATCCTTCTGCTGGCCACTCCTATTGGGCAATTTTATAAGCTATATTCAAGGTTAGTATATAGCCTGATTCCTCTCCCACGGCTCTACGGGGCAGGGTGACAAAAATGGCGGAAAAATGGTCGCTCATCCACTACCCCAGTTCTAGTCCGGACACTGCTCCAATGACTTCCACGGTACTAGAGGCAGCTGTAGAGGGCAAAAACTGTAGAGGAAGGCAGAGATTGGAATACATCCAGCAAATAATTGAGGACGTAGGTTGTAAGTGCAACTCTGAGATGAAGAAGTAGTCACAGGAGAGGAATTCGTGGCGGGCCACATCAAACCAGTCGGAAGACTGATGATTCGAAAAAAGATACAAGAAGAGGTCACCCTCACCCACTTGCTTAAGGCAGGAAACCGCTCCCCACACCCGTTTTCTGTCTAGGCCAAAAGGAATCAACTTCCCCTCTCCTCCATCAGATTTATTATAAATCCAATGCCATGAGCCTCGTAGCTTTCTGTTCGCTGTAGTGAAAGGATTAGTTTTTGTCGTGGGTCTTTTTTCGTAAACAATGACACGTATGTAACAAAGAAATTTCTTCTTTATCAATAAACAGTTCTCAAATTTATTTACAATATATTTGTGTTAACATTCATTTCTATTTTTACTAACGAAAACTCTCAACATTTTTTCCAGTACATTTTTATTAAATGAATGTACTTTCAACAGAAGATTTGTATGTACATACACATTTTTTACACTATTAGTATCAGGTACAGAGGTACTTTGTAAGAGCGTCCCAGAGGGATGGTCAGTATTCAGGAACGATCATTTGAAGCAAAAACTTCATATGGACATAAGGACTGTTCCGAATGGCTTCTGACGAAGAACACATGTACATTTCTTTTTGGACCAATAACTTATTGTTCTGAGGTGCAGTACTATATAGATTATCGGCCACATATCCAGACTTCTCGAACGCGTTGAAATGGTGAGTTATTATTTTATATGTGTCATGGCCTTTTAGTCAGTGGATGAAACTGTCTATATCCGTATAAAGTAACTTTGAACCAGAAAAATTAGTTTTCTAAAACGCATAGCGAAATTGCTGCACCTGGTGTTTGGGAAGGACTATCATTCACATACCGATAAAAGTAAGTACCTAAATACTAGACAACTCCAGAGCGACTAACCTTGACTGAAGATGGTAGACTTGTTGAAAATTGGTTTGGCAACATATCATATGCGCCGTAATACCCTTCCCAGCTGTAACTAAATTGATGTTACTAGTTGTTTCTTAAATTTTCCGTAGCTTTTCCAAATTCTGAATGCTTCATTAGTTAAAAACATCCTTTTGAAAATCGGATGTCGCGAAAGACTTCTTGCCAGAGGTTTCTGTAATGCATGACCTATCTCTTTTTATCCTCATAGCATTGTCATCAGCTTGGGGATGAAAGCATTATGCGAGATTATGTGCTCTGCAATTAACTATTCGCATCACGCAGATTACTAAGAAACGCCAGTTCTACTTCCACGAAGAATCCGCAGCCACAGCTTGAAACTCATAGAATTTGTCCTCGTTGGACAGCCACTGAAACCCTCTAAGTGGCAAAGAATGCTACACGGTGAGTTCTTGTAAGTTGTTTACATTCAAGAATGGGCTGTAACTAAATCGTAAAATATCTTTTACTCTTCCTTTTTCATTCATGGGTTATTTGCCTTGGAGTACCTATGCGCACCCTGCTAAAGTTGCCCATGAATCCTGCATTCGGAAAAGAGCAGCATGTCAACCTTGCTCAAGAGTTTGATGCTAACATATGTCCTTTTTAACGTTTCATCACACGCAAGCCCTGGTGCAGTGTAATAAAAAGGACAATACGGTGTGCTTATGTCCATGCACACATTCGGGTACTTCTCAAAAATATCTGCAAGCTGGTGTAGCTCTGCGTCGATGTATGGTTTAGTATTCTCTCTCAAATCAGGGATTTTCAGCTCATGACAAAGATTCACCACGTTACCATATTTTGCATCGGTTATAGCAATATCTGTTGAGGGCAGCTGCTATGCTGGGCAATGTGGTTCCTTTGAATCGCTGCTTGTAATAGAGGTATAGAAAGAGGCCTTCTTCATCACAAGCTGAGACTATCATCGGGACATGTAGCTCTATTTCTGTGCATACATTAACTCTTTTTTGAGGATTTTTAAACCAAGTTTTGGCGATGATTAAATTTCGCTGCATGCAAAATTCTACCAGGTTCCTTTCTCTATCATTGCCTTGCGCAAGTCCATGGTTCCCTGCTGCTTTTCTTTGTCTTTCTTTTCCTATTACCGGATTCCAGTCACTCACCGCAGTCGAATTTTCGTCTCCATTAACTATCTGTATAATTTTCTTTTTTCTCATCTCATAATTTTCTTTATCTCAGCCTACATTTTTTGTCAGTCTCTTCATCACCTGCGGAGTGAAATGGCATATAAAGTGAATTGCCGAAAGGCCGGGCGGAGGGGGGGGGTGATTAGTGTATATCTGGGCTATGATATTGCAGTTTCTGTGACAATCATAGTACCTTTCCTTAATTCCTATTTCCTTTTGCTTATTAGGACTGTTGTTGCATTGTCATTATTTGTTTGTGTGGTGATAACCCTTGACTGTCCTTGCCAGAAGTACTCTTCTTCCTACTACCGTGCTTCCGTAATGATACTTGAACCTGTCCTTCTCTGTTTTTAAATTATCTAATCTACGGACTGTCTTAAATAATCCAAATACCACAGTACGACTCGCAGAATGCCAATTTTGCGTTTCCTTATGACGACATCCTCCTGAGTCGTCCCTGGCCAGAGATCGTAATGGTGAGCTATTTTACCTCTCGAATTTCTTCCCGAATAGGACGCCATCGTCTTCAAGCCGTATAGTAGAACTGAATGCCCTTGCGAGAAGTCAACAGCTGTAATATCCCCCTGCTTTCAGCCGTTCGGAGTATCAGGACAGCAAGGCAATGTTGGCTAATGTTTCAAGGACACATCAGTCAGTCCCACAAACGTTGCCCCAGAAACTACTAAAAAGGCTGCTGCCCCTGTTCTGGAACCATGCATTGGTCTGGCCTCTCCAAAAGTATTCCTCGTTGTTGCAACTGTTATGCGACTATCTGCATCCTTGAAACCCACAAGTCTCCCCAACTAATCAAGGTCCATTACATATGTTGTGGAGCACTGCTGCAGATTTGTTTATCGACTGCGTTCAGTGCAAAAGCATCTCCAAGGGCAAAGATGTTAACGCACGTGGCAGCTGCCCACTAGAAGGTTAACTGCCGCTTTTCTTAATAATATAACTGTTAAAACGTAAAGAAATACTATACATTTATTTGCTCACCAAGGGCAGTTCGTGTTGGGTCTTCGGGCAGTTGCAGTAGCGCTTTGGGTGCTTATGGGATCACAGTAGCTACAGTGGATACACAGTAAGTCTCTGTCCAGACATAGACAGATGCAAATATGTAGATCTTCCGACAATGCCTGATACTGAATCAAAACACAAATGATCTGCTAACAGAATTTACAACAGCCTTGATTGACATATTCCCAGATGAGAAGGAGAAAGTGGTTATTGTAAGGGATCAAGTTACATTGAATTATTCCTAGCCGAAAACGATCAGTGTTCAAGCACGAACTACAATGCATTTCTCTATTAATACCGCAAAATCAAAAAACAATTAATTTTCGGCTCCTCAAAACCAACACACAGTACTACATTATGGACTATACAACAATAAATAAGTAGGATTTAATGATTCGATTTGTTAACCCAAATGGGTACCATACAAAACTACCTAAACTAGAATACTTAGTTGATAAAGAAAATGCGAAAATATTGTGAGTTACAGAAACAAGGAGTGGTGAACGTCCAGTTCAACTAAAGGATTACAAATTTCATTGCTATAATGCACAAAATTATACAGCAGAAGTGGTCATATTTCATGAAAGAACTATAACTGCTGTAAGACTTACGCCTCCCCAACAGTATGAAGATGTTCAAGTAATAATATTAAATGTAAGTATTGAAGACAAATTACATATTCATATGGTCCTGACATAGACTGCTCCAAGGGATACAAAAAAATACAGAATTTATCAATTATTTAGTTTCCGTAGGATTTTTGATTATAGTGGGAGATTTCAATGCCCATTCTGTTTTATCTAATGACACAATTACAAGCCATAATGGTCGTGTAGTTGAACATCTGACTCATAATAATGACTTAAGAAGATCTGATAACGGCAGGCCAACCTATATAGGACCTACTGGCACATAAATACCGGATCATGTGATAAGCTCACTTAGCATTAAAAATAAATGCAGTGAAATCTGGATCAGTGATAACATCATGAGCGGCCATCTACCAACTTTCTTCGAGTCATGTCTAATGAAAGTCAATAGCAACAACCACAGAAAATTATCCAGACTTAAACAAATTTGATGAACAAAAATTTCTACCAAATGATTACCGCATCCGTCCAGAAACAATCAGGCACAATCAACTGAGAATATACAAATCACACCTGAACGCCAAATAATTCTCCGT